>NC_081292.1:84650000-85275000 GCF_030435805.1 Mustela lutreola | reverse complement strand
CTAATTAAAATAAAATTAAAACTCCTAATCATTCATAATTTTTTAAATTTGTTTTTTAATTTAAATTAGTTAACATATAATGTATTATTAGTTTCAGAGGTAGAGTTCAGTGATTCATCATAAGTCATATGTAATACCCAAGGCTCATCACATCACCTGCCCAACTTGATGTCCATCACCCAGTTACCCCATTACGCTCCAGCAACCCTCAGTTTGTTTCCTATGATTAACAGTCTCTTATGGTTTGTCTCCCTCTCTTGATTTCATCTTACTTTCTTTTCCCCTCCCTTCCTCTATGATCCTGTTTTATTTCTTAAATTCCTTATATGAGTGAGATCGTATGATGATCTTTCTCTGAGTGACTTATTTCACTTAGCATAATACCCTCTAGTTCCATCCATGTTATTGCAAATGGCAAGATAACATTTTTTTTTGATAGCTGAGTGGTATTCCATTACATATATATGCCACATCTTTATTTATTCATCTGCTGATGGACATCTGGGCTTTTTCCATAGAATGGCTGTTGTTGCTATAAACACTGGGGTCCAGGTGCCCCTTTGGATCACTACGTTTGTATCTTTGAGGTAAATAACCAGTGGTGCAATTGTTGGGTTGTAGGATAGATCTATTTCAACTTTTTCAGGAACCTCTATACTTTCCTCCAGAGTGGTCACAACATCTTGCATTCCCACCAACAATGTGAGATGGTTCCCCATTTTCCATATCCTCGCCAACATCTGTCATTTTCTGACTTGTTAATTTTAGCCATTCTGACTGGAGAGAGGTGGTATCTCATTGTGGTTTTGATTTGTATTTCCCTGATGCTGAGTGATGTGAAGTATGTTTTCATATGTCTATTGGTCATTTGTATGTCTTCTTTGGAGAAATGTCTGTTCATGTTTTCTTCCCATTTCTTAATTTGATTATTTGTTCTTTGGATGTTGAGTTTGATAAGTTCTTTATAGATCTTGGATACTAGCCCTTAATCTGATGAGACAAATATCTTCTTCCATTCTGTCAGTTGTCTTTTAGTTTTGTTGATTACTTCCTTAGCTTTGCAAAAGATTTTTATCTTGATGAAGTGCCAATAGTTATTTCACTTGCCTTTGGAGACATGTCTAGCAAGAAGGTGTTTTGGCTGAGGTCACAAGAGTTGCTGCCTGTCTTTTCCTCAAGGATTTTGATGGATTCTTGTCTCACATTGAGGTCTTTCATCCATTTTGAGTCTATTTTTATGTATGGTGCAAATAAATGGTCCAGTTTAATTCTTTTGCATGTGGCTCTCCAAATTTCCCAACACCATGTGTTGGAGAGACTTTTTTCCATTAGATGTTCTTTCCTGCTTTGTCAAAAATTAGTTGATGACAGAGCTTATGGTCAATTTGGAGCCTCTCTGTTCTGTTCCATTGATCTATGTGTCTGTTTTTGTGCCAGTACCATACTGTCTTGATGATTACAGCTTTGCAATAGAGCTTGAAGTCCATGGTGCCACCAGCTTTGTTTTTCTTTTTTCAACATTCTGTTGGCTATTTGGGGTCTTTTGTGGTTCCATACAAATTTGGGGATTATTTACTTCAACTTTATGAAAAAAGTTGATGTCATTTTGATAGGGCTTGGGTTGAATGTATAGATTGCTCTAGGTAGCATAGACATTTTAATAATATTTCATCTTACAATCCATGATGATGGAACTTTTTTCATTTTTGTGTCTTCCTCAATCTCTTTCATGAGTGTTCTATAGTTTTCAGACTATAGGTCCTTTGCCTCTTTGGTTAGGTTTATTCCTGGATGTCTTGTGGTTTTTATGCAATTGTGAATGGGATTGATTCCTGTGTTTCTCTTTCTTCTGTCGCATTGTTAGTGTATAGAAATGTAACTGATTTTTGTGCATTGATTTTATATCCTGCCACTTTACTGAATTCCTGTATGAGTTCTAGCAATTTTTGGGTGGAGTCCTTGGGTTTCCCACATAGAGTATCATATCATCAGCAAAAAGTGAGAGCTTGGGGCGCCTGGGTGGCTCAGTGGGTTAAGCCTCTGCCTTCGGCTCGGGTCATGGTCTCAGGGTCCTGGGATCGAGCCCCGCATCGGGCTCTCTGCTCCGCAGGAAGCCTGCTTCTCTCTCTCTCTCTTTCTGCCTGCCTCTCTGCCTACTTGTGATCTCCTTCTGTCAAATAAATAAATAAAATCTTTAAAAAAAAAAAAAAAAAAAAAAAAAAGTGAGAGCTTGATTTCTTCTTTGCCAATTTGGAGACTTTTATTTCTTTTTGTTGTCTGATTGCTAGTAATATGGAATTTTGCTAGTACTATAGGATTTCTAGTAATATGCTGATCAACAGTGGAAAGAGTGGACATCCTTGTCCTTTTCCTGACCTTAGGGGAAAAGCACTCGGTTTTCCCTGTTGAGAATGATACTCACAGTGGGCTTTTTGTATATGGCTCTTATGATACTGAGGTATAGTCCCTCTATCCCTACAGAGTGTGGAGAGTTTTAATCAAGAAAGGATGCTGTACTTTGTCAAATGCTTTTTATGCATCAATTGAGAGGATCATATGGTCTTTGTCTTTTCTTTTATTAATGTGCTCTATCATGTTAATTGATTTGCAAATGCTGAACCAACCTTGCCTTCCAAGATTAAATCCTTGGTCCTGATGAATAATCCCTTTAATGTACTGTTGGATCCTATTGGCTAGGATCTTGGTGAGAATTTTGGCATCCATGTTCAACAGGGATATTGGTCTGTCATTCTCCTTTTTTGTGGGGTCCTTGTCTGGTTTTGGGATCAAAGTAATGCTAGCCTCATAGAACAAGTTTGGAAGTTTCTCTTCCATTTCTTTTTTTGAAAGAGCTTTAGAATAGGTATTAGTTCTTCTTTAAATGTTTGGTGGAATTCCCCTGGGAAGCCATCTGGCCCTGGACTCATGTCTGTTGGCAGATTTTTTGATTACTGCTTCAATTTCCTTGCTGGTAATGGTTTTTTCAGGTTTTCTATTTCTTCCTGTTTCAGTTTTGGTAGTTTGTACGTCTCTAGGATGCATCCATTTCTTCCAGATTGCCCAATTTTTTGGCATATAGTTGCTCATAATATGTTCTTACAATTCTTTGTAGGTCTTCGGTGTTGATTCTGTTCTTTCCTTTTTCATGATTTTATTCATTTGGGTTCTTTCTCTTTTATCTTTTGTAAGTCTGGCCAGGGGCTTATCAATCTTATTAATTCTTTCAAAAACCAGCTCCTAGTTTTGTTGATCTGCTCTACAGTTCTTTTGGTTTCCATTTCATTGATTTCTGTTCTAATCTTTATAATTTCTCTTCGCCTGCTGGGATAGGCTTTATTTGCTGTTCTATCTCCAGCTCCTTTAGGTATAGGGTTAGCTTGTATATTTGAGACCTTTCTTGTTTCTTGAGAAAGGCTTTTATTGCTATATACTTCCTTCTTTGGAGTGCCTTTGTTGCATCCAAAAAATTTTGTACAGTTGTATTTTCATTTTCATTTGTTCTCTTAAATTTTTTTCAAAATTCTTCTTTAATTTCCTGGTTCCGGGGCACCAAATCTTAAAAAAATAATAATAATAATTTCCTGGTTCCATTGATTCCTTAGTAGGATGCTCTTTAGCATCCATGGATTTGAGTTCTTTCCATATTTCCTGATGTGATTGAGTTCCAGTTTCTTTCTTTCTTTTTTTTTTTTTTTAAGATTTTATTTATTTATTTGACAGAGAGATATCATAAGTAGGCAGAGAGGCAGGTGGGGGTTGGGGGGAAGCAGGTTCCCTGCTGAGCAGAGAGCCTGATGCAGGCCTTGATTCCAGGACCCTGACATCATGACCTGAGCTGAAGGCAGAGGCTTAACCCACTGAGCCATCCAGGTGCCCCGAGTTCCAGTTTCAAAGCTTTGTGCTCTGAAAGTATGCAGGCAATGATCCCAATCTTTTGGTACTGGTTAGGACCTGATTTGTGACCCAGGATGTGATCTATTCTGGAGAATGTTCCATGTGCACTGGAGAAGAATGTGTATTCTGTTGCTTTGGGATGGAATGTTCTGAATATATCTGCGAAGTCCATCTGGTCCAGGGTGTCATTCAAAGCCCTTGTTTCTGTATTGATCTTCTGCTTAGGTGATCTGTCCACTGCAGTGAGTGGCATGTTAAAGTCCCCTAGTATTATTGTATTATTATCAACCTGTTTCTGTAATTTTATTATTAATTGGTTTGTATAATCAGCTGCTCATATTTTAGGGACATAAATATTTACAATTTTTAGAACTTCTTGTTGATGAGACCCTTTAATTATGATATAGTGTCCTTCTCCACCTGTTATTATAGTCCAGTCGAGTTTGCAGGTATTCAGAATGATTTAATAGCTATCTAGTTAAATTCCTGGGACCAAACAGAACTAAGGGTTTCTACTCCTTCACCATCTTGGACTCCTCCCTCCTAATCGCTCTTAATTAATACACTATTGGATCTAACTTCTCTCTGCTTTGGGGACCCCATGGCTAATTCAGCAGTTTATGAGATCTCATGGGTCCCATGTTCACAGCAGCATAATTTATGATAGCCAAGACATGGAAACAAACTGCGTGTCTATCAACACATGTATAGATGAAGAAGATATCTGATATTCATACAATGTAATGTTATTTAGCCATAAAAATAAAGATATCCTGCCATTTGCAACTACATGGATGGACCTTAAAGACATCATGTTGAGTGAAACAGAGAAAAATACTGTATGATATCACATATATGCAGAATTTAAAAAAAAATCCTTTGAGCTTTGTATATTGGCATATTCTAATGGTGATACCTGCATTTTCAGAGTAAACTTTTTTTTAATTTTAAAAAAGATTTTATTTATTTGAGAGACAGGGCAAGAGAAAGAGAAAAAGAGAGAGGGAAAATGAGAGCAGGGAAGAGAAGGAGAGGGAGACAGAGAAGCAGGCTCCCCATTGGGCAGGAAGCCCAATGTGGGACTTGATCCCAGAACCCTGAGATCATGACCCAAGCTGAAGGCAAACACTCAACCAACTGAAACACACAGACTCCCCCAGAATAAAAATTTTTAAATGTGTACATTTATGCAACAGAATATACCAATATTTTAATATTATTTGGGATACTGAATATACAAAGGGGCAACAGTAAACTCTAAATAAAAATAGAACTTTGACCCACGACCTGCGGCAACCCTTGCAGGAAAGCAACCCTTGATCTATAATAAACAGCTCAGGAAGCCAGAGTGTTCTAAGACTTTCAGAATGTCAGACTGCTATGTCTATTGACAATCCAGGAAGCTAAACAATAACTCCTATAACAGTCCAAAACGGCCAGGACTTAAGAATTTCTGACTTCTCTAATATTTGTCTCTCCTTCCAACTGAGGATCAATAAGAGAAAGTCAAATATGCTCTCCTAACCAATCACAGCCCCACTACAGTTTTCCCTCACCAACTATCATGGTACAGGTGGACCTGTATAAAACTCTTTTCCAGTATAAAACTTGCCCATTCTTTTGCCTGCCTTTGAGTCTCTGACAAAAAAAAAAGTGTTGAAAGTGACAGTGGCTGACTCCCATGTATATACCGAGCTCTGAACAAGTAGTCCTTGCTTTTCTCATATGGGGAGCCTTCATTTATTTCCACATATTAATTAAAGGCTCACAAAATTTGCCCTTTGAAAAAAAGTTAAACTATAGTATTTCTCTCTTATTACCTGTGGAACTTTAACAGATCCATTTTTATTTTTACAAAAGTATTACAAAAATATAAGGGCAAAAAAACCCAAAACAACCCCTACCCTAAAACTAAAAACTGCAAAGGTAAAGGGGAGTCCTACACATATTCTGGGGTCTAAGAGTTACATGAAAATATTGTGTATTTGGATTTTAATTTAAAAACATTCCTATAGGGGCGCCTGGGTGGCTCAGTGGGTTAAAGCCTCTGCCTCCAGCTTTGGTCATGATCCCAGGCTCCTGGGATTGAGACCCGCATCGGGCTCTCTGCTCAACAGCGAGCCTGCTTCCCCTTCTCTCTCTGCCTGCCTCTCTGCCTACTTGTGATTTCTCTCTCTGTCAAATAAATAAATAAAATCTTAAAAAATAAATAAATAAATGAAATTTTAAAAAAACGCATTCCTATATTTACACTCACATGTACATACTTTTACCTAGTATACCCATTCATATATATGAATACAATTATTTTGCATCCATAAGTGTAATTCAAAGATATTTTGTAAAACAGAACTATTTATGGGGCGCCTGGGTGGCTCAGTGGGTTAAGCCGCTGCCTTCGGCTCGGGTCATGATCTCAGGGTCCTGGGATCGGGTCCCGCATCGGGCTCTCTGCTCGGCAGGGTGCCTGCTTCCTCCTCTCTCTCTGCCTGCCTCTCTGCCTACTTGTGATCTCTCTCTGTCAAATAAATAAAATCTTTAAAAAAAAAAAAAAAAAAAAAAACAGAACTATTTATAACTTGAGAGCAAGGAAACCAGACTCTTCAAAACGTCAGGCTCCTCCCTCTGAGCCCTTTCCTCTGCGTGATCCTGAAGTGTGAGCTTGCACACTGTGGCAGGTCATTCTCAGCAAACCCCTGGGTACAGATCAGTGCTGCCCACCCCTCCCCCACCCACTCCATGACACTTCTCTTGGATCCTCAGAGCCCTTCCTCCCCAGTTTCTTCCTGCATTTTAACTCCTCACTTTCCCTCCTATCTCTGCAAGCCTCAAGTGTTGTCTCTCCTCTCACTGCAGTGGAAGGGCTGATTGTACCCCACTTTTTCTTCTTTGCCATCTCCTCACAATGATTACAAAAGTAGGCTGATTTCTAAAAAGGGCTAAGAAATAGTAGCACTTAGGTAGCACTTGTTGTATTACCACCTGAGAGCAAATTAAACTAGATGGGCCCTCTGCTTTGCCCCAATAAAATAGCATCAGCCTTTAAATTGAAATGTCTAACTAGAAGAAATTTGTTGCTCGTAAAATTCAAGTCTCAGTTTCATCCTCCCTACTCAGATACCCTATTATTTCTCATAGCCTGGGTCTCCCTGCTTTTTGATGGTATTTCAAAAGGAAAGTGTGCCATCTGATTTCTTTCAGTACTGTGAACTTGGAATACACAGTCTTAAAAAATGAAAAAAGGAAAACAGTCTTTCCTTAGTTGGGAAATTGTAAAATAACAGTTGATTTGAAAAATTTTAAATCAGTTTGAAAATTGCATATAGCATCTGTCATTGTCTATAACAGGGTTACAATAAAAGATTTTCTGAACATCATGGTTTACTTCTGTGTAATCAGAGACATTCTGAACATTTGAGAGACAAGATGATCAAACTTAAGCTCAGAAAGTCTGTATTTTAAAGTGTCTTTCCCCTGAATCATGGAACTTTGAAAAGGGCTGAAATCTCTAGAGAATTAAATAACTATTTTTTTAAAAGATTTTACTTATTTATTTGACAGACAGAGATCACAAGAAGGCAGAGAGGTAGGCAGAGAGAGCGGGGGAAGCAGGCTCCTTGCTGAGCAGAGAGCCTGCTGCGAGGCTCGATCCCAGGACCCTGGGATCATAATCTCAGCTGAAGGCAGAAGCTTTAACGTACTGAGCCACCCAGGCACCCCAAATAACTATTTAATTGACAAAATGCTCCCCTTCCTCACAATTTTTGGCACTATTATAGCAAAGCAATATTTGACTGAAGAATAACATTTAATGACTATTCTTGTGAGACTCTTGGACATTAAAAGAAGGATACAATAAAGGCAGACAAAGAAATAAAAATTAAGAAAATCATAGGGAAAAAAGCTTTAGAACCAGATATACTGCATACATGTTTACTTATTTAGTGAACATCTACAAACATTTATAACAATTGTGCCTTAAATTAATTCTCTCAGTGGCTTTGTCACAACCTAAAACTGTAAAATCATTTATGCCTGGAGTTTAACATTGAAGTTTGCTGTCAAAATGCCAAAAATTTCTAAAGGGTTACACATCAAACCACTATCAAAGTGAATTTTACTTTGAGTTTGTAAGTTAGTGAGGTGTCAATAGAAAAAATGCCCAGAGAGCAAATTTTCAAGTATGTTAAACAATTCGGTTATTTATTCTCAATATCTGATTTCAAGTTTGTAGAGTTTTCATGTACTGAGCCACCCAGGCGCCCCAAATAACTATTTAATGTATATACTCTAGTTCTCATGGACAAAGAGACAGTTTTGTGAAATAGGATATGAACATAGAGTTTCAGGTAACTTTCAAACTGATTCTACATATTAATGATTCCCTTAGAAAAAGATTAATGTCAAGGTAAACTATTCTGTTGCTTAATTAGTAGCTCTTACGAAGAAAAAAAAAAATAGAACTTGAACCACCTGGGAAAGACTAATCCATGGTGTTGATGAGTATGTTTGATTAAAATAATAATATTTCAGGGGTTTCTGGCTGGTTCAGTTTACTAGAAGGTGCAACTCTTGACCTCAGGGTTGTGAGTTCAAGCCCTACTTTGTGTATGGAACCTACTTCAGAAAAATACATAAGAAAATAATATTTCATTTTTATATCTTATATCCTCTACATAATAATGTTATAACTAGATATGAAGGCCCTCAGATAAACTTAAAATGAAATATATGTCAAGAAGGAGCAAAAGAGAATTTTTTCCCACTTTGTCCAACTGTACTGCCATTTAGAAGCAGAGCTGTGTGTCTCTGAATTGCGAGACTGCTCTGGAAGGCAGAAGTGGCAGCTTTAGCAGTCTGAGAGAGAGGAGGCATCAAGGCAGCACTTCAGGGCTTTCTGATCAGCTGCACACTCCTTCCCCCACCTCTGAGGAAAGGGTGTCATGCCTGGCCTGCAGAAACCTCTTTCTGTTTATGTGACTTGTTCACTTACAGTCCTTCAACAATTCCCACAAACTTGTTAATAAAATCTGAATTGCCTGGGATGCCCGAGGTCCTCATCCAGTTCTTCAGCTGTTGTGGTTGGTGTGTTTATAACCTCCTCAAATTCCCGTGTTAAAAATGTAGCACCCAAGGTAGGTGGGCATTTGGGAGGTGATAATGGAGCCCTCGTGAATGGATTAAATGCCCATATAAAAGAGACCTGCCACATGAGGACACAGTTGGCCATCTGCAACCCTGAGGAGGGCCTTCACCAGACACCAAATCTGCCAGAGCCATGATTCTGGACTTCTCAGCCTTCAGAACTGTGACAAATAAATTTCTGTTGGTGTAAGCCACACAATCACTGTTGTTTTATTTCCTTACAGCCACCAAATGAACTAACATGCCTTCCTGTAGTGCCTTGTGCTCACTTCTGGACATGTGGCAGTTCCCCGGACATTCCATGTTCCACATTACTCTGTGCTTCTGCACAAAATGCCTTTCCTCCTCTTCTCTAGCCAACTCTAGCCCTTCTATAAGACTTCTACAAGGCCTAGATGCCTTTGGGATCCTCTCTAGGAGCTCACTCACCCTGCACCTCCTTCTATCATGACCTTTGCTTAATTTTTTTTTAGTATATGTGTTGCCGAAGCGAACTCAAAATTTTTTTAAAGGATCTTATTTACTTATTAATTTTTGAGAGAGAGCATGGGTGGGAAGGGAGAGGCAGAGGTAGGAGGAGAGAGAGAAGCAGACTCCCAGCTAAGCAAGGAGCCTGATGTAGGACTCAATCTCGAGAACCTGGAATCACAACCTGAGCCAAAGCTAGATGCTTAACTGATTGAGTCACCCTGGTACCCATGACCTTTGCTTTATGTTGCAGTGCTATGCTTACCTGCTGCTGTGGTTTTCATATTTTCTTCCCAGGGCCCAACGCAGGGCCTGAGTCCTCAACAAAATTAGAATAAATACATAAATACAACCAGAAGTCACATATGGTTCCATGAGCTCTTACTGAAATTCAGCATAAGGAATATAAAGAAATCTATTGTTAAAAGGTGATTTATTTTTTTTTTATTACCATATAATGTATTATTAGCCCCAGGGATAAAGGTCTGTGAATCGCCAGGTTTACACATTTTATAGCACATACCTTCCCCAATGTCCATAATCCCACCACCCTCTCCTGACCCTCCTCCCCCCGGCAACCCTCAGTTTGTTTTGTGAGATTAAGAGTCTCATGATTTGTCTCCCTCCCGATCCCATCTTGTTTCATTTATTCTTTTCCTACCCCCCATGTTGCCTTTCAACTTCCTCATATCAGGGAGATAATATGATAATTGTCTTTCTCTGATTGACTTATTTGACTAAGCATGATATCATATCCTCTAGTTCCATCCACATCATGGCAAGTGGCAAGATTTCATTTCTTTTGATGGCTGCATAGTATTCCATTGTATAAATATATACACCACCTCTTCTTTATCCATTCATCTGTTGATGGACATCTAGGATCATTCCATAGTTTGGCTCTTGTGGATATTGCTGCTATAAACATTCGGGTACACGTATCCCTTCGGATACCTACTTTTGTATCTTTAGGGTAAATACCCAGTAGTGCAATTGCTAGGTCATAGGGTGGCTCTATTTTCAACTTTTTGAGGAACCTCCATGCTGTTTTCCAGAGTGGTTTCACCAGCTTGCATTTCCACCAACATTGTAGGAGGGTTCCCCTTTCTCCACATCCTCGCCAGCATCTATCATTTCCTGACTTGTTAATTTTAGCCATTCTGACTGGTGTGAGGTGGTATCTCATGTGCTTTTGATTTGTATTTCCCAGATGCCAAGTGATGTGCAGCACTTTTTCATGTGTCTGTTGGCCATCTGGATGTCTTCTTTGTAGAAATGTCTGTTCATGTCTTCTGCCCATTTCTTTTTTTTTTTAATTTATTTATTTTCAGCATAACAGTATTCATTATTTTTTCACCACACCCAGTGCTCCATGCAATCCGTGCCCTCTATAATACCCACCACCTGGTACCCCATCCTCCCACCCCCGCCACTTCAAACCCCTCAGATTGTTTTTAAGAGTCCACAGTCTCTCATGATTCACCTCCCCTTCCAATTTCCCCCAACTCCCTTTTCCTCTCTAACTCCCCATGTCCTCCATGCTATTTGTTATGCTATTTGTTAAGTGAAACCATATGATAATTGACTCTCTCTGCTTGACTTATTTCACTCAGCATAATCTCTTCCAGTCTCGCCCATGTTGCTACAAAAGTTGGGTATTCATCCTTTCTGATGGAGGCATAATACTCCATAGTGTATATGGACCATATTTTCCATATCCATTTGTCCATTGAAGGGCATCTTGGTTCTTTCCATAGTTTGGCGACCGTGGCCATTGCTGCTATAAACATTGCAGTACAGATGGCCCTTCTTTTCACGACATCTCTATCTTTGGGGTAAATACCCAGGAGTGAAATTGCAGGGTCATAGGGAAGTTCTATTTTTAATTTCTTGAGGAATCTCCATACTCTTCTCCAAAGAGGCTGCACCAACTTGCATTCCCACCAACACCAGACACATGAAAAAATGTTCATCATCACTAGCCCTCAGGGAGATTCAAATTAAAATCACATTGCGATATCACCTTACACCAGTTAGAATGGCCAAAATTAACAAGACAGGAAACAACATGTGTTGGAGGGGATGTGGAGAAAGGGGAACCCTCTTACACTGTTGGCGGGAGTGCAAGTTCTGCCCATTTCTTGATTGGATTATTTGTTTTTTGGGTGTTGAGTTTGATAACTTCTTTATAGATTTGGGGTACTAGCCCTTTATCTGATATGTTGTTTGCAAATATCTTCTCCCATTCTGTCATTTGTAAAAGGTGATTTTTTAAAAAAAAAATATGATTGAGAAATTGAGACAGATATAAAAAGGATATATGTTAAAGGTTTTAATTCATAAATTAATTAGCAAATCAGTAAGAAATTAGAACTAGTTCAAATAAAAATTATAGACGTACTGGCATTAATTACAAAATGAATTAAAATGAGACTACACACAGGGAATAATCAATTCCAGTGCACTGAACACAATTTATATTTCTATGGACAAGAATCATTGGTACTCCTATCAGCTTTCTACAACTTATAGAGTTCTAAAATAACTCAAAGACAACAAAAGAAGGAGAGAACCTACAAGATCAGGTAACTCAGACAACATCTAATTTTCCATTATACATGTCCAGTATGATTCTTAGTCCATTTCAAAGTCCTTTACATTTTTTCCTGTTCTATTTCAAGCCTGAAACCAACAGCATTAAAATTTTTTGAGTTTATTATAAATGGTAACAGCAGGGAAAACCAATTGGAACACCTATTTCAACCATCAAAGGACACATTTACTTCCATAAATATTGTGTAAAACAAATATTCTGGGGCATCTGGGGGCTCAGTCAGTTAAACATCTGACTCTTGATTTAGGCTCAGGTCATGATCTCGGGATTGTGAGATGGAACCCTATGCTAGGCTCCAGAGTTAGTGGGAAGTCTGCTTGAGATTCTCTTCCTCTACTCCTCTTCCTCTACTCCTCCCCTTGCTCACTCTCTCTCTCACTCACTCTCTCTCTCTCAAATAAATAAATGTGTAAAAATAAACAAATATTCTACTTTAGATCAAGGTGAAAAAGAAAACAGAAACCGAATTTATTGTATGTACAGATATATCTAAAATAATTAGATTGGAGTGCCTGGGTGGCTTGGTAATTGAGCGGCTGACTTCAACTCAGGTCATGACCCCAAGGTCCTGGGATGGAGCACCACACTGGGCTCCCTGCTTGGCACAAAGCCTGCTTCTCCCTCTCCCACTCCCACTGCTTGTGTTTCTGTTCTTGCTGTCTCTCTCTCTGTCAAATACAATCTTTTTAAAAAATAAAATAAATAGATTTATCTGCATATAAACTACTACTATCAAAATCACTTATGAGTTTGGAAATAATTTAGAATATATGAGAAACTGAGGATTTTGGAGGGGAGGTGAGTGGGGAGAGAGGTGAGCCTATTGATGGGTATTAAGAAAGGCACGTATTGCATGGGTGTGGTGCAAAAACAATGAATTTTGGAATACTGAGAAAAAAAAATTAGAGCATACTTCATAAATCCTGATAACATTGCTTCAAGCATAAGATTATATTTGAATGGGAACAAAGGAGTTCAGTGTAAACCATTTAATGAGTTTCCATATCTGTATACATTGAATTTATTTATTTATTTATTTATTTATTTATTTATTTATTTATTTGACAGAGAGAGATCACAAGTAGGCAGAGAGGCAAGCAGGGAGAGAGGAAGGGAAGCAGGCTCCCTGCTGAGCAGAGAGCCCGATGCGGGACTCGATCCCAGGACCCTGAGATCATGACCTGAGCCGAAGGCAGCGGCTTAACCCACTGAGCCACCCAGGCGCCCTACATTGAATTTCTTAAGTACACAACAGATAGAATATGAAATTTCTGATAAGAGTTAAAACATAATCTTGAAGATTTGTCAACAAAATAGATTCTTTATTCATTCTTGAGTTATAAATATTCTGTATCTGTGGTGGTTTTGTTAAACTTGGTTAAGCTGGAACTATGTTTTGTGGAATTCCTTTTCCTGCATAGTCATGGTTGGGATGACAACAGGAGAGATTTGTAAGAGATGAGAAATGTGCAGGAAAAAAACTGTCGGGAGCCAGTACAGGAGGCCCACTATAAGAGCTGTAAGGGACTGAATGTGATTGGCTGTTCATTTAGGTCCAGTCACGCGGGAGGTGCATGAGCACTGCGGTGATTGGCTAGGCGGGCTAAGCTGCCGGTGTATATATGCTTGAATGTACTTGTAGAGGGGCGGGCCCGCCGGGGCGGGCCGCCGGGAGCCAGGCCTCGCCGCGCCCCGGGGGCCGGAGGGGGCGGCAGCCCGGACCCTGGCGGCGGGCGCCGAGGGGCGGCGCGCGCGGCCAGCGGCGGCGGCGGCGGCACCCGAGCGGGACGGCGGGAGCTGCGTGCTGTGCTGCGCCAGAGGGGGAAGAAGATAAAAAGAAGCCATTAAAGAAGTTTGCCTCCACGCGTGTCTCCGTGTCGTTCTTGCTGGCGAGAGCGACAAAAAAACCAACCATTCTGTCTGCATTTTGTGTTCCTTCCCAGGTCAGCAAGAGAAAAACCCCTCCTTCAGGAGCAGGTGTGAGCACAGCCCTATGATAAAGAGCATCAGCTTCTCTTCAGTCCTCAAGAAGACAACACAGACCCCTGTCTGTCCTGACTTCCCCTTGCATCACAAGCAACTCTCCTGTCTGCTGACCTGCAGCAATTTCAGTAGTATGCTAATCTTAAAAATGTTAAGTCTTTCAATCCATGAACATGGGGTGTCTTTCTACCTTTTTGACATCTTTAATTTCTTTCAGCAATGTTTTACACTTTTCAGTATACAAGACTTTTTCCCAAGTGATTTTATATGGTTGGTAAATAAAATAGTTTTCTTAATTTCCTTTACAGATTATTCACTGTTAGTGTATAGAAATGCAACTTACTTTCATGTATTGACTTTGTATCCTGCTACCTTGCTGAATTAGTTTCCTAATTCCAAAAGTTTATTTTTTGGAATCTTTAGGATTTTCTACATCATGTCATCTGTGAACATAGATAATTTTTCTTCCTCCTTTCCAACTTGGATGATCTTTATTTCTTTTTTCTTGCCTAATTGTTCTAAAATGTCCAGTACTGTATTGAATAGAAATGGCAAAATGAACATCCTTATCTTGTTGCAGATCTTACAGCAAAAGCTCCCAGGCTTTCACTACTGAGAATGATGTCAGCTGGGCATTTTTCATGTACAGATTTGATCATCATTAGGAAGTTTCATTCAATTCCCAGTTTGTTGAGTGTTTTTATCATGAAAGGACATCGTTTTGTTAAATGCTTTTTCTGCATGAATTGAGATAACCGTTTGAGTTTTTCCCCCTCATTCTATTAATGTGGTATATTATATTGACTGATTTTTCTATGTTGAACAAACTTTGAATTTCTGGAGTAAATTTCACTTAATCATAGTGTATAATGCTTCTAATATGCTGCTGGTTTTAGTTTGCTATTTTGTTCAGAATTTTTACATCAATATTCATAAGGAATATTGGTCTATAGTTTTCCCTTCATGTAGTATCTTTGTGTGGATTTGATATCAGGGTAATGTTGACCTCATAGAAAGAATTAGTAGGTATTCCTTTGCCTTCGATTTTTGGGAAGATTTTGAAAATGATTCGTACTAACTCTTCTTTAAATGTTTGGTAGGGACACTTGGGTAGCTCAGCTGGTTAAGCGTCTGCCTTCAGCCCAGGTCATGATCCCAGGGTCCTGGGATTGAGTCCCACATTGGGTTTCTTACTCAGCTGGGAGTTTGCTTCTCTCTCTGTCTGCCGCTCCCCCTGCTTGTGTTCTCTCTCTCTGACAAATAAATAAAATCTTTAAAAAGTAAAAAATAAAAATAAATAAATGTTTGATGGAATTTAACAATGAAGCAATCTGGCCCATGGTATTTCTCAGGAGATTTTTTGTTACTGAATAATTGTTAGTGATATGAGTATTCACATTTTTATTTTTTCATGGTTCAGTTTCAGTAGATTGTGTGTTTTTAGGAATTTGTCCATTTTATCAGTTTGTTAGTGCACCATTGTTCATAGCATTCTCATATCCTTTTTATTTCTGTGAGATCATTAGTAATATCCCCATTTTCACTTCTGATCTTAGTATTTTGAGTCTTCTTTTTTCATAGTCAATCTAGCTAAATGTTTGGCAATTTTGTTCCTTCTTCAAGAACCAACTTTTGATTTCATTGATTTTCTTTACTGTTTTTCTATTCTCAATTTTATTCTTTTTCCATTCTAATCTTTATTTATTTATTTATTTATTTGCTTCTAAACACTTTGAGTTTAGTTTGCTTTTTTTCCTCATTCATTAAGCTGTAAAGTTAGGTTATTAATTTGAGTTCCTTCTCCTTTTAATGTATGTGTATACAGCTATAAATTTCCCTCTTTCCACTACTTTCACTGCATCCCATAGGTTTTTATATATTTTTTTAAGATTTTATTCATTTATTTGACAGAGAGAAATCACAAGTAGGCAGAGAGGCAGGCAGAGAGAGAGAAGGAAGCAGGCAGAGAGCCTGATGCAGGGCTCAATCCTAGGATCCTGAGATCATGACCAGAGCCAAAGGCAGAGGCTTAATCCACTGAGCCACCCAGGTGCCCCTATATGGTTTTTGGTTTGGTTTGGTTTGGTTTTTTCATTTTTCTTACAGAGGAAGTTTTCTTTTTTCCTTTTTTTTTTTTTTTTTTAAGGATTTTATTTATTTATTTGACTGACAGAGATCACAAGTAGGCAGAGAGGCAGGCAGAGAGAGGAGGAAGCAGGCCTCCTGCTGAGCAGAGAGCCCAATGCAGGGCTCGATCCCAGGAACCCAGGATCAGACCTGAGCCAAAGGCAGAGGTTTTAACCCACTGAGGCACCCAAGCACCCCTACAGTGGAAGTTTTCTAATTTTTCTTATGATTTCTCTTTTGACAAGTCGGTTATTTAGGAGTGTGTTGTTTAATTTCTACACATTTATGAATTTTCCAGTTTTTCCTTCTGTTAATAATTTCACATTTCATTTTATTGTGATCAGAAAAAATGCTTTTTATTATTCTAGTCTTTTTAAATTACCTTAATTATTTTGGGGTCTAAAAAATGGTCTATTCTGGAAATTGTCCCATTTGAACTTACAAAAAATATGCATCATATTGTTGCTGAGTGGAGTGTTCTATGTTAAGTCTGATTCATATACAGTATTGTTCAATCTATTTTATTACTGATCTGCCTTATTGATCACTATCAAAAGTGGAAGATTGAAGGCTTCTACTATTACTGTAGAACCATCTATAGGCATACCTTGCTTTAATGTGCTTTGCCTTGCAGATATTGTGTTTTTTACAAATTGAAGTTTTGTATCACCCTGTGTTGAACAAGTCTATCAGCATCATTTTTACAATGGCATTTGCTCACTTCAATGTGACTCTATGTCACATTCTAGTAATTATTGCAATATTTCAAACTTTTTTATTATTACTGTACTTTCAGAATAATTTGTGATGAGTGATTTTTTAAAGATTTTATTTATTTATTTGAGAGAGAGAGTACGAGCTGGGGAGAGAGGCACAGAGAGAGGGAGAAACAGACTCCCCACTGAGCAGAGAGGACAATGCTGGGGCTCAATCCCAGGACTCTGGGATCATGATCTGAGCCAAAGGCAGATGCTCAACTGACTGAGAAACCCAGGCACCCCAGTGATCATTTTTTTTAAATTTGATTTTTATAGTAATCTATATGCTCAACATAGAGCTCAAAATCATGACCCCCAGATCAAGAATCACATGCTCTTCTGACTGAGCCAGCCAAGTACCCCATAATCTATGATCTCTTGATGTAATTATTATAATTGTTTTGGGGCACCATGAACTGCTCCCATATAAGATGGTGAACTTAATCAGTAAAAGAGTATATTCTGACTGCTCTACCAAGTAGAGCTGTTCCTCTACTCTCTCCCTCTTCTCAGGCATCCCTAGTCCCTGAGGCACAAAAATATTCAAATTAGGCTAATTAATAACCCTATAGTGACTTCTAAGTGTTCCAGTGAAAGAAAGAATCATACATCTCTCACTTTAAATTAAAAGTAGAAATGACTGGGGTGCCTGGGTGGTTCAGTGGGTTAAACCCTCTACCTTCGGCTCGGGTCATGATCCCAGGGTCCTGGGATCGAGCCCCACATTGGGCTCTCTGCTCAGCAGGGAGCCTGCTTCCTCCTCTCTCTCTCCCTGCCTCTACCTACTTGTGATCTCTGTCAAATAAATAAATAAAATCTTAAAAAAAAAAAAAAGTAGAAATGACTGGGCTGCCTGGGTGGCTCATTTGGTTAAGACTTCAATTAGATTTTGGCTCAGGTCGATCTCAGGGTCATGAGATCAAGCCCTGCATTGGGCTCCTCACTCAGTAGGGAGTCTGGTGGAACTTCTTTCTCTCCCTTTCCCACTGCCCCTCCCTTCCAATTTCTCTCTTTCTCTCTCTTAAATCAATCAATCAGTCAAACAATCAAGCAGTCTTTTATTTATTTATTTATTTATTTTTAGAGCTTTTATTTATTTATTTGAAAGACAGAGATCACAAGTAGGCAGAGAGACAGGCAGAGGGAGAGAGGAGGAAGCAGGCTCCTTGTTGAGCAGGGAACCCGATGTGGGGCTTGATCCCAGGACCCTGAGACCATGACCTGAGCCGAAGTCAGAGGCTTTAACCCACTGAGCCACCCAGGTGCCCCAGGAGGAGAGAATCTTAAGCAGTTTCCACATCAGCATGGAACTTGATGATGGACTAGATCTCATGACCCTGAGATCATGACCTGGGCTGAAATCCAAAGTCAGATACTTAACTGACTGCACCACCCAGACAGTGTCTGCCTTTAACATTTCTTATATGGCAGGTCTAGTAGTAATAGTCTCTCAGCTCTTGTGTATTTGAAAGCGTCTTGGGATGCCTTGGTGGCTCAGTCAGTTAAGTGTCTGCTGTCAGCTCAGGTCATGATCCCAGGACCCTAGGATTGAGTCCCACATGGGGCTCCTTGCTCAGCAGGGAGCCTGCTTCTCCCCCTGCCTGCTGCTCTCTCTCATGTTCTTTCTCTCTCTGGCAAGTAAATAAAATCTTAAAGAAAAATAAAATGTCTCAACTTCTCTCTCATTTTTCAAGGATAGTCCCCCCACCCCAATATACACAGTCACTACTGTTCATATGTTGAAGCCCTAACCCAGAAGGTAGCTGTATTTGGTATCAGAAGTAATTAAGGTTAAATGAAATCATAAGGGTGAAGTGATGATCTGATAGGATTAGTGATCTTATGAGGAGAGACAACTGAGAGCTTGCTCTGTTTCTGTGTCCATGTTCATGTACCAAGGAAAGGCAGTACAAGGGCTTAGCAAGAAGGTGCCATTCTGTAAGCCAGGAAGAGAACTCTCACCAGAAACTGATTCTGCTGAACCTTGATCTGGGACTTCTAGTCTCCAAAACTTTAAGAAGATATATTTCTGTTGTTTAAGCTACCCAGTCTATGGTATTTTTCTATAACAGCTAAAGTTGACTAATACAAACACTATCAAACATATACACTATGAGACTCCTAGAAGGAGAAGAGAGTGAAAAGGGGGAGCAAAAAATATTTTAAAATATAATGGGCATTTGGTTTGCTGTCCTGTGAAAAGTCAGCTCCAGTTTCCCAGAAGTTGTGTGTTTACAAAACCAATGATGTGTCACTTCAGTTTACCGTCCTGTGAAAATATAACGGGCAAAAAACTTTCCAAATTTGATGAAAAATGTGAATATACAAATCCAAAAAGTTTAATGAACTCCAAATAGGATGAACTTCAAGAAAACAACACCAATACATAAACAGTTTTTGAAAAACTGTCAAAAGACATAGAGAAAAAATCTTGAAAGCAACTGTCACATAAAAGGATGCTCAGTTAGGGGCACCTGGCTGGCTCAGTGGATTAAGCCTCTGCCTTCAGCTCAGGTCATGATCTTGGGGTCCTGGGATCAAGCCCTACATTGGGCTCTCTGCTCGGCAGGGAGCCTGCTTCTCCCTCTCTCTCTGCCTGCCTCTCTGCCTACTTGTGATCTCTGTCAAGTAAGTAAAATCTTAAAAAAATCATTTAAAAAAAGGATGCTCAATTAGAATATCAGCTAATTTCTCCTCAGAAACCTTAGAAGATGTGAGACAATATAGTTGAAGGGCTCAGAGAAAAAAAAAAAAAAAAGCCCTATCCATCAAGATTTTTATATTCAGTAAAGTTATCCTTCATTTGTTTTGTGCCTTAAATTTCACAGTGAGTAAAATCATATGGTATTTGTCTTTCCCTGACCGACTTATTTCATTTAACATTATACTGTCTGAATCCATCCATGCTGTTGGAAATGACAAGATTTCATTCTTCTTTATGGCTGAGTAACGTTCATATAGAATCATATAATGAGATACACACACACACACACACACACACACACACACATAGCTTTACCCATCCATCAGTGGACACCTGGGCTGCTTCCATAATCTGGCTATTGTAAATAGTGCTACAATAAACATAGGGGTGCATATAGCTTTTCATATTCTTTGGGTAAATATCCAGTAATGAAATTATTGGTTCATATGATAATTCTATCTTTAATTTTTTTTTTTTTTTTTTTTTTTTAGATTTTTATTTATTTATCAGAGAGAGAGAGGGGGAGAGAGCGAACACAGGCAGACAGAATGGCAGGCAGAGGCAGAGGGAGAAGCAGGCTCCCCGCTGAGCAAGGAGCCCGATGTGGGACTCGATCCCAGGACGCCGGGATCATGACCTGAGCCGAAGGCAGCTGCTCAACCAACTGAGCCACCCAGGCGTCCCAAATTCTATCTTTAATTTTTTGAGGAACCTCTATACTATTTTCCATAATGACTTCATCAGTTTGCATTCCTACCAACAGTGCATGAGTATTCATTTTTCTCCATATCCTTGTCAATACTTGCTTATTGTTTTTTATTTTAGCCATTCTGACAGGTGAAGATATCTCATTGTAGTTTTAATTTGTGTTTCCTTGATAATTAGTGATGTTGGACATCTTTACATGTGACTGTTGATCATCTGTTTGTCTTCTTTGGAGAAATGTCTGTTCATGTCTTCTGCCCATTTTTAAATTGGATTATTTGTTTTTTGGCTGTTGAGTTGTATCAGTTCTTTATATATTTTGGATACTAATGTGTCATTGGATATATCATTTGCAAATATCTTCTCGCATTTATAGATTATCTTTTTGTTTTGTTGATTGTTTCCTTTGCTGGGCAGAGCTTTTAATTTTGTTGTAGTTCTAATACTTTATTTTTGCTTTTTTTTTTTATTCTTAGGAGACATATTTAGAGAAATGTTGCTATGGCTGATGTCAAAGAAGTGACTGCCTGTGTACTCTTCTAGGATTTTGATGGTTTTCAGTGTTACACTTGGGCCTTTTTTCCATTCTGAATTTATTTTATTTTATTTTATTTTTTATCTTATTTTATTTGAATTCAATTAATTAACATGTAATGTATTATTAATTTCAGATGTAGAGTTCGGTTATTTATCAGTTGCATATAACACCCAGTGCTCATTATATCTCATGCCTTCCTTAATACCCATCAACCAGTTACCACATCTCCCCACCTCGTCCCCTCCAGCAACCCTCAGTTTGTTTCCCATTGTTAAGAATCTCCTATGGTTTGTCTCCTTCTCTGATTTCATCTTATTTTATTTTTCCCTCCCTATCCTTACAGCCCTATTTTGTTTCTTAAATTCCACATGAGTCAGATCATATGCTAATTTTTTCTGATTGACTTATTTCACTTAGCATAATACCTTCTGGTCCATCTGCGCTCTTCCCATAGTTTGGCTATTGTGGATATTGCTGCTAGAAACATTGGGGTGCATGTGCCCCTTCAAATCACTATGTTTGTGTCCTTTGGGTAAATACCTAGTAGTGAAACTACTGGGTTGTAGGTAGCTCTATTTTCAACTTTTTCAGGAACCTTTATACTGTTTTCCAGTGGCTGCACCTTACATTCCTACCAACAGTATAAGAGAGTTTCCTTTTCTCCACATCCTCACCAACATTTGTTGTTTGCTGATTTATTAATTTTAGCCATTCTGACTGGTGTGAGGTGATATCTCATTGTGGTTTTGATTTGTATTTCCCTGATGCTGAGCATTTTTTCATGTGTCTGTTGGCCATTTGGATGTCTGCCTTGGAGAAATGTCTGTTCCTGTTCTCTGCCCATTTCTTCACTGGAGTTTTTGGTTTTTTGTGGTGTTGAGTTTGATAAGTTCTTTATAGATTTTAGATGTTAGCCATTTATCTCCTAAGACATTTACAAATATCTTCTCCCATTTTGTCAGTTGTCTTTTGGTTTTGTTGACTGTTTCCTTTACTATGCAAAAGCTTTTTATCTTGATGAAATCCAAATAGTTCATATTTGCCTTTGTTTCCCTTGCCTTTGTAGATATGTCTAGCAATAATCATTTTCTGTGGCCAAGGTCACAGGGGTTGCTGCCTGGTGTTCTCCGCTAGGATTTTGATGGATTCCTATCTCATATTTAGGTCTTTCATCCATTTTGAATCTATTTTTGTGGTATGGAGCAAGAAAGTGGTCTTCTGCATGTGGCTGTCTAGTTTTCCCAACAGCATTTGTTGAAGGTATTGTTTTTTGTTCCATTAGATGTTCTTTCCTGCTTTGTTGAAGATTAGTTGACCATAGAGTTATGGGTCCATTTCTGGGGTCTCTATTCTGTTCCATTGATCTATGTGTCTATTTTTGTGCCAGTACCATACTATCTTAATTATTGCAGCTTTGTAATATAGTTTGAAGTCCAGAAATCTAGTGTCATCCAGTTTGGTTTTCTTTTTGAACATTCCTCTGGCAATTCAGGGTCTTTTCTGGTTCTATACAAATTTTAAGATTATATGTTTAAGCTCTGTGAAGAATGTCGATGGTATTGAATGTGTAGATTGCTCTGGGTAGCATAGATATTTTAACATATTTGTTCTTCCAATTTATGATCATTGAAAATTTTTCCATTTCTTTGTGTCTTCTTCAATTTCTTTAATAAATGTTCTATAGTTTTCACAGTACAGATCTTTCACAACCTTGGTTACGTTTATTTCTAGATATTTTATTATTTTTGGTGCAATTGAATTTTTCTTTTCTTAAGACATAAATAGTAGCTCTGTTAGGGTTCTCTCTCTTTATCACCATATATGTATATATAATAAGGAATTTGCCATATGATGATAGAGGTTGGGAAATTCAAAATCTTCATTGTGGCCTGGCAGCTTGGAAACACAGGAAATCTATGCTGCAGATGAAGTCTAAAGCCTACCTTCTGGAGAATTTCCTTCTGGTTAGTGAGGCCAGTTATATTTCTATTTGGACCTTCGGCTAATTGGATGAGCCCCATCCACAATATAGGAACAATCTGCTTTATCCAGATCTGCTTTATCCTACCTTCCAAGTTGGCATATAAAATTAACTGTCACAATAGCATATTATATACTCTTCTGTGCTTTGCTTTTTAAAAATTTGGGGTAAGGGGCACCTGGGCAGCTCAGTCATTAAGTGGTTGCCTTCAGCTCAGGTTATGACCCTGGGGTTCTGATATCAAGCCCCGCCTTGGTCTCCTTGTTCGGCTGGGAGCCTGCTTCTCCCTCTCCCTCTGCCTGCCTGCCTACTGCTTCCCCTGCTTGTGCTCCCTCTCTCTATCTCTCTGTGTGTCAAATAAATAAATAACATCATTTCAAAAAAGTTGGGATATTATTTTGGTGTATAACAAATAGCATGGAGGACATGGGGAGTTAGAGAGGAGAAGGGAGTTGAGGGAAATTGGAAGGGGAGGTGAATCATGAAAGACTATGGACTCTGAAAAACAACTGAGGGGTTTGAAGTGGCGGGGGCTGGGAGGTTGGGGGAACCAGGTGGTGGGTATTAGAGAGGGCACGGATTGCTTGGAGCACTGGGTGTGGTGCAAAAACAATGAATACTGTTATGCTGAAAATAAATAAAAGAAAAAAAATCAATGACAATTTTCACACAACAGAAAAAAAGTTCGGATAAAATACACATTTTAGCCATTTTTAAGTATGCATTTCATGGCATTGAGTACATTCACATTGTTGTACAACCATCACCACCATTCATCTCTGAAAGTCTTTTCATCTTACATAACTGAAACTCTGTACCCTTTAATCAATAACTCCCCTCTTATATGTCATTTCCTATAGTCACCATTTTACTTTCTGTCTCTATGAATTTGATATTCTAGGTATCTCATATAAGTGGAGTTATAAGTATTCATCCATTTAAGATGGGCTTAATTCATTTAAAATAATGTCCTTCTTTTAAGGTTCCTAGATCCAATTCCAACATGTAGGTGATGGTTTCCCCACACATAAAACATGAAGCAAGTCTTAGACACCAGTAGGATGTTCAAGAATTCAACTCAGTTCTGACACTATTGACCCAGAGATAGTATTAGATTCCACAGACTAAGGGCTCAGTCCTTAATTCTGCCCCCATTCCCAACTTCAGAGGTCAGTTTGAAACCCTAGGTGTTACCTGTGTTTTTGACCAACTAGCTACAGATTGAAAATTCTAATGACCTCCTCCTTAGGTTTTTTTTTGTTTTTTTTTTTTTTTTTTTTTTTTTTTTTTTTTGTCAGAGAGAGAGGGAGAGAGAGCAAGCACAGGCAGACAGAGAGGCAGGCAGAGGCAGAGGGAGAAGCAGGCTCCCCGTCGCTGAGCAAGGAGCCCGAGGTGGGACTGGATCCCAGAACGCTGGGATCATGACCTGAGCCGAGGGTAGCTGCTTAACCAACTGAGCCACCCAGGCGTCCCCTCCTTAGGTTTTTTTTTAATTTGCTAGAATAACTCACAGAACTTAGGGAAGTAATTATGTTTACCAGTATTGTGCCCAAATTCTGAGACCCCCCAAAGACGACCACCAGACTCCAGAGTCAAAGCCAAACAGCAAGGGTTGTTTATTACGAGTTCGAACCCGGACCTCCGCACACTCATTGCCGGTGACGCTAAGAGGTCCTGAGCTCAGGATCACACACTTTTTATACTCTATTTTGGGGAGGCAGGGACTTAGCATACATCATAGCACATCGTAACAAATCACTACATACCACGGGAAAATCAAACAGCAACTCTATAATATGACTGGCGTGCTACTGAGAGGGAAAAGGCTGAGAATAGATTATTGGTTAGATCAAAGAGCTGTCATTCTTCAAACTGCTTAGTTGGCGCTGCTAGGGTACCTGCCCCTTAAGGATTGGCCGGGGTCTCCCTGTCAAGCCACGGGGTGCCAGATGGTTATTATCTCCCGTACCCAAAGCTGGGTGGGGGGTCCGGGGGCAGTCACTTTGTCACACCCAATTCTGGGTGGGGGTTTCTCTGGCGCCAGATCGCTGTTATCTCTTGGCCCAGAGCCGGGAGTGGGTCTGGGAGCGGCCACTCTGCTAGGTTCGATTCTGGGCGGGGATTGTGTGGTTACAGAGTGCCTATAGAAAGTTTGCTGGTAATTTTCCATCTCCTCCTGGGTTAGCAAGTGAAGGTACAGAAGCAGAAATAGCGGTTATGGTTATAATTTAGGCATCTCACCAGCTTATTAAAGGATATAATAAAGGATATAAATCAGCAACCAGATGAAAAGATACATAAGGTGAGGTATGGGGAAAGGGCACAGAGCTTGCATGCCTTCGCCAGGTACCACTGTTCCCAATCTCCACATGCATACATTCACATTGTTGTGAATTTTTATGGAGGGTTGAATTGTTATGGAGGTTTCATTGCACAGTCATGATTGACCAAACCATTAGTCATTGTCTTGTTTAATTAGATCTTTTTTTTTTCTCCCTCTGTATTTATTCCCCTCTGTATTTTGTCCATTTAATCAATTACAGGGCCACAAATTAGCCCAAGAAGAGAGAGGAAAGTTTTTCCTTTCCTATAATTTTGTACTAATACAAGCAATGCCAAAGTAACACCACAGATTTACGCCACCTGTTTCTCTTCTATTCATTCTTTCCTTTTAATGAGGCAATCTTTTTAAAAATATTTATTTATTTATTTGAGAAAGAGAGATGCAGCATGCATGTGCATGTGTGGGGGAAGAGGGCAGAGGGAGAAAATCTTCAAGCAGACTCTCTGCTGAGTGCACAGCCTAGCATGGGGCTTGATCTCATGACCATGAGATCATGACCTGAGCTGAAATCAGGAGTCAGATACCTAACTAACTAAACCACTTAGGTGTCCCTTAATGAGGCAATTTTAACTAGAAAAATTAAAACAGGAAAATGGAAGTTTAGGACTTAATTGTTTCTTCAGTCAACCAAAAAGCAGATGTTAAAGAAGCAGTTGGTTACAATCTCTCCAGCCTTCTTACAAATTATATGCAGAGAAAGTAAAGGAAAAAATAGTTCTATGTAGTTTTTAAATTCTTCCTCCACCTAAACCAAACCACTATTTATAGACTTCATATGCAGAGGTTTAAAACTTAAGCCTTAGAATCAGATAACCTATGTTTATGCTCTGGTTTGCCACTACTATGCGACCTTGGGCAAATTATTTAATTTCTCTGAGTTTTAAATTTAGAAAAGTGGTAATAATTATGTCAATGTATATAGTTGTAAAAACTAAATGAAAAAACCACATGTACATATTTAAGTAAATGTGCCTGACACAGAGGAAGTGCTTGATTTGGGGGTAGCAATTATCATTTATACTTAAAAATGTATACTGTTTCCTTCTCAGCCTTTAAGCCTCATAAAACCAATGGATTAGAGGTCAGAGGGCTTGGATTCCTGTTCCAGCTGGAACACTTAATTTCTCCAAACTTCAGTGGTCTCCTCATTTGTCAAATTGGAATAGATACTTGTTCCAACCACATAACAAGGTGGTTAGAAGGTGCACATATATATTGAAAGGATTTCATAACTTCGTGTATTATGGGTATGGTAGAGTAAAATTGGAAAAAAAAAAAAAGTCCCATTTTTTCACTCTTCCCACATGCAATTAGCAGAGACATTTGGCATGAACAGAATCAACTTAACTGTTAAAATGAAACATTTATAGCTAGGGTAGCTTTTATGATTTAAATCAGACCCAGGAAAAGAAGTAAATGCTCTTTCACAAAGTGTCTTGAGAATTTCTGTTTGGAAAATTGCCTGGTCAATGACATGTCAACAGAATGAATGTCCTTTTTTTTTTTTTTTTTTTTTTAAAGATTTATTTATTTATTTGGCAGAGATCATAAGTAGGCAGAGAGGCAGGCAGAGAGAGAGGAGGAAGCAGGCACCCCGCTGAGCAGAGAGCCCGATGCGGGGCTCGATCCCAGGACCCTGGGATCATGACCTGAGCTGAAGGCAGCGGCTTTAACCCACTGAGCCACC
This sequence comes from Mustela lutreola, assembly GCF_030435805.1. Classification (NCBI taxonomy): domain Eukaryota; kingdom Metazoa; phylum Chordata; class Mammalia; order Carnivora; family Mustelidae; genus Mustela; species Mustela lutreola. The sequence continues at coordinate 85,248,052 of NC_081292.1, read as the reverse complement.
CAGGCGCCCCATGAATGTCCTTTTTTAATAAGAGATTAGATTATGCTGTGCCAGAAAAACCCATAGTTTGCTTTGATAAGGGGTGTTTTCTTTCTGAGTGCCTAAACACATCTTCTCTGAAGGATCTCAAACACAGTTATCTCCAAAGGAAAGACAGAGTTGGAATCAAGCACCGCTGATCCTCCTCATTCTTGGGTAGACTAGTTCAGAGTGACTCCACTGGTACCTGACAGAAGCCTGAGTGGCAGGACCAAGCAAGGGCTCAAAGACTGGAGCCCCAGAGGAAGAGATGCAGTTTCCAGAGCAGTGGGAAGTGTAGGGGTTTATGTAAAGAGAAGCAGAAATAATGTCAGAAAGACCTGTTGTTGGAGGGAACCAGTGAGTAATTTTTAGTTTCAATCACTGCTCCCCCTTTCTTTAATTCATTGAGGTGAAATTCCCATAAGATAGAATTAACTACTTTAAAGTGAGCAATTTAGTAGCATTTAGTACATTCACAATGTTGTGCAATCACTACCTCAGTCCAGTTTCAAAACATTTTTATTGCCCCCAAAAGAAGTCTCATGCCCATTAAGCAGCCACATCCTATCCCCCCACCTCTAACACCTGGAAACCACTAATCTGCTTTCTGTCCCTATAAATTCCTGTCTCTATGTATATTTTATATAAATGGAGTCATCTAATATATGACCTTTTGTGTCAGTCTTCTTTCATTTAGCATAACGTTTTCAAGGTTTTTCCACTTGTACGTATCAGTACTTTATCCCTTTTTATGGACAAATAATATGTCCCTCCTCTTTTTCTTGCTTTTTTGAGACTTACCTGGTTATTTTTTCCTTTATTATTATTATTTTTATTAACATATAATATATTATATTATTTGTTTCAGGGGTACAGGTATATGATTCATCAGTCTTACACAACTCACAGTACTCACCACAACACATATACTCCCCAATATCCATCACCCAGCCACCCCATCCCTTCCATCCAATAACCCTCAGTTTGTTTCCTGAGATTGAGAGTCTCTTATGGTTTGTCTCTCTCTCTGGTTTCATCTTGTTTTATTCCCCCCTCTTCCCCTGTGATCTTTTCTCTTGTTTCTCAAATTCCTTATATCAGTGAGATCATATGATAATTCTTTCTCTGAGATCATATGATAATTATTTCTCTGATTGACTTACTTCACTTAGCATAGTAGCTTGTAGTTCCATCAGCATCATTGCAAATGGCAAGATTTCAATTTTGATGGTTGTGTAATATTCCATTATCTCTCTCTCTCTCTCTCTCTCTCTCTCTCTCTATATATATATATATATATATATATATATGTATCACATCTTTATCCATTCACCTGTTGATGGACATCTAGGCTTTTTCCATTGTTTGATTATTGTGGACATTGCTGCTATAAACATTGGGGTGCTCATGCCCCTTTGCATCACTACATTTGTATCTTTGGGGTTAATACCCAGTAGTGCAATTGCTGAGTTGTAGGGTAGCTCTTTACCTGGTAATTTAAAAATTTATTGCATTGACTTCCATTGTGTCCTTGTCTGCACTTGATTACAGAAGGATTAGCGAGACAATAGGTAATTGGTCCAAAGAAGACAAATAACAGCAAAGAACTCTCCCAGTGTGAACAAGGATCAGAAAGGATTCTCTAATAAAACCCTGTCAGGGAAGAAAAACTTTTCCTCTCCCTCTTAAGTTTTTGAGCAGGGGACTATGAATTCATCTAACAAAAGACAGATAAACAAGAGCAATGGCACATGTGTTTAACATTTATGCCCATAGAAGGCATAGGGAAAAAAAATAACAACAACAACAACATCAAATAAGTGGTTAGACACAGGATATACCATTTTTAATTAAGGAAAGAGGGTTTTGGCTTACAAAAGATGGTGAATTGTGGGGTGGGGTGGCCAGGAAATATGTGGGGGAAACTAATGGAAAATGGGGGTGATTTTAATAATGTTTGTTTATACAGACTTATGTCAGGGTTGACTCTCTCCAGTGACAAGAGTTCCTTTTCAAGTTCAGAGGAGGGAAACACCTACAAAAAGTGAAATCTCTATCCTGCTTTCAGGCAGGTCAGGAGAGGGCAGAGAACTCTTTCTGTGTATGTTCATTCCCAAATGCCTTCAACTCAAAATAATTCTTCTGCCCAAATATCATGCTTTGGGATGACATAGTCTGATGCCCTTCATCCCTTCCCCCATCACATCCAGTTTTCATATGCACATGAAATTATTTTTATAAGAAGTGTTGACTTCTGCTGCTCCTTTCAGTCATCTAGTTGTAAGTTTTCTTGGAAGCCCCTGTGTTTTGTCAGAGGAGTATGGTGAATAGCTCCATGATAAACTGAGTAATGATTGATAGTAACTTCCAGTTACCTCAAGGAAAGGGTTCATCCACTCATTATTGCTCTTTCTTCACTGGGCTTCAAAACACCACTTCAATTTCATTATTTTTTTTAAAGATTTTTAAATTTATTTGATAGACAGAGATCACAAGTGGGCAGAGAAGCAGGCAGAGACAGAGGAGGAAGCAGGCTCCCCGCTGAGCAGAGAGCCCAATGTGGGGCTCTATCCCAGGACCCTGGGATCATGACCTGAGCCGAAGGCAGAAGCTTTAACCCACTGAACCACCCAGGTGCCCCTTCAATTTCATTATTAAGTAAAGTTCCATTCTTCCCTTCTTTGGTGCTGATAAAACCTAGGAAACACTCTCTATATTGTAAAACTTCTGTTTAATTTTATGAAGTATGTAGTGTTCTAGTTTTGATCATTTATCTAGAAAGTGTACTTGTACTACTGCATTTTCAGGAGGAAGAAGTATTCTTATTGATTGATTTGCTCTGGGACAATGTGTCTAAATGAGGTCACCTGTACAGAACAAGTCAGAATATCTGCTCATTTATACCCATTTAAATTGCTTTTTTAGAGAGCAATAAGACTTATTTGTATCTTATTAACAGAGACACTAGTAGGTATGCTTTTTTGTAATATAATCTATTGCTTTAAACATTGGCCTTCAGGCAGACAGGCCCAGGTTCAAGTCTGGCTATTACCTTAAAGCTGTGTGACTTTGGGCACATTACTTTACCCCTCCATGTCCCAGTTGCTTCATGTGTTGAATAGAGAGATGCTACTATATTAGTTAGTTGGAAAAGGAAAAAAACCTAGCACAAATTGGCTTAAGAGAAAAAGAAAATATATAATTTGCTTAACTAGAATGTTTATGGGCATATGGATTTCAGTCTTGGCCAGGTGTAGAGGCCTACTGATGTGGCTGACTTCTGTCTCCATTGCTCAGCCCTCCTTTCTGTGGTTCCTTCTGCTCAGGTAGGTTCTCTGGGGGTGGGGCTGGGTGGCTACTGCAGAGCTCACCAACCTAAAAGACAGACTTCCTTCTGCAGAAGAGCCTTCTGCACCCATGCACTGCTGGTGGATGGAATATGTAGCTGCCCCAGTTTCAGTCCCTTGTCCACCTACATCTTGATGGAGTGGGCACTGTTCTTGCCTATAAATCAGACTGAGTGGGGCAGAGGGTTTTCTCCAAAGGAAAAGCAGGGTGCTGTGACCAGAAGGGAGATGGATGCTTGAAGGAGAAAAAATATCCACTGCCAGTACCCACCTAGCCCATGGGCAGATCAGAAAATTTATCTGAGATGAGGTATAAAAGTACTGGTACAGAGTAAGAGCACTGGTACAGAGTAAGATAAGTAATCACTCTTCACTACCATCACTTCAAGAACAGGATCTCCCAAATACACTTATTTTCACATAATAAAAATTATACATCTTAAAATTAAAAACTGGGGCACCTGGGTGGCTCAGTGGGTTAAGCCACTGCCTTCGGCTCAGGTCATGATCTCAGGGTCCTGGGATTGAGTCCCGCATCGGGCTCTCTGCTCAGCAGGGAGCCTGCTTCCCTTCCTCTCTCCCTGCTTGCCTCTCTGCCTACTTGTGTCCAGAGCCGATGACCAAGAAAAAATTCTTGAGACATCTTTGGTGCAAAATGGTGGTTTATTAAAGCTCAGGGACAGGACCCGTGGTCAGGAAGAGCTGCTGCACAGGGTTGTGAGGGATGGCAGGTTATATACCTTGCCGTTGGGGGTAGGTGAGGGGATGGATGGTTTCAAAGGAGTTTTCATATGCTAAAAAAGGGCTTACAAGGTGGTGGTGGGGGGAATACCGGAGGTCTATGGAGGCCGTGCCCTTGTGGCCATATTTACATTTCCTTCTACCTCAGCCTCCTTCAGTTTTGTTTATGGTGGGGAGGAGAGACATTAGGGCTTGAGGAACTGAGTTATTTGTCTCTGGAAATTGTGCTATTGATGATAAGGTAACTTCTTTGTTAGTAGATCTCTAGGACATTTGTAAACCAAGGGAGACTCCTGTCTTGCAGGATTGTGATCTCTGCAAGTTAACTGTTTGTTTATCATTTATGGCAGTCAGGGGTGCCTGAGGAATGCTACACATATTACCGAAGGGGAGTGGATGGAGAGGGGGTGCAAGGTGCCAGCTTTTGCTTTGTTTTCAGCCAGCCTCCTGCTCCCTCATCAGTAAGAAGAAAGTTGGACACAGAGATACAAAGAGAGAATACCATTAGATGACAGAGGCAGAAATTAGAGTGATGTTTCTGTATGCCAAGAACTTCTAGTGACCACAAGGTTAAGAGAGAAGCATAGAACCTTAAAAAGGAATCCACCTTGCAGGCACCTTGATTTTGGACTTCTAGAATCCAGAACAGGAATGGGGGTGGGGGAATAACATTTCTGTTGTTAAGCCACCAAGTTTGTGGTGATTTGTTATGGCAGCTCTAGGAAATTAATATATATCTATACTATATGAAATTTGTATAATATGGTAAAGGAAAAAGGGATAAAAAATTACTCAAGTTATACTAATAAAAAATAACCTCCTTGAAAAAAACATCTGAGGGTTCCTGGCTGGCTCAGTCAGTAGAGCATGCCACTCCTGATCTCAGGGTCGTGATTCAAGCCCTACATTGGGAGTGGACCCTACTCAAAAACAAACAAACAAACAAACAAACAGAAAACACAAAACAAAAACAAAACCACTTTTAAATGTATTTCTGCATTTCCTTAAGGTATGTTTGAATGTTCTAAAACATTTATGTTCATACTATGTACTGAAACTCTGTAATTTGCGTTTTTAAAAAAATTTTTATTATGTTATGTAATTTGCCTTTTAAGTTAACATCAAAACGTTTCCCTTTTACATGGCTACTTTTGAAATAAAAAAACTTGGGGGCCAAAAGGGAGGATTCAAAAAGGATTTTTTGTACATAACTGAATAACAAACAAGCATCATGTATACACATGATAAATAGTGGAAAGAAGTTTGGAAGAGACCATGGGTGATTTTAAAAAAAAGATTTTTGAAGCAGTTTTATTTGCCAATTAAAATTATTTTAGGGGATACCTGTGTGGCTCAGTTGGTTAAGTGTCTGCCTTTGGTCAGGTCATGATCCCAGGGCCCTGGGATTGAGCCCTGCATTGGATTCCTTGCTCAAAGAGAGGCTTCTTCTCCCTCTGCCTGTCTCTCCACCTGCTTGGATGGTGTCTCTCTTTTCTTTCTCTCTCTCTGATAAATAAATAAAATCTTTAATAACATTATTTTTTTTAAAAGAACAAGCTAATGTCTGGCTTAAAATTTCAAACAATACCAAAGAATATATAGACAAACACATTACTTTTCCACACTTGCTCCCCAGTGTTCTTCCTACAAGGCAAACAGCTTAACAGAATGTTTGAGAATAGAGAGGAAATAAAATTTTGTGGAAGAGAGCATTTGAAAAGAATAGAATGGAGAAGGGGCAAGATGACAGAGAAGTAGGAGACCCTGTTTCAACCCTTAAAGTGAACTAATTATCTACCAGAACACTCTGAACACCCATGAAATCAGCCTGAGATGTAAGATTATACACTTCTGGATATCTATGGAGGCAGAAGACATCAGTGGAGAGGTGAAGCATGCTGGGAACAATTAGACTGATATCAGAGGATAAACAGAAGGGGCAGGGAGCCACCAGAAATGACCCATTAGAAAATAATACCCCAATATGAAAGTGCCCTGTGATTGGGGACCAGCATTAACTTGGAGTCTGGTTAAAAGCACTCAAAAAGAGCCAAGGATCTTAAGAAGCAACTGGTAGAATCGGGTGGTCACAGTGATGGGCCTAAGCCATGGACCCAAGCCATGGACCCAGGATGGCCATGGCCAGCGACTACCTATGCCAGAGAGAGTATGGAAGAATGCCCTGGGGTTGAGCGGCTTGCATCACGGCTTGGCTGGGCATATTCTGCCCCCACATGAGCAAGTCTGGTGACAGCACCAGTCTACGGTCCCTAGAACTTTTGCGCACTGGGTGATTGGAGTCTGACCCAGTCCCCACAAACTCCATGTGGGTGCTATTTGGTGGTCTCTAGGATCAGTCGAGGGCCTGGACTCTCCCAGTTGCTGCCTAAAGGAACTCAGTTGATCTCTTGTGGGGGCAACCAGAGTTCTGGACCCCAGACAGCATTCTCCGCAAAGGCAGCCACTGGAAGCAAGCTCCCTGGACCAGTATCACTCACAGTTTTAGTAGCATAGGGGTGCAAAGACAAGCAGGCGCTTCGGGCAACCCCTGAGAAAGTGATTGGGACGTGCTCTGCCTGTGGGAGGTCACATGGCTCAGCAGTTTGCAGAAGGGGAGTCTGTGGGTTCTGAACCATCCAAAGTGGGGCAGACTGAGGCTACTGTCTGAGGCAGAGGTCTGGGGGCAGTTTGCTTTCCACTAAACCTCCAAAAAGCCACAAAAAGCTGCCAAAGAAAGAAAAACCTCCAGAGAACAAAAGCCTGAAAAACCGGTTTCCACAGAGTCCAGCCCCTTAATAGGGAGCAGGAGGACTCAGCCAAAGCAAGACTGACTGAAAAACAACAAGGCAGGTCTCTACCCCAGAAAGCCAGCCAAAAGAACAAGAGGACAGGGGCGCCTGGTTGGCTCAGTGGTTAAGCCGCTGCCTTTGGCTCAGGTCATGATCTCAGGGTCCTGGGATCAAGTCCTGCATCGGGCTCTCTGCTCAGCAGGGAGCCTGCTTCCCTCTCTCTCTCTGCCTGCCTCTCTGCCTACTTGTGATTTCTCTCTGTCAAATAAATAAATAAAATCCTTAAAAAAAAAAGAACAAGAGGACAACCACCACAGTGTCCCCATAAAACTGTAAAACTCCAATATCAGGGGAAAACAATATATGAAGCTCCAGGTATTGCCCTAAAACCTGTACATTTCATAGATACAACTTTTATTTTTATTTTTATTATTTATTTACTTATTTATTTTTTAAAGATTTTATGTATTTATTGACAGACAGAGATCACAAGTAGAGAAAGGCAGGCAGAGAGAAAGGAAGGGAAGCAGGCTCCCCGCTGAGCAGAGAGCCCAATGCGGGGCTTGATCCCAGGACCCTGGGATCATGACCTGAGCTGAAGGCAGAGGCTTTAACCCACTGAGCCACCCAGGTGCCCCCAACTTTTATTTTTAATTCATTCTCACTATTCTTGTTCTTTTTAATTTTTTAAACCTACTTAACCATTACAACTAGAGGTTTTATAAACATATTCCATAATAACCTTTTAACTTGAACTTTTTTCATACATACACCTGTGTTTTTCTTCCTTTTTTCTATTTTTTGGTATACATATAGATATAAGCTTCAAGTAATCCTCTTTTCCTAATCAATACTACCCCTATATATAAACTAGTTTCACTCTCTCTTTATCTCTTGAAATTTGAGTCCTTTAACAAAGATATCGAGGTAAACCCAGGAAGAATCAAAATAACCTTCCTCGTCCACATAGAGGATTTATAACCACCCTCCCATCTTTTTCGTCTGTCAATGTTTCTGTGTATTTGTTTTTGTTCTAGTATTATATAAATCTTATCCTTCAGGTTCATTTTGGTTGGTTCTTTTTTTTTTTCCTTGTCATTTACTTTTGTCGGCCTTTTTGTTTGTCCTTTTTTGGTTGTATACATTATAAATCTGACCTTTGGGGCTCATTATGGCTGGGTCCTCTTTTTTTTTTTCTGTCTCTCTCTTTCCTTCTCTCCTTTTTTCTTTTTTCTTTATTTTTGGTGGTGACTTCAGGTTGCTCAGAAGTGTTCCAGGGTGGAACCTGGATCCACCTTGCCTGGATCGTGGTTGATATATTCAGCTACACATCCCCTCAACCACCTCTCACAAAATGACTAGGAGGAGAAACACCCAACAGAGGAAAAATTCAGAGACTGTGCCCTCTTCATCAGAATTATTGGATATGGACATAAACAGTATGTCAGAAAGGGAATTCTGGATAACAATTATCCAGAAAATGGCTAGGTTGGAGAAAACCATTAGTGACAACAAGTAATCCATTAGGGCAGAAATGAAAGCTGCCCAGGAAGAAGTTTAAAGTGCTATCAATGAGATCCAGTGTAATCTAAATACTCTAACAGCTAAGGCAACCATAGCAGAAGACAGAACTAGTGATCTAGAGGAAAAACTGATAGAGAAAAAGGATCAGGAGGAGACCTGGAAGAAACAGCTTAGAAACCATGAAAACAGAATTAGGGAAATAAATGATGCATGAAATGTTCCAACATCAGAATTATTGGGATCCTTGATGGGGAGGAGAAAGAAAGAAGACTAGAAGATATAGTTGAACAAATTCACCATGAAAAATTTCCCAATCTTCGGAATGGAATCAGCGTTCATGTCCTAGAGGTAGAAGGAACACCCCCCAAGATCAAGGAATCTAGAAAGACCTTGAGGCACTTTTTAAGACTGATGAATCATAATATTAGATGAGAACTTTTGAGAGCAGCTAGAGGGAAGAGATTCCTTACATGCACAGGAAGGTCCATCAAAATAACTTCAGACCTGTCCACAGAAACCTGGCAAGCCAGAAATGGCTGGCAAGACATATTCAGGGCATTCAATGAAATGAGCATGCAGCCAAGAATACTTTATCCAGCAAAGCTGAAATTCAAAATGCATGGAGAGATAAAGAGCTACCAAGACTCACAAGGTTTAAAAGAGTATGTGACCACCAAGCCGGCACTATAAGAAATATTAAGGGGTGTTCTATAAGAGAAGAACCCAAGAGTGTCATAGAACAGAAATTTACAGAGACAATTTATAGAAACCAGGACCTAGCAGGCAACATGATGTCAATAAAAACATATCTTTCAATAATCACTCTCAACGTGAATGGCCTAAATGCTCCCATAAAATGGCACAAAGTTGCAGATTAAATTAAATGACAGACCCATCCATATGTTGTGTACAAGAGACCCTTTCAAACATAAAGATACATCCAGACTGAAAGTGAAGGGATGGAGAACCGTCTTTTTAAATTTATTTATTTATTTATTTATTTATTTGTCAGAGAGAGAGAGAGCACAAGCAGGTGGAGCAGCAGAGGGGGAGCCTGATGCAGGACTGGATCCCGAGCTAAAGGCAGATGCTTAACCAACTCAGTCACCCAGGTGTCCTAATGGAGAACATTCTTTCATGCCAATGGGCCTCAAAAGAAAGCTGGCGTAGCAATTCTCATATCAGATAAGTTATATTTTAAGCTGAAGACTGTAGTCAGAGATACGGAAGAACACTACATCATTCTTAAAGGGCCTATCCACCAAAAAGATCTAACAATTGTAAATATTTATGCCCCCAATACAGGAGCAGCCAACTTCATAAGACAACTGTTAGTCAAGACAAAGAGTCATATTGATATGAATAAATTAATAGTAGGGGATCTTAACACTTCACTCTCAGTAATAGATCATCCAAGCAAAAAAAAAATCAATAAAGAAACAAGAGTGCTAAATGACATATTGGACCAGGTAGACCTCATAGATAGATACAAAACATTCCACCCTAAAACAATAGAATACTCATTCTTCTCAAGCGCACATGGAACTTTCTCCATAACAGACCACATACTGGGTCACAAATCAGGGCTCAACCAATACCAAAAGATTGAGACTATTCCCTGCATATTCTCAGAACACAATGCTTTGAACCTGGAACTAAACCACAAGGAAAAGTTTAGACAGAATTCAAACACTCGGAAGCTATAGACCACCCTGCGTTAGAATGTTTGGATCAACCAGGAAATCAAAGAACAACTTAAAAAATTTATGGAAACCAATGAGAATGAAGGCAGTTCTATCCAAAACCAGTGGGATGGCAAAGGCAGTCCTAAGGGGGGAATCTTTAGCCATCCAAGCCTTCCTCAAAAAAATTGAAAAATCAAGAATATACCAGCTCTCTTTACACCTTAAAGAACTGGAGAATCAACAATGAATTAAGCCAATCCCACACACAAGAAGGGAAATAATCAAGATTAGAGCAGAGATCAATGAGATAGAAACTAGAGATACAGTAGAACACATCAATGAAACTAGAAGCTAGTTTTTTGAAAGAATCAATAAGATTGATAAAACTTTGGCCTTACTAATCCAAAAGAAAAGAGAGAGAACCCAAATTAATAAAATTATGAATGAAAGGGGAGCAATCACAACACCAAAGAAATAGAAAGAACCATCAGAAATTATTATCAACAGTTTTATGCCAATAAGTTAAGCAACCTAGACAAAATGGATGCATTCCTGGAAATCTATAAACTTCCAAAACTGAATCAGGAAGCAATTGAAAATCTGAATAGACCAATGTCCACTAACGAGATTGAAGCAGTGATTAAAAAAAACAAGAACCCAGGACCTGCCATATTCCTTGGAGAATTCTACCAAACATTCAAAGAAGGAATAATACATATTCTCCTGAAGCTGTTTCAAACAATAGAAAACAGAAGGAAAACTTCCAGACTCTTTCTATGAAGCCAGCATTACCCTGATCCCCAAACTAGCCAAAGGCCCCACCAAAAAGGAGAATTTCAGACCAATATCCCTGATGAATATGGATGCTAAGATTCTCAACAAGATCGTAGCTAATAGGATCCAACACTATGGATCCTAAATGATTATCCACCATGACCAGGTGGGATTTGTCAGAGGGTTGCAAGGGTGGTTCAACATTCTCAAATCAATTAATGTGATAGAACAAATCAATAAGAGAGGATGCAATTGATGCAATTGATGCAAAAAAGCATTTGACAAGATACAGCATCCATTCCTGATTAAAACTCTTCAAAGTATAGGGACAGAGGGAACATTCCTCAACTTCATAAAATCTATCTATAAAAAAAAACCATAGAATATCATGCTCAATGAGGAAAAACTGACAGCCTTCCCGTTGAGATCAGGCACACGACAAGGATGTCCTCTCTCACCACTGTTGTTCAACATAGTACTAGAAGTCCTAGCAACAGCAATCAGACAACAAAAAGAAATAAAAGGTATTCAATATCGCCCTCGACCCACAAGGATGACAAGAAGCCCCAGTTCAGATGTGTCTTCTCTCTCTTTATTTCCACAAGTCTACACACTTATATACGTTTACATGACCAATCAGCGAGCAGGGTACAGGAGGGAGTGAATCAGGCTGTGCACTTAAACGAACAACTTCGCTAGCAACCAATGCTGTTTACTTCCTCTTTGGGCGTTCCACTTAGTCTCACGAGGCAATCCTAACCTGGCAACTAGCCAGGTGCCATCTTTTAATGGCAGAGGCCGCCCTGGCCAGGGGCCTACCTCCGACAATTCAAATTGGCAAAGAAGAAATCAAACTCTCTCTCTTTGCAGATGTCGTGATACTTTATTTGGAAAACCCAAAGACTCCACCCCCAAATTTCTAGAACTCATACAGCAATTCAGTAATGTAGCAGGATACAAAATCAATGTACAGAAATCAGTGGCTTTCTTATACACTAACAATGAAAATACAGAAAGGGAAATTAGAGAATCGATTCCATTTACTATAGCACCAAGAACCATGAGATACCTGGGAATCAACCTAACCAAAGAGGTAAAGGATCTACTCAAGGAACTACAGAATACTCATAAAAGAAACTGAAGAAGACACAAAAAGATGGAAAAGCATTCCATGCTCATGGATCAAAGAATAAACATTGTTAAAATGTTTGTACCATGCAGAGCAATCTATACTTTCAATGCCATCCCAATCAAAATTCCACCAGCAATTGTTCAAGGAGCTGGAACAAACAATCCTAAAATTTGTATGGAAGCAGAAGAGAACCCGAATTGCTAAGGAAATGTTGAACAAGAAAAACAAAGCTGGGGGCATCCCATTCCCTGAGTTCAAGCTTTACTACAAAGCTGTGATCACCAAGACAGCATGGTACTGGCACAAAAACAGACACATAGACCAGTGGAATAGAGTAGAGAGCCCAGATATGGATCCTCAACTCTATGGGCAAATAATCCTCAACAAAACAGGAGAAAATATACAGTGGAAAAAAACAGTCCCTTCAATAAATGGTGCTGGGAAAACAGGAGAGCTATGTGTAGAAGAATGAAACTCGACCTTTCCCTTATACCATATACAATGATAAACTTGAAATGGATAAAAGACCTCAATGTGAGGCAGGAATCTATCAAAATCCTAGAGGAGAACCTAGGTAGTGACCTCTTCGACATTGGCCACAGCAACTTCTTTCAAGATATGTCTCCAGGGACGCCTGGGTGGCTCAGTTGGTTGGACAACTGCTTTCGGCTCAGGTCATGATCCCGGAGTCCCGGGATCGAGTCCCGCATCGGGCTCCCAGCTCCACGGGGAGTCTGCTTTTCCCTCTGACCTTCTCCTCGCTCATGCTCTCTCTCACTGTCTCTCTCTCAAATAAATAAATAAAATCTTTAAAAAAAAAAAAAAAGATATGTCTCCAAAGGGAAAGGAACAAAAGTGAAAATGAACTTTTGGGGCTTCATCAAGATCAAAAGCTTCTGCACAGCAAAGGAAACAGTCAACAAAACAAGGAGTCTATGACAGAATGGGAGAAGATATTCGCAAATGACAGTACAGACAAAAGGCTGATATCCAAGATCTATAAAGAACTCCTCAAACTCAACACTCAAAAAACAGATAATCACCTCGAAAAATGGGCAGAAGTAGTGAACAGACACTTCCCCAATGAAGACATACAAATGGCTAACAGACACATGAAAAAAGGTTCATCATCATTAGCCATCAGGAAGATTCAAATCAAAACCACATTGAGATAATACCTTACATCAGTTATAATGGCCAAAATTGACAGGACAGGAAACAACAAGTGTTGGAGAGGCTGTGGGGAAAGGGGAACCCTCTTAAACTGTTGGTGGGAATGCAAGTTGGTGCAGCCACTTTGGAAAACAGTGTGGAGATTCCTTAAGAAAGTAAAAATAGAGCTACCCATGACCCTGCGATTGCACTCCTGGGTATTTACCACAAAGATACAGATGTAGTGAAAAGAAGGGCCATCTGTACCCTAATGTTCATAGCAGCAATGGCCACTATCAGCAAACTGTGGAAAGAACCAAGATACCCTTCAATGGATGAATGGATAAAGAAGATACAGTCCATGTATACGATGGAGAATTGTGCCTCCATCAGGAAAGATGAATACCTAAATTTTGTATCAACATGGATGTGATTGGACAAGATTATGCTGAGTGAAATAAGTCAAACAGAGAGAGTCAATTATCATATGGTTTCACTTACTTGTGGAACATAAGGAATAACACAGAGGACATTGGTAGCAGTGAGTTGGGGGAAATCGCAGGGGGAGACAAACCATGAGAGACTGTGGACTCTGAGAAACAAACTGAGGGATTTGGAGGGGAGGAACGTGGGTTGTTGGGTGAGCCTCATGGTGGGTATAATGGAGTGCATGTATTGCATGGAGCACTGGGTGTGGTGTGTAAACAATGAATTTTGGAACACTTAAAAAAATAAAATTTTTAAAATTGTGCGAAACAAAACAAAACAAAAAAATAAAGAAAAAAATAGAATGCAAACTTTGGAACATGAAGTTATTGCCAAGATTTCTTGTCTAATTAGGTTCTGAAAACCTAATCCTTGCATCACTAGACTTGATGAGGCTTCCAGGCTTGACTGGATGGATTTCTGAGTAATGGGAGACAAATGGAAAAAGTCTTGCATACCAGCAAGCTCAGACATTGGAATCAAGAAGTAGTGATTGGGCTCTAGCACTGCTGGACAATCTGAGAAGACACCTTAACTTCTCAGAATCTCACTTTCTCCCTCCTTAAAATTTTTACTTTCTGCTTGTTCTGGGATCTGAAGGAAATAGTAGTTGTCAAGAATTGCATATCTAATTTGCTATAATGTATCACTGTGAATGTTTGCACAAAATAATTCTCAGTCTAAATACTTTCAGACATGTGAAATGATTTATATATAAGGTTATTGTGTATTGCTTATAATTCTACAAAATAGAAACAACCCAAATACACATTAGTAGGAAATTATTAAATAAATTATATATATCCATACAAGGGAATACTATAAAAAATGAGATAGCCTCTCAATGTACTTATATGGAAAGATCTCTAAGAAATATTGCTAAGAAGAAAAAGCCAGGTCTAAAATAGTGTATTTAGTTATCCTTCTTGTGTATAAAAAACATCAGGGAAGAGTAAAAATCCATATTCTAATTCTCCAGAATGCATAAAAAAACTCTGGAAGACTATATAAAAACAGTTATTTGGGGAGTTGATGGGGCAGATAGTACATAGATGGAAGTAAGACTTTTTCCTATAGTTTCTTATAGTTCATTTATGAACACTGGGATTGTATTACCCATTCAAAAACAAAGGAAATAATTTAACTGGATATACGATATGATATACACTAAGCTTTTCTTTGGTGATATAGTTAGTCTTGCCATTACTGAGTCATTTTATTAATACATAAGTTGACTTTTAAATGCAGCCAAACTTACAAAAAGGCTTCAAGGATCTAGATATATTGATGGTGACAAATACCTATGTGAAATTTTGGAATACCATTTCTTGTACTTCTGACACACCGAAAGATCTTTCTTACAGTACTACCTTTGCAACATCATATTGCAAAGTAATGTCATGTTGCAGTGTTCTTCGTATATGGTTATTATGCTGTTGGAGATGACTCCAACTTCCATCAAAGATCACTAAAGATCTACCATAGAGCTGAAAACACCAAGGCATGAGCAACACTAACATGCTTTGTCTTTTGACAAGTGGCTGTGGCTATATAAAAAGTATTGTTACCTTTTTTTAAACAAAAAACCATATTTATTTTTTTATTTATTTAAGAGAGAGTGAGAGAGGAGGGGTCCAAGAAGATGGAGAGAAAATTCTCAAGCAGAATCCCCACTGTGCATGGAACACAAGGCAGGATTTGATCCCAGGACCTTGAGATGAAATTAAGAGTCACTTTACTGAGCGAGCCACCCAGGTGCCCCAAGTATTATTACATTTTTTACATAGTCTATGAGTGTTCAAACACCAATTCTGACACCAACTGTGTGTCAGATTCCAACACTAACTACCCAGAGTTAATACAGACCTCACAAGTTTAAGGACAAAATCTTGAATAAAACAACTTACATTCTAATATTCTGGAAGTTTTAAAAAATTTTCCCCTGATGTGGGACTTGAACCCAGGACCCTGGGATCTTTACCTGAGCTGAAGGCAGATGCTTAACCAACTGCACCTTCCAGTTGTCCCTACTCATATCAATCTTATACACAGTTTGTCAGATTTGTACCTAAGAATTTAATTTTTAGGATGCTTATGTAAACAGTATTTACTTGACCATTGCAGATATTTAGGAAAGTGATTGACTTCTGTACATTAATCTTTTATCCTGCAACCTTGCTAGTGTCAGATTTTTTTTTGTTGTTGTTAATTTTTTTTCAGATTTTCTACATAGATAATCATGTCATTGGCAAACAGTTTCTTTCTTGCTTCTCCGGTGAAATGTTGAAGAGGAGTGATGAAGAAGGGATCTTCATCCTGTTCTTGATCTTAGTGGAAAATCTTATAGTTGGTTGTCAACTTTTTTTTAAATAGATATTCTTTATCAGATCAAGGAATTTTTTTTTCTATTCCTATTTTACTTGGGGTTTTAATCATGAATTGTTGAATTTTATTAAATATTTTTTTCTGCATCTATTGGTATGATCATATGCTTTTCTTTTTAATCTGTTTGTGTGATTGATTACATTAAATAACTTTTGAATGTTGAAATAGTTTTGGGTCCCTGGGCTAAATCCCACGTGGTTGCTGTAATTATACACACTTACATATATACAGTTGGATTTTATTTGCCAATATTTTGTTGAGGATTTTTGCATTCATGTTAAAGAGACACTGGTTTATAGTTTTGTTCTCTTGTAATGTCTTTGTCTGGTTTTGTTACTAGTGTGACGTTGAACATAATGAAGTAAACAGTATTCCTTCTGAAAGAGATTATAGAGAATTGGTGTAATTCCTTTTTTAAATGTTTGATAGAACTTATTATTGAACCCATCTGGGCCTGGTGCTTTCTGTTTTAGAATACAGATATAGACCTATTTATACCATTTCTTCTTCTGTGAGTTTTGGTAGATTGTGTCTTTCAAGGAATTGGTCCATTTTATCTAGGTTGTTGAATTTGTGGCACAGAGTAGCTCATAGTGTTTTTCATTTTGTTTTGTTTTGAGAGAGAGAGAGAGAGAGAGAAATTTTTTTTTTTTTTGAGAAGGTAGACTTCTAATAACTGCTTTTATCACCAGGTTAAGTCATGCAGTTACAAAGTAGTTAGAAATATCTGAAAGAAAATTGTTGTTTAGACAAACCATAAGAGACTCTTAATCTCACAAAACAAACCAAGGGTTGCTGGGGGAAGGAGGGTGGAGAGGGGGTGGTGGGGTTATGGACATTGGGGAAGGTATGTGCTATGGTGAGTGCTGTGAGGTGTGTAAACCTGGCAATTCACAGACCTGTACCCCTGGGGCTAATAATACATTGTAAGTTAATTTAAAAAAAGTTAAAATAAATAATATTTTTGTTTAAAAAAAATAAGCAAAAAAAAAATCCCATTCTTACATAAATAAGAGAAAGAATCTTATGCAGGTTCCACATCCAGAGTCTCATGACTCTGAGATTATGACCTGAACTGAAATCAAGAGTCAAATGCTTAACTGACTGAGCCACCCAGACGCCCCATAGTATGTATGTATGTATGTATTTGTGTATATTTATATACATAAATATATTCTGGATTTTTTTTTTAAGATTTTATTTATTTATTTGACAGACAGAGATCACAAGTAGGCAGAGAGGCAGGCAGAGAGAGAGGGGGAAGCAGGCTCCCTGCTGAGAAGAGAGCCCAATGTGGGGCTTGATCCCAGGACCCTGGGATCATGACCTGAGCTGAAGGCAGAGGATTTTATCCACTGAGC
Source organism: Mustela lutreola (assembly GCF_030435805.1). Classification (NCBI taxonomy): domain Eukaryota; kingdom Metazoa; phylum Chordata; class Mammalia; order Carnivora; family Mustelidae; genus Mustela; species Mustela lutreola. Next base: position 85,230,655 of record NC_081292.1, on the reverse strand, counting down.
CACCAACGTGCACCTACATATATATTTTTTTATTGTACATTTAATGTACATAGGATTTGTAGTAATGTCCCATCTTTCGCTTCCAATTTAGTAATTTGCATTCTCTCTCTCTTTTTTATTAATTAGTCTGTCTAGAGGCTTATTAATTTTACTGATCTTTTCAAAGAACACAGTTTTTGGTTTTGTTGATTTTGTCTATTGATTTCTTATTTTCGGTTTCATTGGTTTCTACTCTAATTTTTATTGTTTCTTTCCTTCTGCTTTCTTTTCTTTTCTTTTTTTTTTTTTTTAAAGATTTTATTTAACAGAGAGAGAGAGATCACAAGTAGGCAGAGAGGCAGGCAGAGAGAGAGGGGGAGCAGGCTCCTGCTGAGCAGAGAGCCTGATGCGGGGCTTGATCCTAGGACCCTGAGATCATGACCTGAGCTGAAGGCAGAGGCTTTAACCCACTGAGCCACCCAGGCACCCCACCTTCTCTTTCTTTGGATTTAATTTGCTCTTCTTTTTCTAGCTTCCTAAGATGGGAACTTAGAGGGCTGACTTTAGTTCTTTTCCTCCTTTCTAATACATGAATTCAATGCTACACATTTCTCCCTAAGCACCGCTTTTACTGTATCCCAGAAATTTTGATACATTGTGTTTTCATGTTCATTTATTTAAAAATATAAATTTCTCTTGAGATTATTTCTTTGATCTGTGTTATTTGGAAGTGTGTTATTCAATCTCCACATATTTTGGGAATCAGTGGAGACTTTTGAGCAGAGGAATAATTTAATTTGATTTGTGCTTTAAAATGATCACTCTGGATAACATGGTAAGAATGAGCTATTTGTCAGATATATTTAGAAGATAGGGCCAGCAGAACTTCCAGATGGATTGAATGCATGATGTGAGAGAAGGAGAAATGAAGGACCATTTTTGGAGGCAAAGTGTATAGACACCATGAGTCTAGATGTGGTCACTAAGTGCCTATGGAGAGAGAAAAAACTTCCAAGGACTGATAGCTAGCCCTCAGTGTTCTGATTCTTAAGAGAAAAAGAGAAATCAGAAAAGGAGCCTTGGAAGGAATAGCCAGTGATGTAGGAGGAAGACAAGAAGCATTAACCATGTCTTTTTATTTTGTTTTTTCATGCTTTGATATCCTTTGGCCTTCCTGGCCCTTGAGGGATGGCCCTCTTCAAGGTTGCTTAATTCCTAAAAATGGTAAATAACTCTCCTGGGATTGTGCCTTTCAAAAGCAAGCCAAACAATAGAGTTTATATCCCCATCACCTCCTTTATTAGATTTTTCACATTCTGGGTCACTATTCCCTGCCTTAAACACTCCAGAGTAAGATAACAAACTAAGGACATTCCCTATGTTCCACAGCCCAGTGAAATTACTTAAATTTATCAGTTCTAAGCCTGCTTATCTTGTTTTGTCCATTCTCTCTTGTGGAATCCACAATAAAGATTCTTGCCTACATTTCTTTGTTACCCCCTCTGTCTCCTGACTGATTGGTGCTTCCCCATATGGTCCAACATGATATACCATGCCTACTTCTGTTTTTTAACTTTTTATTTAAGTTCAATTTAATTAACATATACTATATTATTAGTTTCAGGGATAGAATTCAGTGTTTCATCGGTTGCCTACAACACCCGTTCTCATTACTTCAAGAGCCCTCCTTAATGTCCATCACCCAGTTACCTCATCCCCCCCACCTCTCTTCCAGAAACTTCTGTTTGTTTCCTATAGTTAAGAGTCTCTTACGGTTTGTCTCCCTGTTTTTTTGTTTTTTGTTTTTTTAAGATTTTATTTATTTGAGAGAGAGAGAGAGCAAGAGCAAGGTGGAAAGTCAGAGGGAGCGGGAGAAGCAGACTCCTCACTGAGCAGAGTGTCTGATGTGTGACTTAATGAATAAATGAATATGAATAATTTTTTTTTGAAATTTAATGAATAAATAAAATTTTTTTGAGTAAAATCTTTTAAAAATTCCACATAGGAGTGAAATCATATAGTATTTGACTTTCTCTGACTTCCTTATTTCTTTTTTTAAAAAAAAGATTTTATGTCTTTGAGAGAGAGAGAGAGGACATGAACAGTGGGAAGGGGCAGAAGCAGGCTCCCTGCCAAGCAGGGAACCCAATGCAGGGCTCAATCCCAGGATCCTGGATTATGACCTGAGCCAAAGGCAGATACTTAACTGATGGAGCTATCCAGGTGCCTCCCTGACTTATTTCACTTAGCATGATAACTTCTAGTTCCGTCCAGGTTGTTACAAATTGTGAGATTTGATGACTGAGTACTATTCCATTATATACCATAGCTTCTTTATCCATTGATCTGTTGATGGACTTCTGGGCCCTTTACATAGTTCAGCTATTGTGGACATTGCTGTTATATGCAGTGGGGTGTATGTGCCCTTTTAAATCACTATGTTTGTATCTTTTGGATAAATGCCTAAGAGCAATTGCTGGGTTGTAGGGCAGCTCTACTTTTTTAACTTTTTGAGGAACCTCCAAACTGTTTTCCAGAGTGGCTGCACCAGTTTGCATTCCCACCAATAGTGTAAGAGGGTTTCCTTTTGTCCACATCCTTGCCAACATCTATTGTTTCCTGAGTTATTAATTTTAGCCATTCTGAGCAGTGTGAGGTCATATCTTGATTTGTGTTTTCCTGATGCCAAGTGATGTGGACCAATTTTTTCATGTGTCTATTGGCCATTTGTATGTCTTCTTTGGAGAAATGTCTAGTCATGTCTTCTGCCCATTTCTTGACTGAAAATGGGGAAAAACTGAGAACTTTTCCCCTAAGGTCAGGACCACAGCAGAGATGTTCATGCCTACTTTTTCTAGGGAACTGTGAGTATAACAAATTTCTTTCTTCATGATAGTCACTTCTCTATGTGTCTTACCATATCTGATTAAAATGAACCCCAGTTACCCTTAAAATACCAGGAAAGTGTGGTGAGTTTGAAGTCAAGTGAAGACATTGTTCTCAGATAACATAATGGTCAATTATGCTACCATCTGCTTGCAGATCAAGTAGGATGAGCACTGGGAATTAACCATCAGATTCCATTATTGGGCAGCATTTCAATATTGGAAGACTTTTAAGCAGGGAAAAATATAACAATAGTGGAGAAAGGTAAACTTTGGAGTAAAGACTTTAAAAGACTGAAATTTGTTCCAAACAAGAGGAAAAAAAGCACCCAGCTACATAAAAGGGCAACACAGAAGAGGCAGCATTACAATTCTGAGAAGACCATGCCTGCGTGGCTCAGGTGGTTAAGCATCTGCCTTCAGCTCAGGTCATGATCCCGGGGTCCTGGGATCGAGCCCACGTTGGGTTCCCTGCTCAGCAGGAAGCCTGCTTCTCCATCTGCCTCTGCTTGCTTGTGCTCTCTCTCTGTCCAATGAATAAATAAAATCTTTAAAAATAAAAAATAAGGGCGCCTGGGTGGCTCAGTTGGTTAAGCGACTGCCTTCGGCTCAGGTCATGATCCCAGGGTCCTGGGATGGAGTCCCATATCAGGCTCCCTGCTCCTTGGAGAGTCTGCTTCTCCCTCTGACTTTCTCCCCTCTCATGCTCTTTCTCACTGTCTCGCTCTCAAATAAATAAATAAAATCTTAATAAATAAATAAATAAAAATATAAAATGAAAATAAAAATAAAATTCTTTTTCTTTTAAAAATTTTAAAAGGTTTTTATTTATTTATTTGATAGACAGAGATTACAAGTAGGCAGCGAGGCAGGCAGAGAGAGAGGAGGAAGCAGGTTCCCTGCTGAGCAGAGAGCCCAATGCAGGGCTCGATCCCAGATTCAGATCCTAAGACCATGACCTGAGCCGAAGGCAGAAACTTTAACCCACTGAGCCACCCAGGTGCCCCAATAAAATAAAATTCTGAGAAGACAGAAATATTCTCAGAATGAATAATGAGGTTTTGTAAGTGTATATGTACATAATAGTGTTTTAATTACAGGTACTGAGCTTCCCATTTGTGATAAAATCTATGACTGCATTGATTTTTGAGGCTTTACAATTTCCTGAGTCAACAAGTTAACTGGCTTGTTAGCCAGTTAAAAAGTCAGATGTGGACAGAACTTGTCTGCAATTATCACCATCTTGGTAGCTTAAACAACTTCCATTTATGTTTTTTTTTTTTTATTTTTTTTTTTAAAGATTTTATTTATTTGACAGAGAAAGATCACAAGTAGGCAGAGAGGCAGGCAGAGAGAGAGAGAGAGGAGGAAGCAGGCTCCCTGCTGAGCAGAGAGCCCGATGCGGGACTCGATCCCAGGACCCCGAGATCATGACCTGAGCCGAAGGCAGCGGCTTAACCCACTGAGCCACCCAGGTGCCCCTCCATTTATGTTTTGACAGCATCTGTGAGTCAGGAGTCCGGGGCATGGGTCAACTGGGTTCTCTGCAGGGCTTTAATCTATATGTCAGTTCAGGATCTGTGGTCTCCTTTTAAGGCTTGACGGGGGAGAGAGCTGCTTGTAGGCTCATGTGTTTATTAGCAGCATTAAGATTAAAGCATTTCTTGAGAAAATGTCTACAGTTGGTAAAGTAGAATTGAATTTGGTCAATGTTTTGCTAGTTAATTTTGATTCTGTTGTGGGGAGGATAGGATTTAATCTATTAAATGCCATTATCCATCAGTCTAACCTAATACAATGGTAGGTATATGTCAGCAGAAGTTCATCAACATCCAAACATAAGTGGACATTCGTAAAAAATGTATGATAATGGTTACTCAAACAATGTTTGCAAGAATAGTTAACAAAGAATAACAGTAAGCAGGGAGAATGTATTAGTTTCTTACTGCTTCATAACAAATTATCCCCAAACTTAGTGGCTTAAAACAGCCAACATATCATCTCATTTATTTTATTTTCTGTGGGTCAGGAATCTGGGCATGCCTTACCTGGGTCCTAGCAGCACGGCAATTAGGTGTTGGGCAGAACTGCAGTGTCATCTTCAGACTTAACTAGGGCAGGATATGCTTTCAAGCTCAAACAGCAGTGCTTGTTGACAGGATTCAGTTCTTCATGGCTATTGAACTGAGGGCCTTACTTCCACGGCTGTTGGCCAGAAGCGGGTATCAGTTCCTTGCAAGCTGGGCTTCACTCTGGGGTAGCTCTCCATATGGCAGTTGGTGATCCTTGGGGGAAGCGAGAGAGCAAGAGAGAGTGTTATAGATGGAATCTAATCTTTCTAAAACATAATCTCAAAAGTGATATCCCAGCACTGTTGTCTTACTTTATTCACTGAAAGCTAGTTAGTAAACTCAGCCCCCATAAAAGGCAAGGGAATTATAAAAACAAGGGCATGGACACCAAGAGGGTATCACTGGGAGCCATCTTAGAGGTTTGCCTACTACAGAGAGTGAAACAAACATTAAAAGAATGCTGAGTAGCGTCACTTGATGTTATGAGACAGAGCTGGGACTGACGAGAAAGAAAAAGCAACTGGTGCTGCACATTCAGAAATTAAGAATAGAGCCTTTCTTTTCCCAAAACTTCAGACAGAGGTTAAGAGATGGGGTAGGGGTGCCTTGGTGGCTTAATCAGTTAAACGGCTGCCTTCTGCTGGGGTCATGATATCAGGGTCCTGGGATTGAGCCCCACATCAGGGTCCCTGCTCAGCGCTGCTTCTTCCTCTCCCTCTGCCACTCCCCTTGCTTGTGCTCTCTCATTCTCTGTCAAATAACTCTTAAAAAAAGAGAGAAAGAAAGAAAGAAAGAAAGAAAAAAAGAACGAATGAAAGACTTCAGACTCTGAGTACTACTACAGCAGCATCAGCATTTACTACCAGGCCCAGCATTGTAAGGGCAACCAGAAATGAAGTGAGAATTGACTTGGGATTCAGAATTTTATCTGAACACTAGCTCTGTTGCAACTATTGGTAGATTCACGCTCTTAGCAAAGTAATTTAAGCTCTTTGGGGTTTATTTTCATTTCTTATAAAATGGGGATGGTAGTATCAAATATTACTAATTGTATTTGCAAGGATGGTATTGAGAGCCATGACAGTTCCATAATATTAATGGTAATGTTTCTACTGTGTTGCTATAGTGAAAAATAAGGATGTAAAATCTTTGCTTTTTGAACATACTTCCTAATTACTTACAAATTTTATATTAGATGTTTCTGAAAGAGCTTTCCTACTTAGACATAGATTTTAGTGTTTCACTATCATGCATACCTCAAAAGCAAAATATGAATGCAATAAATTCATTTAATTCTAAAGAGGTTTTCTGCATTTTCTAACTTCTCTGAATCATTTTTCAACACAAAATTGTCAATGCCCTATTTTGCTATGACTTCTAACAATATACTTCTCTTAATTCAATATATAAAAATATTTCCATATTTAATCACTACAAAACATTCTTAATGAGATTTCTTTATGTGTATTGTTGAACAGATTAAGGTTGTGCAAACCTGCGCTGTCTCCCTTACAGCACATCCTCAGGCACGAGTTCATAATACACGAGATTGCCATACTGCATACGCCTCTTCTAAAAATTAAAAAAAAAAAAATTAAATTCCCCTCCCTTCCATTGCACATGCATTTTAAAAATATTCTCTCTTTTTGTTCTACATTATGATAACTGACTCAAAAGATGTCCCAATAAACTTTTTCTTTTAATTTTTACTTTGAATCAGGAGAGGAATCTTAAAAGGCCACCCACACAGCCCTGAGCTCCAGCATACCCTTGGGCTAAGTGACCTGAAAGAAGGCCTCCGAGGGCGGAGCCCACTTGACGCACTCCGGGAAGCGGAGGACGAGGGGCGGGGCAGCGCGCTCCCGGAAGTGGCGCTGACGTCGCTGTGCGTGCAGGCGGCTGCGTCGGGCTGCAGGAGAAGATGGCGGTCTCCACAGGTCTGTTCCCGGGTTGGGCTGCCTGCATTCCCACTCCAGCCCGGCTTTGCCCCTCTGCCTGCTTCTGGCGGCCGAGTCCTGACTTTATGGGAGAATCCGGAGTGCGCCTTCTCGGACACCTGGCTCCCAGTGGAACGAAGCCCGGGAGCGGGGAGGGTCCAGGCGAGCAGGGCGCCGGCGCTGAGGGCCCGGGGCGGCCGTCGGGGGCGGCGGGTCGTGCTTGCGCGTCGGCCGCGCGCCCGCGGGCTGGGGGCGGGGTGGCTCCGGCGCGGGCGCACTAGCTGGGTCTGGCTGGTGCGGGTCCGATTGCGGAGCGGAAGACGGTGTGGGAGGGAGGAGAGGAGGCCCACGGTGGGCGGTGTCAAACTCAGGCACGGAAGGGTTTCGGGGTAAGGGGCATCCTGGGTAGTGTGGGGATTACGTTCTCTTGGACTTGCCTTTAAAGGGGTGGAGGAGAAGAGCACGAAGAAGACTGTTGCTCTTTGTAATAGAGGAAAAATGATGACTATTCTTACCTGACTGAATTCGTGTTGTCTTTTTATTCATTTAAATACAAAACTAGTGCAAGTAAAAGCATGGAGCAAGGAAAAGCTAATTGAAGTGGTGTTTTAGATAGGCTGTTAAGCTGTTCTCTTGTACGGTGTACAGTGCTTGGTTTCCAGTGAGCACAGACTTTGAAATTAAATATTAACGCTGAAATTTTCAAAGCATGACCATTTTAAAAAATGTTAAAAATGAAAATGTTAAGTTTGACTACTTAAACATACGCTTTTGCTCTTTCATTTTTCTTAGTCATTATTGAAACCAGGTTATAGAACAGTGTGATTTAGTTTTTTACGCCGTCATTGCATAATAGAACGAATTTTTAAACCTATATTGTGCTAAAGAATGGTTGCATTGTATGTTACTGTAACTTGTAATACCTCAGAATACATTCAACATACATTTTAATGAATGTGTCTTTTAAGGCTCATCTTTATTTACAGATGTCATAGGTGATGGGATCCTTAACAGTTTTAGCGTTGGGAAAATACTTGAGGTCAGAGCGAACTAGTAAAGGATTATTTAAAAAATGAGATTTTACTGTTAAAACTGTTCGAAATCCAGTGCGCTTGTGAATGGGTCATATCTTTTTAAGCATTGTGCTTAGTACCTATGGGTTCTTGAAAATTTAATAATAAAATGGTGCATTTTAATTTGATAGTTTTCACTTTGCGGATTGCATTGTTTATTTAAACATGATTTTTTCCCCCTAACATTATACCTATAAGAAAGTGTGGAGATATTTTGGAAAGACCAAATATTAGATGACATTAATGGCAGATATTTTTTGTTAACCACTTTTAGGTTTTTTTAAGTCACTTTTAGACATTTTATAATATAAATTATAAAGATGTTGCTGATTATTGGCACATTTCCTTATACATCGAATGCCTATGTTTTCTAGTTTATACTTCAGCATCACAATGTTACATTTTCACTGTTCTTAGATTTATGAAATTTGAAGACTTAGCATAATTAATAAGGATGTAATTTAGGCATTTGGGTTTTCTTAAACCACTGAAATTCATTTTGAAACTATTGCTAAAAACTTGCCCTGGTAAATTTCACTATTCTATTCATTTTATGTGCCTTACAGTATTGACAGTATTGACTTGAGAGGGATAGGAGTGCAGCTTTGGGCTTTTCTTTTCTTTCTTTCTTTTTTTTTTTTTTTTTTTTTTAAGATTTTATTTATTTACTTGACAGAGATCACAAGTAGGCAGAGAGGCAGGCAGAGAGAGAGAGAGAAAGGAGGAAGCAGGCTCCCCGCTGAGCAAAGAGCCCAATGCGGGACTTGATCGAAGACCCTGAGATCATGACCTGAGCCGAAGGCAGAGGCTTTAACCCACTGAGCCACCCAGGCATCCCTGGGCTTTTTAAATTAAACTTCCTGTTAGCTATATTTTTGTATTTGCTTCTTGGTGGCATGAAAGGGAAATAGTCAGTATATATTTGTGAAATAAATGTGATGTAACTGGAAATTTAAAGTGAGATGAGCTAGATGGATGTAATAATGTACATGTTTGGGGGTGCCTGGCTGGCTCAGTCTGAGCATGGAACTCTTGATTTCGTAGTCTTGGGTTCAAGTCCCATTTTGGGTGTAGAGATTACTAAAAAAAAGAAATAAATAAACTTTGAAAAAAGAGAATCATTTAGAAATGTACATAGACAAAATAATCTTGGATAAAATTAGTTATTTGGTAGGCCAAAAAGAAGAGACACCTGACAAATACTTTTTGATCTTTTCTAAGGCAGTATATTTTAATGTGCGTTATCTAAGTCATATACTTTTACCCTTCCTCTTATTAGAAGAAAATTGGGGAGAAAAAATTCTGATTAGAATGGGAACTATTGGTTCTCTTGCTTTGCAGATGAGAAGACTGAGGCCTAAAGAAATACAAGATTATACATAGTGATAGACTTGAGATTATAATTTGGGGTTTTTTGTTCTCAGTCTAATGTTCTTTCTGTTATGAGGAACTGTGAATTTGTGAATTTCCCTCAAATTTGTGAATATTCCTCAAACCATGAATCTTACTTCCTTTTATGCTTAAGAGTGACTTCCACACTTTTCATTCTAGCAGAATCTTTGTTTCAGACTGTTAAGATTCTTATGAATGGAAATGGGGCTATGGTGGAGACCCACTGCCTGGGTTCCCCTTTTCCAAGAGGCATAGTTACTTCTGGGGTTCAAGAGGATTTCATAGGACATAGCTTAAGAAAAACTACTTCAAGGAATAGTAATTTATTAGTACATTTAGTATCTTTGATTAAAAAACTTAATTATATCCTAGCACTAAGAAAAGATAGATAAAAAAATTTGTGCAAAAAAAATACTCCAAAAAATTTTTTGGGGGGGCACCTGGGTGGCTCATTTGGTTAAGCAACTGTCTTTGGCTCAGGTCATGATCCTGGAGTCCCAGGATCTAGTCCTGCATGGGGTTCCCTGTTCAGCAGGGAGTCTGCTTCTCCCTCTGACCCTCCCTCCTGTAATGTTCTCTCTTCTCTCTTATTCTCTCAAATAAATAAAATCTTAAATTTTTTTTTTTTAATTTTAGAATAGTTCTAGTTTTTTTTTTTTTTTAAAGATTTTATTTATTTATTTGACAGAGAGAGAGATCACAACAGAGAGAGAGGGGGGAAAGCAAGCTCCCTGCTGAGCAGAGAGCCCAGATACAGGGCTTAATCCCAGGACCCAGAGATAATGACCTGAGCCAAAGGCAGAGGCTTTAAAGCACTGAGCCCCCCAGGTGCCCTAGAATTGTTGTAGTTTTACAGGGAAGTTGTGAAGATAGTACATAGAAGATTGTACATTAGAGTAACTAATGTACATTTTCTGTCTCAGGATCCCATCTAGGATACATTGTAACATGAAACATTTAAAAATTTCTTATCACTTAAGTTACAGTAGTGTTACACTGTTGTAGTCTGAATGCTGATGATTGTAAAATATCTTTAATGAGAGGTTCAGGAAAAAATGGAGTCTTTTTTTCTTTGATAGTGGGTCTGTGTAAGCCATATGGTTGAAAAACAAAACCAAAATAAAACTTAATTGCCCTTTTCAGAAGTGGGCAGCATTGTGTTATACAGGAACGAGAACTAGATTAGTATTGTTTTAATTTCCTTCCTCGCCCCTGATAGATTACTGAGGCATAATAGGCATGCCACTGAGTCTCTTAAGCCTTGCTTTCCCCATCCTTTCTATGAAAAGGTTGGACAACATGATTTTCCCCATCTTTAAGATGAAGACATATGGGCAGAATCTGGGGATTGGAACAGAAGAGATCTGCATATGTAAATTACAACCTACAATCTGGGAACTAAACAATGGAACCGAATTGTAGTAGTCTAGTAAGTGCATTTTTCTCTTGAGACTTATACTAACTGGCCTGATATTTTTCTTTGTCCATTAAGAACCTGCATACTCTTGATACATGCTTGCTCTTGACAATATGATTAAATGATACAACCTTATTATACAGGCAGACATCCCTTTGCATAGTACTACAGAATGGTAAAAATGACCATTCAAACTGAAACTGTTCAAAGCACTTTTTTTTTTTCTTTTTAAGATTTTGTTTGCTTGTTTAGTTTTTTGAGACAGAGACTGAGAGAGCATGAGTTGGCAGGGGGCTTTGGGAGAGGAAGAGGGACAAACAGACTCCCTGCTGAGCACAGAACCTGATGAGGCTTGATCCCAATACCTTGAGATCATGACCTGAGCCAAAGTAAGATGCTTAACTGACCAAGCCACCCAGGTGCCCCCAAAACAATTTTATTAAGTAAGAAAAATTATTATTCTGTGACTTTTGAAAATGTTTGTTCAGACATTAAAAACTCTTCCTGTGGTTACAAGTATATAGGAAAATGAAAAAAAAAATTACAAAGCTAATATTTGTTTAGTACTCTAAACATGAAACATCAAGAATTAGAGTGTTTTATTTTTTTAAAAATACTTGTTAGGAGTAGTTTGAATAGTACTTCTGTTTTCTAATATAATGTGGGGCAAGCATCTTTTCAGTGCTTTGATGAATTGTCCTACTTCTAAGGTGGAATCATTTTCAGTATTTTATCCTTTGTGCTTTTTATGTTAGGAAGTAATCTGTGACTTTGTTGATTGTGAAGTGTTTTACTTCCTCTGGAACATTGTCATCCTTTTCTTAAATTACTTCTCTCATATACATCCATAAGCTCTCATTCACAAAGTTTATATGGCTGTTCATCTACAGTCTGTCTACAGTCTACACTTTATGGTCGAGTATTTCTTCTCAACTATTTTCATCTGATTCACATTTCACTTCAGTGTTACCAGTTTTTGTTCTTGCTGCTCTTTCAGTTTTCATTTCTTTGTTGTACTTTGATCTTTGTTGGCTAATTTCCTTTTTTGGCCGTTTTTATAGAGTGTCTCATGGGTTTGGGTGCCTGGGTGGCTCAGTGGGTTAAGTGTCTGTCTTCTGCTCAGGTCATGATCTCAGGGTCCGAGGATTGAGCCCTGCATCTGGTTCCCTGCTTGGTGGGGACTCTGCTTCTCTTCTGGTGCCCCCCTGCAACTTGTGCTGTCTCTTCTCATACTGTCTCTCTCTCTCAAGTAAATAAAGTCTTTAAAAAAATGAGAATGTCACATGAGTTTACCCCTGGCAGACAGGGAGGCAACACTATTATAAGCATTGCTGTCTATATGTAACTAACAGATGTGCAGTCTGTGCACCAACAGATTTTGAAAGATGTGAAGTGATTGGCCTCTGGTTAGGATGCTCCTCTATTATTTACATAGTGATTTGTGGACTAGGGAGCTAGCAGCAAAGTTTGTACTTAATGCAGTCACCCACAGGAGACTGCTAACTGAAGCTTTACCCATGTTGTTGGGGAACTGGTGTGTTACTTAAATGATGCTAACTGAAGGTCATGCAAATGGAAACTATGGAGAGCAAAGATTATCCTTAGTGGAGACATTTACTTGACAATTATATAGGGAGCTGCTTGACACAAAACTTCGAAGTGGATATATGAGGCTTGTAGACTAGAATAAATGGAATAAAATTCAGTGTTCAAAAGAATGTTTCAAATGTAATTGACTTTATTAAAGAGTAAGTCTTTGAGGTAACATTATTACCTTCAAATAATATTTGATAATTATAAATATATATGAAAATATATGGTATAACAATGTATTTTATATATAATATATAAAGTATATAAAAAAATAAAAATTTGAAGGAACTTCAGGAGTGGTGTTTGTGAGTGACTTAACTCTTATTTACAAAGTCTCGCTGATTTTTGTAAGAGCACATGTTATATTTAGTTTGAGTTAGAGCTCAGCACAGTTTCAGACCACAGGAGAGAAATCCTTAAGGCCTACTTTACATATGTTTTTTTGAAATAGTAGTTCTAATGGAAAGGATGTTATGGATTTTCTAGACTCTGGGCCAAGTTCATTTTACAGATAAGCAGTGTTAATCTAGATATGAAATGACTTTTACAAAATTATTTAGCTAGATGTTGAGTCCAGAGCTAGTTTCTTGCTTTCAAGTTCTTTGATACTACTACTTTATTACACTATATTCTATAAACTTTTTGTTTGCTTTTATTTTGTAGAAACTTAACTGTGATTTCCTAAATAAATGCCATTAAGGATCAAGACAAGACACTTCGATGAGTGCAATAGCGTTATAAGTAATTAAAACTAAGGTGTAAATGATTATGTTGAAAGAATAACAAAAAAATTAAGACAGTTGATATTAATAGCTAAATCTTGTTAACATTTACACATTTTGTGTGTGTGTGTGCACACGCGCGCATGACTGCTCGGATTTGGTATTGCAGGCAAATACGCAGTAATTGTTTTCCTTGATGATTCTTATAATACCTGGCATTTTTCTCTTGAGCTTATTTTGGGGATGGGATGGGAGGGGAGGTTATTGGGAGTGCTAGGACGTTTACAGATACTCATCTCTATCAGAATTAGGAAGCATAACCTGATGAATTGAGATATACACACACATACATATATACATATATACACACACACACACATATATATATTTCACTTAGTATAATACCCTCTAGTTCTGTCCACATCCATTTGCATGGATGTGGATATATATACATACATATACATATGTGTGTGTATGTATGTATGTATACACACACCCACACACCCTGCATCTTCTTTGTCGATTCATCTGTTGATGGACATCTAGGCTCTTTCTATAGTTTGGCTATTGTGGGCATTGCTGCTATAAACATTCAGGTGCACGTGCCTTTCAGATCAATACATTTGTATCTTTAGGGTGAATACCCAGTAGTGCAGTTGCTGGGTTGTAGGGTAGCTCTATTTTCAACTTTTTGAGGAACCTCCATACTGTTTTCCAGAGTGGCTGCACCAGTTTGCATTCCCACCAACAGTGTAAGAGGGTTCCCCTTTCTTCACATCCTCACCAACATCTGTTGTTTCCTGACTTGTTAATTTTAGCCATTCTCACAGGTGTGAAGTGGTATCTCACTGTGGTTTTGATTTGTTTTCCCTGATGCCGAGTGATGTTGGGCACTTTTTCATGTGTTGGCCATTTGGATGTCTTCTCTGCAGAGGTGTCTGGTTATGCCTTCTGCCCATTTCTTGTTTGGATTCTTCATTCTTTGGGTGTTGAGTTGGATAAATTCTTTAGAGATTTTGGATACTAACCCTTTATCTGATAGGTCATTTGCAGATATCTTCTCCTATTCTGTCTGTTTTCTTTTGGTTTTGCTGACTCTTTACTTTGCTGTGCAAAAGCTTTTTATCTTGATGAAGTCCCAGTAGTTCATTTTTGCCCTTGCTTCCCTTGCCTTCGGCAGTGTTTCTAGGAAGAAGTTGCTGTGGCCCAGATCAAAGATGTTGCTGCCTGTGTTCCCCTCTAGGATTTTGATGGATTACTGTCCCACATTTAGGTCTTTTCATTCATTTGGAGTGTTTTTATGTGTGGTATAAGGAAATGGCCCAGTTTCATTTTTCTGCATGTGACGATCCGATTTTCTCAACAGCATTTGTTGAAGGTATTGTTTTCTTTTCACTAGTTGACCATGGAGTTGAGGGTTTGTTCTGTTCCATTGATCTATGTGTACCATATTGTCTTGATGATTACAGCTTTGTAATAGAGCTTGAAGTCCAGAATTGTGATGCCACAAATTTTGGTTTTCTTTTTCAGCATTCCTCTGGCTACTCAGGGTCTTTTCTGGTTCCATACAAGTTTTAGGATTTTTTGGTTCCATTTCATTGAAAAGAGTTGATGGTATTTTGATGGGGATTGCATTAAATATGTAGGTTGCTCTAGGTAGCACAGACATTTTCACAGTATTTGTTCTTCCAATCTATGAGCATGAATGCTTTTCTATTTCTTTGTCTTATTCAGTATTTGAATTTGAGTATTCCATAGTTTTTTGAGTACAGATTCTTCACCTCTTTGGTTAGATTTATTCCTAGGTATTTTATGGTTTTGGGTGCAGTTGTAAATGGGATTGACTCCTTAATTTCTCTGTCTTGTTGTTGTGTATAGAAATGCAGCTGATTTTTGTGCATTGATATTTTTTGTATCCTGACACTACTGAGTTCCTGTATGAGTTCTGGCAGTTTTCGGGTGGAGTGCTTTGGGTTTCCTCATAAAATATCATATCATCTGCCAAGAATGAGTTTGACTTTTATGGTGATTTGGATGCCCTTTGATTCTTTTTGTTGTCTGATTGCTGAGGCTAGGACTTCCAGTACTATGTTAAATAGCATGATGATAGTGGACAGCCCTGCTGTGTTCTAGACCTTAGGGGAAAGCTCTGTTTTTCTCCATTGAGAATGACAATTTGCTGTAGGTTTTTCTTATATGGCTTATTATCATATTGAGATATGCTCTACACTGTGAAGAATTTTAATCAAGAAAGGATGCTGCGCTTTTGAAATGCTTTTTCTACATCTGTTGAGAGTATCATGTGGCTTTTGTTCTTTCCTTTTTTTTTTTTTTTAAAGATTTTATTTATTTATCAGAGAGAGGGGGGGAGAGAGCGAGCACAGGCAGACAGAATGGCAGGCAGAGGCAGAGGGAGAAGCAGGCTCCCTGCTGAGCAAGGAGCCCGATGTGGGACTCGATCCCAGGATGCTGGGATCATGACCTGAGCCGAAGGCAGCTGCTCAACCAACTGAGCCGCACAGGCGTCCCTTTTTTTTTTTTTTTTTTTTTTAATTTACTTATTTGACAGAGTGAGAGATCATAAGTAGGCAGGGAGGCAGGCAGAGAGAGAGAGAGGGGGAAGCAGGCTTACTGCCAAGCAGAGAGCCCCATGTGGGACTGATGTGGGACTCGTTCCCAGGACCCTGGGATCATGACCTGAGCTAAAGGCAGAGTCTTTAACCCACTGAGCCACCCAGGTACACCTTGTTCTTTCTTTTATTAACATGTTGTATAACATTGATTGATTTGTGGACATTGAACCAACCTTGCAGCCCAGGAATAAATCCCATTTGGTGGTGGTGAATAATCCTTTTAATGTACTGTTGGATCCTATTGGCTAGATTTTGATGAGAATTTTTGCATCCATGTTCATCAAGGCATATTGGTCTGCAATTCTCCTTTTTGATGGGGTCTTTGTCTGGTCTTGGGATCAAGGTAATGCTGGCTTAATAAAATGAGTTTGGAAGTTTTCCTTCCATTTCTATTTTTTGGGAACAATTTTGGGAGAATAAGTATTCTTTAAATCTTTGGTAGAATTCCCCTAGGAAGCCATATGGCCCTGGGCTCATGCTTGTTGGGAGATTTTTGATGACTCCTTCAATTTCCTTACTGGTTATGGGTTTTTTCAGGTTTTCTATTTCTTCCTTTTTCAGTTTTGGTAGTTTATATGTCTCTAGAAATGCGTCCGTTTCTTCCAGATTGTCTAATTTGCTGGCATATAGTTACTTATAATATCTTCTCATAATCGTTTGTATTTCTTTGGTGTTGGTTGTGATCTCTCCTCTTTCATTTGTGATTTTATTTGGGTCTTTCCTCTTTCCTTTTTGATACATCTGGTCAGGGTTTTTTCATTCTTATTGATTCTTTCAAAGAACCAGCTCCTAGTTTTGTGGGTCTGTTCTCCTGTTCTTTTGGTTACTATTTCATTGATTTCTGTTCTAATCTGTATTGTAATTTCTCTTTTCCTGCTGGGTTTAGGTTTTGTTTGTTGTTCTTTCTCCAGCTCCTTTAGGTGTAGGGTTCGGTTGTGTGTTTGAGAACTTTCTTGAGAATGGCTGGTATTGCTACCTGCTTTCCTCTCAGGACCACCTTCATTGCATCCCAACGATTTTGAACTATTGTGCTTTTATTTCATTTTTTTCCATGATTTTTTAAAAAAATTCTTTAATTTCCTGGTTGACCCGTTCATTCTTTAGTAGGATGCTCTTTAGCTTCCATGGATTTGAGTTCTTTCCAACTTTCCTCTTGTGATTGAGTTCTAGTTTCAAAGCATTGGGGTCTGAAAATATGCAGGGAATGATCCCAGTCTTTTGGTACTTGGTTGAGACCTGATTTGTGACCCAGGATATGTTCTATTCTGGAAAATGTTCCATGTGCATTAGAGAAGAGTGTGTATTCTATTGCTTTGGGATGGAATGTTCTGAATATATCTGTGATTCCATCTGGTCCAGTGTATCATTTAAAGCCTTTATTTCCTTGTTGTAATTTTGCTTAGATGATCTGTCCATGTGCACTAGAGAAGAATATGTAGTTTGTTGCTTTGGGTTGGAATGTTCTGAATATATCTGTGAAGTCCATCTTGCCCAGTGTGTCATTTAAAGCCTTTATTTCCTTGTTGATCTTTTGCTTGGATGATTTGTCCGTTTAAGTGAAGGGGTGTTAAAGTCCCCTCCTACTGTTGTATTATTATCTATGTGTTTGATTTTGTTATTAATTGGCTTATAATTGATTGCTCCCATGTTAGCAGCATAGATATTTAAAATTGTTATTTAAAATTGTTAGATCTTGGATAGACCCTTTATGTATGATACAGTTTCCTTCTTCATCTCTTATTATTGTCTTTGGCTTAAAATCTGATTTGTCTGGTGTAAGGATTGCCACACCAGCTTTCTTTTGATGTCCATTAGCATGTAAATGGTTTTCCACCTCCTTACTTTAAATTTGTAGGTGTCTATGGGTCTAAAATGAGTCTCTTGCAGACAGTATATCGATGGGTCTTGGCTTTTTAAATCCAATCTAATACCCTGTGTCTTTTGATTGGAGTATTTAGCCTATTAACATTCAGGGTAACTGTTGAAAGATGTGAATTTAGTGTCATTGTATTGCCTGTAAGATGACTATTACTGTATATTTTCTGTATTCCTTTCTGGTCTGTGTTACTTTTAGGCTCTCTCTTTGCTTAGAGGACCTTTTCAATATTTCCTGTATGGCTGGTTTGGTGTTCACAAATTCTTTAAGTTTTTGTTTGTCCTGGAAGCTTTTTATTTCTCCTTCCTTTTTCAGTGACAGCCTACCTGGATATACTATTCTTGGATGCATATTTTTCCCATTTAGAGCTCTGTATACATCATGCCAGCCCTTTCTGGCCTGCCAGGTCTCTCTGGATAGGTCTGCTGCCAATATAATGTTTCTACAGTTGTATGTTATGGACCTCTTGTCCTGTGCTGCTTTCAGGATTTTCTCTTTGTCTCTGAGACTTGTAAGTTTTACTATTAGATGATGGGGTGTTGACCCATTTTTATTGATTTTGAGGGGGGGTTCTGTGCCCCCTGGATTTAATGCCTGTTTCCTTCCCCAAATCAGGGAAGTTCTCTGCTATAATTTGCTCTGGTATACCTTCTGCACCTCACTTTCTTTTTCTTCTGGGATTCTAATTATTCTAATACTGTTTTATCTTTTGGTATCACTTATCTCTCAAAGTCTTCCCTCACAATCCAGTAGTTTTTTTTATCTCTGTTTTGGTCAGCTTTTTTATTCTCCATCATTTGGTCTTTTATATCACTAATTCTCATTTCTTCCTCATTTATTCTAGCAGTTAGAGCCTCCATTTTTTTTATTGCACCTGATTTTGACTTTTGCCTGATTTTGACCTGTTAGATTTTAGTTCTTCTATTTCTCCAGAAGGGGATTCTCTAGTATCTCCTGTGCTAGTATTTTCTATTCTCTAGTATCTTCTATGCTTTGTTCCAGGTCCCTGTCTTTATAATCATCATTCTAAACTCTAGTTCCGACATCTTACTGTGTATTATAGGTCCATGGCTGTCGATACTGCTTCTTGTTCCTTTTTTTTTTTTTTTGAGGTGAGTTTTTCCGTTTTGTCATTTTGTCCAGAAAAGAATACATGAATGAGAGAACAAAATGCTAAAAGGTAACAACGACCTTAGAAAAATACACTCTAAACAAATCAGAAGAGATCTGAAACCTGGGGGGAAAAGAAAGGGGGAAAAAAAAAGAATATGATCAGAGTGATGAATAAAACATAGCCATACACTAGATTTTGGGTGTATTTTGGTCTGTTAGATGAAACTGCTTTCCAAAATTTTAAGGAAAGGTAAACATATATATGTAAAAATAAGGGCAAGTAAGATGGAATATGGCTGTAGAGACAAAAACTAAAAAACATTTTAAAAAGGGATAAGATAAGATAAGATAAAAAGGGTAAGATAAGTTGGTTGAGAAAATAAAGAAAAATATAAAAACAGAAACAAAAACGACGACAACAACAGAAAACAGAAAAAAGGAGAGAATGTGACTATGCTGGAGACTAAAACAAAGCCATACTATAGATTTGGGGTATGTTTTGGTCTGTTAGAAGTAACTGCATCCCAAATTTTGAAGAAAGAAAAGCTTATGTATATACAAAAAATAAGGCGAAATACAACAAAGGGATAGAATATGACTGTAAAATGAAATTGAAGATTTTTTAAAAAAAGTAATTGATAAGATGTTGCTTGGAAAGAAGAATATTTCTAAAGAAATATAGAAAAAGATAAAGAAAATTAAAAAAATTAACTTTGAAAGACTAAGGAATCATGGGGAAGAAGCTATGAATTCTATGTGCTGTATTCTCCCAGCCCTGGTATTCTGTGGTTCTCATTGATCAGTAAACTTGGTCTTAGTTGGTTGTTCTTGCTGATCTTCTGAGGGAAGGGCCTGTTGCAGTGATTCTCAAATGTCCTTGCCTGAGGTGGAATTGCACTGCCCTTCTAGGGTTTGCTCTCAGTAGCTTTTTTTCCTGAAAGCTTTCTGTATAGCTTTCGTGTTTGAGAATGAACATGGTGGACTCCCAATCTCTAGCCCCAGAAGAGCCGAGAACTTGGGGCCCCACCCCTCGGTGTGCCCTCACAGAAAAATAGTCAATTACTCTTGTCTCCCTGGTCTCCAGCTGCACTCCTTGCTTACCTGGCCTGTGACTGAGCATTTCTGTCTCTGGCACATGACCTGTTTGGGGTTTACATACCCAGCAGATTCCTCTTTGTGCTCAGGTGCTGTTCTTCCCTGGGGGAGGAACGGAGTTTCCCCGATCTACTGCTTGTTGGATCCCCTCTTGAGGAGTAGTGGTCCAGCTGTGCCGCGGTTCAGTGTTTATGGCAACCCCTAGCTGAGGGCCCCTTCCTTGACTCAGTCTTTGTAGCTGGCTTCCCTGCTCTGATACCTGGGAGCTCTGCCACACTTTGGCACCCCCAGTCTTTCTGTGATCCTTAGGGTCCTGTGGCCACACTGTCCCAGTGAGGGTTCCACCCCCTGCTTAGCCACAGGAGTAACATCCCTAAGCAGAACAGACTTCTAAAAGTTCTGATTTTGTGCTTGGTTTCTCTATCACTTGCCTGTAGCCGGAGATGAAGGGACCCTCTCCTGCCACATTCTGTCTTCCCAAATACCACCTTGGTTTCACTTCTCCACATGTCCTACTTTCCAGAAAGTGGTCGCTTTTCTGTTCATAGAATTGCTGCTGTTTTCTTTGATTTCCTGTTGAGTTTGTAGGTGTTCAGAATGGTTTGGTAATTAGCTGAATTCCTGGTACCACACGAAATTTAGGTCTCTTATTCGGTCATCTTGCTCCTCCCCGGTAATTCTATTTTTAATTGTTTGAGAAACTTTCAGACTGTTTTCCAATGGGAGACCATTTTATATTCTCACCAGTAGTTTTAGAGTCCTGATTTCTCCACATGTCACATAAACTGCCTGACTTTTTGACTGTAGCCATTCTGGTATGTGTAATGTGATACTTCATTGTGGTTTTGGTTTGCATTTCCCTGGTGACTAATGATGTTGAGCATTTTACGTGCATATTGGTCATTTCCATATTGTCTTTGGAGAAATGTCTCTTCAGATTCTTATTTTTAAATTAGGCTATCTTTATCTTGTTGAGTTGTAAGAGTTCTTTATATAGTGATATAAGTTCTTTATATATGTATAGTTTGTAAGTATTTTCTACAATTTTGTAGGTTATCTGTTTCACTTTTTTGATGGTATCTTTTAAAACCCAAAGTTTTAAATTTTGATTAAGTCCAGTTATCCTTTCCACATTATTAAGATGCACAGTATGGCTTTTGGTATGCATTTCATTGTCAGGCTGATTCTTTGTTTTGAAAATGTCAGGTTGACATATGTAAACTCTACAGTTGATTTTAGCCAAAAGGGGGAGAAATGATACATAATGTAACTTCTAATTGATGATTTGGCTATGATTATTTTATATCTTTATCATATGGTAGAGGGCTGTAGGAGTCCAAGCTTCCTCTTGCTAGGTATAAGGTTTAAACTTCCCATTAAAAAAGCTAAATAGCCAGATAATACTCTCAGCAGCTTGAGATTTGTAATACTGTAATTATGATGCAGATTTTTCAGTTAAATATTGTGGTATAAACAATATAAACAAATTGTTTATATTCTTGAAGAATATAAACAGTGCATAAGTTGGCTTACTCTGTTATCTATGTTAGTATCACCTGTTACCTAATTTATCAGTTGTGGCTTACTAAGCTATATTGGTGTAAGTGGTTATTTTCTGAGAAGTAACACTTAAGTTGTAAAGGTTTTAATTTTCTCAAGTGCTTACCTTGTAAGTGGCAATTTAGAGGGATATTTCCTTATTTTGCTTAATATGGTTTTCTGATTGCAAGCTACTTGGGCTCATAGGAGAGCAGTTATATTCATTTAAATGGTCTCTGTCAGAAGACCTCATATCTTCCAGAGTGTATGCCATTTTTAATTTAACTTAGAAATTCATCCTAGAAAGGAACCTCAGTATATTGCAGCTTACCTAACTTTCCTCCACTTCTTAGTTTATTCTAAGGGACTTCCCCAGGTCTTTTTCTAGTTCTGGAATAAATATTGTTAGCTGCTTTCCTGGAAAATAGCAACTTCTGTATTCTCCCTTTGTTTCCCTATCACACTGAGATATTTATTGTGTATCTGAGCAGTCTTCAACAGCTTACTGCGTTGTGTTTGAATGTTGAATTATCTGCTTATGTGGTTGTCATCATTGACATCTGAGTGTAAAATCTTGGGGAAAGGATTCTGTGTTGGTATTCAGAATTAGCAGCACCTTCTACAGGACTGGTTTGTAAGTGTTGAGAGGAAGATTGAAGGTAAGCATCTGATATACCAATTATGTATTGCCATCATTTTCTTACAGTGCTTTGTATTTAAGTGGTGTAATAATTAGAAAACAAATGGTTTAAATGAAATCTAGTTTTCCTTCTTTATAAATTAATGTTTTACTCACAAATTGCTTTTTAGTTCACTTTTCTGAAGTAAAATAGTACTAAAAATTTTATGTTCAGGTGCATTCATTAAATAAACACATTATTTTCTCCTTATCTGGCTGAGTTAGTATACAGCAGATTAACTGTATTCATATAGTTGCAGAATTTTTGGGGAGTGTCTAGGGGCAGAGTGGTTTTGGTTGTAACCTTGAATTCCAGTAGCATAATTAATATTCTGTGCATAATGCATCTCCCAAAACAGAATTGAGATACTTTACAAAACCTGTATTCCAGAGGCTTTTCCTTCAGATGAACAATATTTGATTTGAATTTTGCTTTTTTCAGATGTTTTTATTTACCATGTTTCAGCAGTTCTTTTTTTTAAGGTTTTATTTGAGAGAGTGCTTTTGTGCACAACAGATCATGAGCAGAGTGGAGGGGCAGAGGGAGAGGGAAAAGCAGACTCCCAGCTGAGGAGGGAGCCTGACATGGGGCTTGATCCCAGGACCCCAAGATTACAACCTGAGCTGAAGGCAGATACCCAACTGACTGAGCCACTCAGGCACCCCATATTTCATTAGTTCTAAGACACATTTGAATGTCTAAAATGGGTATATGTTGTATAGTTCAATTGGTGGTGTTTAATTTTTTTTTTTTTAAATTTCTTAATAATAGTCCCTCATAGGGACACCTGGATGGGTCAGTCAGTTAAGCATCTCTTTTTGGCTCAAGTCATGATCCCAGGGTCCTGGGATCAAGTCACACATTGGACTCCTTGGTTGGTAAGGAGCCTGCTTCTCCCTCTGCCTGCTGCTTCTACTGATTGTGTGCTTGTATATGCCCATGTGCTTTGTCTCTTTCTCTCACAAATAAATAGAATCTTAAAAAAATAGTCCATCATAGTTTATGCTGTCTTAGATTTAGATGAAAAAAAAATTTGAAGTCTATTACAAAGCATTTCAGTGAGCTGAATACATATCAGATTTTATTTGTTTATAATTTATTTATTTTATGATTTTATTTATTTGACAGAGCACAAGCAGGGGGAGCAGCAGAGCCACCAGGCAACCCATATACCAGATTTTAAGTTATAGGGTTCTACAAGCATATTAATGTGTATTGTCTTTTCTTAATTGAATATTAAGCAATTATTATAAACTTAAGTATATTTTAGGGGTGCCTGGGTGGCTCAGTCGGTTGAGTGTCTGTCTGCCTTAGCCTTCAGCTCAGGTCATGATCCCAGGTACTGGGATTGAACCCCATGTTGGGCTCCCTGCTCAGTGGAGAGGGCCTGCTTCTCCATCTCCCTTTGCTCTTCCCCCATGCTCTCTCTCTCGCTCTCTCTGTCAAATAAATAAAGTAAAAAAAAAAAACTTAAAAAAAATTGAAATAATTTTTAATCTTACATAATTTCTTAAAATGCTTACTTTAGAGAGAAAAGTTAAAATTGCTGTACATGATAAAGCTTCATTTCAGCAAAAGAATATTCTGATGTTTTTCTGTGACTTAACTTTCAATATTAAGTCATTGTTTGTATTACCAGTTCATATTCTCTGATGGACATAATTCCATTCTAAAGTTTTTGTAATGTAAATCATATTCCTTGATGTCAATAATCCTGTGTTCTTGACATTTTTGATGATAGTATTTATAGTGGGAGTGTAATTGCTGGTTTTGTAAAAGCTAGTGGGATTATAGGTTCAGTTAAAATTGTGGAATAGGGTTTTTTCTGAGTGAAGAACTTTGAATGAGGATTAATGATTCAGTCAAATTTATTTCTTTGAAGAATGAGTGGTCAGAGTTAATAGGATGATAGACCTACTCAGTTAGGAATTCCACTGATGGGGTGTGGAAGAGAGTAAGTGCAAATAACCCAAAATAGAGGGCGGTAAAGTGGTGACACAAAATGAACTCATTTATTTTCCTAAAATATTCTGCTGTTAACATGTAAGGTAAAAAGACCTAGTGAATTTAAAACATTATTTGTGGGTTATCTTTGGGTATATATTGATGAACATTTGAAAGCTTATGATAAATAAAACCATAGTGTATGTGTTTTTTATTAGGCTTGTTTTTTCATTTATACACTGTTAGTGTAATTCATGTACTTTATTATTTTTTAAGTATTGATTTTAATTCCAGTTAGTAAACTTGTAGTGTTGTATTAGTTTCATGTGTACAGTATAGTGATTCAACACTTCATACATCCCTGATGCTGATCAAAGTGCACTTCTTAAACCTCATTACATATTTAACCCGTCCTCCTACCCACTCCCCTTTGGGAATCATCAGTTCTCTCCAAGACTCTATAAGTTCTTTTTTTTTTAAGATTTTATTTATTTATTTTACAGAGATCACAAGTAGGCAGAGAGGCAGGCAGAGAGAGAGAGAGGAGGAAGCAGGCTCCCTGCTGAGCAGAGAGCCCGATGCGGGACCCAGTCCCAGGATCCTGAGATCATGACCTGAGCCAAAGGCAGCGGCTTAACCCACTGAGCCACCCAGGCGCCCCAAGACTCTATAAGTTCTTAATTCTGTTTCTTTTATTTCCCTTTTGCTTGTTTGTTTCTTGTTACATATAGATGTGAAATCATGGTATTTGTCTCTCTCTGATTGACTTGCTTTGCTTATTAGCATTATACTTTCTAGGACCATTCATGTCATTGCAACTGGGAAGATTTCCTTCCTTTTTTTATGGCTAAATAATATTTATTATCTCTCTCTTTCTCTTTCTCTCTCTCTCTCTCTCTCTCTCACACACACACACACACACACACACACACACACCATTTTCTTTAGCCATTCATCAATCTAGGGACGCTTTAGATGCTTCCATATTGTAGCTACTATAAATAGAGATACTGTAAATATAGAGGTGCTTGTATGCCTTTGGATTAGTGTTTCTGTATTATTTGGGTAAATAACCAGGAGTGTGATTGCTGGATCATAGAGGAGTTCTGTTTTTCAGTTTTGGGGGAACCTTCATACTGTTTTCTACAGTGGCTGCACCAGTTTTCATTCTCACCAGGAGTGCAAGTGGGTTTTTTTTTTTTTTCCCTCCACATGCTCATCAACACCTGTTGTTTCTTTTGTTGATTTTAGCTATTTTGACAGGTGCAAGGTGATACCTCATTGTACTTCTGATTTGCATTTCCCTGATGGGAAGTAATGTTGAGCATCTTTGTTGGCCATCTGTATGTCTGTGTGTTCATGCCTTCTGCCTAATTGGATTATTTGTTTTTTGGGGTTCTTTATATATTTTGGATGCTAATCCTTTATCAGATAATGTTATTTGGATATATCTTCTCCCATTCCATACGTTACCTTTTAGTTTTGTTGATTGTTTCCTTCATATGCAGAAACTTTTTACTTTGATTTAGTCTCAGTTTGTTTTTGTTATTTCCTTTGCCTCAGGAGACATATTTAGGAAAAAGTTCATATGGCTGATGTGAAAGAAGTTACTGTTTTGTTCTCTTAGCATTTTTATGTTTGCAGTTTACACATTTAGGTCTTTAATCCATTTTGAATTTTTTGTAGGATCTGAGTAAGTGGTCCAGTTTCTTTCTTTTGCGTGTTACTGTCTAGTTTTCCCAGTACCGTTTGTTGAAGAGACTATTTCTCACTGGATACTCTTTCCCACTTTGTCAAAGATGAATTAACCATGTAGTTGTAGGTTTTTTTCTGGGGTTTTCGTTCTGTTTCATTAATCTGTTTCTTTTTGTGCCAGTACCATACTGTTTTGATCCCTGCAGCTTTGCAGTATAACTTGAAGCATGTAATTGTGATACCTCTAGTTTTATTTTTCTCTTTGAAGATTCCTTTGGTTATTTGGGATCTTTTATTATTCCATACAAATTTTAGAGTTGTTTGTTCTAATTCTGTGGAAATTGTTGTTGGTATTTTAATAGGGATTGCATTAAATGTGTAGATTGCTTTGGGTGTTATAGACAAATTAACAGTATTTGTTCTTCCAGTCTATGAGCGTGGAATGTTTTTCCATTTCTTAGTGTCTTCTACAATTTCTTTCATCAGTTTTCAGATTATGAGTCTTTGGTTAGGTTTATTCTTAGACATCTTACTGTTTTGGATACAGTTGGAAATAAGATTGTTTTCTTAATTTCTCTTTCTTCATTACTGGTGTATAGAGATGCAACAGATTTCTGTACATTGCTTTTGTATCCTGCGACTTTACTGAATTTGTTTATCAGTTCTAGCAGTGTTTTGGTGGACTTGCTTTCAGGTTTTCTATATAGAGTATCATGTCATCCGCAAATAGTGAAAGTTTTGCTTCTTCCTTACCTATACCTTCCTTAATTTCTTTATCTGATTGTCTTGTATTTCTTTTTGTAGACTGATTGCTGTGGCTGGAACTTCCAGTGCTATGTTAAATAACAGTGGTGAGAGTGGACATTCTTGCCTTGTTCCTGACCTTAGGGGAAAAGCTCAGTTTTCCCCCATTAAGGATGATGTTAGCTGTTGGATACAATCTTGTATTTAATTTAATTTAATTTTTTTTTTTTTAAAGAGGTGGGGAAAGGGAAAGGGAGAGTCCAATGCAGGGCAGGATGTCATGACCCTGAGATCATGACCCTGATCCAAAATCAAGAGTCAGATGCTTAACTGACTGAGCCACCCAGGCTCCCCTAATTCACGTATTTTAAAATTATTTCATGTTTTTTAAAAAACATTTTAAAAAATATTTTATTTATTTACTTTAGAGAGAGAATGAACAGGGAGGAGGGGCAGAGAGAGAGAGAAGCAGACTCCCCACCAAGCAGGGGCCTGATGCAGGGCCTGATCTCAGGACCTGGAGATCATGACCTGAGTCAAAGCCAAAAATCATGACCTCTTGAGCCAGCCAGGTGCCCCTAATGTTTTAAATATATGACATAGTTACCTGAATGTATGGCAGTTGTCCTTTAAGTTTTCGTACTGCTAAACATTTTTCTCCAGAGTTTTCATTTTCACCTGCTTTTCTTACCTTTACTTATCTCTGGCTATATAGCGAATCACTGCCTTTTTTTTTTTTTTTTAAGACTTTATTTATTTATTTGACATAGGGAGGGAGAAAGTAAGCACAAGCAGGGGGAGGGGCAGGCAAGGGAGAAGCCGGCTCCCCCCTGAGCAAGGAGCCCCATGTGGGACTCAATCCCAGGTCCCTGGGATCATGGCCTGAGCTGAAGGCAGCCCCTTAACTGATTGAGACACCCAGGTGTCCCTAGTCACTGCAAAACTCAATGGCTTTGGGGTGCCTGGGTGACTCAGTGGGTTAAAGCCTCTGCCTTCGGCTCAGGTCATGATCCCAGGGTCCTGGGATCGAGCTCCGCATGGGACTCTCTGCTCAGCAGGGAACCTGCTTCCGCCTCTCTCTGCCTGCCTCTCTGCCTACTTGTGATCTTTGTCTGTCAAATAAATAAATAAAATCTTTATAAAACAAAAAAGCAAAAATAACCTCAATGGCTTCAAACTGATTCGTTCTTTGTCATGATTTCTCATTAATTTGGTCGTTCTGCTGGTATCACGTGATGATGGACTGCGCCTCTTGCCCAGGTATCTTGATTCAGTTAGGATTGGCCATTCTCTGGCCTTTGTGACTTCTTTACATCCTGGTAGTGTCTTAATTGGTGGTTGACTACCAAGAGAGCTAAAAAGAAGAGAAGCCATCTGGCCTCTGAGAATGCTGTTCCCACAACTGCACCAACATACTATACCATATATCAAAATAAATGGCTAAGCCATCCCAGATTCAAGTGGAGAGGAAATAGCCTCCATCCCTTGTTGGGGAGTGGGGGTTGTGTCCTGAGTGAGAAGAATTGTTCATAGCTAGCTTTGGAGGCAGCCTACAGACTACTCTTTATGTTTTGTTCTGAGGGCAAATTTCATATAGAATTTTAAGTCAAAGCATATGAATAAAAATTACTATATTTGGGGCACCTGGGTGGCTCAGTGGGTTAAAGCCTCTGCTTTCGGCTCGGGTCATGATCCCGGGGTCTTGGGATCAAGCCCCACATCGGGCTCTCTGCTTGGCAGGGAGCCTGCTTCCTCCTCTCTCTCTGCCTGCCTCTGCCTGCTTGTGGTCTCTGTCAAATAAATAAATAAAATCTTTAAAAAAAAAAAAATTACTATATTTGTCAAGTTACCTCTTAAGCAAGGTGGAATTGATTTCTAGTGGTGTGTAATTATGTATAAATATACTTTTCCCATAGTTACACCAGCATCGTGTTTAGCATATTTTAAATTTATTTATTTATTTATTTATTATTTATTATTTTTTAAAAAAAGATTTTATTTATTTATTTGACACAGAGAGAGAGATCATAAGCGGCCAGAGAGGCAGGCAGAGAGAGAGGAGGAAGCAGGCTCCCTGCTAAGCAGAGAGCCTGATGCGGGGCTCGATCCCAGGACCTGAGATCATGACCTGAGCCGAAGGCAGAGGCTTTAACCCACTGAGCCACCCAGGCGTCCCTTAAATTTTATTTTTTGATGGATGTCTTTAGTTTGCTTTTTTAAAAAAATTTTTTTGTTTGGTTTATTTTCTTGTTTTATCATTTGTATTTCACATCTATGAAATATGTGTTACCTATTTATTTTATATATATATATATATAAATGTTACACACATTTATAACTATATATATATATAAATGTTACCCATTTATATAACTATATATATATATATATATACCCATTTATATAACTATATATATATATAGTTATATAAATGGGTAACATTTATATATATATATAGTTATAAATGTGTGTGGCCATTTCCTTTTTGTTCAAGGAACTGGTTATTGATATTAGGAGGCTTTAAAATTTAAAGGTATTGAAATCAAGTTGAAAATTTTATACCTTATGTTTAGTACTTCTTTTTTGCTTTTTTTTTTTTTTAACTTGGGATAGAATCATGTCTGATATTCTGAAACAGTGCTCTAGATGAACTAAAGGAAGGTTAAATGGGGAGGAAAATTAGACTATACCTCTCAGTGGGGCGAATAGCAAAGAATTTCTGGCTACCTTTAATTTTTACAGTGATTCTCAACTATTTTGATTGCAAAGTTAATAGATAAACATGAATTTTTAGTAAGCAAAATGATATAAATTGCATAACACTGAAACTGCATTTGATCTTTGATTTAAAGGTGTTTCAGGAATCATACAGGTAGGTTGTTTTGTTTTAAAATTAGTCTCGATAGCTTGGTTTCATGGAGTTTAAGAATCCCAAATTTGGGGCACCTGGGTGGCTCAGGTGGTTGAGTGTCTGCCTTCGGCTCAGGTCATGATCCCCAGGTCCTGGGATCAAGCCCCATGTCTGGCTCCCCGCTCAGCAGGGAGTCTGTTTCTCCTTCTCTCTCTGCTTCTCCCTCTGCTTGTGCTTTGTCTCTGTATCTTTCTCAAATGAGTAAACAACAACAAAAAAAAAACTCTTAAAAAAAAAAAAGAATCCCAAATTTGGAAATAATGTGGGTCAGCAAGGATTCTGAACCAGAGAATGGAGATGAGGGCAGAGAAAAGGCAAGAAGATTTCTTCTTCATGTTGCCTCTTCTTTCTCCCCTGTTTGGTGAATTCTTCCTGTAGTAAGCTTTTACGTGTTGCTCACTGAGATTTGTTGGGATGGACAAAAAGTTGTACATCACTGATGTAGTTTAGTTCCACGTTTCACACCGAAATAATGCAAAGTGTAAAAGAAAACACTCTTTGCTCAGAGTCGTTTGGCTAGATCCTGGTAGAGCAAAATGTTAATGAAAATTTTGTGGTGTTCTTTCTTAAAGAACTTCTCATAATCTGATTTCTGTGTCTTGCTGTTAAACTGTAAGCTGCAAGAGATCTGGGACTGTGGCTGTCAGTGCTAGATCCCATTGGCCTCACATAGTTCCTAGCTTGTAGTCGATTTTTGATTTTGGTTAATTGGAAGTAAATAAAATTACAGAATTATAATAAAATGAACCCAGTTTTTCTAGTTGAGGCACTTCAGATTTCTTGGTCTTTCATCATCAGTGTTGCTGCTTTCCTCCTCTTTTTATCTGTGATGTTCATGCTTATTTCCCAGCCTTGCACTTGCCTGCACCTCTTGCTGCAGGTAAAGTCTGAGTTTGCAAGTGTACCTGTCCTTTATGTGTTGAACCCTGCCTTCCAGGTCATATCTGGCTCTTTGCTCATTCATTCTCAACTACTTCCCCAAACATTGCCTACCATTCTCTCTTTCTACTTTATTATTTTCTTTTTTATTTTTCATTTTTTTGTGTGTGATGTTCCTCCTTTTAAAAAGAAAAATTTTAAACAGCAGAAAAATGTGTGAATACACATACATCCACTCACAGCTCTCTCAAATTCTAGTAAATTATTATTGCTTCAGGTTGATCGAAGAAATAAAATTTGTCAGTACCCTTCCAAAAAAAATTTGTCAGTACCTAGGCCTCTTCTTCTTTGTCCAGAGATTACTGCTATCCTAATTTTGGAGTGTATTGCACAAATGTCTTTATACTTATACTTTTGCTACCATATATATGTACTCAGGAACAGTATAAAGATCCGTTTATATATGGCTTTTGAGGGGTTTCTTTTTAATTGTGGCAAAATGTATACAATGTAACAATTATCATCTTAACTATACAGTTGAGTAAGGTTAAGTATATTCATGTTTGCAGCAATCTCCAGAACTTTTCAACTGGCAAAACTGGAACTACTCATTAAATAGTGTGCTTAAAAAATTTTGGCATGGATTGGTACTTGGAGCTCTAATTTTTTTATTCTAATTGTAACAGTCTTGTGTTGTTGATTGTATCTTCTTAGTCTTAGGTTGTTTCTGAGTTTTGTTCTGTTTTTTTTTTTTTTTTAAGCAATTTTATTTATTTATTTGACAGAGAAATCACAAGTAGGCAGAGAGGTAAGCAGGGGGGAGAGGGGGAAGCAGGCTCCCTGCTGAGCAGAGAGCCCAATGTGGGGCTCAATCCCGGGATGCTGGGATCATGACCTGAGCTGAAGGCAGAGGCTTAACACACAGAGCCACCCAGTCACCCCTGTTTCTAAATTTTTACTGTTAAGGGTATTGCTTAGTGAGCATTCTTATTCCTGTCTTCCTCTGAGCACTCAAATGAGTTTTTTCAGTCCTATCCTTTGATCTTTCTAAATATTACCAGTTTGGCCACCAATTTAGTTGTACTAGTTTATTCTCATGTCAACAGTATATGAGCTCTTCTCTATATCTTCCTCAAATCTAGTACTGTTCTGTGGAGTTTCTATTTTTAATTGTTTTTTTTTCTTGTCTCTGAATTTTAGATGCTAACATTTTACCGGTTACTTGAATCGTCTTTCAGTCTGTGGCTCATCTTTAGTCTTTCTCTGGACATTTTTTTCTTGTCTTTTTTTTTTTTTTTTTTTTTTTTTTTTGGTCAGGTTTATCAGTCCTTTGGTTTTGCTTTCTTTGTTTTGTTTTAAGAAATCCTTTCTTAGTTGCCTGGGTGGCTCAATGAGTTAAACCTCCACCTTCGGCTCAGGTCATGATCTCATGGTCCATGGTCCTGGGATGGAGGCCGTAGTGGGCTCTCTGCTTAGCGGGGAGCCTGCTTCCCCACCTCTCTGTCTGCCTCTCTGCCTACTTGTGACATCGCTCTCTGTCAAATAAATAAATAAATAAAATCTTAAAAAAAAATCCTTTCTTATATCTCAAGGTCATAAAGATACCTTATGTTTTCTTAAAGTTAATATTTTGCTCTTCATAATTAGCATTTATTTGCTTAGAATTGATTTTTATGTATTTGTGAGATAGGGGTTTAATTTTTCCATATAGATAAAATATCCTAACACCATTAACTGAAAAGTACATTGTTTTCTAGTTTTTTCTTTTGGCTTAATTTCAGATTTACAGATATGTTACAGAAACAGTACAAACAATTCCCATGTACCTTCACCCAGATTCATCAAATGTTAATATTTTAATGTTTTTATGTGCTCTCTTTCCCCTTCTCTTCCCACAGACACAATTTTTTTCCTCAACTGTTTGAAAATAAGTGACAGACATAGACCTCTTCACTCATAAATACATTGCTTTGTGTTTACTGAAAACCAGGCATCCTCTTACGTTACAACAATGTAATTTTCAAGATCAGGGAATGAGCATTGATATAGAACTTCTAAGATATAGGCCTATTCGTGTTCTGCCAAATTTCCCACTAATGTGTTTTATTTATTTATTTAATATTTTTTACTTAAACTCCATTTAGTTAACATATACTGTATTATTAGTTTTAGGGGTAGAATTTAAAATTCATCAGTTGCATGAAACATCCAGTCCTCATTACTTCAAGTGCCCTCCTTAATGCCCATCACTTGGTAACCCTATTCCTCCACTCTTTCCACTCTGGCAAACCTCAGTTTGTTCCCTATAGTTAAGTGTCTCTTATGGTTTGCTTGACTATTTTTGTTTTATTTTTCCTTCCCTTCCTTGATATTCCTGTTTTGTTTCTTAAATACCATACATGAAATCATATAATTAATTGTCTTTCTCTGATTGATTCCACTTAGCATAATACCCTCTGGTTCCTTTTAGTCATTACAAATTGCACAATTCCATTCTTTTTGATGGCTATTATCCCATTGAATATGTATATACACACCACATTTTCTTTATGCATTCATCTGTTAATGGATATCTGGGCCCTTTCCATAGTTTGGCTTTTGTGGGCATTCCTGCTATACACAGTAGGGTGCATGTGCCCCTTTGAATCACTGTGTTTGTATCCTTTAGATAGATGAATACCTAGTAATTAAACTGTTGGGTCTTAAGGATGTTCCATTTTTAAATTTTTGAGGAGCCTCCATGCTGTTCTCCAGTGGGTGCATCAGCTCGCATTCCCACCAACAGTATAAGAGTGTTCCACTTTCTTTGCATCCTTGCCAACATTTGTTGTTTCATGAGTTGTTCATTTTAGCCATTCTGACAGGTGTGAGGTGACAGTTAATTGTGGTTTTGGTTTGTATTTCCCTAATGATGAGTGATGTTGAACATCTTTTCATGTTGGCCATTTGTGTGTCTTCTTTGGAAATGTCTGGTGTCTTCTGTCCATGTCTTGATTGGATTATTTGTTCTTTGGGTGCTGAGTTTGATAAGTTTTTTATAGATTTTGGATACTAGCCCTTTATCTGATGGCATTTGCAAATACTTCTTCCATTCCATAGGATGCCTTTTAGTTTTGTCAACTGCTCCCTTTGCTGTGCAAAAGTTTTTTATCTTCATCAAGTCTTGATAGTTCATTTTTGCTTTTGTTTCTTTTGCCTTTGAAGTTGTGTCTAGCAATACGTTGCTGTGGCCAAGGTCACAGAGGTTTCTGCCTATTGTTCTCTTCTAGGACTTGGGTGGATGCCTGTCTCACATTTAGGTTTTTCATCGTATTTGAGTTTATTTTTGTGTATGGTTTA
The DNA here is from genome assembly GCF_030435805.1 of Mustela lutreola. Lineage (NCBI taxonomy): Eukaryota > Metazoa > Chordata > Mammalia > Carnivora > Mustelidae > Mustela > Mustela lutreola. The sequence goes on along the minus strand of NC_081292.1, from coordinate 85,197,137 downwards.
AGAAAGTGGTCAAGGGGTGCCTGGGTGGCTCAGTGGGTTAAAGCCTCTGCTTTCGGCTTGGGTCATGATCCCAGGGTCCTGGGATTGAGCCCCGCATCAGGCTCTCTCTGCTCGGCAGGGAGCCTGCCTCCCCCTCTCTCTGTGCCTGCCTCTCTGCCTACTTGAGATTTCTGTCTGTGAAATAAAAAATAAAATCTTTAAAAATTAAAAAAAAAAAAAAGAAAGAACGTGGTCAAATCTCATTCTTCTGCATGTGTCTGTCCAGTTTTCCCACCATTTGTTAAAGAGACTTTTCATTTTCCATTGGATAGTCATTTCTGCTTTGTTCAAGGGTAGCTGATGATAGAATTAAGGTGTCCATTTCTGGGTTCTTTATTCTGTTCCATTGAGCAGTGTGTTTGTGTTTTTTTGTGTGTGAGTTCCATACTGTTTTGATGATTACAGTTTTGTAATACAGTTTGAAGTCTGTGAATTGTTTTACCTTCATCTTTGATTTTCAGCAGTTCTTTGTCTATTTGATGACTTTTCTGGTTCCGTACACATTTTAGGATTGATTATGTTCCAGTCTGTGAAAAATGCTGATGGTATTTTGTTAGAGATTTCATTGAATATGTAGATTGCTTTGGGTAGAATAGACTTTTTAAACATTGTTTGTTCTTTCAGTCCATGAGCACAAACGTTTTTGGATTTCTTTTTGTCTTCCTCAGTTTCTTTCGTAAGTGTTGTGTAGTGCTTAGGGTACCTCTCTGGTTAGGTTTATTCCTAGGTATCAGTTCCTTCTTAGTGCAATTGTAAACAGGATTGATTTGTTGATTTCTCTTTCTGCTGCTTATTTGCTAGTGCATAGAAATGCAACTGACTTCTTATGTTGATTTTATATCCTGTGACTTTGATGAACTCCTGTTTCAGTCTAGCAATTTCTTGGTGGAGTTTTTTGGGTTTTTTATGTAGAGTATCTATGAAGAGTGAAAGTTTGACTTCCTTTTTGCTGATTTGGATGCCTTTTATTTTTTTTTTTGTTGACTGATTGCTGAGGCTAGGACTTCTAGTACTGTTTTGAACAACAGTGATGAGAGTCGATGTTCTGTGTCATATTCCTGACCTTAGGGGGAAAACTCTCAGTTTTTCCCTATTGAGTATGATAGTCTCTGTGGATCTTTTGTATGGCCTTTGTGATGTTTAGGTATGTTCCCTCTATTCCTACATTATGGAGTGTTTTTTTGTTTTTTGTTTTTGGGTTTTTTTTTTTTTTTTGGTATCAAGAAAGGATGCTGTAGCGACTCCTGGGTGGCTCAGCTGGTTAAGTGGTTGCCTTCGGCTCAGATCATGATGCCAGGTTCCTCGGATCCAGTCCCACATCAGGCTCCTTGCTCAGCAGGATGCCTGCTTTGCCCTCTGCCTGCCCCTTCCCCTGCTTGTGCCATCTCTCTATCTGACAAAAAGATAAATAAAATCTTAAAAAAAAAGATGCTATATTTTGTCAAAAGCTTTTTCTGCATCCATTGAGAGGATTAAATGGTTCTTATCTTTTCTCTTAAAATGTAGTGTATCACATTGATTTGCAGATGTTGAACCACCCCTGCGGCCCAGGAATAAATCCTGCTCCTGGTGGTGGTGGTGAATAATCCTTTTGGTATACTGTTGGATCCTATTTACTAGTATCTTTTTTTTTTAAAGTGATTCTTCTTCTTCTTCTTCTTTTTTTTTTTAATTTTTAAAGATATTATTTATTTATTTATTTACAGAGATCACAAGTAGGCAGAGGGAGAGAGAGGAGGAAGCAGGTACCCTGCTGAGCAGAGAACCCCATCAGGGCTCAATTCTAGGACCCTAAGATCATGACCTGAGCCAAAGGCAGAGGGTTTTTGTTTTTGTTTTTTTGAGAAAGAGAGAGAGAGAGAGAGCAAGCGAGAGAGAGGGAGGAGGAAGTAGGCTCCCTTCCTAGCAGAGAGCCCGATATGGGACTCGATCCCAGGACCTGAGATCATGACCTAAGCTGAAGGCAGAGGCTTAACCCACTGAGCCACCCAGGCAGCCCAAAAGGCAGAGGTTTAACACACTGAGCCACCCAGGTGCCCCCATTCACTAGTATCTTGGTGAGAATTTTTACATCCCATGTTTATCAGGGTATTGGTCTGTAATTCTTCTTTTGGGGGGGGGTGTCTTTGTCTGGTTTTAGGATCAAGGTAGTGATGACTTCATACAATGAGTTTGTAAGTTTTCCTCACATTTCAATTTATTTGGACAGTTTTGGAAGAATAGGTATTAGGTCTTCTTTAAATGCTTGGTAGAATTCCCTGGGAAGCGATCTGGACTGGACTCTGGTTTGTTGGGAGATTTGGGATTATTGCTTCAATTTCTTTGCTGGTTATGTGTCTGTTCAGGTTTTCTCTTCCTTCCTGTTTCAGTTTTGTTAGTTTATATGTTTCTAGGGATGTATCCATTTCTTCCATATTACCTAATTTGTTGGCATATAGTTGCTCATGATGTTTTTACAATTTTATTTCTTTGGTGTTGGTTGTGATCTTTCTTTCATTTATGATTTTACTGATTTGGGTCCGTTTTCTTTATTTTTGTTTATTTTTAAAAAATTTTATTATTAATATATAATACATTATTTGTTTCAGGGGTACTTTCTCATTTTGGTAGGTCTGGCTGGGGTTTATCAATCTTGTTAATTTTTTCAAAGAAATACCTTCTAGTTTTGTTAATTTGTTTTACTGTTGCTTTTTTAAAAAAATTTCTATATCATTGATTTCTGTTTCAGTCTTCTCTTGCTGGATTTAGGCTTTATTTGATGTTTTCTTTCTTAGCATGTATCTGTTTGGGGGCCACCTCCGCCGTTAGTTTCAGATTACCTTTGTCACATTCACATTCTTTGGTTGATGAGGAAATCTTAATATCTAGGAAAAACTATTTCCTCTGTTTCTTTTTCTTTAAAAATTTTCTCCAGAGTCTTGCCTTTCAGATTTGCTAGAAGAATGTTAGAACTATTTTGTCAGGTTCCAAGGGCAAGGCTGTTAGAATTTCAGCTTAAATTGGAAGAGTCTTTAGAGTAATTTGAGAACTTAATCTTTGGAATAAGTTTGTCATGTAGCACATTGCTTTTTGTTTTTTTTCCAAGTTTTTGATGTTTTTTTTGTTTATGTTTTATAGTTTTTTTCTGCTGACATCTTACGTATTTTCTTTTTTTTTTTTTTTTTTAAAGATTTTTATTTATTTATTTAACAGACAGAGATCACAAGTAGGCAGAGAAGCAGGCAGAGAGAGAGGAGGAAGCAGGCTCCCAGCTGAGCAGAGAGCCCCATGCGGGCCTCGATCCCAGGACCCTGGGATCATGACCCGAGCCGAAGGCAGAGGCTTTAACCCACTGAGCCACCCAGGTGCCCCATCTTACGTATTTTCACCCACTGTTCATCTTTATGGTGAATCTGGAGAGTTCTTCCTTTAGGAGACTTTCCTTGTCCCCCTTTTGGGGTAAGTTGTCCTTTCTAAATGCTCCCAGATAGTTTTTCACATTGTATTATGTTGTTTCTCTGTCTTTCTCTCATAGACTATAAAGTTCTTGAAAGCAGGGTTTTAGTCCTCCTAGTCTCAACTTCCTAGTCTACGTAGTAATTGAATCTAGTAGTACTCAAATGATTTTTGAATGTAGGTGTGAATTAATACAGTAGTGAATGGATGACAAAATAGAGGTCACCTCTTCCTTTCCTGCCTTATGTGTGTCCTTCTGCGTTATGTTTTCGTGATGTTATTTGTTCCATTAAGGAAGATAATAATGTTAAAATCAAATATTTGTCTTACTGAAAAATTACGGAGTATTAGCAGAAAAGTTTTATAAATCTTTTTACTAATATATGATTTTAAGCACCATAAACCAGAAATTCTTGGACTTCAATTTTAATGCTTTCTTTACAGTACTTTTTCACATGACAGATTACAGAAATTCTTTTTTTTTAATATATATTTTATTAATATATTTGATTGAGAAAGAGAAATGACAAGCAGGCAGAGAGGCAAGCAGAGAGAGGGGGAAGCAGGCTCCCTGCTGAGCAGAGAGCCTGATGTGGGGCTTGATCTCAAGACCCTGAGATCATGACCTGAGCCGAAGGCAGAGGCTTAACCCACTGAGCCACCCAGGTGCCCCAAATTACAGAAATTCTTTACGGTATTTGTTTATATGACAAATTACAACAGTGAGTGATTTTTAGAAAATACGTATTTTAAGTTGTATACATTCTGTAATCTCCCTGCTTTTTTATTTTATTAAAATTTTATTTTACCTTTTTTGTGTGTGTTCCAAGATTCATTTTTTATGCACCAGACCCAGTGCTCCATGCTATACATGTCCTCCTTAGTACCCACCATCAGGCTCATGTAACCCGCCCACTCCCATCCCCTATAAAAGCCTCAGTTTGTTTCTCAGAGTCTACAGTCTCTCATGGTTCATCTCCCCCTCTGATTTCCCCCAACTCACTTCTCCTCTCCATCTCCCTATGTTCTCTGTGTTATTCCTTATGCTTCACAAGTAAGTGAAACTATATGACAGTTGGCTCTCTGCTTGACTTATTTCACTCAGCATAATCTTCTTCAGTCATATCCATGTTGCTACAAAATTTGGGTAATCATCCTTTCTTATGGAGGCATAATATTCCATTGTATATATGGACCATATCTTCTTTATCCATTCGTCCGTTGAAGGGCATCTTGGTTCTTTCCTCAGTTTGGCAACCGTGACCATTGCTGCTATAAACATTGGGGTACAGATACCCTTCTTTTCACTACATCTGTATCTTTGGGGTAAATATCTAGTGGTGCAATGGCAGGGTCATAGGGAAGCTCTATTTTTAATTTCTTTTTTTTTTTTTTAAGATTTTATTTATTTATTTGACAGAGAGAAATTACAAGTACACTGAGAGGCAGGCAGAGAGAGAGAGAGAAGGAAGCAGGCTCCCTGCTGAGCAGAGAGCCCGATGCGGGACTCGATCCCAGGACCCTGAGATCATGACCTGAGCCGAAGGCAGCGGCTTAACCCACTGAGCCACCCAGGCGCCCTATTTTTAATTTCTTGAGGAATCTCCACACTGTTCTCCAAAGTGGCTGCACCAACTTGCATTCCCACCAACAGTGTAAGAGGGTTCCCTCCAACATGTGTTGGAGGGTTTCTCCACATCCCCTCCAACACATGTTGTTTCCTGTCTTGCTAATTTTGGCCCTTCTAACTGGTGTAAGGTGGTATCTCAATGTGGTTTTGATTTGAATCTCCCTGATGGGTAATGGTGATGAACATTTTTTCCTGTGTCTTTTAGTCATTTATATGTCTTCTTTGGAGAAGTGTCTGTTCATGTCTTCTGCCCATTTTTGGATGCGATTATCTGTATTGTGTGTTGAGTTTGAGGAGTACTTTATAGATCTTGGGTATCAGCCCTTTGTAGTGTCATTTGCGAATATCCTCTCCCATTTTGTGGGTTGCCTCTTTCTTTGTTGACTGCTTTCTTGACTGAGCACAAGTTTTTGATCTTGATGAAGTCCTAAAAGTTCTTTTTTGCTTTTGTTTCCTTTGCCTTTGGAGACATATCTTGGAAGAAGTTTCTGTGGCTGAGGTTGAAGAGGTTACGGTCTATTTCTCCTCTAGCATTTTGATAGATTCCTGCATCACGTTGAGGTCTTTATCCATTTCAAGTTTATCTTGGTGTATGGTGTAAGAGAATGGTTGACTTTCATTCTTCTACACACAGCTGTCCTCTTTTCCCAGCACCATTTATTGAAGGGACTGTTTTCCACTAGATATTTTATTCTTGCTTTGTTGAAGATTATTTGACCATAGAGTGGAAGGTACATATTTGGACTCTCTACTTGGTTCCATTGTTCTGTATGTCTGTTTTTGTGCCAGTACCATGCTGTCTTGGTGATCACAGCTTTGTAGTAAAGCTTGAAATCAGGCAATGTGGTGCTTCCAGTATTGTTTTTCTTTTTCAGCATTTCCTTAGCAATTTGTGGTCTCTTCTGGTTCCATAAAAATTTTAGGATTGTTTGTTCCAGCTCTTTGTGTAATGCTGATAGAAATTATGATCAGGATGGCATTGAAAGTATAGATTGCTCTGCACAGTAAAGGCATTTTAACAATGTTTATTCTTTGATCCATGAGCATGGAATGCTTTTCCATCTTTTTGTGTCTTCAGTTTCTTTCATGAGTATTCTGTAGTTCCTAGAGTACACATCCTTTAAACTCTTTGGTTAAGTTTATTCCCAGGTAGGTATAGTAAATGGAATCGATTCTCTCTTTTCCCTTTCTTTATTTTCATTTTTAGTGTATAAGAAAGCAGCCAATTTCTGTATACTGATGCTGTATCCTGCCACATTACTGAATTGCTCTGTGAGTTCTAGTAGTTTGGGAGTGGAGTTTTTTGGATTTTTCATATAAAGTATGTCATCTGTGAAGAGAGAGAGTTTGACTTCTTCTTTGCCAATTTGAATACCTTTTATTTCTTTTGTTTTCTGATTGCTGTTGCTAGGACTTCTAGTACTATGTTGAACAACAGTGGCGAGAGTAGGCATCCTTCTCATGTTCCTGATATCAGTGGGAAGGCTGTCAGTTTTTCGTCATTGAAAATGATAACTTCTGTGGGTTTTTCATAGATTTTATGAAGTTGAGGAATGTTCCCTCTGTCCTTATACTTTGAATTGTTTTAATCAGGAATGGATGCTGTATTTTGTCACCTGCTTTTTCTGCATTGAGAGGACCATGTGGTTCTTTTATTGATTTGTTCTATCACGTTGATTGATTTGTGGATGTCGAACCACCCTTGCATCTCAGGGAAAACAACTACCTGGTCATGGTGGGTAATCTTTTTAATGTACTTTTGGATCCTATTAGCTAGGATCTTGGTGAGAATCTTGGCATCCATATTCATCAGGGATATTGGTCTGAAATTCTCCTTTTTCATGTGGGGTCTTTGCCTGGTTTCAGGATCAGGGGAATGCTGGCTTCATAGAAAGAGTCTGGAAGTTTTCCTTCTCTATTTTTTGAAACAGCTTCAGGAGAGTAGGTATTATTTCCTTTTTGAATGTTAGGTAGAATTCTCCAGAGAATCCGTCAGGTCCTGACTCTTGTTTTTTGGGGGGGTTTTTGATCACTGCTTCAATTGGTCTGTTCAGGTTATCAGTTTCTTCCTGATTCAGTTTTGGAAGTTTATAGATTTCTGGGAATGCATCCATTTCATCTAGATTGCTTAACTTATTGGCATATAACTGTTGATAGTTATTTCTGATGATTTTTTCTATTTCCTTGGTGTTAATCGTGATTGCTCCCTTTTCATTCATAATTTTAGTAATTTGGGTCCTGTCTCTTTTCTTTTGGATTAGCTTGGCCAGTGGTTTATTGATCTCATTGATTCTTTGAAAGAATCTGCTTCTAGTTTTTTTTGATATGTTCTGCTGTTTCTTTAGGTCCTATCTCATTGATCTCTGCTTTGATCTTGATTATTTCCCTTCTTGTGTGTGGGGTTGGCTTAATTTGTTTTTTGATTCTCAGTTCTTTAGGGTTTAAAGAGAGCTGATGTATTTGGGATTTTTCAGTTTTTTTTGAGGGAGCCTTGGATGACTATGAATTTCCCCCCTTAGAACCACCTTTGCTGTATCCTATAGGTTTTGGACTGATGTGTCTTCATTCTCCTTGGCTTATATGAATTGTTTTAAGTTGTTCTTTGATTTCCTGGTTGATCCAAACATTCTTGAGCAGGGTGGTCTTTAGCTTCCAAGTGTTTGAATTCCTTCCAAACTTTTTCTTGTGATTTAGTTCTTGTGGTTCAGTTTCAAAGCATTGTGGTCTGAGAATATGCAGGGAATAATCTCAGTCTTTCGGTATCTGTTAATTCCTGCTTTGTGACCCAGTATATACGGTCTGTTCTGGGGAAAGTGAGCTCAAGAAGAATGAGTATTCTGGTTTTTTAGGGTAGAATGTTCTTTATATATCTAAGAGGTTCATCTGGTTCAATATGTCATTCAGTGCTTTTGTTTCTTTATTGACTTTCTGCTTGGATGATATGTTACTGAGAGTGCTATGTTAAGATCTCCTATAATTAATGTATTCATATCAATATGACTATTTTGTTTATAAGGTTTTATTTATTTATTTGACAGACAAAGATCACAAGTAGGCAGAGAAGCAGGCAGAGAGAGAGGAAGAAGCAGGCTCCCTGATGCAGGGCTTGATCCCAGGACCCTGGGCAGAGGCTTTAACCCACTGAGCCACCCAGGCACCCCATGACTCTTTATTTTGATTAATGGTTGGCTTATATAGTTGTCTGCTCCCATATTGGGGGCATAAATATTTACAATTGTTAGATACTCTTGGTGGATAGACACTTTAAGAATGATATAGTATCCTTCTGTATCTCTGACTACAGTCTTAAGCTTAAAATCTAATTTATCTGATATGAGAATTGCTATCGCAGCTTTCTTTTGAGGCCCATTGGCATGAAAGATGGTTCTCCATCCCTCCACTTTCAGTCTGGATATATCTTTAGGTTCCAAATGTGTCTGTTATAGACAGCATATGGCCGGGTCCTGTCATTTTAACTAGTCTGCCACCCAATGCTGTTTTATGGGAGCATTTAGGCCGTTCATGTTGAGAGTAATTATTGAAATATAAGTTTTTATTGATATCATGTTGTCTGTGTAATCCTTGTTTCTATGATTGTCTCTGTAAATTTCTGTTTTATGGCACTTGGGATCTTTCTTCTTTTATAGAACACCCCTTAACATTTCTTGTAGTGCCAGCTGTGTGGTCACATATCTTTTTAAATTTTGCGATTATTGGAAGCTCTTTATCTCTCCATCCATTTTGAATGTCAGCCTTGCTGGATAAGGTATTCTTGGCTGCATGTTCTTCTCACTTAGTGCCCTGAATGTCTTGCCAGCCCTTTCTGGCTTGTCAGATTTCTTTGGAAGATCTGACGTTATTCTGTTGGTCCTTCCTCTGTATGTAAGGGATCTCTTCCCCCCTAGCTGTCCTTAAGACCTCCTGTCTGAAATTATGATACGTGAATTTCACAGTTAAGTGTCTGGATTTCTTTCTAGATCATTGATCTTGGCGGGGTATCCTTTCTGCTTCTAGGTCACGAAACTTGTTCCATTCCCCAGATTGGGGAAATTTTCATCCAGAATTTATTCAGCTGTATCTTCTATTCTTCTTTCTTTCTCCACTCCCTCAGGGATCCCAATAATTCTGATGTTGGAATGTTTCATGGCATCATTTATTTCCCTAATTCTGTTTTCATGGCTTCTAAGCTGTTTGTTTCAGGGCTCCTGATCTTTCTTTTCTATCAGCTTGTCTTTTAGATCACTGATTCTGTCTTCTGCCTCAGTTAACCCAGCTGTTAGAGTATTTAGATTAGATTGGATCTCATTGATAGCATTTTAACTTCTGCCATATTGGCTCTTACTTCCACCCTTAGAGATTCTGTGTTGTCACTAATGGTCTTCTCCAACCTAGCCATTGCCTGGATAATTATTATCTTGAATTCCCTTTCCAACATACTGTTTATGTCCATATCCAATAGTTCTAATGGGGAGGGCACAGTCTCTGATTTTTTCCTCTGTTGGGTGTTCCTCCTCCTCGTCATTTTGGTGAGAAGTTGTTGAGGGAATGTATAGCTGAATATATCAGCCACAATCGAGGCAGGGTACACCCTGGAAAGTTTTGGAGTAATCGGAAGTCCCCACCAGTAATAAAGAGAGAGAGAGAAGAAAAAAAAAACACAGCCAGAAAGAGCCCCTAAAGTAAGATGTATAAGGTACATAAACAAGAACAAACAAGACCGACAAAGTAAAGGACAAGAAAAAAAAGAAAATCCCAACCAAAATGAACTCCAAGAATAAGATTAATATAACCCAGAACAGAGTCAAATACACAGAAACACTGACAGGGGAATAAAATGGGAGTGTGGTTATAAATCTCGATGTGGGCGAGGAAGGTTATTTTGTTTTTCCTGGGTGTTTCTTGTTATCCTTGTTAAAGGACTCAACTTTCCAGAGATAAAGGGAGATTGAAACTGATTTATATATATGGGTAGCATCGAATAGGAAAAAGGATTATTTTGAAGCTTATATCTGTATTATATTAAAAAAAGACAAAAAGAAATACAATTATATGTATGAAAAAAGTTCATGTTAGGGGCACATGGATTGCTCAGTGGGTTAAGGCTCTGCCTTCACTCAGGTCATGGTTTCAGGGTCCTGGGATTGAGCTCCGTATTGGGCTTTCTGCTTGGTGGGGTTCCTGCTTCCCCCCACTCCTCTGCTTGCCTCTCTGCCTGCTTGGGATGTTTGTTTGTCAAGTAAATAAATAAAATCTTAAAAAAAAAAGTTCAAGTTAAAAAGCTATTATGGAAATATTGTATTAAACCTCTAGTTGTAATGTTAAGTAGGTTAAAAAAATTAAAAAAAAACAAGAATCGTGAGAACGAGTTAAAAAAAGTTTTATATATGAAATATACAGGTTTGGGGACAAATACTGGGAGCTTAATATATTGTTTTCTCCCTCATGTTGGGGTTTTACAGTTTTATGGGGACCCTGTGGTGGTTGTCCTCTTGTTCTTTTGGCTTGTCTTCTGGGGTGGGGGGGCTCCTGTGTTGTTTTCCATCATCTTGCTTGGGTTGAGTCTCAACGGGCTGGGCTCTGTGGAAACTGGATTTTCAGGCTTTTGTTTTCTGGGGGTTTTTGTTCTTTGGTGGGTTTTTTGTGTCTTTTCAGAGGGTCAGAGCAAAGAATCTGTCTGCTCCCAGACCTCTGTCTCAGAGAGAAGCCTCAGATTGTTGCCCTCTGGGTGGTCCAGAACACACAGACTCCCTTTGCAATCTCCACTGAAAACCACAACCTCCCACAGGCATTATGCACCCCCAGCCACCATTCCAGTGGTCACCCAAGGCCCCTGCTTGTCTCTGCACCCCTGTGCAACTAAAACTGCAAGTGATACTGGTCCGTGGGTGCCTTTGCTGGAACTACTGTCTGGAGTCAAGGCTCATGCTGGGTGTGCCCAGACTCCACTGCCTAAAAGGTTGCAGAAGGCTGTGGGCAGAAGAACCCCAACTGGAGTTTGCACTGTGTTCTCTCAGGCGCAGGTGGATGTATGCCCAGCCCCTGTGGTGGTACAAGCAGCTGAAAGTTGCGGGCTCAGGGACCATGGACTGGGGGGGCCCTGCTGAACTCTGTCTGGCATGGGTGGTCTCTTGTGGTGACTGTCCTGGGACCCTGGGTTAGGCCCGTGCCCATGATTGCCTGATTCCACCAGTTGCCCTTAAGGTCTTTTGCTCTTTTTGAGTGCTTTTAACTAGACTCCCAGTTAATCCTGGTCCCCAGTCACAGGGCACTTTCGTATTGGTGTATTACTTTCCAGGGGGTCTCTTAGGGTGGCTCCCTCTCCACTGATGTCTTTTGCCTTCGTAGAGATCCAGAAGTGTATAATCTTATATCTCGGGCTGATTTCATGGGTGTTCAGAGTGTTCTGGTGGATACTTAGCTTACTTTAGGGGACCAGTTGAAATAGGGTCTTCTACTTCTCTGCCATCTTGCCCCTCGGATCTATAATCTCCCTACTTTTTCTGTTTTTTTAAGATTTTATATATTTAACAGAGAGAAAGATCACAAGTAGGCAGAGAGGCAGGCAGAGAGAGAGAGGGGGAAGCAGGCTCCCCGCTGAGCAGAGAGCCTGATGTGGGGCTTGATCCCAGGACCCTGAGATCATGACCTGAGCCGAAGGCAGAGGCTTAACCCATTGAGCCACCCAGGTACCCCTATAATCTCCCTACTTTTAAAAAAATTTTTGAATTTTGGGATGCCTGGATGGCTCAGTTGGTGGAGCATGTGATTCTTGATATTGGGATGATGAGTTCAAGCCCCACATTGGGCATAGAGCTTACTTAAAAAAGTAAAAATGAATAAAATTTTCTGGATTTTGAAATACAGTATATAGTGATAGAGTGTTGTAACCGTGTTGGGAAATTTGAATATTAGATTTGACTCAGTTGTTAGTTTACCATGGTCTTAAATAAGTTACTTCATGTTTTGGTCTTTGTAAATGTGGATATAGCTGTCCATTATAGCCCAAAAGATTTCTTTTATATACAAATAAATGGCTGTATGAAAAAGTGATTTGAAAAATATAAAATGCTATGTTTCTTTTTCTTGGATAGGACTGTTTTGAGTATACCCAGTGTGTGACATATAGAAAAATTTCTTTTAAGGGAATTCAGAATTGTATGTATTTTGTCAGAGTTTCTTCCACAGTTGATCAAGATGTGCGTCATCCCCATCAGATTTGCAGGGACTTTCGACAAGTTAGTAGTGGCTAGGGAAAAGAGTTCCATCTGGGACTAGTGGGTTCCATGAGGTCTCATTGGAGAATTAATGGCTAAGAGATTCAACCCTGATTCAGTCACTCTCCATGTAATTAGATTGAATTTTATGAGATTACTCTTTCTGTTGGTTAAAAAGATGCCTAAATAGCGGCACTTTCATTTTCTAAGATTCAACTTAATAATTTAAGCTTTAATTTTCTTATCTAGTGAAATGGTGATATTATATCAGTTTACAAGGTGAGATTTAGTGAAGTAATTCCTCCTGTAAAGTTTTTAGCAAATGTTTGTCTCATAGGAGGTGCTCAGTAAGTATGTTATTTTTAATCAGATCAGCTTGTTGGGGTTTGAGGAGAACTTAGAACTCCCACAATGGGGCAGGACCAGAGAACTAACGGCACAGGTGGGGACTCTTCATGAATTCTATCTTAACAGTGTATCTGCTCAGGCTTGTTGCAACCCACATGTCAGAACTCTGCAGGGGGACAGGTAAACAACCTGGTTGCTTCCCACAGCACTCATGCCCCAGCTACTCTCTTCCTTAACCTCATATACTGATACTCTAGGTAGTGTGATAGGGGAGGGACACGCATGCCCCAGATACTCTCTTCCTTAACCTCTGGGTACTCTGGGTAGTGGGGTCAGGGGAGGGGACCCATTGCCAACTTGAGTGTTCTTGAAGATCAGCTAAAGGATGGTTGAAAAGCACATAACACAGAAAAGATTTATTCCATTCCTACAGGTGTTCTCCTTTAATTTTTGAGTAGGTGGTCATTACTCTGGTCCAGTCTCCCAACCCCTGCCCCTCAAGCAAGCATTTTAAAATGGCATTTGATAATGTCTGTCACAGAAAGATGTTCATAAGTAGGGGGAAAGGGAAGTTACAGAACTATGAGTCATGTTCTCATTTTGGCAAAAAACATGGAAACCATATTTTGTATATGGAGAATAATCTGAAGAGAAGTATATTAAAATAGTAACCATAATTATTCCTTGAATTTTGGGGACTTTTGTATATCTTAGACTGTTTACCATCAGCTGCTGGAACTGGAATCCACACTGCCCTCTCTAAAACTATAATATCGCTTATCTTTTTTTTAGTGTTACTTTAGAACTTCCTTAATTTAGATGATTAGTTGCAAACTGGTATATGTGCTTTGTTACCATTTCTCATATGTTTGTGTGGACATATTGATAGATTTATTACTATTCAAGGTCTTACACTATTTTTGCTGTAATTTGAAAAAGGTAAAAATTTGTGCTTTTATTTTTGGTATCATGGGAATTAAAGGCAAATGATTTGGGATTTGATATCCTTCAGATTTAAAGCTGGAAGCATGTTTCCTAGGTTGTTTGCATTGTCTGTGTAGTTTTTGGTGTTATGGCTCAGAAGTGCAGGTTCATTGTGATGAAGGAGAGACTAGATTGATTAGTGGAGGAAACCTGGAGATGGGTTTTGGTCTTGGTTTGTCAACAAAAACATAGTTAAGTGACTTTAGGATAATCACCTAACATTTCTGGTGATAATTTTCTTTCCTCTAAAGTGTTTGGTTTTGGACTGGATGATCTCTGGTGTTCTCCTGGACCAAATATTGACAGCATTTTAAAAGTTTCAGCTAGAAAAGGATAGATTTATGGGTTATTTATTAACTGAACCCAGACTAAGGAGGTAAAATATTTAAAACTGTTAACAAAACAACACACACAGATATACAGGAAAAAGACAAGTAGAACTGTAGAAAAAGACTCCTAGATGGCAAGAGATCTAGAAGGTAGCTGTTTAATATTTCAGTTTTCATGGAGTAATATGCCCATCTTGTGGCTTTGTTTTTTCCTTCGTAGACATTGGTGGTTTGGTGAAATAAAGCCATTGCTCTAGTCCTGAATTTGAAAATAAGGCTCAGTGTTTTTTGGTTTTTGTTTGTCTTACACTTTAAAAGTAAAATAGTCTAAGCTGTTACAACTTTTTAAATGTTAGTATTGTCAGTAATAGAGCTATCAGTTTAAGAACTATTTTCCCAGAAAGCTATATAAAGAAAGGGTGAAAAGTTTAGCAGTAACTAGGTTTAGCATTTTTATGGCACTTATGTAAAGAGAAACATTAATTTTACTTTGTTTGCCTTGTTATTTTGGATGCTCATCAAGGTCACTTGATTGAATTGTTTATAACTAGGAGGAAACATTTGTAACAATTTATTATAATACAAATTTATAGTAATTCTTGGGGAATGACTTCATAAGGGCAAGGGTAATCAGGTTCATTTAGGATTATTTTAAAAACTCAGTAGCAATATATTGTGGAAATAATGACTGTAGTTACAGGAAAGTAGCAATGGTAGGTGAATAGAAACTTACAGCTTAGGATAATATTTCTAGGGTCCACCCCACAGGGTTGTACAAAGAGCTTTTCTTCTCACATAGCTTCGATGGAGGTTAATTAAAGTTTTATGTAATTCTCTCTAAAAACATAACTGAAATGATCATCATAGTCAACATTGAGTTTAAGATGGATTGCCTTGTTTAGTTTTCACAGTGATTCTGTGGGTAGGAACTACTGTTACCTCACTTTTATAGATGAGAAAATAGGGCTGGGGTCACATATCAAGTGGTTAGCAGAACTGGACTTTGGCAGTCTGATTCTTGTATCTGTGCCAGGATATGCTGCCTGTGTAGTTTATACTGCTGTGCAGCTTGGTGGTTAAAAGTGGCTTTGGTCTAGAAATTGAGGATCTGTCTCTTATAGCTTGTATGACTTTGGGTAGGTCATTTAACTTCTTTATATCCCAGTTCCTACAATGGTAAAATGGGTGCTTTTAGGATTAAATGGGATGATTTAATTTTGCTTAAAGTAGCATACAGTGTATGCTAAACAAGTGGTTATTGATAATCATAATAGTTGTAATAATGACTATTCTTGTTTCTTGTGATTTATGACAGCTCCATATTTTTGTGGCCCAAGATTTTCAAGCTTTTTTTTTTTTTTTTTTTTTTTTTTAAATAAAGCACAGGACTGTGCTAGTATTCTATGGCTAGTGTTCTCTTAAGTTATAATATTTATTGCTTTTTCATTGTATGTCCGGAAGGATTAGTATGAATTAATAAGTGAAAGATGTTTTGGTTTTACCAAGAGAGAGGTTACACAAATTGACAGTTAGCTTTAGAAGAGATGTCTCTAAAAAAAAATAGATGTCACTTTTTTCTGCTTCATCGTTTTGTGTGTATGCATCCATGAGAGGGAGTACACAAGAATATATGTGCAATCTCCAGAACCAGAGAGAGAGGCTTCTGGGGACATTTACCTAATTTTTTCAAGACTTATGTGGTGGGACTGGGGGATGTTTCAGTCTTGATGTTGTTGAGAACATGCGAGACCACAAGATCTATCCTTTGGAGAGGCCAGGCCAATAATTTTAGGAAAGGTGTGGTCAGTTAGAAGAACCATGGTTGGATTCTAGGGATTGGAGTTCACAGTGATGGCAAAGACCAGGTTTACTGAGAATGAAAGAGAAAACTTGAAATGCTAGGGAATTCTAGGCAGAGGGGAAGACATCTGTGTTAAGATTTTAAAAATAGAGTAGGGGTGAGAAGGTCTTAAGAATGGGAGGTGTGAGAAGGACTAGTGGATCATGAATAATTTGCTGGGTTGGGCCCAGAGGTGAAGGGTGGGTCCCAAGAAACTGTTACATTCATGAGGAGAGTTATTCTCATTTGGAGGAACTCTCCAAGTGATGATTAAGTGGCATTCTGACATGGGAGAGGTAAGACCCTATTGTTTGGGGCGAGAATAGTAAAGGAGACTGACTGGGGAATGTGGGTGGTGCTGCTTCAGGGTTCTAGAAGAAAATAGTACTTTTAGTGCCATTTTTAAAGTAGGAACATAATTCCATTCTTTAAAAAGCATTAGAGAATGTATGTTAATGGATTTGAGCTTTTATGAACGTTCTTGTCTTTGCCCATTTATTTGATGCAGTGTTCTAGGCTTGGGACAGAAATCTCAGTTATGGGAAAATACTTATTTTATAGTGATTTCCTTAGGATTGATTTATATCAGGATAACATTAATTAGGAATTTATATACATGATCTGTATTACAGTTAATATTTGGTACAGTGCTTTCTCTTTAGTGTTTTCATTTTTTTTTTTTTAAAGATTTTATTTATTTATTTATTTGACAGAGAGAAATCACAAGTAGATGAAGAGGCAGGCAGAGAGAGAGAGAGAGAGAGGGAAGCAGACTCTCTGCTGAGCAGGGAGCCCGATGTGGGACTCGATCCCAGGACTCTGAGACCATGACCTGAGCCGAAGGCAGTGGCCTAACCCACTGAGCCACCCAGGCGCCCTAGTGTTTTCATTTTGACTAGTTTTTAAATTGAGCATTTTCTGGGGCAGAATGCTTCAAGGGAATTTGGTCTTAAAGATTAATTTGGAAAAAGTTTAATTTGAATATATGCAGCTGTTTTAATTATGGGCTTTTTACATTTACATTGACATTCTTTTTGTATAGGAGTTAAAGTTCCTCGTAATTTTCGCTTGTTGGAAGAACTTGAAGAAGGACAAAAAGGAGTAGGCGATGGTACGGTTAGCTGGGGCCTTGAAGATGATGAAGATATGACACTTACAAGGTGGACAGGCATGATTATTGGGCCACCAAGGGTCAGTGCTATAAATTATATATATTTTTTATTACTTACTGTCATTTTAGAGTAAGAATTTTATTTTAAATTGATATTAAAATAATTATCACTTCTAACTGAAATAATTCCTCCCTTTTAATTTATTTGTATACATTTATTGATGCTTTCTGTGTATAGGATATAATGCTTGATTTATGGAGGACTGGGGGGAAAAGATTGATATGGTCATTTCCCTCAAGGTGTTTGCAGTTTAGTGGAGGAGAAAAAATAAATACAAATGACAGATTCTAACTATGGCAGAGAAAGTTCACTACGGACTTCAGAATATGTTTCTTCTAGCTGGAATAATTGAGGAAGGCTGAACAGTGGAGGAAGTTGCCTTTGGAATGAGCCTTAAAGGACTGACTGGTAGGATTTCAGAAGGTGGTGATGGGGCTGGAGAACATTCCAGATAGAGAGGAGAAAAGGTGAGGAAATGGAGGGGTATTTGGGAAGAGCAAACAGTATATTTTGACGTAATATGTTACTAATCTGCTGTGTGTGTAACCAGGGGTTTCTAAATTGGTTTGTATTGAGTGCACACTGCTGTTTGCCCTTTTGACATTTGACTTGCCTTGTAAATGCTATAGGTATTAATTTCTTCATACAGTATATAGAAAAGTCTCTGATTTTTGTATATTTTCTTTTGTTGGCAGCAGGCCCATTGTGTTTTATTCTTAGACCTTTCTCAAGGTTTTAAAGTTTTATTTTTACTGAAAATCTTTTCAGACTGGGAAATATTTTGTACATTGCATTCCTTACTCAAAGGTCCCATTTACTACACTCTTGGCAGTGAGTCTTTGAAATATGTAATATGTATTGTGTAATGTTTTGACTTGCTGGAAAGAACACTAATTTGAAGGGTTTTTTTGTTTGTTTGTTTTTTTTAGTCTTTGGTTTTATATACTAATGCCTACCTTATGGGAGCATTTCAACTGTTTTGCTGTTGGGTAGGGTTTAGATTTCCTCTTGATTATTACAAAAGAAAAATGGATCCAGGTAATCAACAGTGTTAACTTTAGTGAGTGAATTAATGTATGTCTTATATTTTCTGGTATTCCTTTGCAAAATTTGAGCACAATACTAACCTAACAAACTCTGACTTCCTTCTACTGCTTTGATTTTTTCGTGAGATATTTGAGGAAGGAAATGTAGTACTGATGGTTAAGGTTCTTGATTTATTTTATAACTTGGTATTTGTAATGAAAACCATGATTTTATTGCCTATGAACATGATTACCATGTTTGGTTTAAAAAAAAGTAATTTATCAGCATTCTTAATGAATAGTTTGAAGATTTGACAGTCTGAACTTGGTAGAATATAAATTTGAAATTATTTAGATTTAGTTTTTCTCCAGGCACTACCTCCAGAGAACTTTAAACGTTAGGAATGTTTTGGAGCTTGTGTATGAGTTCCTCAGTGATTCTGTGGGCTGTCCCATAACATAAGCAAATATGGAAGAGCAACTCCCACTTGATCTCACACTTTTGGGGTCACCAGCAGGACTCCCTGGACTAGGTGTCTTTCCTGGTGTCACTAAACTGCAGGAAGCTCTTGTGTCCAGGCTGTGCCAGTGCATAGTGAAGGTTGCTCTGCTTGGGGAAGGAGATCTGGCTTGCTTGAAAAGGTCGTGTAGACACAGTGCTGCCGGTGGCCATGCTAGACTTCTGTTCATTGGGCTTTTCCCTTTCTGGGGGTGGGGATCTTGGAGCCTCTTCTCACTAACAGGCAAGAGGGGAGCGCCTCATAAAGGCACAGCGTCTTTCTAGCCAGCCAGTGAGTTCTGCCCTGCATCACCCACCCTCTCTCCACTTAATCTCTCTCACTAAGGCATGTGGGACCCGGTGGGGTGAGTGCTTGTACACTTGTTCAGTTGCCTTTTAATAAAATCTGCAGGGGTTGATGCTCATTTTAGTTGTTTTCTCTTTAGAAGGTGCCATGTTTAGAGCAGTTGGAGAATTAAATGGCTTACTTAGACAACAGGAAGGTGTCTGACTATAGTATATAGTTAGTAAATATTAGTTCCTTTTTTACTTTATTTTACTATTTTATTAGATAACAGAAGGATAGGGCTGTTTTTTAAAATTTAGAAGTTATAAAATTAGCCCATGGTGTCCAAAGCTAAGACAATGTTTACTCTAAGCATTGAATTAGACCAAAAGGCTTAGTTTTTTTAACTTAAAAAAAAAAAAAAAAAGTTGAGGTCTAATTTACATATAATGAAATGCACAAATCTTACCATGAATTTCCAAAAATATACCTGTTGCCTATACTCCAGATACAGAGCATTTCAATTACCTCTGCCTCTTCCCATCTCCACCCCAGGCACTACTTCCTGCACCTTGGAGCAGATTTGCAGGTTATAGAACTTTGTGTAAGTGGAATCATGTAGTTTGTATTTACTGGTCTGCTTCTTTTGACTTAGTATCTTAGAGATTCACCTGTTTGTTCCATATAGTAAGAGTGTGTTTCTTTTTATTATTGTGTAGTATTTTACTCTATGGATATATACAGTATTTATCAGTTGTGTTCATGGTATTTGGATTTTATCTACTTTGTGCTTATTAGAAATAAAACTGCTATGAGCATTCTTTTAAAAGTCTTTTGTGAACAATGTTTGTTTCCATTTTGGTGGGGTGGGTAAAATGCTTAGGAATGGAATTGCTACATCATAGGGTATGTATACACTACTTTCTCCATAAGAAAATGCCAGATTGTTTCCAAAATGGTTATACCATCCTCTACTCCCAGCAGAGTGTGAGTCTGGTTGTTTCCACATACAGTGAGTATTTCTAACATTGTAGAATTTCTTGGGGGCTATTATTTTTTAATGCAAGTTTTATAGAGAGGCTAATGTATATCCAGATTGGAGAACCACAGACTGGATGATTTCCTTGAGGTCTCCCTGATTTTAGTCTTTCAATACATATCCAAAGCACTGGGCATGTTGTTAATGGATGTGTGCTGTTAAACTGGGATGACTTTTATATAGGTGTTTCTTTCTAAAGTGTCAGAATATTTAATAATTATATGTACAAGATTGTTGCATACATTTTAAATTTTAAATTACAGTAGTTTAATATCCCAGATCTGACCTCCACTTGGGAATAGCTCTTACTTAAGGGAAAAGAAGCTGTGGATCAGTTTGGGTAAGTGAAATCTATAGATGGTTAGCTTAATATTTTTTTCCAGGTTTATGCAGGAACCAACAGGTATTAAATTTGTCACTTTCATTTATTTTTACTTTACTATTATTGATTGTACATTAATAAGTTAACCAAGTGAGCGAAAGCCATAAGGATAAAGAGTTAATTATAGCATGAAAATAAGCCCAAATAATCTGCAAGGATTTTAGTTTGGTAGCTTTAAAATAGTTGTTTAATAATATAGTGATGTTCAACTTCTTGATTAAGAAACTATTTTAAAATGATACAGAGACATAAATTTTGCTGTTGTATCTCTGAAAATGGAATTTAATGAACCTCAAAGTTAATGAAGTAATAGAAATATAATGCATGAAATAATTATGTTTTATTACAGTAAGATGGTATAATATGCTGTTTTCCCTTTGGCTAGAAGTTTCTGATTGCTCTGTAAGTGGAGTAACCGTGTAAATTATTGTCCAGCCAGTCCCTTTTGAGAGTGAATAAGTGTTGTTAATAATTAATACTGGGACAGTGGGAATAGATAGAATTGTTCTGGACAAATGGGAACCTGTATCTATGTGTGACACAAGTCAGTAGTCCCTCCCCGTACAATATAAACTTTTTTTTAATTAAAGTCTGAATTTTTTTTTTCATTTTAATTTGTTATAGGCATTGTTTGTGCTACAAAAAGCAACTTCTGTCTCTTGATTTAACTTTATAGAATAATTTTGATATTATAAAATCTTGATTTTAAGTATGCTTGCTCCATTTTTTTGACCATAAAAGTCAAATAAATTTGAATGTGGAAAAGTAAATTCTTGATCATAAAGTAATGTCAGATATATTCATACTATACTTTTCTTCTTTAATTAGTAATTGAATATTATTATTATTATTTTTTGCCTTCCAGACAAATTATGAAAACAGAATATATAGCCTGAAAGTAGAATGTGGACCTAAATACCCAGAAGCTCCTCCATCAGTTAGATTTGTAACCAAAATTAATATGAATGGAATTAATAATTCCAGTGGAATGGTAAGTTAAAATAGTCATTTTATTCCTATATAATGAATAATATATAGTCAGGAGAAAGTTAAAATTTAAAAAGGACTTTGTTTAGCTGGAAGTTTAAAAGAAATTAATCTTATATTGTTTTTCTTGTATAAGTCAACCTATCCTTAAAAAACTTGTATGTACCAGCCTAGATAGATGTTGACAACAGTTTTCTTAGGGTTTTATTAATTGCTTTAGTAGTCATATTTTAGTTGAATCCTTATTTGGTGAAAAGATGACCATTATTTCTCTTTGAATGTTGTTTTCTTTAAGGTTAAGGTACATTTGGTGAGTTTAAAAGGATGAATATTCTTAAAGAGGAGGCTTTTCTTTGAGGGAAGGTATGTTTGTATTAGAACAAACAGGTTGGACATTGTTGTATGTTGAAAGCAAATCAAAATGACATGCTTGACCAGATTCACACAGGGAAGGCTGAATTTCAGTATGAGTAAGTTGTTAAGGTTCATGTTAAGACTTTTAAAAAAAATAAGTTATTTATTTATTTGACAGAGCGCAAGAGAGCACAAGCAGGGGCAGGGGCAGAGGGAGAGGGAAAAACAAATTCCCCCCTGAATAGGAAGCCCCATGCATGTGGAACTCAATCCCAGGACTCTTGGGATCATGGTTTGAGCTGAAGGCAGACTCTTAACCTACTGAGCCACTTAAGTGTCCCTCATGTTAAGACTTTTAAATCCAGGCTCTTGAGATACCATGTTGAGGGCATACTCACATGCAAAATACATGTTAGGTAGTGTAACAACAACAACATAATAGTAAAATGAACATTATCCATCTTAGGAAATAGAATGTTACCAACATCCTTAATTTCTTGTGTACTCCTCCTCATCCCATCTCTGTATTCTTTTCCTTACCAATGGTAATTAACATCTTAAAAATTTTCTTTTATACTCATTTTTTTTTTTAAATTTTACCCAGTGTATCACATGTGTCTACCTATCCTTCCTCCTCCTTTTCTTCTTATCTACCTATATGCGTACCTTAATATATCATCTGTTAAAAACCGAGTTTATGGGACACTTGGGTAGTTCAGTCAGTTAAGCGTCTGCCTTCAGCTCAGGTCCCAGGGTCTTGGGATTGAGTCTCACATCAGACTTCTTGCTTGGTGGTGGGGAATCTGTTTCTCCCTCTTCCTCTGCCTCCTCCCCACTGCTTACAGGCACATGTACTCTCTCTCTCTCTCTGACAAATAAATGAAACAACAGCAACAAAAAACCCCGAAAAAGCCAAGTTTATACCAGTACCTTCAATTCTATTTCAGCACGATAGGGTATATTCCATATTTCATCTTCTCCACATTTGTAATTCCCTCTGACTACAAGTTGAGCCCTGGACATAGAGCTAGCTGTCTAGCTTCAACCTCAGTCAAATATGCAGGCCCACAGCTAGGACCCAGAATGGCTGGTGTCTCTCTGCTGGGTGTATTGGATGAAAGCATGACCCTGATAGGAAGAAGGTAGATGGGTCATTGGAAATCTCAGCTGTGGGCCTCCTGGGTCACTTCTGAACCTCCCTATCTGGTACATGCCAATTAGAAGCTGGGTTCTGAGAGTCCTTCCTGTCAGTCTGTCAATCTTTGCAATTTACTGGGAACATTTAGTTTATTTAATATACAATATATTAATATATTTGGTTTAATAAGTTATCTTATTTTGTGGTTTCTGATTTCCTGTGTGGTTTTTGTTTCTTGTCTACTTTTGAAATGGTTCTCAACTTTTAAATTCTGTTTCTGTTCTTTCAGTAGTTATTCTGGAAATTATAATGTGCATACCTAACTATTTCTATGTCCGGTGATAAGAGATATTATAGAAGTAGGATTATAAAACATTTTGAATTTACAGAAACAATACTGTTTAGGGAATTCTTTTGTGACACATAGTATTACCTTTATGAGGAAGAAATTTAACAAAAATATTTCTGTTTTTGTTAGAGAAAAATTTCTCTACCAGGAGTAGCTGTTCTTCTCAACTGCTGGTTTGTTTTCATATTATAGACTGTAAATTAAGTAATTAATGGTGGGCTCTGCATTGTTGTAGGAACTAGGAAGTTCAGGATTAAATTTCAGGAACACCTCTGATGAGTTTATCTGATCTCATGGGTGTCTTATCTACTTTTTGACATTTTTGTCTCTTTCTCTATTTTTCTTCCCTTTCCTGTCTACTGTTAAGTCCTGTAAGTCTTTGTTGGAAATGTAACTTTGAGTCAAGTCTTATTTTTCTGTTTACATTGCCACTAAATGAACGTTGACCATCATCTCGTGTCTTGAAATAATCTCTGATTTTGCTTTCTTACTTCCTCCAGTCTTTTCAGAGCAAGGAGCCAGAGGATCTTTCTAAAATACAAATTGTGTCATATCACTTCTGTGCTGTAATACCCATGAATGATTTCAGCAACATTGTGCATGCCTTTTGCTATGGCTTATTAGTACTCACAGGGTACACACTGTCTCACATACCTTTTATTTTGCCTTAGGACTGTTGTACTGTCTTTTCTTCCAGTCTGGACATATCCACTCTGGCGAATACTTACAGATGCTTCATTTCTCAGTGTAAATGTCACTCTCTTAGACAAGTCCTTCCTGATTCTCCAGTCTGAATTCTGTCCCTTTTTTTACTCTGAAAATCTTTTCTCTGATAATCTTTTATTCTGATAATAGCAGTTACTATAAATTTATTACCACTTTTCTCTTGGTTTTCATTTTTGGTGCCTTGTTTAAAAAGATTATTTATTTATTTATTTGAGAGACAGAGAGGGCGTGCACAACCAAGGGGGAAGGTCAGAGTCAGGAGAAGCAGACTCCCTGCCAAGAAGGGAGCCCAATGCTGGGACTCCATCCTAAGAACCCAGGATTATGACCTGAGCAGAAGGCAAACGCTTAACCGACTAAGCCATCCAGGCATCCTCATTTTTGGCGATTTTATTCATTCATTCATTCATTTATTTATTTATTATTATTATTTTTTAAAGATTTTATTTATTTATTTGACAGACAGAGATCACAAGTAGGCAGAGAGGCAGGCTGAAAGAGAGAGAGGAAGAAGCAGGCTCCCTGCCGAGCAGAGAGCCCGATGTGGGACTTGATCCCAGGACCTGGGATCATGACCTGAGTCGAAGGCCATAGCGGCTTAACCCACTGAGCCACCCAGGCACCCCATTGGAGTTTTTTTAAAAGAAATATTTTTAACATATAGACAAGTTTCAGAAAATGATATAACCAATATCTTCCATTTTCCCTTGTCAGATTTTAGCTTGTTGGTCTTATCTGTAATAGCTCGTTTCTTTCTTTCTTTCTTTTTTTTTTTTTTTAAGAGAGACTATATTATAAATAGTTAAGTCTGTGTTCCTTTCCCAAGTTTCCCCTTCCACTTTCCTCAGAGGTAGTCTTATCTTGAATTTCATGTTTATCATTTCTGAACATGATTGTTTTGTTTTTACTGTGCATGTGTGTGTATACTTCTGTTTTGTATCACTTTTGTTAGTGATTTTTGAGCTTCATTCATGTTGAGTCATTTAAATTAGATTGTTCTTTTTAATACTCTCTTTGTCACCTGCTGGACATTTAGGCTATTTTCAGTTTTCCCTGAAAAGATTGCTACTGTGGACGTTCTTGTACATGTATTCTTTTACTCTAGGGCAGTGTTTCTCAAGACTTGGTTGTTGGTTCCTTGGTTTGTTGGTTCCAGTATGTTATAGATCAGTACTTTTGTAAGATACAATAAAAAATACTAAGAAAATAAAATTCAAAAAGATAAAATACAAGCTTGGATTTTTTAAATAAAAATTTCTCTGTCAAATTATCATAGAACTCTTGAAACACTTACTCTCAATTTCAGTGTTTATCTTGAGGTACACCAGCAAAAAATTAGTTCAAGGCCTAGTGTCATTCCATGAAACATGCTTAGAGTAGCACTGTTCTAGGACATACACCCAGAAGTGGAATGTCTGCTGAGGTGTGGGGCTTGACTTCAACTTGATATAATACTGCCATCTTACTCTCCATAGGGCTATATCCATGTCTGTCCTCTTAGCTGTGTGTAACAGTACCCTGTGATCGTACATCTCACCAACATTTCATGTCGGCAATCTGGAAACAGAATAATACGGATTTTAATTATTAGAGTGTAGAGAGTAGAGATAGGGTGAATACACTGGACATCAGTTTTTCTCTTGAATTTAAGAATTTAAAGTATTACTTTCATAACTAGGAAATAAATAGCCATAATCTCACATTGACCATTGGTGATAAGCTGGCATAATTTTATATTATATATTTTGAGGTTATTTAAGTACCTGATGAATTATGGGTGTTGCTTTAGTAATTTTGGTGTGTATCTATTTTATACAGTAAGGCAGAATTATTCCTTGGGGCGTTTAGCACTATAAAGCATAAATTGTAGTTCTTTATGTTACGAGGTATCAAGTTTTAGAGGTTATTGTATATTATAGAATGGTAAGATGCAGATTTGTTCTGACATAATATTTTCCCATGCTCTTTTCCCCCTCTTCTCTCTTCTTCATCCCCCAGCCCCCCACTTTTTTTTTTTGGTGTATTCTGTTGGTATTTTACAGGATTTGCAGTCTTCTTGTTTATTTAACGTCACGTAACTTTACAGCTGTAAGTGTTGGTTTCTGCTTTGGAAAGAGCTTGGTATTTTCTTTACTTGTAAACTCCTGTTTGCTAACGGAGTCTACTTAAAATAGGCTAAGGGGCTTGCTACTCAGTAAGTTAAAGCATTAGAGTAATCACTTTAAATACATCTTAACATTGGGGTGCCTGGGTGGCTCAGTGGGTTAAAACCTCTGCCTTTGGCTCAGGTCATGATCCTGGGGTCCTGGGATTGAGCCCTGCCTTGGGCTCTCTGCTCAGTGGGAAGCCTGCTTCCCCCTTTCTCTGCCTGCCTCTCTGCCTACTTGTGATCTCTGTCAAATAAATAAAATCTTTAAAAAATAAAAAAATAAAAAAAAATACATCTTAATATTATAATATTATTGTTTCAGTTACTTGCAAGAGAATTATTTAAAAATTCTCTTTTCTGTTTTAGGCAGTTTATTGTGATATAATTTGCATACCATACAATTCAGTCAGTGCATATAATTCAGTGTTTTTTAGTATTCACAGGGTTGTGGACGCATTACCACAATCTAAGTTTTTAGAACATTTTTGTTCCTCTCAGAGGAGACCCCATGTCCATTAGTTTAGTTGTCACTTTCTGTCCTGCCTTCCCATACCCTAAACAACGTTTAATCTTTCAGTTTTTATAGATTTGCCTATTCTGGACTTTCATATAAACGGAATAATATTTTTTTGTGACTAGCTCCTTTAACCGAACATAATATTTTCTTTCTTTCTTTCTTTCTTTTTTTTTTTTTTTAAAGATTTGTTTATTTATTTGACAGACAGAGATCACAAGTAGGCAGAGAGGCAGGCAGAGAGAGAGAGGAGGAAGCAGGCTTCCCGCTGAGCAGCGAGCCTGATGTGGGGTTTGATCCCAGGACCCTGGAATCATGACCTGAGCCAAAGGCAGAGGCTTTAACCCACTGAGTCACCCAGGCGCTCCCCTGAACATAATATTTTCAAAGTTCATCTGTGTTGTAGCATATATCAGTACTTTATTGCTTTTTATTGTTGAATAATAATAATTCCATTATAAGGATATATAACATTTTATTTATCAATTCATCACCTGACAGATGTTTGGGTTTTTCTGCTTTTGGCTATCATGAACGTTGCTACTGTGAATTTGTGTACAAGGTTAAATGGGTAAATCTTTTCATTTCTCTTGGGTGTATACCTAGGAATAGAATTGCTGGGTCATATGATGACTGACTATATGTTTAACTTCTTGAGGTGTAGTCAGACTGTTTTTCAAAGTGAACATTACATTTTGCATTCTTTCCAGCGGTGTATATTGAGAGATTCTTGGCTTTTTATTAATTGAGTTGTAAGAGTTATTTATATACAGAACAGGAGCCCGTTATCAAATAATATGATTTGCAAGTATTTTTTTTTTCCATTCTTTGAGTTGCCTCTGCTTTCTTAAGGGTATGGTTTGCAATGAAAAATTTAAGTTTTGATGTAGCCAGTTTATCTGCTTTTTCTTTTGTTGTATGCCTGTTAGGCATTAGATACTTAGGAAAACATTGCCAAATGCCATGTCATGAAGATTTACTCCTGTTTTCTTAAAGTTTTCTTTTTTTTAATAGCTTAAGCTCTTAATTTAGATCTATGATCCATTTGGAGTTAATCTTCATATATGATGTGAGTTAATGGTTCAACTTCATTCCTTTGCTTGTGGATATCTAGTTATCCCAATACCATTTATTAAAGAGACTATTCTTTTTTTTTTTTTTTTTTTAAAGATTTTATTTATTTATTTGAGAGAGAGACAGTGAGAGAGAACATGAGCGAGGAGAAGGTCAGAGGGAGAAGCAGACTCCCCGCAGAGCCGGGAGCCCGATGCGGGACTCGATCCCAGGACTCCGGGATCATGACCCGAGCCGAAGGCAGTCGTCCAACCAACTGAGCCACCCAGGCGTCCCTAAAGAGACTATTCTTTGTGTGTTTTTCTGACACCTTTGTCGGTAGATTAGTTGTCCATATATGCATGGATTTACTTTTCTGCTCTCATTTGTAGTCCATTGGTCCAGTGTCATTCCTTATGTAAGAACCATCCTTCTTGATTATTGTACCTTTGTAGTAAGTTTTAAAATTGGAAAAACTTTGTTACCTTTTTTTTTTTTTCTTTACAATGTTTGGGCTATTCTGGGTTCCTTGTTTTCATATGAATTTTAGGATAACCTTGTTCATTTCTACAAAAACATAAAAAGTGCCAGGAAGTTGAAATTTTGATAGGGTCTTTATTAGATTTGTAGACCACTTTGAGGGAGTATTGACATCCTAGCAGTATAGGTCTTCTGATCCATGTATAAGGGGAAGTCTTTCCATTTATTTAGGTCTACGTTTTCAACAGTATTTTATAGTTTTTTTTATAGCAGTCCTATACTTCTTTTGTTAAATTTATATCTGTGCATTTTATTCTTTCCCATTTGTAAATGGCATTGTTTTCTTAATTTTATTTCCAGGTTGCTTATTGCAAGTATATAGACATGGTTTTTATAAATCAATTCTATATCCTGCAACTTATCTTTATTAGCTCTGCTAGTTTCTTTAATGGATACCTTAGGATTTTCTATATACAAGATCATTTCACCTGCAAACAGATTGATCTGTTCATTCTTTGTAGTCTGATGCCTCTTATTATTTCATTTTCTTGCCTGATTGCCTGGCTGGAACCTCTAGTACCATGTTGAGTAGTAGTGATGATTAAGTATGATGTTAGCTGTAGATTTTTATAGATCCCCCTTTTCAGGCTGAGGAAGTTCCTTCTGTTCCTGGTTTCTTAAGTGTTTTTTTTATCATGAAAAGTTGGATTTTTATCAGATACCTTTTTTTGCTAATTGAAATAATTATGGTTTTTGTTCTCTGTTAATACAGTGTATTATATTGGCTGGCTTTTAAAATCCTGAGCCAAACCTGCAGTTCTGGGATAAATCCCACTTGGTTGGAATCTTTTTTATGCATTACTGCAGATCAGCCACAGATGGGTATTTATCAAGTCTTTTGTAAGCCTGTGAACAGCCCTGTACATATGTGCTCTTAAGGACTCCCAGGGATATGTTGGAACTTTTCAAAGCCCCTATGGACATCTCATTTCCCAGTTTTTCCTCTGAAATATTTTGATCACCTTCCTGTTCGTATTGTTTCCCCAGGCAGCAGAGATGTTAAAACAATTGACACTGATTATTTTTGACAAATGCCTGGGGTAGGTGTGGATGTGGGTGGGCAGAGGAATAGGTGGTACTCAGTGTGTGAATTTTGAGGTCAGAAAAAGAAAAACCCTGTGGGTGGGATTTTTCTGGGAACTGCCGGACAGGTCCAGTGGTGTCAGTTATATGGGAATAAGGCTTTGAAGGACCTGTAGTCCGTTCTGTCAGTCTTTTACAATGGAAGGTTAGTTTAGTATTGTGCAAAGAAAACACTGGTAAGAAAAATCCAAAAGCAGAAATTAGGTTCTCAGCTTTTTCCTAAATCCTATTTAAGATAATTGCCCAGGTTCTGGGTAGTGGGCCTTGGAGATAGAGAGGAACCTTCAGATCTTATCTCATCAAGAAGCAATTGGCAGGGCGCCTAGGTGGCTCAGTGGGTTAAAGCCTCTGCCTTCAGCTCGGGGCATGATCTCAGGGTCCTGGGATCGAGCCCCATATCGGGCTCTCTGCTCTGCGGGGAGCCTGCCTCCTCCTCTCTCTCTGCCTGCCTCTCTGCCTACTTGTGGTCTCTCTCTGTCAAATAAATAAATAAAAAATCTTAAAAAAAAAAAAAGAAGCAATTGGCAAATATGTTTATATATTTTACATATATTACATATATGGCAAATATGTAGTTATTTAATGTAATGTTTGCTTATTTCTGATGTCCAAAATTAACTACATGTTTATTGTAAGATACAGAAAAGCACACACACACGACACACATTTTTAGGAAATAACCTGTTACAGAAGCACTATTGTTCCTAAGTTGTCGCGCTCTCCCTGCCTGCAGAGATGACGCAACACCAACACACAGGTCAATGCACAAGCTCTTGTTTATTCTCTGGTGGATCTTTCTCTTCCCTTTCTTTCTCCTTCCCCTGAGGGGAAGTTCCCTTGCCTTATATAGGGCATAACAGCCAATCACAGAGGTGTTCACGTGAACAGGAGGTATCTGGGGCTTGTAGGCAGTGGTGGCATAACAGCCAATCACAGAGATGTTCACGTGACGAGCATGACATCACGTGTGGCCAGGATGTTTTTCAGACTGTCCGTGCTGCTCGGGCTGCATAGCCCGGGCCTTCTTAGGGGCGCGACCCCGACACTAAGTATGATATGAACCTGTAGTTTCATAATGTTCTCTTTTGTGAAAGTAGAGCCAAGCTATGAATTTAAAAATCACTTCTTTTCATTAAGGTAGGTTTAATAAGTTGGTGTCATAGTACTTTAAACTTTGTAGTTAATTCTGCTCTTTTCTCCCCATTTTAGGTGGATGCACGGAGCATACCAG
Source organism: Mustela lutreola (assembly GCF_030435805.1). NCBI lineage: Eukaryota > Metazoa > Chordata > Mammalia > Carnivora > Mustelidae > Mustela > Mustela lutreola. The sequence goes on along the minus strand of NC_081292.1, from coordinate 85,166,791 downwards.
TGTTAGCAAAATGGCAAAATTCATATAGCATTAAAGTTGTACTTCAAGAGCTAAGACGTCTAATGATGTCCAAAGAAAATATGAAGCTTCCACAGCCACCAGAAGGACAAACATACAACAATTAATTTTAGTGGATCTCAAACTTGTCTTAAATCAACAACCTTCTACTCATGTTAATGTCTTGATTAAATATCACAATGCAAAATACCCACACATTAAGTAAAAGAATTCCAGCTGGTAAACATGACCTGGACATTTGTAAGAATATATTTAATATATGTACACCATTATGTTTTCCGGTTACAGGAGGAAAAACGCAGCACAATTTTTTTTTTCTCTTGTTAAGGCACTATCATTTAAGCATAAACCTGGAGTACTCAAAATAGAATTCAGGTTTACAAGATGAAAGCATGGAGAGAAGAATCAGACGCTGTGGAAGCATGTGTGTTTCTGAAAAGTAAAAACAAATTTCAAGAGGAAAAACAGAAATGGCATGCTTTGTCCATCTTAGTGAAAGAGCTTCAGTTGAAATTGTCTAAAGTAGCAGGTACAATGAATATTGTCACAAATTGTGTTAATTTTTGAAGCCGTGTGGGTGCTGACTACTAGTAGTATCAAAAAAATGTCAGGATTGTTTTGATACCTGTATTTATAATAAAAAGTGTTGTGGGGGAGGTCGATGAATTTCTGTTAAAAGCCGTTCCTGTGTGTTACATGTAACAGACATGGTAAATATTTGTTTACAGTCTTTGACAAACCATGCATTTAAGTGAAATCAACAAAAAGGAAATAGGTGTATGGGTATGTGATTTTGAGATTAAAGTTAGTCTTAAAATGTAAATAAATGTGGAACATGTCCTCAGAAACCGTGCCATTTCTATTATATTGATGTGGTATATGTATAGTACCTTGCTGAGGTAGCAAAAATTGAAATTATTGTAGCTATTCATCTATAAACACCTTTATTATCCTATTTTGTATACTTCTTGTGAATTAGAATTTGCAGAGTGTTTGAGAGAACAAATTACCTAATTAGTTTAATTTCATTTTTGGAGAAAGAGGAATTGCAGGTACTATATTTTAAATTTTAGTTGGCCAGAAATACTATTTAAAAATGTTTGGATTCTAGAAGTTCTTACAGAATTATAAATTGCAAATTATCCAAATACACATTCCATTCTCTTTGAAACTTCTTTTTTCTATAATTTTCTGTGACATTTCTTCCCCCAATGCTTCTGGTTGGGATTAATTTTATCCAATTACTCTTAACCTCCACTTTGACAAATAGAAATTCTTAATTGAAAGCTCATTTATGTTTTCCCTTTACCAAAATGACTCAAGGCTTTAAGTCACTGTTTTTCATTTCAAAGCACTGGGTATACTACTTTGTTAAAAATGTTTTTTTCTTACAAATTCCCTGAAGAAAATAGAGTGGTGGTCAGGTATCAAGGACAAATTTCTTAAAGATTCCCTGACATGTTTTTATCAAGTCATTCACAATTAGAGCTCTGAGCTACTTTTCCTTGGTTAATAATACATGAAAGTTAGTGACAGTTTGTCTAAACTTACTAATTTCAACATGGCTATTTTTAATTATCAGAGATGTCTAAAATGCTTTCAGATGACACATAGAAATGATATACCCACAAATTAGTGCATGTGTAATTTATTAAAGTGGTTTGAAATGAATTATTATCTTGGCATACTTCTTAAAAATTTTGAATTGTTGAACTTGATTTACAGTGACTTCATATGTAAAACCATTACTGGTAGTGTAAATTAGTTTAACAGCTTCTTTTCCACTTTGGAAATGTGTCTTGTCATACAGTGTAGCTAATAACCATTTGAATGTTAAATTATATTGGTAGGCTGAGAATCTGGGTACCTTGATCACTTATTCTCTTTCCTTTTCCCATATCCACTATTGTGAAGGGTTCTCCCCCCAAGTATATGTTGTCTGAGTTAGCTGAGGTGTTTATTTCCTCTGTTTTGTTTTTGGGACTGTGGATCTCTGCAGAAATCTGCATGCTAATTAGTTTCCAAAGCAGAATCCATTTTGCATGTAACAATCAAGATATACATGGCAATCTTAAAACACACTGGTTGATTATAGAAAGAGCTAATATAGAGCTGCTCTTAATTCTAGTAACATTTCTAAGACCACATTTTGAAGCAATCTTTCCTTTGTTTTCTAAAGTGGGTAGGGTTATAGGAGTGTATGGTATTAAATGAACTGTAAAATTGCCTTTGAAATTTGTTTAAAAGACTAGCAGTTGCGACCCTAGGGGATGATCAGTAAATTTAATAAAGATTACAAAAATGAAATTCTTGTCCTATTAGGTCAATGTTATGCTTTAATGGTTTTAGTTACTTTTTCAGAATTGCTGGTTTTAACATTTTTTTCTAATATTTTGAAGTGATGGCATTTGTTTATGGGTTAAGTGTTAATTTCAGAATTACGGAACATTAACATTTGTAAGGGTAGTGCTGTAGAAGAAATTTGTAATTTCAAATTATCCTTTTAAAAGAATTTATCACACTTCAGTTTGAGTAAGTGCTTGGAGAATACATTAGTTTTACTTACAGCTGGTTTATTAATCTGGATTACTTAATGCCAATTCATTGATTTAAATATTTCCCACTATGTGTAATTTTATTGATAAATACATGTGAAATTAATATTGTTTTGAAAATTTAGAGGATACAACTGGAAAATATTAGTACATGATCCTTAATAGATTCGGTGTGTATGGCTTTGGATAGTTTTGGTAGGTGCATCATGGAATTACAGTCTGGTCAAAACTATGTTAACCCTTTTAATGAGCACATTACTGTGTTCTTACATACAGTTTAAAGAATGTAAGTACATATAATAAAGTCTAGTATATGGGGTTTGATAGGTGTTTAAGGAATTTTTTCCCCGATTTCATTTTAGAAGTATTTTTTTAGACCTATGTGTAGAATCATAGTATTGTTTATTGCTGGGAAGGATCTAAAAGGCACTGAGTTTACCCCTCTGCTAAGTATCAGTGTAATTTTCCAGTATCAACTTGATTTGTTTTTTGTTATTTTCACAAAATGATTCCATTTCTCACAATTTTGGAAGGTATGTGTATTTTGTATATAAAATAGGAACATCATAAAAAGGAATGGATGCACTGTACTACAGAATTGATATGAGCATTGGCAGTTAATTCCCATCCATTACTGTGTTTACTAAAAAGTGGGAAATGTATGGAAATAAAGTATCTTTTATGCCTTATAGAAGTTATATTATGAGTGGATGGAAATCTTAACCATAGTTCACACTGAAAATTTTCTTTTAAAATATAGTGGGAAATTGAAAATAAAAGATATGCCATATGCATTTCCTGAGAGAAAAATTTGAAGGTATTTGGTGATATAGAAAATGATGTCAAAGCCATCACTTTGTGGAATAAGGGAGTTTTGGGAACTCATGGAGTGAGTACATGATTAAAAAAAAAACAAAACAAAAAACAAACAGTAGAAATGAGGAGGTTGCCATGGTGTTTACATCCTTAGTTGGATATTCTCACCAAAAAAAAGTTCCTAAGGGTTGGCTTCATCTCATTTCCCATGTAGTCTTTAAGAGTTTTTTTGGCAAGTTCATTAGGAAATCAACAAAGTCAGATAGATCTCATTTTCTTAACTTAAAAGGTTCCAGGAATCATTCATCCTAAAATGAGTAACTGACCAAATACCATGTAAGATTTGTACAGTGATCCATTGGCTGCTCAGTGTAGACTTATGGGAATTCTTTTGTCTTGTCCTTATTCAGTTATGAGCAGATGTTTATCTGGAAGTTTTTGCAGCCAAGAAATTGCACAAAAATGGAGTTAGTATTTTACCCCCAAAGGAGGACTAATAGTTGGCACTAAGAATCCAATAGTAATGAGAAACCTGTAGTCAGTAAAGAAGCAAATAGTTACTGAGTTGAAAGTAAAGACTTCAGTTTGTCCGGTGCAGTAATTGGATAATTGAAAAAAAATTTTGTTCAAAGATTATAAAGAAGTGCTGTTAACAATTGATTTTATATTCTTCATATAGTATAATTGCTTAAAAAAAACAGATAACAAAGTAATCTGGAAAATTTGCAATATAATGTGAGTTTTAACAGGATAATTTCATATTAAAATGTAGTAAAACTTGTTTTGATAATTAATGTCATTTTTGGGGGGTCTGAAGATGACTCCTTTTCCAGTCAACAAACATGGTAATTGTAAATGCATTATTATTATAATGGTGGGATGAATTATAGTTTAGCAGCCTTTGACAGGGAAAAAGGTAGATTTTCTTCACAGTTGATGACTGACAAAGAAATGTAATATTGTTATACTCCTTTTCAAGCCACATTGGCCAAGTAATGATTGTCAGATGTCCAGTTTATTATCATAAATTATCTTTCTATTGCTATAATTTTTTGATATCCAGATAATTTAAATTGGGTGAGACAAATTTAAAGTGGGTGATACATTTTTCTTCAATAATTGCAGTACTCAAGAGAAAATAATTGAGTACACAAGAAAAGTAAAATATCTAAATGCCTAGATTTCTTAATCTTGAGTGATGTATGGACTTTAAGGAGAAAAATCGTACTTGTGGACTCAGTATTGTTTTGAATTATTTTTGTTAAAACGTTTAATGCATAAAACTGTACTAATGTAAATGTTGTATAAACTTATGCTCTTGGGCCTTTATAAAATTATAAAGTACATTCAACTATAGAGTAATTAAAATGGAAAATAATTTAGAATTGAGGATGTTTTATTTAATCTGCTTATAAATATTAGTGTTGTCTCTATTTGGCTCCCCCCTCCCTTTTTTTTTTGCCATGTCTAGACTATGGTGTGCTGCTGGATCTCAGAGTTTTTTACCTTTTTCCTTTTGCCCTACTGCTTCAGAAATGTTTTTATGTTATCTGACCTTTGTTTGTTGTAAATACAATTCTTTATTAATTCCACTAATGTTCTTTTCTATTAACCAGAGACCATTCTTGCAAAGAACTCCTGAGTCTTTTTATTTTATTATTTTTTTAAGATTTTATTTATTTATTTGACAGAAAGAGACACGGAGAGAGGGGACAGAAGCAGGGGGAGTGGGAGAGGGAGAAGCAGGCTTTCTGCAGAGCAGGGGGCCCGATGTGGGTCTTCATGCCAGGATCCTGGGATCATGACCTGAGCTGAAGGCAGAGGCTTAATGACAGCCACCCACGCGCCCCAACTCCCAAGTCTTTGGTTCCACTTTAGAGACCACAATTTTCTTAAACCCTTGATTATGAAGAATTAACAGTGATACCCACTTTACTGTCATTGTGGTCCTATATAGGAGTAAAAATTATTTACAATTGGTGATGAATGGTAACTTGGTGTACTGATCACATTTTAATTTAGGGTAACATTTTTTCCCCTTTTTAAAATTTACTTAAACTCAGGTAAGTTAACATATTGTGTAATACTAGTTTCTAGGATAATGCATTTTACTCGATGTCTTCAAGCTAAATGGTATGATCCCCAAGCTCAGTGGTAATGTGTGCTGAATATATTCATTGTTTTAGAATATAAACTGCAGTTAAAAATTCCTCTCCCTCTTTGTTTGAACTGTTGTGCCATCATTCTCTCGTAAATCTCCCTTTCCATCAGCCCATGGTCACCTCTGTTCTTCTTGTGACCAGTTCTCTTCTGTCCTGTTGAGTGGATTTTTCCTTGTGACTCCTTTAGGCATGTCCAGTTTTCTTCTCCCCATCATCCGGGATCTGATCCCTTTCATCTTCTTCCTTTGACATCAGCACTGACCATGAATTTGAAGAATACTCTTGGGAGATTATTTCACCAACTTGAATCAGTTGGTATCCTCTGACTCCTTCCTACCATGTGACCTTTGTTAATCACCTCTATTAATGTTTATAATCCTGTTCCTTCCTGACTACTTTACCACTCTCGTTGTAGATTGTTTTCTCAACCTATCTCTGTTGTCTTGCTTGGACTCATGTTGATGTTTTTGATTTTTAACCTTTGAGAGTTGATGTCCAAGCAGCCAACTCTGGTGGTCATGATCATCATCATAAGGTTGTAAAGTTATTTATAAATGTATCTTAATAATTGTATTATTTGAATTTTAAATAACATACTTCCAAAGTATATTTTTTTGAAACTAAAAATAAAAAATTGGATGTTTTCTTATTGAGATACCTAAGATTATTAAGATTTTGAAAACAAATGTATTTGGCTACAAAGAAATGTTAGAATTTATTTGTTGGAATCATGACTACCAGAAATGAAGTAACTTTTTTTTTTTTTAAAGATTTTATTTATTTATTTGACAGAGATCACAAGTAGGCAGAGAGGCAGGCAGAGAGAGAGGAGAAAGCAGGCTCCCCGTGGAGCAGAGAGCCCGATGCGGGAATCGATCCCAGGACCCTGGGATCATGACCTGAGCCCAAGGCAGAGGCTTTAACCCACTGAGCCACCCAGGTGCCCCTGAGGTAACTTTTTATGTCATGAAAACTTTGCTGAGTTCTCTTTACCAAACACCTTGGGATACTTGTATTCAAGACCTCCCTGTGTTAAATCCTTGTGAAGTGCCACTTATTAGTACATGAATATAGATGATAATATGGGGTTTATACATAAATACAAATTATGGTCACCTCTTGGTTATTGAATGGATGATCATGATGGCAGAGGAGGGGGCACTCCTTACTGATAGAGCCTAAGTAAGTGCCTGTTAGCAATAAGGTTCTAAGGTGAACAGGATAGTAATATTGATAAATGAAAGAGAGCAGTAGAGAGGAAGCTAGTGCAAGTCCTGGGGTGAGTACTCTTTTGGCATATGTCCTATGATTTTGGGCCAGTTAGCCTCTGTAATCTTCACTTTCTTCTGTAAAGTCAATGTTTACCCAGAGTTGGGTTTCGTAAAGTAATATGCATGTTTTAATTACAGTCTGATACAGAATGATCAGTAAGTGGTAGCATTTAAAAATGTTACTAATCTAAGCATTAAATCTTACGTTATGTTAAAATATGCACTTGCATTAAGTCTCTGTTGTGGAAAGTGTGGGCTGATTTTTCAAGAAGTGTTACGAGGTTTAGTAAGCTTTATTAAGCTACTTGTGCATTCTGGATGAATTGAATTTCTGGTCATGGTTGAAGGTAAACAGATGGGCTTCTGGATGTTAGTCCTGTCATGCTTGGCACCCCCAACATTGGCCAGAGGATCCCTTCCCCCATCCTGCTCCTGGGTATGGTGGGCCAGGTGGATTCACTTCTGGATGGGCACAATTGTTTTGGCATCAGCAGCAGGTTTTTACAATGAATTCCATTGGAAAGAGGTAAACTTAACTAACAGTGCAAAAGAAAGCTTGTGTAACTTGGGCTGAAGGCCCTACTACATTCCAATAGAAAATTTCATATATGCAACCTACATAAAGTGACATTTCAAATTTGCCTCTTCCACTAATAATCTTCACTCTTGAATAATCACATCGAAGTCACCTCAGTTGTTGAGCCCGCAAAAAAGTCTGCTTGTAGTAAATGTCAATATGTGGTGCCTCCAAAAAAATCTCAAGAGTAGGGCTTTCTCCTTGCTCATCCTTGCCCTCCTGAAGTTATATATAACATAATTCCTGGATAGGTTAAGACCTCAGTAAATGTTTGTTTTTACCTAGTCAAAGTTAAAATGTGGATTAAGTTAGTAATACTTGCCCCTAATTCCCTGCCAGATGTTAAAAGACTGGCTTTTAATACTGTACTTACCCCTAAGAGTTGGCTGATTTTGGTTAATTGATTTTATCTGGTTATATTAACTCATTAATTCAACAAAAGTGTATTAGGTTTGTGCAGTCCACCAGGCATGTATAAACATTGGTGAGTATCACAGGGTGGTGTCACACAGCATTTCATGGTTACAATCTACTGGGGCTTAGAGATGAGCAAATAGGAAATTCGTTTAGTGACAAATGCCAAGAGAGATGGAGTGTTGGCCTTTGGGAGACATTCATAAGGAACATCTATCTACTTGGGACTGAATTTCTAAGGTTCTTGAACAGTTACACATACTATGATTGATAGCATATCTTTTAAAGAGAATATAAACCACACCTATATATTGATTTGCTCATCCTGGTATTTGGTAACCTGAGAATTATTAAAGGGTTATATTATTATAGAAGAATAACTTAGACTTTAGATAGTCCACATATTCTCTGGAGTAATTTCCTGACCCATGAAGAGGACATTGGAGTAGACAAATTCTGAAATGCCTTAAGTGCCAAGTCGTTGATTTTTTTTTTCAGTCATTTACAGTGTGTGCTCTAAGCAGTATTGAATACTCTACCATGTGTTGAGCCTTGCTGGTCCTGTCAGGGCACACAGAATCATAGTTTTATTTGCATATAGTGCAAATATATATATATAGACTGCAGTCTGGAAGGATTTAATTTCATGGTATAATCTCAGATTTTAATGGCATTTGAGTGGGGGGTAGTTAAAATGAATATTTTAATTTAGTACATCTGGGATAGGCTGTATGGTCAGTATTTATTAAATTCCCAGTGATGTCCCCTGGTTGGTGGACCACACTTTCACTACCAAAGGGTCTAATAAACAGTATTTTGGGGAAAAGTAATGAAAGAGTATCTAGCATATATCAGACACTATTGAGTAAATCATGTTTTGGTTAACTAAGCTCATTCTCTTACTCTATACAGAGGAGGAGCAAGGGAAGTTAACACTGAGGAGCCCTTGTGTGTGCTGATTGTCTTTCCAAATTCTTCCTTCTTGCTCACATTTCTGGCTCTCGTTAATTCCTCGGGTGTTCTTCACCAGCCTCATACTTGAGATCTGACTGTCAAATCATGTGTTTCTGTGTGTATGTAGGGAGGTAGGGGTGATTCTACCCCACATAACTAAATTTGATATTGCTATATTATGAAGGTTAATTCTCTTTCCAAATGTTCCTATCTAGGCTCTATATAAATTAGCTTTACTGTGACTGCTGCCCTTGGCATTTCCTGTGCAGACAATGATGTTTCTATGCCTCCAGCCCCCCCATCCCCTCACTGCACCTCTGGTCTCTGTGGACCCGCCATTGGTATATGCCCACATTGCTCTGGTCTTGAATTTATTTGCAAACCTACTCCTTTCTGTTGCTGGATGGGCACTTCTGAATGCTGCCTTACAGAATCCAGACCTTCATCCCCTGTTAATACTAGTTCTTTTACCAAGCCTGGGAAGCTCCTCACCCCCGTTCCAGACACATGGCCATTCACTTTTGCAAAAATGGATTTCTTTCAAGTATCCTGTTATGGCCAAGTTCAAATCTTACCTCAATTAAAATGTTCATCTCATACTACTTCTCCCAAACTATACGTATGTAAAGGAATAGCTTACAGGTAGAGGCATTATTTTCCTGGAATGAGCAACAGAGTGGCTTACTATTATGTAAATGCAGTCCTCACTAGCATAGAGTGTGTGCTGCCCACCAGCATGGCCAGGCTCACCCGTTTGGTGTTAGCATAACCATCAAGTGAAAAGGTCAGGGTAGTAAGAAGCAAACTGTGCTGCATGAGGTCACAGAAATGGTAGCTTGCAGTGGAAGAGGAAAATAAGTGAAAAGAGGAGTCTCTTCAGTTAACTACTAGAACTGTTGAGGGTTTTTTAAACTTTTTTTTATTTTAATTTTTTTAAATTTTATTTTTCAGTTTTCCAAGGTTCGTTGTTGTTTTTTAAACTCTTCTCAAGCATTTTTAATTGACCAGGGCAAATTGATACATAATAGTTACAAATAATTATGTAATAGATATTTGTTGGTTTAGTAGTTTATTATGTGATTTAAAGTTTATCTGCAGTGTTGTCTATTGGATGATATTTATTTTAATTCCTTTCTAGTTCTGAACTTCACATAATGTGAGGCTAGGTAGGATGACTCTTAAAACATTCTAAGCGCTACAGACATTTCTAAGGTTGTATTGCTATTTTATCTGCAGCCTCCCTGGTAGCAGCTGTGGGTGAATATGGCTGTTCTCTAATTTTGAGACCATTTCTTTTGGGAAACATTACCCATGTAATAATGATGGCTCTAAATATGATTACCACTGAGTTCAGATGTGTTCTCTGGACGAGAGAAAAGTCGGCTACTTGTCAAGAGTCAGCAATGTTGAAGGTGCATCTTGCTAGAAGCAAAGATGGGGAGCAGTAGTGACATCATGAGCCATTTTCATGTTAAAAAATATTTTCATCACTAAAAATTTTGTGTGTTGTTACCGATATACTAGTTTTCTGAATTGTTGTCTCTAGGCAAAGAGTAAAAGTGCAAATAAAAACCCTATGATGACTTCCAGAACTTTGTCATCAGCTTACTTTCTAAATTTTTATGTTGTAGCCTGGATTAAAGTTTTAATGAACTATGTATAACTTGAAACAAATTTTGAAAGGCAGTGTGGTAGACAACGATTGTACACCTCTTTCCTTTCATCTGAGTAGTGAACACTGTTTATTTTCCTTCTGGGGGAAGGTGTGTGTGGGATGAGGGAGAGGAGGTAATGTGCCATTCTCACTGTGAGAGTAAAGCCAGTCAGAGGACAGGTTGACCTTCAGAGATAGACATAAGAGATGGAAAGATAGGATGGTGTGGTATTCGTTTCTGGTTCCTGTTGCTTCTGAAACCCAGCTCCACTTCTACCCTTTCCACTTGCTCTTTTCATGGTAATGTGACCATTAATTGATATTTATGATAGTTTGCCTTCTTATGCCATAAATTACAAATTGAATGGTATTGTTGGTGTAGTTATATTGATGTATTTATCCAACACAGGTATTGGCACACACTTCACTGGCCCACCTAAAATACAGACATTTGACCTGGATCTCCCAAGTAACTATGTAGAGGTTGGACCAACATTGGACATGTGGAAATTGGACTTACTGATAAAGCCAGTTTACCCTTGAGTTAACATGGTATGGAACACTGCCCAATGGTGGTCGCTATTAGAGTGTGCTGACTGACAACCTGATCACGTCCTCTCTCCTAAACATGATTGATTCATGTATCCAATGAGGGTGCTGCCTGGAGTTGAAGCTATGTTGCACAATGCTCTAGTGTTCTTTTGCTACTTCACTAGGCCCACTCCATTCCAGCTCTGACAGTGCTAGGCCTGAGGGCAGGATAGCTGGGAGTGATGTCATATCTACATATCCTGAGCTTTTCATTTCTATTTCTTTTTAAAATTGAGATCTAAATTACATATATAATTTGACATTTAGGAGTGTATAATTCAGTGTTTTTAAATGTATCCTCAAGATTGTGTAACTATCACCACTACCTAATTCTGGTACATTTCCAGAATGATGGACATTTGAGCTATTTCCATTTTTTGGCTCTCATGGTATTATAAACATTTGTGTACAAGTTTTTGCATGGACAAATGTTTTCATTTCTCTTGGGTAGATACGTAGGAGTAGAGTTGTCAAGTCATGGTAGCTCTTTAATCCTTTTGAGGAACTTCTGGATATTTTCTAAAGTGGCTATGTCATTTTACAACCCTACCAGCAGTGTGTGAGGGGAGTTCTAATTTCTCCACATCCTTGACAATGCTTATTTGTTTTTGGTTCAGGCAATCCTAATGGATATAAAGTGGTAATTCAGTGTGATTTTTATTAATCACTAATGATGTTGAGCATTTTTTTTTTTTACAAGATGTGTAAATTTTCTTTAGAGAAATGTCTATTCAAGTCTAATGCCCCTTGTTAGAATTAGGTTCTTTGTTTTATTGTTGAGTTGTAAGAGTTCTTGTTTATTTTGGATACTAGATCCTTACCAGATAGACAGTTTGCAATCCATTCTTTGTATTGTCTTTTCACTCTCTTGACACTGCTCTTTGGTGCACAAAAATTTTAATTTTTATGCAGTCCAATTTTTCTTTTTTTTTTTTTTTTTCCCTTTGGCTGCTTGTACTTTGATGCATCTAAGAAATCATTGCCTAGTCCAAGGTCATTATGATGGTTAGTTTTATGTGTCAACTTGGCTAAGCTATAGTAACCAGTTATTTAATCAGTCGCTGATCTGGATCTTCTTCTTAAGATACTTTATAGATGTAGACACAGATCAGATACAGGCAACATCTACAATTGGCTAAGTAAAGGGGACCACCCTCGCTAATGGGAGTAGACCTCTTATAGTCAGTTGAAGGCTGTAAGAAAAACAACTAAGGTTTCCAGGAGGAGAATAAATTCTGCATCAAGTCCTGCCTGTATTGCCAGCCTGCCAGTCTACCTTATGCATTTCAGACTGGCCAGCCCCCAGAGTTGCTTGAACTAGTTCCTTAACAATAAATCTATCTCTACCTGTGTCTATTGATCAATCAATCTATCTAGTCATTTATCATTTATTGTTCCTGATACAGTAACAAAGAATTACATCTATGTTTTCTTCTACAAATTTTATATTTTTAGCTTTCACATTTAGGTTTTTGTTTGGTTTGGGTTTGTTTTTTAATATAGTGTGAGGGAGGGATCCAAATTCATTCTTATGTATGGTGATATCCAGTTATCTTGGCACCATTTGTTGAATGGTCTTAGAACCCTTGTCAAAAATCAGTTTACCATGTATGTATGGGTTTATTTCTGGACTTCCAATTCTATTCCATCAATCTGTAAGTCTAGCCTTAATGCCAATACCTCACTGTCTTGATTACTGTAACTTTGCAGTAGGTTTTGAAATCAAGGATTGTGAGTCCTCCAATTTTGTTCTTTTCAAGATTGGGCTATTTTGAGTCTTTGCAGTTCCATATGACTTTTAACACCAGCTTGTTCATTATTGTGGGAAACAAGGAAAGTTGAAATTTTGATAGAGAATGTATTGAATCTGTAGATTGCTTTGGGAAGTATTTCCATTTTAACAATATTAAACCTTCCAACCCATGAACATGGGATGCCTTTATTTATTTACATCATCTTTGATTTCTTTCAACAATGTTTCATAGTTGTCTTTCTTTGTAGTATACAAGTCTTGCACTTCTATTTATTTATTTATTTATTTATTTATTTATTTGTCAGAGAGAGAGAGCGAGTACATGCAGACAGAATGGCAGGAAGAGACAGAAGCAGGCTCCCTGCTGAGTAAGGAGCCCGATGTGGGACTCGATCCCAGGAACGCTGGGATCATGACCTGAGCTGAAGGCAGCCGCTCAACCAACTGAGCCACCCAGGCGTCCCAAGTCTTGCACTTCTTATTTTAAGTTTATACCTATGTATGTTGCTATTTTTGATGCTACTGAAATGGAATTGTTCTCTTAATTTCATTTTCAGATTAATTGCTGCAACTAATTTTTATATATTGATCATGTGTTTGCAATATTTTTTCCTCTGCTCTAGGGTCCCTGAAGAGAAATTTTCCCAAGTAATGACCAGCACTGTCAGCCACAGCAGGCTTATCAAGTCATATGATGAAATGAGTTAGCATTAACTGAAGTTTAATTCCTCTCTCCCAAACATTGATCTTTGCTTCCTTATTTGTTAGATATGTGCTTAGAACAAAGGATGTTTATTATTGTACAAAGGAAGTGATTCTGGGGTAGGGTATGAAAATGAAGCACTTGGAATAAAGACAGCAGTATGGAAATCAACATTCTATGTTGCCTGAGTTGTGATTATTCTGGAGTACTTTGTTGTAATTTCAGATCTTCAATGCGTGTCTTTAGTGATTCTGAATATTAATAAAACCCAAAAGTTTCTCTAAAATTATATTAGGGGATCACAATAGGGGATATTTTACTTTAAGTTAGAGAAATTTTTATTTAGCATTTTGTGTATGTGGGAAGGGGTGCTTATAGAGAGGCCTCTTGAGATTAAAGCTTCTGCGCCCATGCATCTTTTTATCCAGTTAAATATAATTCTTGGTACTGGATTTTTGAAACTGGGACCATTTATATTGAAATATTTTAAAGATTTACATTTTTCTGATGATTAAGTGATATTGAGCATCTTTTCATGTGTCGGTTGGCCATCTGTATGTCTTTGAAAAATTTCTATTCAGATCCTCTGCTCATTTTTAACTGGATGTTTTTATTATTATTTTTGGTGTTGAATTGTATGAGTTGTTTATGTATTTAGGATGTTAACCTCTTACCAGATACATGTTTGCAAATATTTTCTCCTATTCCATAGGTTGCTTTTTCATTTTGTTGATGAGTTCCTTTGCTGTACAGAAGCTTTTTTGTAGTTTTGTTTATTTTTGCTTTTGTTGTCTTACCTTTTGGAGTGAAATACAAAAACTGATTGCCAACACTAATGTTGAACAGATTACCACCTATGTTTTCTTTTAGGGATTTTGTGGTGTCAAATAATATATTCAAATCTTTAATCCATTAAAGTAGATTTATAGGGGTACCTGGGTGGCTCAGTGGGTTAAAGCCTCTACCTTTGGCTCATGATCTTGGGGTCCTGGGATTGAACCCTGCATTGGGCTCTCTGCTCAACGGAAGCCTGCTTCCCCCTCTCTCTGCCTGCCTCTCTGCCTACTTGTGATCTCTGTCAAGTAAATAAATAAAATCTTTTAAAAAATTATATTTCAATTAGTTTTAATTTAAGTATAGTTGACATACAGTATTATATTAGTTACAGGTGTATGATATAGTAACAAAATGCTCACCATAGTTAAGTTTAGTTACCATCTGTTATCATGCAAAGTTATTACAATATTACTGCCTATATCCCCTGTACTGTACTTTTCATCTACAGAACTTATTTATTTGTAACTGGATCTTTGTACCTCTTAATCCTCTTAATATGTATCACCCAGCCCTCCCACTCTTCACTTTCTGGCAACCACTAGTTTGTTCTCTGTATTTGTGTGTCTGTTCCTGTTGTTTTTTTGTTTTTTAGATTGCACATAACATGAAATCATGTATTTGTCTTTTTCTTTATGACTTATTTCACTTAGCATTAATACCCTCAGAGTGCATCTTTGTGAATAGCAAGATTTCATTCTTTTTTTTTTTTTAATGTCTGAGTAATATTCCATTGTATATATGCCATGTCTTCTTTAATTTATTCATCTATCAGTGGACACTTAGGGTGCTTCCATATGTTGATAATTGTAAATAATGTTGCAATAAACATAGATGTGCGTATATCTTTTTTAAATTTGAATATAGCTGACACACATGCATATATCTGCTTGCATTTAGTGTTTTTATTATTTTTGAGTAAATACCCAGTAGAGTGATTACTGAGTCATAGGATTGTTCTTTGTGTGTGTGTGTGTGTGTGTGTGTGTGTGTGTGTGTATGTGTGCTAAGAGAATGCAAGTGTGCAAGCTTGGGAGGAGGGACAGAGAGAGAGGAAAAGAGAGAATCTTAAGCAAGCCTCCATGCTGTACAGAGCCCAATGCAGGCCTTGATCTCACAACCTTGAGATACTGACCTGAGCTGAAATCAAGAATCAGACACTTAACCGACTGAGCCACCCAGGTGCCCCAGGTTGTTTTATTTTTAATTTTTTGAGGAACCACCATACTGTTCCATAGTGGTTGCTGCACCAATTTACCTTCTCACCAACAGGGCATAAGGGTTGCCTTTTTTCCATGTTCTTACCACTTCTTTTTTCTTAATGATAGCCATTTTAACAGGTGTGAAGTGATGTCTCATTGTGGTTTTGATTTCTATTTCCCTGATGTTGAGCTCCTTTTCATGTGTCTGTTGGCCTCTAATGTCTTGGCAAAAATCTCTATTCAGAACCTTTGCCCATTTTTAATTGAATTATTTGTTTTGGGGGTTGAGTTGTAGGAGTTACTTACATATTTTGAATAGTAAACCATTATTGGATATATCATTTGTAAATATCTTTTCCTATTAAGTAGGTTGCCTTTTTGTTTTCTTGATAGTTTCCTTTGCTGTGCAAAAAAACCTTTTTATAGTCTCAGTTGTTTTAGCTTTGATTGCCCTTGCCTGAGAGAGAGTTAAAAAATGTTGCTAAAACCAGTGTTCAAGAATTTACTGCCTGTTTTCTTTTAGGGAGTTTTATAGTTTTGAGTCTTATATTTAGGTCTTTAATCCATTTTGAATTTATTTTCATGTGTAATGTAAGAAAGTATTTCAGTTTGATTCTTTTGAATATAGCCCTCCAGTTTTCACAGCACCGTTTATTGAAGAGACTGTCCCTTCTCCATTGCATATGCTTACCTCCTTTGTTGTAGATTAATTGACTATATAAGCATGAGTTTATTTCTGAGGTTTCTATTCTGTTTTGTTTATCTGTTTCTAGGCCAGTACCATACTGATTTGATTATTATTATAGTTTTGTAGTATAGTTTGAAATCTGGGACTGTGAAGCCACCAGCTTTGTTCTTTTTTTCTCAAGATTGCTTTGGTTATTGGGAGTTTCTTTGTTGTTGTTGTTTTGTTCTGTTGTGGTTCTATACAAATTTTAGGATTATTTGTTTTAATTCTGTGAAAAATACCTTTGGTATTTTGATAGGGATTACATTAAATCTCTAGATTGCTTTGATCAATACGGACATTTTAAATAATAATTCTTTCTATCTATAAGCATAGAATATCTTTCCATTGATTTATGTTGTCTTTAGTTTCTTTCATGAATGTCTTACAGTTTTCAGTATACAAGTCTTTTACCTCCTTGGCCAAATTTATTCCTATTTTTTTTTAAAATGCAGTTGTAAATGGGGTTGTTTCTGAATTTCCCTCGCTGCTGTTAGTTTATTATTATACAGAAAAGCAACAGATTTCTGTATATTAATTTTGTATCCTGCAATTTTACGAAATCATTGATGAGTCCTAATAGTGTTTTGGTGGCGTTTTTAAAGTTTTCTATACATAGTATCATATCATCTGCAGATAGTGACAGTTTTATTTTTTCCTTACTAATCTGAATACCTTTTATTTCTTTTTGTTGTCTGATTGTTGTGGCTAGGACTTCCAGTAATATGTTGAACAAAACTGGTAAAAGTGGACATCTTTGTCTTGTTCCTAATCTTAGAGCAAAATCTTTCAGCTTTTCACCATTTAGTATCTTGTTAGCTGTGGGTGTATCACGTATGGCTTTTATTATGTTGAGATACTCTCTCTATATCCACTTTGTTGAGAGTCTTATGTCTTCAATCTTGAACTTATTTATTATTTAGGGTTTTCTCTACATAAAATCATGCCATATGCAAATAGAGATAATTTTACTCTTTTCCAATGTGGATGTCTTTCATTTCTTTTTCTTGCTCAATTGCTCTTCCATTATGTTTTGCAGTCAGAATGCAGAAATACTATCAGTATTTCGAGAGTAGTTTTCCAGCTAGAGTTGCTTATCAGGTTGCTGTGTTTCCCGGAGGGCATGATGTTGAGATTGAAGTAGTATTTAACCAAGGACCTCTCACAACAGCATGACTGTAAGTGGGCCCAGTGTTACTCAGTCTGGAATTTTCATAATCTTGTAAAATTGATATCCTACTTTTTACAATTGATGTTGGAAAATATGATTTTGGCTAAGATACCCGAAGTTATTATGGAAATACTGTAAAAAAGGAGAATTGAATGTGAATTGAAGATTAAATGATGAGTCTAGTTACTGCCACCAAATTACACTTATGCATACTGATATTACTGAATGTGGGTAATGAGTCACTCATTACAGAGTTACTCAAATAAAAGTGAAGAGAGATGTAAGAACTAATCTACAGGAATCTAATCTCAGGAAGAGTTACTCTTCCTGAGAAATAATAAAGAGCACCCCATATTCAGTATAGCTCTATTAATTAAAAAAGATTAGGCTCTGGAAAGTATGACATGACTCTGGAAAATATGACATGACACAGTATATTATAGTGGTTATGGGAATGAACCTAGAACCAGACTACCTGAGTTTAAATCCTGTCACACCGTTTATTAGCTTTGCAGGCTTGGGCTCTCTGTCCTGTTTCCTCTGTAAAATATTTTCTCTTTTATCTGTAAAATGGGGATATTACTAGGACTTAACAAGGTTTTTGAAAGGGTTAAGTTAACATGTACAAGGCACTTAGAATAATGCTTGGCATACAGCAATGGTAATGATGATGGAGGAGGAGGAGGAAGAGATAGATGCTTTTTCAGTAGTGGAAGAAATGAGATATCAAGCCATAAAAAGACATGGAGGAACCTTAAGTATACATTGTTAAGGAAGTCAGTTTGAAAAGCCTACATACCTTATGATCCCAACTATAAGACATCTGGAAAAAGCTAACAGTAAAAAGATTTAGCGGTTGCCAGGAGTTTGGGGAGTAGTAGGAATGTAGTGGGGGGATGGAGCACAGAACATTTTTAGGGCAGTATGATAATATAATGATGAATACATGCATTATTTATTTGTCAAAACCCATAGAATATGCAATACAAAGAGTGAACCCTAATGTAAACTAAAGACTTTAGTTAATGTGTCAGTATTGGTTCATCAAATGTTCCACACTAATGCAAGATGCTAGTAAGGGAAAGTGTGTGCAGTGGGGAGAAGGGAGTACATGGGTATTCTCTCTACCTAAAAATGCCCTACATTTTTTTTTTTAAAGATTGAAGGAGAAAAAAATCAAATATTTATTACAGTAGGATATAAATACAAAACCCAATAATTTTAAGACAGCATTTGCCTGGATTTTTGTAATATAAGTGCAATTGATGACTGGTATGGGCTGGAGATTTGCAGATAAATTAAGCATTGATAGAGACATGATCTTTTTTTTGTGTATTTTAATTTTTATATGAATGGAGTGAATGTTCTAAGTCACAGAGTGGGGCATATCTGCATTTTTGTCCATCCTGGCAATTCCTAGGCAATAAGCCAGTCAAGTTGGCACAGTCTGAGGCAGTTGTCAGGGATAAGAGATCTTCCACACACTTCTCAAGTCCATGTCACCAATTGGTCCAAGTCAGAAGCCCCAAATAAGAACTAATCTTTTTGGTTGGCAGGATGCAGAGAAAAAGTATGAGATTATTGCTTAACCTGGAGCTGATTGGATTCTGGAATTGGGAAGTGGCAAGCTAAAATATCAAGCTAAATAAAGAAAATATGAATAAGGTAGTGCTTTATAATATTCCATTATTTATGGTTAACAACCTGGGCAATTCCAAGAAAAAGACTATTACTCTGAGTGAAGAATGACTTGGCAGTGCTGAGGATAAAAAATAACTTTCAAAAATCCTCTTTCTGTTTCTTCTGTTGGCAAAAGTAATGGCTGAAAATGACTAGACCGACTTGAGAATAAGCAGGCTCAGCAGGACAGCCACTTGGGAAAATGCACAGGGCTGATGCAAGGCTCAGAGAGAAGGAGGTTGACATAACCCATTTTCATGTATTACTTTCCAGAAGAGCTTTTTCAGCTATTTAGTAGGCACTTGTGTTATCTTGACCCCCTGGGAACAAAAATTTATATATTTGACCAGAAGAGTTTTACTAGTAGGCAGTTTCCTAAGAGAAATAGGACATTTGTTTATTTGTTTTTCTTTTGGCTTAGCTAAATAAAAGCTGAAATTTTGCAAAGACCAGACCAGAATTGTTTAGTGTCAGGCACTTTGTAGATGTAAAAATGTGTGGATGTGTTTTATTGCAATTATATGTCATTATATAACAATAGAAAAGAGGGCAGCCGCAGCGTTGAGTGCTGCATCCAGGCAAGGGAGTCTAGATTGGATGAAGTAAATATGTGCAAAAGAAAACAAAATGTCCTGCATTTTAGAAGCCAAATTCATGTCCTCAGAGCATTTAGATGTTTTTCCTTTTTGACTCTTCTGATTTACTTTTTATAGCATGCTGGAAACACATAAGTAAAACCTAGATACTTCTGAAGCCCTTTCTTTTCCTCCCTGGCTCTAAACAACATAGGTTACTATGACTTGCTTCCTGTCTCCTTTGAGTTTACAGGCAGAAGATCTGAGGTGATGGAGCCAGCCCAGCTGTGGGAATTGGGGAAAAGGTGCCTCATCCCTTTTACTGAAATACTCCTTTTACTGAAAAACTGCTAATGCGTGTGGCAACTGTGTTCTGAAGAAACTATTGATGGTATTTTATCAATTGATCCTGGCAGTTTTAAAAATAACTGATCTCTTGATTTGTTCATCACGAATGTACCAAAGAGGGGCGCCTGGGTGGCTCAGTGGGTTAAGCCACTGCCTTCGGCTTGGGTCATGATCTCGGGGTCCTGGGATCGAGTCCCGCGTCGGGCTCTCTGCTCGGCGGGGAGCCTGCTTCCTTTCCTCTCTCTCTCTGCCTGCCTCTCTGTCTACTTGTGATCTCTCTCTGTCAAATAAATAAATAAAAATCTTTAAAAAAAAATGTACTAAAGAGTTCTGGAGGGAAACGAAAGCTGTTTGTTATTGTTAGATATTGATTGAGAAAATTAAATGCCACTAGGGCTCTTATCTACTCTCTGACTGAACTTCTAGTATTTCTAGAATTGAATTTGAACCATTTTCTCTAGGCCCCCAAATTATTATTTTATCCCTTTTGGCACATTACTTAATTATGTTTCAATAAAGGACTTGTCTATGGTCCTTATATATATAGGATTTTTAAAAAATATACAAAAATCATTTAATCAAGTGTGATAAAAAGAAAATTACAGTAAATCTAACTGCCAGATACCTCATTCATTTGATGAGGTGAATAGAGATACAGATTAATATGAAGTTTATAAATATGGTATCTGTAGAAATTTAAGGAAGACATGTTAGAGTCATCCTCTTGTGTCAGGGGCCTATGACTCCAAGGGTTTGTTTTTATTTTTGGCAATTCCTGACTTTGGGGGCAGGAAAAAATACCTCTGAGAGAATTAAAAACAAGAGAAGAGAGAAGAAGAGGGCATAGTAGCTAAATTTCTATTTCTCCTTGACCAATCAGAATTGGTAGTTTTGTATTACAGATCAATATTTAAATTTTCTCAGGATTCACTGAAGACCTAACTGCAGAAATTATATTATAGCTTTAACCTGGTTTATTTTTTTTTTTTTAAGATTTTATTTATTTATTTGACAGAGAAATCACAAGTAGATGGAGAGGCAGGCAGAGAGAGAGAGAGAGGGAAGCAGGCTCTCTTCTGAGCAGAGAGCCCGATGCGGGACTCGATCCCAGGACCCTGAGATCATGACCTGAGCCGAAGGCAGCGGCCCAACCCACTGAGCCACCCAGGCGCCCCTTTAACCTGGTTTATTAAGCTCTTCTCTAGAGAGTTCATTTTTCTGAATCAGAAGGCCAATATTCTCATACTTGCCTATCATGTTCAAGCTATTTTTAGAAATTCCACACAGGGTATATTTTATTGTATGAATTTATTTAATGCAAATTATATTGCAGACTTCAGCTACAAATGTGACTCATTTTGATTTTTTTTTAAAGGCATTTTTTTTTTTATGGATTTATTCATTTGACAGACAGAGATCACAAGTAGGCAGAGAGGCAGGCAGAGAGAGAGGAAGGGAAGCAGGCTCCCTGCAGAGCAGAGAGCCCTATGCGGGGCTCGATCCCAGGACCCTGAGATCATGGCCTGAGGCGAAGGCAGAGGCTTTAACCCACCAAGCCATCCAGGCACCCCAACTCTTTTTGATTTTAATGTATCTGCCAGTTCAATAATATTCTGCTTATTCTCTCTTGAAATCCCAGTTTTCTAATTCAGAAGCCCAGGTACTAGGTGAACTGTCAAGGCTGCAAACACTGGATCCCTTTTTGGAAACTCAAAAATCAGAATTAACAGTGTTGTTATTGAGAACCTAATGCTAGATTGTGCCCATTAGTCCTGGATTGGATCAGCAATGGACAGTGTATAATAAGAGGGCAATCAATACATTTTGGCTTGGGCTGGTCTTTTTGTCTCTAGCCTTGTCCTCTGCTGCAAGCATGTTCTCTGGGATGTACACTCAGATGGAGACTTTTGTGCAGGAAGTTTATTGAGAACTGTTGTTGGAACCAATACCTAAGGGATTAAAGCAGTCTTAGCAGAGGGAGGATGTGAGCTGTGATGCAGCCACAACAAAGGCCTCAGCCATTCCAGTGAGGGTGCTCTGGACCTGGGATGGCCGTTCAGAGTTGTCCTAATTTGGGGCAAGAGGAGTGGGCCTTTATATCCCTGTACTGACAGTCATGTTCCAGGCTACCCCTGGGATCAGAGCATGAGACTCTGTGGCAGGAAAGGCAAACCCATTCCCAGAATATGTCTATTAAAGGCAAGATTAAATCATCCTTCTCCAGGATTGAAAGGGTACAATAGACTCAACTTCACCCAAACTAGTTGATTGTCTCAGGATGGTGTTGTGTTGGGCTGTCATTGGCATGTTGGACACTCAGCAGTAGCAGTTGACAGACTGGTCTTGGTTACCTCCACCCCTGCCGTCATTGATATTCTCGTCATTGTGTCATTGTGTCAGCCCTGAGATGGTGAGGAGAGACCAGATGTTGCCAATTGGCTAAGTCATTCTGTCCAGTTTGGTGTTTGCTATCTCTTTTGTTCTCTGGTGGACATTAACCTCTGATCCAGTGATCTTCACACTTTGTACCCACTCTACACATGCATCCACATGCCTCTGACTTCCCAATTGTTTTCCCACCATACTCTTTCTCAGCCAGCTGAGCATTTTGTCACCTCCTATGAGTCCATGTGTGTTCTGACTTTAGGCTTCCTCCTACCTCACAAAGTAGATGGTGAGATGTGGTGCCCAAGGATGTCATAAGGAAGATGTCACTCACTGCTACTTTTCAGGACTGCCATAAGTAGGACTGTGGTGTGGCAGCAGTCCCTTTTTGGCTTTGTACTCATTCACAAAACTGACCAACATGGAAACTAGGCTTGTCATTATCTCTCCTTTGTAAGCTGGTCTAAAATATCCCCTTGGCCCCAATGTAGCTACAGGTATGAGCTGAAGAAGAGGCATAGATGCAACAATGATGACATGATGTTCAGGTCACTTGCACATGAAGCTCACAAGTTCCCTGTGGCCATACTTATGCCTGATCCCTTTGTACCATTTCGTTTTACAGTGGATTGCTGATGGATTTGCCTGGCCTCTTGAGTTGGTGAGTCTGACAGAGCCAGAACATCAAAGGTGGTTTTGGCTGCATGGATATCTGTTTGGCTGTGATCAGGCACTCTATCTCTCAGGGCCAGTAGTACACCAACAGCTGTTTTTCAAAAGACATAAGTATCTGCCATAGAAGGTGGGGCTTTGCTTTAGAACCAGCAGTATAATGTGATTCTCCTGTAAGGACTTGTTGCAAATACCACGGGTATTTTTTCCCCCACAAATACTTCTAATAGCATAGAGTTTCTTGAGTTGTATAGCCTAACTGGCAGGGCCACTGCACCACAATGTTGAGCTGAGAGTCACAGCAAAAGCCCCAGCCAATCCCATGGGAACAAGGTGAGGGGACTAGGTCCTTATATTCTTGCATCAACCAACCATTTCATGTGGACTGCCTCCGAAAGGGGGCATAATATCAGCTAAGGTGATTCTCATTACCCAGAGTGTGCCTCATCTGAGAGCTGCCAGCTGCATCTTGTATTCTCCCTTCCTTAAATAATCGAAAAGAAGGCGAGAAGGAAGGGGAAATGAATATAGAATAGGTAATACAGGAGCTTGGTAAGATGGTAGATCCAGATATAAATATATCTGTAATTATGTTAAATGTAAATGGTAGGATATTCTAATAAAAACAAATACTGTCAGATTGGAAACAAAATACCTAAGTACATGATAGCTAACATGATGTACAGCTAAAACATAAGGATACACATTCCTGTTTATAAAAAGATGGATAAAAAGGGACCATATTTACTCTCCCTCCTTAAAAAAAACAAAAACAAAAAAACAAGAATTCAACAAAATATATAAGGCAGTGTGAAGCACTGAATGGACACAAATGGAGTCCTCTAATTCCCTAGTTAACCACCTGGAGAAAGTTTCCTAAGATACAGGGGGTGGGTGGGGAAAGCCACATAGAACCTAGCAGTCTCCCTGATTTGAGGAGACAGAGCTGGGAACTTGGGGAACCTGAGGTGGCTAAATTTTGCAGATCAGAGTACTGGATAGAAGGGAGCAAAACAAAGATTTACAGAGGGTTTCCATTTGTTATTTCGCTCAGTACAGATCAGCCTGTGTGTGAGAGAAAAGCACCTGAGGCCAAGGAAAGAGAACTATCTGAAAGGATTAGAGGAAACAATCGGGGGACTTGGAACAGTGACTGTTCCCATAAGCAAAGCTGAATACTTCATATTTCACAAGATACTAGGTAGAATACTCAGGATGGGTTTGCCTCAGTGAAGGTAAATTAACCCTAGGCTAAATGCTACGGTGGTCCTAACAAGGAAATTTAAAAGCAAGACCTAAAGGGATCAAATTGTTTTTAAGAAATTAAACTGTGGGGCACCTGGGTGGCTCAGTTGTTAAGCTCAGGTCATGATCCGGGAGTCCTACGATCAAGCCCTGCATCAGGCTTCGTGCTCAGTGAGCCTGTTTCTCCTTCTCCCTCACCTGCTGCTCCTTCTGCTTGTGCTCACTCTCTCTGTCAAATAAATAAAATCTTAAAAAAAAAATTAACTGTGTCCTGTAACAAAGCACAAATTATAGGAATACAAAAATGCCTACCACTCAACAATCACATTGTCTGGCATCTAGTCAAAAGTCATCCAATGCTGTGCTCGCTTCGACAGCACATATACTAAAATTGGAAAGTCACCCAATGCTCAAAGTAGAAAAATAAGACCTATAATGAAGAGAAAAAAAATCATCAATTAATCAAAACTGACCCCAAAATAGCAAACAGATGATAAAATGAGCAAAGAATATTAAACTAGTTATGACTGTATTTGATATTTTTAAGAATGTAGAGGAAAGACTGAACATGAAAGATACAAAAGCCCCAAACTGAAGTTTTAGAAATAAAGACTGTAATGTCTGAGGTGAAAAATAAGATTGACAGGATTAGTAACTAATAGGAATTAATTCTAACCAAGTAGAGTTAATAACAGATTACAGAATAAGAGAGTAGTGAATTTAAAGACAATAGAAAGCATTCAAAAAGAAACCAAGGAGGAAAAAGACTGGAGGGGAAAGAAAGGACTCTCTCAAGAGTCAGGGTGTGTGGGAAGAAATAATGACTGAATATTTTCCAAATTTGATGACTACTATAAACCCACACATTCAAAAATGTAAATAAGCTTCAAGCACAAGAAACATGAATAAACAACCTTAAGTCTAATCAGCTGCTTAAAAACAGTGATACAGATACCTTAAAATCAGCAGGAAAAAGGTACATCATTATAAAAGAACGATGGTAATGATGACAGAGTATTTCTTAGTTCTTGTACTGTAGTTATGCAAGCTACAACAGAGCAGAGGAACAGCTTCAAAGTACTAGAATGGGAAACAAACCTAGAATTCTTTGCCTACTGAAAATATTTTTGGAAAACATAGGTGATATAAGAACATTTTCAAACATATTGAAGTTGAAAGAATTAACCATCAGAAGACCTGCAGTATTAGAACTATAAAAGGAAATTGTTAAAGCAGATGGAAAATTATACCAGAAGAAATATGGATCTATACAAAGGAATGAAGAACACTAAAAATTATATATATACATATACATTTCTTATTTATATCTTAAAAAGATAGTCTGTATAAAGCAATAATAATGTTGATGTCTTCTTGTAGGGTTAGTAATATATGTCAAAGTAAAATGTATGACAATAGCACAAAGTCTTGGAGGAGAGAAATAAGATTATACTGTTATAATGTTCTTACATGAAAAGTGATGTAATATCACTTGAAGGTAGATTGTGATAAATATGTATACTAGATATCTTTTTTAAAATTTTTTTTATATTTATTTATTTATTTAAAAAGATTTTATTTATTTATTTGACAGAGAGAAATCACAAGTAGATGGAGAGGCAGGCAGAGAGAGAGGGAAGCAGGCTCCCTGCTGAGCAGAGAGCCCAATGCGGGACTCAATCCCAGGACCCTGAGATCATGACCTGAGTTGAAGGCAGCGGCTTAACCCACTGAGCAACCCAGGCACCCCTGTATACTGGATATCTTAAGGCAACTACTAAAATAACATGCCAAAGAGTTGCAACTAATAAGCCAAAAGATAAGAAATGGAATAAAAAAAATTACCAAATCCAAAAAATGGCAGAAAAGAGGAAAAGGGGGAAAGAGAAAAAAATTGGACAAAAAAAAAAAATGCAAAGAGTAAGATCTTAGATTTATATTCAATGATACTAATTATTTCACCCATATCAATTAAATGTAAATGCTCTACACACCTCAATTAAAAGGCAGAAGTTATCAGATTATATTAAAAAAATGAGACCCAAACATATGCTGACTATAAGAATTCTAATTTTAATAAAAAGAACCAAATAGGTTAAAAGAAAAAGAAAGAAAAAAATACACTATGAAAACTCTAATGAAAAGAAATCTGGAGTAGCTATATTATCAGGCAAAATTGATTTCACAGGAAAGAATATATTATGAAGGATAAAGAGTCATTTAATAATGATAAATTATCAACTCATCATAGGGACATAATGACTTTAATCATTTATTTACCAAATAAAATAATTTCAAAAGTGATGCAAAACCTGATAGAATTTCAGGGTGCCTGAGTGGCTCAGTCAGTTAAGCATCTGACTCTTGCTTTTGGCTCAGGTCATGATTTAAGGGTCCTGAGATTGAGTCTCACATGGGACTTCTTGCTCAGTGGCTCAGTGTGGAGTCTGCTTGTCCCTCTCCATATATTGCTCCCCCTACTCTCTCTATCTTTCATAAATAAACAAAATCTTAAAGAGAACTTATAGATTCAAGGGGAAATAGAAAAATCCACAAATATAGTCAACAATTTCAGCAACTCTCTCAATAATTGGATAGGATAAGAAGACAGGAAATAAGGATGTAAAGGTCTCAAACAATACTTTCAATCAACTTGACCTAATTGACATTTATAGAATACTCCACCCAATACAGAAGATACATTTTGCACATGGAACATTGATTAAGCTAAGCTATATTTTGGGTCACAAAACAACAAATTTAATATGATTCAAGTCCTGCCTACATCCATTCTTGATAAAAAACCCTCAGCAAAGTAGGGATAAAGGAAACACACCTCAACATCATAAAGGCCACATACGAAAGGCCTACAGCTAATGTCATCCTCAATGGGGAAAAACTGAGAACCTTTCCTTATGGTCAGAAACAAGAGAAGGATGTTCACCCTCACCATTACTATTTAACATAGTACAGAAGTCCTGGCCTCAGCAATCAGACAACAAAAAGAAATAAAAGACATTCACATCATCAAGAAAAGAGTCAAACTTTCACATTTATAGATATTCTCTGTTGATGTTGATGTTCTATGTAGAAAACCCAAAAGACTCCACCAAAACTTTGCTTTAACTAATACATGGATTCAGCAAAGTCATAGGATATAAAGTCAACATACAGAAATCTGTTGCATTTCTATACACCAATAATGAAGCAGCAGAAAAAGAAATCAAGGAATTAGTCTCATTTGCAATTGCACCAAGAACAATAAGATACCTAGAAATAAAGCCTAACCAAAGAGGTAAAAGATATGAACTCTGAAAACTATAAAACACCGAAGAAAGAAATTGAAGTGGACACAAAGGAATAGAAAAACATTCCATGCTCATGTATAGGAAGGACCAACATTGTTAAAATGTCTATGCTACCCAAAGCAATCTCCACATTTAATGCAAACCTTATCAAAATACCACAAGCGTTTTTCACAGAGCTAGAATAAACAATCCTAAAATTTGTGTGGAACCACAAAAGAGCCTGAATAGCCAAAGCAATCTTGAAAAAGAAAAGCCAAGTTGGAGGCATCACAATTCTGGACTTTAAGCTATAATTCAAAGTGGTAGTCATCAAGACAGTATGTTACTGCACAAAAACACATAGAACAATGGAACAGAATAGAAAACCCAGAAATGAACCCTCAACTCTATGAAATCAACTAATCTTTGACTAGGCAGGAAAGAATATCCAATGGAAAAAAAAAGTCTCTTCAACAAATGGTGCTGGGAAAACTGGACAGCAAAATGCAGAAAAAATGAAATTAGACCACTTTTCTACTCTCTACATGAAAATAAATTCAAAACAGGTGAAAGACCTATATGTGAGACAAGAAACCATGAAAATATGAGAGGAGAACACAGGCAGCAACCTCTGATCTCAGCTACAGCAAGGTCTTATTAGACACATCTCTGGAGGTAAGGCAAACAAAAGCAAAAGTAAATTACTGGGACTCCATCAAGATAAAAAGCTTCTGAATAGTGAAGGAAACAATCAACAGAACTAAAAGGCAGCCTGTGGAATGGGAGAAAAAAAAAATGACATCTGATAAAGGGTTAGTCTCCAAAATCTATAAAGAACTTAACAAAGTGAACACCCAAAAAAACAAATAATCCAGTTAAGAAGTGGGCCAAAGACATGAATACATACTTTTCCAAAGAAGTCATTCAGATTGTTAACAGATACATGAAAAGATGCTCAGCAACACTCATCAGGGAAATATAAATAAAAACCACAATGAGGTTCTAGGGAAGGAGGCAAGGTGGTGGAAGACTAGGGGACCTCATTTCATCTGGTTCCTTAATTTAGCTAGGTAACTATCAAATCACTCTGAACACCTACAAATTCAACCTGAGATGTAAGAAAATAATTGCTGGAATTCTACAAGAAGAAAAGAGACCACTTTTTGCAAGGTAGGGAGGTGCAGAGAAAATCTGAGGGGATATATTGGGGAGGGAGCCTCCATAAGCCTACTATGGGAGAGTGATATAACCCCAGGGTGCAAAATCCAAACCTTTTCAAATATGCTCCAGTGAGAGTCATCCCTGCCTGAAAGGTGCTCTGGTGGTGAAGTGGGGAAGAATCCTAGGTGGGACAATGGGTCTCAGAATCCCCAGAGTCACAGAAAGAATGAGGGTGCCCGAGTTGATAGAATTCCCAAGCATTAGGGTACAGAAACTGTTAGGGTCAGCAGGCCCAAGAGGAGGCTCTCAGCTCATTTTGCCATAAATGATAAACCACAGCTGGGTCCAGTGACAGCTATCTGTTGGGGGGCCCTACAAGGGACAGAAAAAGTGGCAACCCTATGTCTTTTCCTGGGAGGATTGGTGCTGGCATGCACCGCAAGAGAATGCAGAGTTTGATACACGAAGTGAAGACTGCTTATCCCCAAGAGTTTACTGAAGAGAGGGGACCCTGATCTTTCAGCTCTGGGGCTGGAAATCAGGTTGTGGCCATTTTAATCCTCTAAAGAGGCCCAAAGAAGCCTCCACGGAACAAAAGCCACATACAGCAACCAGAAGAAATTTACACTGATTCCACCCCCCTGGTAGCTCTGCCCCAGGCAAAGACACCTGAGAATCAGTGCAGCAGTCCCCTCCCCTAGAAGATTAGCTGAAAGTCAGGGTGAACACCAAGTTTACAAACACACAGAACTGCAGAACTCCAGCACTAGGGGAAAATAGTATATAGAAATCTAAATTCTTCCTCCTGATTCAGTTTTCTTTCAGTTTAAAATTTTCCTTTACTTTTTTCCTTTTTTTCCCCCTTTTCAACTAGTTTCTCATTTTGATTGGCATGGCATTGAAAGTATAGATTGCTCTAGGCCATAGAGACATTTTATTGACTCCTTATTTTTAAGTCTTTGTTTAACTTTCATTTTTCTACCTTTACATTTTATAGATATATTCTTCATTTTTGGCTTCCTTTCACTGTATTTAATTTTATACACACACATACATATGACTTCTGCATTCTTTATAATTTGGGGATTTAGTGTCTTCTAACAAACAGACCAAAATACACCCAGGACCAAGTGGATCATCCTGTCTTGATCACCTGGGAAATTATATTCTCTCTCCTCACCCCTTTTTTCTTATTCCTTTCTTTTTTGATTTCTGACCTCTTTGGATTTGTCTAGTGTGTATTTCCTTTGGGTCATGGCTGATATTTTTGATTTTGCTCTCTTGTTCATCCATTCTTCTCAGGGCAAAATGACTAGAAGGAGGAATTCAAATCAAAAGAAAGTATGAAAGGTAATACTCTCTGCCACAGATCTAATTGATATGGATATAAGTAAAATGTTGGAGCTGGAATTCAGGAATGATTATAAAGTTACAAGTTGGGCTTGATAAAAGCATCAAAGACAATAGAGAATCTCTAGTGTGCAGAAATAAATTCTAATCAGGTTGAAATTAAAAATGCTTTAACTGAGAGGGAGATGCAAGATGGCAGAGGAGTAGGAGACGCTGTTTCAACCGGTACCCTAAAGTGAGCTAATTATCTACCAGAACACTCTGAACACCCATGAAACAAGCCTGAGATGTAGAATTACACACTTCTGGATCTCTGTGGGGGCAGAAGACATCAGTGAAGAGGTACAACATACTGGGAAAGATCGGGCTGATATCAGAGGATGAACAGAAGGGGGCGGGAACCACCAAAAGTAACCCATTGGAAAGTAATACCCCAATATGAAGGTGCCCTGTGATTAGGGACAGCCTTAACTTGGAGTCTAGTTAAAAGCCCTCAAAAAGAGCAAACAAAAGATCTTAAAGGGCAACTGGTGGAATCATGAGCACGGGCCTAAGCCTACTGACCCAGGTCAGCCACCACCTACGACCACCTGTGCCAGAGAGAGTGTGGTGGCAGAGCCTCCAGTTCCTGGTCTTGGAATTCCCAGGGCTGTGTGGCTTGCACTGATGAGGGAACAGGAGGCTGGTTGAGGACAAAGCAAAAGGCTGACACCTTGCAACCCCCCTCCCAATTCTGGGTGGGACATAGGTGACATTCTTTTTTTTTTTTTTTTAAAGATTTTATTTATTTATTTGATAGAGATTGCAACTAGTCAAAGAGGCAGGCAGGGAGAGAGAGAAGGAAGCAGGCTCCCTGCTGAGCAGAGAGCCTGATGTGGGGCTTGATCCCAGGACCCTGGGATCATGACCTGAGCTGAAGGCACTGAGCCACCCAGGCACCCCCATATGTGACATTCTTTAGGAATCTCCCAACTATCTTAATAGCTTGCTAAAAAGGGCAAAACGACTTTGGCAATGGCATGGCCTCTGATATCCGGTATCCTGTAGGTCCTCTTTAGCATATGAAAATTCTATTGAAACCTCCCTTTTCCTTACTTCCCCCACCCTCACAACCTGGGGCAGCAGCTCTTCCTGCCCATGGGTCCTGTCCCTGTGCTTTAGTAAACCACCATTTTGTACCAAACATGTCTCAAAAATTCTTTCTTGGTCATCAGCCCTGGACCTCACCTCACCAAACCTCACCTATATTCTAAAACTTCATCAGCACCATCGCTCAGCAGGGATGTACTCTCACCCTTGCATGAGGGAGTCTGGTGGGTGCTCTCTAGAACCAGAGCCTTTTGCACTCTGTGCTCACTGTGCGATGGGGTCTGATCTGCACTCCCCACCTGTGCCTAAGAGTGCTCCATGTAGGCACTAGCTGGAGGTCTCTAGGGCTGGCCAAGAGTCGGGACACTCCTGCCCAGACTTGAAGGACCTACCTAGATAACAGTCCCGGCAAAGGCAGCCACTGGAAGCAGGCTCCCTGGATCAATCTCACTTGCTGTTTTAGTGGCATGGGGGTGCAGAAACAAGCAGGCACTTTGGGTGACCCTTGAGACAGTGGCTGGGGATGTACACTGACTGTGGGAGGTCACATGGCTCAGCGGATTTGCAGAGGGGGAGTCTGTGTGTTCTGGACCAACCAGAGTGGGGCAGACTGAGGCTTCTCTCTGAGGCAGAGGTCTGGTGGCTGTTTGCTTTCCACTAAACCTCCAAAAAGCCGCCAAAGAAAAAATACCTCCAGAGGACAAAAGCCTGAAAAACAGGTTTCCATAAAGTGCAGTCCCTTGATAGGGAGCAGGAGGACTCAACCCAAACAACACTGACTGAAAAACAACAAGGCAGTCCCCTATCCCAGAAAGTCAGCCAAAAGAATGAGAGGACAACCACCACAGGATCCCCATAAAACTGTAAAACCCCTTTATCAGGGGAAAACAATATATTAAGCTACTGGCATTGCCCTAAAACCTGTGTATTTCATAGATACAACTTTTATTTTTAATTCATTCTCACTATTCTTGTTCTTTTTAATTTTTTAAACTTACTTACCATTACAACTAGAGGTTTAATACAACATATTCCATAACAACCTTTTAACTTGAACTTTTTTCATACATACACCTGTGTTTTTCTTCTTCTTTTCTATTTTTTGGTATACATATAGATATAAGCTTCAAGGTAATCCTCTTTCCCTAATCAATACTACCTCTCTATATAAACCAGTTTTACTCTCCTTTTATCTCTGGAAATTTGAGTCCTTTAACAAAGATATCAAGGTAAACCCAGGAAGAATCAAAATAACCTTCCTCACCCATGTAAGGGTTTATAGGCAAAATAAACACAACAGCAGGTGAGGTAGGCACAAGGCAAGATTTATTAAAGGCACTCTCCAGTGAAGTTTCGGGGCTCAGGAGAAGGGGAGCCAGGAAATTTGCGCTGGGAGGAGGTGGGTATCCTCAGGCGGGATTCCTCAACTCCAGGAAGAGGAGTGGGGGAAGTTGCACTGGGAGGGAGCTGGCGGGGGTGGGGGGGGTCTTTTATGGGGCCAAGGTAGGGCATGGGCTCATATCCATATATGATAGGGTATTTGGTGATCAGAGGGTATGGGGAGGGGTGTCCTTCTGTTTCCTGCATAAGTATCAGGTTACCTATGGAGACATGACCTGGGCATACATCCTTTTGGCGGAAAAGTCAAGGGGGGAGGCTGGAAGATGGCAGGCCGGAGGTCATTTCTATTGCTCCTCCTGGAGCTGCCGACCCAACATTCTGACCTTTCTGGTGTAATAGGGGCGGCGATTCAGATCTGGCTACTTTCTGCTTGCAAGGGGCATCATTATAGGGTCCTTTGGATGTGGGTAGGCAGGTATGGGGATGCAGGAGTTGGTCGACAGTGACCCTGGAAACCTCATGGATGTGATCCTGAATGAAGCGAAGAACACAGGGGAAGATTAGTGCTAACAGACAGAGGAGAATAAGGGGATTTAGGATTGGAAGGAGCCGGGTTGGTAAGGGAGAGAGCCACCATTGAGAGGGGTTTATTTCAGGGTGATGCTGGCCACGAAGGGAGTGGTGGATTTTTGCCAGAGCACTGATATTGGTTTCAACAATACTGGATTTGTTGATATAATAGCAGCATTATTCATTGAGGAATAAACCTGCGGTGAGCAGGTCCAGGCTCATCAGTTCTGTAGGGCTACCTGGGCCACTGAGGTAACCTGTTGTTGTAGGGATGCCAAAGACTCGCCTGAGGCCTCCATGGCTGTTTGGAGCTGTTCAGATAAATCTCGGGTAGCATCTATGGAGTGAGCTAGGGCCACTAGGGAAGACGCCAAGGAGACCCCAATAACAAGGGGAAGAAACACAGCCCTGCCACCTAATGTTTTGAGGGCTTAAGTCTCCTCATCAGTGTATGAGGGACTGTGGGGAGTGCTGAGAAAGAAGAGAGGAGCTGGAGAGGAGTTTAGGCCATCTGTCGGGCAATAGAGTCAGCCTTGTTGTTCCCCAAAGAGATGGGGCCCTTGGAGGCATGATGGCCATGTCAGTGGACAATCGCCACCTCAGTAGGGTAATTGAGAGCCTCAAGGAGTTTGGCAATAAGAGGCCCGTTGACTATGGGGGTTCCCTTGGTCGTGAGAAATCCCCTTTCTTGCCAGAGGACAGTGTGAGTGTGAGTAATAAGGAAAGCATATTTGGAGTCAGTATAAATAGTGGCCCATTGTCCCTCAGATAAGTGAAGGGCCCTGGTGAGAGCCACAAGTTATGCCTTTGAGAAGTAGTCCCAATGGGAAGGGGGACCGCTTCTATGACAGCGTCCAGCGTAACCACTACATAGGTCACGTGTGGCTGTCCATCTGGCGCTATGAGGGAGCTCCCATCCACGAACAGAATGCGATCGGGGTCAGGCAGCAGCTGGTCCAAAAGTCCTGGATGGGAGGGAGAGAGTTCCTCCAGGAGTTGAGAGCAGGAATGGGAAGGAGTAGGGAGAGATGAAGGTGTCGGCAAGAGAGTGGAGGGATTTAGGCAAGGGGAGACAGAGAGTGTCTGGGGGTTTTCTATGAACAGCAGGTGGTAGAGTTGGAGAGGGGAAGGAGTGAGCTGTGCCAAGGATTTGTGGCTGACTAAGTCCATCAGTCGATGGGAGGAGAAGACCATGATGGGCTGTCCCAAGGTAAGTTTGAGGCCCTCCTTTGTCAGAGAAGTGGCTGCCGCTAGGGCCCTGAGGCAGGGCTGCCCTCCCTGGGCGGTGACATCTAGTTGCTTGGAGGGTTAATGGGGATAAGGAGACCCTGCTGAGGCATGCAGTTGATGATGGGTTTAAGTCTTCACTGGTGGGTTGCTACTATAGATCTGGAAATGTCCCATACCTGCAGGTCCACGGAGGGGGGGCAGTTGGGGATAGAGGACGAGTCAGAGGGGAGTAGAGGAAGGATGAGGTGAGCAGAAGTTGAGGGAGAAGGAGAGAGACCTGAAGAGGGAGGTGGCCTGAAGTTTGTGGAGGATGTCCCTGCCTAGTAGGGGAACAGGGCAGGAAGAGATGATGAGGAAGGAGTGTGAGAAGGGGAACCCATCCAGGCTGCACCTACAGGGCGGGGTGGCCTTTGGAGTGGAGGAAGTACCATCATTTCCCGTAACTGCAACTGGGGAGGGACGAGTAGGACCCAAGTAGGAAGGCAGGACAGAATAGGTAGCCCCTGTCTCCAACAGAAAGTAAATGGACTTACCTGCTACCTGGAGCATGACCCTGGGCTCGGCATGGGTGAGAGGGGTGTCTGAGTCAGGGCTCCATCAGTCATCCTTCAATCCTAGAAGTTGGAAGTCAGGATTTACCGTCTCAGGGTCTCCCCCACGTGGAGGTGCCAGGAATCCCCTGAGGCTGGGGCAGTCCGATTTCCAGTGGCCCGTCATGCGGCATTGAGGGCACGGCCTAGTAGGCGCTTTTGGATTGGGGCATTGATGGGCCCAGAGTCCCTTGCCTCCACACTTAAAACAGGCCCCCAGAGGGACGCAGTTAGGTGCTCCCTTCTGTTGACCCCCAGAACCTGCTGGCCTCAGGGCTGCTACCAGGGCTTGGGTCTGCAGTTGGACCTTCTGTTGGGAGTCTGGCTTGGTGCTTAAGCTCTGCTGCCTCCTCTTGGGAGTTAAAGACTTTAAATGCCATTTTCACCAGATAGAAATGGGAGTTTGAGGGCCCTCCTCCACTTTCTTTAATTTTTTCTGAATGTCAGCTGCTGACTGAAAATAAAGTGGGTAGCTAAAACAGTCGCCCCTGCCAGAGAGGCTGGGTCTAGGCGAGTGTATTGAGTTAACACCTCAGTAAGTCAGTTAAGAAACATGGCCAGGTTTTCACTGGGTTCCTGAATGAATTCCCCTCACAAACCTTCTACAACTCTCCTTTGCATTCAGGTTTTGTCCCAAACAACCATCTCATTTAGGACAAAATTATCTCCTTTTACTTTCAACAAAATGTACTCCCATTCCTTAAATCTTTCTTACATATCTTCTACTTTCCTACATACAGAGTTGCTTCCTTTATTTCCATCAGTTTTACAGTTAGCAGAATTCTGTACTCTTAGAAGCACCGTTAGTTATTAACCTCTAGTCAGTTATTAATCAATTGTGAATAGTTATAACAGAATTCTTTAGATGCCAATTTATGAATCAGTTAAGCACAAATCATACTTACTAACAGATTTAAATATTCTTATTTTCTTTGCTGTAAGAAGTCAAAAGCACAAACTCATGTTCAGTAATCAATGACTTGGCACTTTATCTTCTTTGGAAAAGACCTAAATGTCCAACAAATTTAATTCCATTTGTCATCCAAGAAAAACTTGAAAAAATATTGTATCTATTTATTCTTGAGAGACAGAGAGAGAGAGAGAGAGAAGCAGAGGCAGAAAGAGAAGCAGACTCTCTAAGGAGCAGGGAGCCAGATGCAGGACACAATCCCAGGACTGTGGGATCATGATCTGAGCCAAATCTAGATGCTTAACCATCCAAGCCACCTAGGCACCCAACTTTTATTTTTTAAAGTAATAATTTAAGAGAAACAATTTATTGCAGAAATTAGAAAAATAGTTTATACTTGAGTTTATTCTTTTTTAAACATTTAAAAAATATTCAATGAATTAACATATAATGTATTATTGTTTCAGATGTACAGGCATGCATTTTATTCAGTGTATATAATATTAAGTGCTCATTACATCACCTGGCCTCCTCAATGCCCATCACCCAGTTACCCCATCCTTCCACACTGCTCCCTGGAAGGGAGAAACCCTCAGTTTTTTTCTTATTCACATAAACAATGAATTTTGGAACACTGAAAAACTAAAATTAAATTTAAGAAAATTTATTATGGTTTGTCTCCCTCTCTGCTTTTTTCTTGTTTTATTTTTTCCTCTTCCCCTATGGTCCTCTGTTTTGCTTCTTAAATTCCACATATCAGTGAAATCATATAATTGTCTTTCTCTGATTCACTTATTTTGCTTAGTATAATACCCTCTAGTTCCATCCATGTCATTGCAAATGGCAATATTTCTTTTTTTGATGGCTGTGTAATAGTCTATTGTATGAATATACCACTTTTTTTTTTTCCCACATCTTCTTTATCCATTCATCTGTTGATGGACATCTGGTCTCTTTCCATAGTTTGACTATTGTGAACATTGCTGCTATACACATTGGGGTGTATGTATGCCTTCAGATCACTACATTTGTATCTTTGGGGTAAGATAATAGTGCGATTGCTGAGTTGTGGGGTAGTTCTATTTTCAACTTTCAACTTTTTTTTTTACTGTTTTCCAGAATGGCTGTACCAGTTTGCATTCCCACCAACAGTGTAGGATTGTTCCCCCTTTTGTGCATCTTCACCAACATCTATATCATTTCCTGACTTGTTCATTTTGGCCATTGTGACTGGTGTGAAGTTGTATTTGCTTGTAGTTTTGATTTGTATTTCCCTGAAGTCAAGTGATGTGGGACAGTTTTTCATATGTTGGCCATTTGTATGTCTTCTTTGGAGAAATGTCTATTAATGTATTCTGCCCATTTCTTGATTGGATTTTGTGTTCTTTGGGTGTTGATTTGGGTAAGTTCTTTATAGATTCTGGATACTAGCTCTTTACCTAATATGTCATTTGCAAATACCTTATTCCATTCTGTGGGTTCCCTTTTGGTTTTGTCAACTGTCTCCTTTGCTGTGCAAAAGCTTTTTATCTTGATGAAGTCCTAATAGTTCATTTTTGCCTTTGTTTCCCTTGCCTTTGGAGATGTGTCTAGTAAAATTTGCTGTGACCAAGGTCACAGAAGTTGTTGCCTGTATTCTCCTCTAGGATTTCAATGATCCCTCTCTCACATTTAGGTCTTTCATCCATTTGAGTCCATTTTTGTGTATGGTGGAAAAAAGTGGCCAAGTTTCATTTTTCTGCATGTGTCTGACTAATTTTTCCAACACCGTCTGTTGAAGACACTGTCTTTTTTCCACTAGATATTCTTTCCTGCTTTGCCAATTTATTAATTGACCATAGAGTAGTGGGCCCATTTCTGGGTTCTCTATTCTGTTCCATTGATCTAGGTGTCTGTTTTTGCACCAGTACCATACTCTTTCAATGACGACAGCCTTGAAATATAACTTATAGTCCGGAATTGTGATGCCATCAGCATTTTCTATTTCAACATTCCTTAGGCTATTCAGGATCCTTTCTAATTCCATACAGATTTTAAGATTATTTGTTCGAGCTCTGTGGAAAATGCCCATGATATTTTGATAGGGCTTGCACTGAATGTGTAGAATGCTCTGGGTAGCATAGACATTTTAACAATATTTATTCTTCCAAATCCATAAGCATGAGATGTTTTTCCATGTCTTTGTGTTCCTCAATTTCCTTCATGAGTATTCTGTAGTCATCTGAGTACAGATCCTTTGCCTCTTTGGTTGGGTTTATTTCTAGATATGTTCATTTTGGGTGCAATTGTAAATGGGATTGACTCCTTGATTTCTCTTTCTTTGAGACAAGAGATTCTTAACCTACAGAGATGGGGACATTAGACTGACAGCAAAACTATCCACAGAGACCTGGCATGCCAGAAAGGTTGGCATAATATATTCAGAATAGTAAATGAGAAAAGCATGCACCCAAGAATAATTTATCCAGCAAGGCTGTCATTCAGAATGGAAGGAGAATTAAAGAGCACCAGGAAAAGCAGAAACTAAGAGAATATGACCACTAAACTAAGCCTATAAGAAATATTAAAGGGGATCCCATAAGTGAAGAGAAAACCCAAAAGAAACAGATAATCTACAGAAACTGGGGCCTTACAGGCAATACACTGGCATTAAATTCATATCTTTTAATAGTTACTCTGAATGTAAATAGACTAAATGCTCCAGTCAGAAGACACAGGGTATCAGATTAGATAAAAAAAAACAAGACCCATCCATATGCTGTCTACAAGGGACTCATTTTAGACCTAAAGTCACCTCCAGATTGAAAGTGAGGGGGTGGAGAACAATTTATCAGGCTAATGGACCTCAAAAGAATGCTGGGGTAGCAATCCCAATATTAGACAAAATTGATGTTAAATCAAAGACTGTAGTAATGGATGAAGAGGGACATTGTACCATACTTGAAAGGCTTATGCAACAAGAAGATCTATAATTATAAATATTTATGCTCCTAATGTGGGAGTAGCCAAATATATAAACCAATTAATAACCAAATTAAAGAAGCACATTGATAATAATACTAGGGGACTTCAACGCACCGCTCACAGCAATGGACAGATCATCTAAGCAGAAGATCAACAAGGAAACAAGGGCTTTGAGTGACATACCGGACCAGATAGATTTCATAGATATATTCAGAACATTCCACCCTAAAGCAACAGAATACACATTCTTCTTGAGTGCACATGGAATAGTCTCCAGACTAGATCACATACTGAGTCACAAATCAGGTCTCAACTGATACCAAAATATTGGGTTTATTTCCTCCATATTTTCAGACCACAATGCTTTCAAACTTGAACTCAATCACAAAAGGAAATTTAGGTCAGCTTCTTTAGATGTAAGTATAACTTGTGTATTTGAGACTTTTCTAATTTTTTTGAGAAATATTTGTATTGCTATGTACTTCCCTCTTAGGCCTGGCTGCCTTTGCTGAATCCCAAAGGTTTTGAATAGCTGTGTTTTCATTTTCATTTGTTTCCATAAATTAAAAAAAAAATCTTCTCTATTCATCAGTGATATTGGTCTGAAATTATCCTTTTTGGTAGGATCTTTGCCTGGCTTGGGGATCAGGGTAATGCTGGCTTCATAGAAGGAGTCTGGAAGTTTTCCTTCTGCTTCAATTTTTTGAAACAGCTTCAGGAGTATAGGTGTTATTTCTTCTTTGAAAGTTTGGTAGAATTCCCCAGGGAATCCGTCAGGTCCTGGGCTCTTGTTTTTTGGGAGGTTTTGGATCACTATTTAAGTTGTCAATTTCTTCCTGGTTCAATTTTGGGAGTTTATAGTTTTCCAGGAATGTGTCCATTTCATCTAGGTTGCTTAGCTTATTGGCATATAACTGTTGATAATAACTTATAATGATTGTTTCTACTTCCTTGGTGTTCATTGTGATCTCTCCCTTTTCATTCATAATTTTATGAATTTGGGCTTTCTCTCTTTTCTTTTGGATTAGTGTGGCCAATGGTTTATCGATCTTATTGATTCTTTAAAAAAACCAGCTTCTAGTTTCACTGATACGTTCTACTGTATCTCTGGTTTCTACCTCATTGATCTCAGCTCTAATCTTGATAATTTCCCTTCTTATTTGTAGAGTTGGTTTGATTTGTTGTTGATTCTCCTGTTCTTTAAGGTGTAGAGACAGCTGCTGTGTTCTGGATTTTCCAGTTATTTTGAAGGAGGCTTGTATGGCTATGTATTTCCACCTTTGCTGTATCCCATATGTTTTGGACCGAAGTGTCTTCATTCTCATTGGTTTCCATGAATTGTTTCAGTTCTTCTTTGATCTCCTGGTTGATCCAAGCATTCTTAAGCAAGGTGGTCTTTAGCTTCCAGGTGTTTGAGTTCCTTTGGAACTTTTCCTTGTGATTGAGCTCCAGTTTCAAAGCACTGTGATCTGAGAATATGCAGGGAAAAATCTCAATCTTTTGTTATCGGTTGAGTCCTGATTTGTGACCCAGTATGTGGTCCATTCTTGAAAAGGTTCCATGTGCACTTGAGAAGAATGAGTATTCTGTTGTTTTAGGGTGGAATGTTCTGTATATATCTATGAGGTCCATCTGGTCCAGTGTGTCATTCAATGCTCTTGTTTCTTTATTGATTTTCTGCTTCGATGATCTGTCTATTTCTGAGAGAGGTGTGTTAAGATCTCCTACTATTAATGTATTCATATCAATATGATTCTTTATCTTCATTAACAGTTTTCTTATGTAGTTGGCTGCTCCCATATCGGGGGCATAGATATTTAAAATTGTTGGAATATGGATGCTAAGATTCTCAATAAGATCCTAGCAAATAGGATCCAACAGCACATTAAAAAGATTATCCACCATGACCAGGTGGGATTCATCCCTGGTCTACAAGGATGGCTCAACATTCGCAAATCAATCAATGTGATAGAACAAATTAATAAGAGAAGACAGAAGAACCACATGGTCCTCTCAATCGATGCAGAAAAAGCATTTGACAAAATCCACCATCCGTTCCTGATTAAAATGCTTCAAAGTATAGGGATAGAGGGAACATTCCTGAACTTTATCAAATCTATCTATAAGACCCACAGCAAATATCATCCTCAATGGGAAAAAGCTTGCATCCTTCCCGTTGAGATCAGGAACACGACAAGGATGCCCACTCTCACCACTCTTGTTCAACATAGTATTAGAAGTTTTAGCAACAGCAATCAGACAACAAAGGGAAATAAAAAGTCTCCAAATTGGCAATGAAGAAGTCAAACTCTCTCTTCGCAGATGACATGATTCTTTATATGGAAAACCCAAAAGACTCCACCCCCAAACTACTAGAACTCATACTGCAATTCAGCAACGTGGCAGGATACAAAGTCAATGTACAGAAATCAGTGGCCTTCTCATACAGTAACAATGAAAATACAGAAAGGGAAATTAGAGAATTGATTCCATTTACTATAGCACCAAGAACCATAAGATACCTGGGAATAAACCTAACCAAAGAGGTAAAGGATGTGTACTTGAGGAACTACAGAACACTCATGAAAGAAACTGAAGAAGACACAAAAAGATGGAAGACCATTCCATGCTCTTGGATCAGAAGAATAAACATTGTTAAAATGTCTATACTGCCTAGAGCAATCTATACTTTTAATGCCATTCTGATCAAAGTTCCACCGGTATTCTTCAAAGATCTGGAGCAGATAATCCAAAAATTTGTATGGAATCAGAAGAGACCCCGAATCGCTAAGGAAATGTTGAAAAACATAAATAAAATGGGGGCATCACGTTACTTGATTTCAAGCTTTACTACAAAGCTGTGATCACCAAGACAACATGGTACTGGCATAAAAACAGACACATAGACGAGTGGAACAGAGTAGAGAGTCCAGATATGGAGCCCCAACTCTATGGTCAAATAATCATCAACAAAGCAGGAAAAAATATACAGTGGAAAAATGGTGCTGGGAGAATTGAGCAGCTATATGTAGAAGAATGAAGCTCGACCATTCTCTTACACCATACACAAAGATAAACTCGAAATGGATAAAAGACCTCAATGTGAGACAGGAATCCATCAGAATCCTAGAGGAGAACATAGGCAATAATCTCTTTGATATCAGCCACATCAACTTCTTTCAAGATATGTCTCCAAAGGCAAAGGAAACAAAAGTCAAAATAAACTTTTGGGACTTCATCAAGATCAAAAGCTTCTGCACAGCAAAGAAAACAGTCAAGAAAACCAAGAGGCAACCCACGGAATGGGAGAAGATATTTGCATATGACAGTACAGACAAAAGGTTGATATCCAGGATCTATAATGAATTCCTCAAACTCAACACACACAAAACAGACAATCATATCAAAAAATGGGCAGAATATATGAACAGACACTTCTCCAGTGAAGATATACAAATGACTATCAGACACATTAAAAAATGTTCATCATCACTAGCCATCAGGGAGATTCAAATTAAAACCACATTGAGATATCACCTTACACCAGTTAGAATGGCCAAAATTAAGACAGGAAACAACATGTGTTCGGAGGAGATGTGGAAAAGGGAAACCCTCTTACACCGTTGGTGGGAATGCAAGTTGGTGCAACCTCTTTGGAGAACAGTGTGGAGATTCCTCAAGAAATTAAAAATAGAACTTCCCTATGACCCTGCACTCCTGGGTATTTACCCCAAAGATACAGATGTAGTGAAAAGAAGGGCCATCTGTACCCCAATGTTTATAGCAGCAATGGCCATGGTCGCCAAGCTGTGCAAAGAACCAAGATGCCCTTCAATGGACGAATGCATAAGGAAGATGTGGTTCATATACACTATGGAGTATTATGCCTCCATCAGAAAGGATGAATACCCAACTTTTGTAGCAACATGGATGGGACTGGAAGAGATGATGCTGAGTTGCTGAGTGAAATAAGTCAAGCAGAGAGAGTCAATTATCCTATAGTTTCACTTATTTGTGGAGCATAACAAATAGCATGGAGGACATGGGGAGTTAGAGAGGAGAAGGGAGTTGGGGAAATTGGAAGGGAGGTAAACCATGAGACTATGGACTCTGAAAAACAATCTGAGGGGTTTGAAGTGGCCGAGGGTGGGAGGTTGGGGTACCAGGTGGTGGGTATTATAGAGGGCATGGGTTGCATGGAGTACTGGGTGTGGTGAAAAAATAATGAATACTGTTGTGCTAAAATAAATAAAAAATAAATTTAAAAAAATCTCTAATTTCCTGGTTGACCCATTCATTCTTTAGTAGGATGTTCTTTAGCTTCCAAGTATTTGAGTTCCTTCCAAATTTCCTTTTACGATTGTTCACTTTTTAATTTTTTATTTATTTTTATTTTTTATTTATTTATTTTTTAAAGATTTTATTTATTTATTTGACAGAGAGAGATCACAAGTAGGCAGAGAGGCAGGCAGAGAGAGGAGGAAGCAGGCTCCCTGCTGAGCAGAGAGCCGGATGCGGGGCTCGATCCCAGGACCCTGAGATCATGAACTGAGCCGAAGGCAGTGGCTTAACCCACTGAGCCACCCAGGCGCCCCGATTGTTCACTTTTTAAAAAACCTTTTTTTAACCATGTATAAATTTGCATTAGTTTTTTTTAAATTTTATTTTTCAGTGTGCCAAGATTCATTGTTTATGTATTACAACCAGTGCTCCATGCGATAAGTGCCCACCTCAATACCCACCCCTACGCTCACCCATCCCCGACCCTTCTCCCCTCCAAAACCCTCAGTTTGTTTCTCAGAGTTTGCAGTCTCTCATGGTTTATCTCCCCCTCCAATTTCCCCCAATTCACTTTTCCTTTCCTTCTCCTAATATCCTCCATGCTGAGGATGTTATTCCTTATGGTTCACAAGTAAGTGAAACCATATGATAGTTGACTCTCTGCTTGACTTATTTTGCACTTCTGGATACAGCAAGAAGGCCTGGAGATCTTTAAGCTGGCTCAGAATGACCTTCAAAGATACTGATAGATCTTGTATTCCATTTTTCTAGTTTCCCAAGGTCTTAAAATAACGTTTGTGTGGGATTATTTGATATATTTATTTTTGTGTAATAATTTTGATATAATTAAAACTTCCAGAAAAATGACAAGAATAAAAAAGGAACTTTTATTATGTACTTTACTCAGATCCACCAATTTTTTATGTTTTGCTCCATTTATTTATCATTCACTCAATAAATATGGAAATAAATAATTAAAAAAATGAGAAAGGGTTTACACAGAGTTGAGGGCTTAGGAATTGTTAACAGTTTTTTTTTTCTTCTCATTGTTCCCTTATCCTTTGGCTCAGAGTGCCTTAAGTCTCTGAGTGCCAGGATGCAGCAGAGCTCCTGTCACTAATGCAGCTCATATTGGAGTGCTATGGGCAAACTTGGGTGATGGTCTCGCAAAACTGCCTCTTAAATGTTAGGGCAAATTGAAGAGAAGTAGTTGATGACTCCTTTCCAATAACATTATGAGATGAACCTACCTTTAATGTAATTTGAGGAAGAAACTTCAACTACCTTAAAGGAAAAAAAAATGACAGTACTGCTATGTTAAAGACAAAAACAATGGGGAAAAACTCCTATACGAATACGGGCATCATTAAGAGAGAAAAACAGAGCAGAAATAAACTGTTTTAACGAACTTTTCAAAACGAGTCCTCTGGGTGGCTCAGTTGGTTGTGTTTGCTTTCAGCTCAGATCATGATCTCAGGGTCCTGGTATGGAGTCCCACATCGGGCTCCTACTCAGTGGGTAGACTGTTTCTCTCTCTCCTTCTCCCTTTGTCTCCACCCTCCCACTCATG
Source organism: Mustela lutreola (assembly GCF_030435805.1). Taxonomy (NCBI): domain Eukaryota; kingdom Metazoa; phylum Chordata; class Mammalia; order Carnivora; family Mustelidae; genus Mustela; species Mustela lutreola. The sequence continues at coordinate 85,122,141 of NC_081292.1, read as the reverse complement.
CTCTCTCTCTTTCTCTCAAATAAATAAAATCTAAAAAATAAAATTTTCAAAGCTTCTACCACTGACCTGAAGCTACCAATTGATTTTCTAGAATTGCAAGAACTTCAGGTATAGACTCCTCTGCAAAGGGGGAGATTAAGGAAAGTAGAAGAGTCATCGATTTCAGGGTCTCAGAGACTGTTTCTAAGTTGTTGGCCATGGACAGGTTGGTGTGAGGTCCTAGAGACTTAGGCAGGCATATTTAAGCTCAGCCTTTGCTCTGTTTTTTCTCACTTTGCCACATGTGCCTCTCCCTGCTCAGCTAATCCTATGCTGTAGAGTCTGTTGGGCTAACAATACTTGTTCACTTTAACCAAGACTGTAATCTCTTAGGTTCTTTGGAGGATTAAGTCAGGTCATGTGTGTGCAAACGCTTAAGAGACTGCCAAATTTGACCTGGATATGAAGTATGAAAGTTGCCATATCAGTTAGAATCCAAGGCACACTTGAATGAGGATAATTCAAAGAGGACTGAATGAAGACGCTGATTACCAAGTCTGGGAAGCCTCAGAGCTTGTGTAGTAGTCCAAGCAGGTGCAGGCAGGGAGATGCTGATTACCAAGTCTGGGAAGGCTCAGAGCTTGTGTAGAAGTCCAGGCAGGTGCAGACAGGGCTGGAGCAATTGAGAGGGAATGGTTACCAGCCAGAAGTTGACAGAGAGACCTCAAAAGCACTGCGTTCCTCTCAGAATCCAGAACCTCAGGGTGCAGCCACATTTTGTGCCCTTGGCTCCCCTGCTAGGGCAGGGTTCAGCCTCGCTGAGCCCACCAAAATGTCTAGAGTGGGGCTGCTCATGTAATGTGTGGTGACAAAGTCCTTGCTGAGGTGGTCCATGCCCACATAATAAAGGCATTCAGCCTCCTAGGGTGGGAAGTAGGGTGGAGAGTTTGAGAGGGAATCTGGAGGGACAGCTGGAGAATACTGAGCACAGTCACTAAGGATTTCCTGGTGACTTTGTGTTAAAATACTGTGTGTGTTAGAATACCATGTAGAGAACCATCAGTGAAATAATACAACTTATAAATTTGTTATTTTGTTATTGTAGAGTAATGATAGACCATGATCTCAGCCAATTGTTTTTGAATATATCATTAGTTGGGAAACCTAGTAAAAAAATGAGACAACAGTATCTTGGATTGCACTGGAATCGGGATGGGAGTAGAGCAGCTTGGAGCTTTTCCCCTAGTTCCTTGTGAACATTTTTTTCCCTGAAGCAATGAGGAACTGGGATCAATTGATTTGAGAACCACTGGTCTAATGCTCTTAAAATCAGGTATTTGGGACTTCAGGTTTTTTTTTTTTCCCCTCAATAGGTCAAGTATAATTTTTTTGTTGTTGTTTTTTAAACAACTTTGTTGTTGTTGTTGTTTTTAAAAATTTTTTATTTTTTAAATTACTTTTCAATGTACTAGAATTCATTGTTTATGCACCACACCCAGTGCTCCATGCAATATGTGCCCTCCACAATACCCACCACCAGACTGGCCCAACTTCCCACCCCCCACCCCTTCAAAACCCTCAGATTGTTTTTCAGAGTCCATAGTCTCTCATGGTTCATCTTCCCCTCCAATTTCCCACAGCTCCCTTCTCCACTCCATTTCCCCATGTCCTCTATGTTATTTATTATGCTCCACAAATAAGTGAAACCATATGATAATTGACTCTCTCGGCTTGACTTATTTCACTCAGCATAATCTCTTCCAGTCCAGTCCATGTTGCTACAAAAGTTGGGTATTCATCCTTTCTGATGGAGGCATAATACTCCATAGTGTATATGGACTACATCTTTCTTATCCATTCGTCCGTTGAAGGGCATCTTGGTTCTTTCCACAGTTTGGTGACTGTGGCCATTGCTGATATGAACATTGGGGTACAGATGGCCCTTCTTTTTACTACATCTGTATCTTTGGGGTAAATACCCAGGAGTGCAATTGCAGCGTCATAGGGAAGTTCTATTTTTAATTTCTTGAGGAATCTCCACACTGTTCTCCGAATTGGCTGCACCAACATGCATTCCCACCAACAGTGTAAGAGGGTTCCCCTTTCTCCACATCCTCTCCAACACATGTTGTTTCCTGTCTTAATTTTGGCCATTCTAACTGGTGTAAGGTGATATCTCAATGTGGTTTTAATTTGAATCTCCCTGATGGCTAGTGATGATGAACATTTTTTAATGTGTCTGGTATGTCTCAATTGGAGAAGTGTCTGTTCATGTCTTCTGCCCATTTTTTGACATGATTATTTGTTTTGTGTGGGTTGAGTTTGAGAAGTTCTTTATAGATCCTGGATGTCAGCCTTTTGTCTGTACTGTCATTTGCAAATATCTTCTCCCATTCCGTGGGTTGCTTCTTTGTTTTCTTGACTGTTTCCTTTGCTGTGCAGAAGCTTTTGATCTTGATGAAGTCCCAAAAGTTTATTTTGACTTTTGTTTCCTTTGCCTTTGGAGACATATCTTGAAAGAAGTTGCTGTGGCTGATATCAAAGAGATTATTGCCTATGTTCTCCTCTAGGATTCTGATGGATTCCTGTCTCACATTGAGGTCTTTTATCCATTTCGAGTTTATCTTTGTGTATGGTAAAGAGAATGGTTGAGTTTCATTCTTCTACATATAGCTGCTCAATTCTCCCAGCACCATTTATTGAAGAGACTGTCTTTTTTCCACTGCATATTTTTTCTTGTTTTGTCAAAGATTATTTGACCATAGAGTTAAGGGTCCATATCTGGGCTCTCTACTCTGTTCCACTGGTCTATGTGTCTGTTTTTATGCCAGTACCATGCTGTCTTGGTGATCACAGCTTTGTAGTAAAGCTTGAAATCAGGCAACGTGATGACGCCAGTTTTGTTTTTCTTTTTCAACATTTCCTTAGCGATTCGGGGTCTCTTCTGATTCCATACAAATTTTTGGATTATTTTCTCCAGCTCTTTGAAAAATACCAGTGGAATTTTGAATGGCATTAAAAGTATAGATTGCTCTAGGCTGTAGAGAGATTTTACCAAGAGCATGGAATGGTCTTCCATCTCTTTGTGTCTTCTTCAATTTCTTTCATGAGTGTTCTGTAGTTACTTGAGTATAGATCATTTACCTCTTTTGTTAGGTTTATTCCCAGGTATCTTATGGTTCTTCGTGCTATAGTAAATGGAACAGATTCTCTAATTTCCATTTCTGTGTTTTCATTGTTAGTGTATAAGAAAGCAATTGATTTATGTACATTGACTTTGTATCCTGCCACATTACTGAATTGCTGTGAGTTCTAGTAGTTTGGGGGTGGAGTCTTTTGGGTTTCCCATATAAAGTATCATATCATCTGAGAAGAGAGAGAGTTTGACTTCTTCATTGCCAATTTGGATACCTTTTATTTCTCTTTGTTGTCTGCTGTTGCTAGGACTTCTTTTTTTTTTAAATTTTTAATTTTTTATAAACATATATTTTTATCCCCAGGGGTACAGGTCCGTGAATCACCCCACAGCACTCACCAAAACAACCCCCCCCCAATGTCCATAACCCCACCCCCCTTCTCCCAACCCCCCTCCCCCCAGCAACCCTCAGTATGTTTTGTGAGATTAAGAGTCACTTATGGTTTGTCTCCCTCCCAATCCCATCTTGTTTCATTGATTCTTCTCCTACCCACTTAAGCCCCCATGTTGCATCTCCACTTCCTCATATCAGGGAGATCATATGATAGTTGTCTTTCTCTGCTTGACTTATTTCGCTAAGCATGATACGCTCTAGTTCCATCCACGTTGTCGCAAATGGCAAGATTTCATTTCTTTTGATGGCTGCATAGTATTCCATTATGTATATATACCACATCTTCTTGATCCATTCATCTGTTGATGGACATCTAGGTTCTTTCCATAGTTTGGCTTTTGTGGACATTGCTGCTATAAACATTCGGGTGCACGTGGCCCTTCGGATCACTACGTTTGTATCTTTAGGGTAAATACCCAGTAGTGCAATTGCTGGATCATAGGGCAGTTCTATTTTCAGCATTTTGAGGAACCTCCATGCTGTTTTCCAGAGTGGTTGCACCAGCTTGCATTCCCACCAACAGTGTAGGAGGGTTCCCCTTTCTATGCATCCTCGTCAGCATCTGTCATTTCCTGACTTGTTGATTTTAGCCATTCTGACTGGTGTGAGGTGATATCTCATTGTGGTTTTGATTTGTATTTCCCTGATGCTGAGTGATATGCAGCACTTTTTCATGTGTCTGCTGGCCATTTGGATGTCTTCTTTGCAGAAATGTCTGTTCATGTCCTCTGCCCATTTCTTGATTGGATTATTTGTTCTTTGGGTGTTGAGTTTGCTAAGTTCTTTATAGATTTTGGACACTAGTCCTTTATCTGATATGTCATTTACAAATATCTTCTCCCATTCTGTCAGTTGTCTTTTGATTTTGTTAACTGTTTCCTTTGCTGTGCAAAAGATTTTGATCTTGATGAAATCCCAATAGTTCACTTTTGCCCTTGCTTCCCTTGCCTTTGGCGATGTTCCTAGGAAGATGTTGCTGCGGCTGAGGTCAAAGAGGTTGCTGCCTGTGTTCTCCTCAAGGATTTTGATGGATTCCTTTCACACATTGAGGTCCTTCATCCATTTTGTCTATTTTTGTGTGTGGTGTAAGGGAGTGGTCCAATTTCATTTTTCTGCATGTGGCTGTCCAATTTTTCCAACACCATTTATTGAAGAGGCTTTTTTCCACCGGACATTCTTTCCTGCTTTGTCAAAGATTAGTTGACCATAGAGTTGAGGGTCTATTTCTGGGCTCTCTATTCTGTTACATTGATTTATGTGTCTGTTTTTTTGCCTGTACCATGCTGTCTTGATGATGACAGCTTTGTAATAGAGTTGAAGTCCGGAATTGTGATGCCACCAACATTGGCTTTCTTTTTCAATATTCCTTTGGCTATTCGAGGTCTTTTCTGGTTCCATATAAATTTTAGAATTATTTGTTCCATTTCTTTGGAAAAGATGGACGGTACTTTGATAGGAATTGCATTAAATGTGTAGATTGCTTTAGGTAGCATAGACATTTTCACAATATTTATTCTTCCAATCCAGGAGCATGGAACATTTTTCCATTTCTTTGTATCTTCCTCAATTTCTTTCATGAGTACTTTATAGTTTTCTGAGTATAGATTCTGTGTCTCTTTGGTTAGGTTTATTCCTAGGTATCTTATGGTTTGGGGTGCAATTGTAAATGGGATTGACTCCTTAATTTCTCTTTCTTCTGTCTTGTTGTTGGTGTAGAGAAATGCAACTGATTTCTGTGCATTGATTTTATATCCTGACACTTTACTGAATTCCTGTACAAGTTCTAGCAGTTTTGGAGTGGAGTCTTTTGGGTTTTCCACATATAGTATCATATCATCTGCGAAGAGTGATAATTTGACTTCTTCTTTGCCGATTTGGATGCCTTTAATTTCCTTTTGTTGTCTGATTGATGAGGCTAGGACCTCTAGTACTATGTTGAATAGCAGTGGTGATAATGGACATCCCTGCCGTGTTCCTGACCTTAGTGGAAAAGCTTTCAGTTTTTCTCCATTGAGAATGATATTTGCGGTGGGTTTTTCATAGATGGCTTTGATGATATTGAGGTATGTGCCCTCTATCCTTATATTGAAGACTTTTGATCAGGAAGGGATGCTGTACTTTGTCAAATGCTTTTTCAGCATCTATTGAGAGTATCATATGGTTCTTGTTCTTTCTTTTATTGATGTGTTGTATCACATTGACTGATTTGCGGATGTTGAACCAACCTTGCAGCCCTGGAATAAATCCCACTTGGTCGTGGTGAATAATCTTTTTAATGTACTGTTGAATCCTATTGGCTAGTATTTTGGTGAGAATTTTTGCATCTGTGTTCCTCAAGGATATTGGTCTATAGCTCTCTTTTTTGATGGGATCCTTGTCTGGTTTTGGGAACAAAGTGATGCTGGCCTCATAAAATGAGTTTGGAAGTTTTCCTTCCATTGCTATTTTTTGGAACAGTTTCAGGAGAATAGGTATTTGTTCTTCTTTAAATGTTTGGTAGAATTCCCCCAGGAAGCCATCTGGCCCTGGGCTTTTGTTTGTTTGGAGATTTTTAATGACTGTTTCAATCTCCTTACTGGTTATGGGTCTCTTCAGGCTTTCTATTTCTTCCTGGTTCAGTTGTGGTAAGTTATCTTTCTAGGAATGCATCCATTTCTTCCAGATTGTCAAGTTTATTGCCGTAGAGTTGCTCATAGTATGTTCTTATAATAGTTTGTATTTCTTTGGTGTTAGTTGTGATCTCTCCTCTTTCATTCATGATTTTATTTATTTGGGTCCTTTCTCTTTTCTTTTTGATAAGTCTGGTCAGGGGTTTATCAATTTTATTAATTCTTTCAAGGAACCAGCTCCTAGTTTCGTTGATTTGCTCTATGGTTTTTTTGGTATCTATTTCATTGATTTCTTCTCTGATCTTTATGATTTCTCTTCTCCTGCTGGGCTTAGGGTTTCTTTCTTGTTCTTTCTCCAGCTCCTTTAGGTGTAGGGTTAGGTTGTGTACCTGAGACCTTTCTTGTTTCTTGAGAAAGGCTTGTACTGCTATATATTTTCCTCTCAGGACTCCCTTTGTTGTGTCCCACAGATTTTTGAACCGTTGTATTTTCATTATCATTTGTTTCCATGATTTTTTTCAATTCTTCTTTAATTTCCCGGTTGACCAATTCATTCTTTAGAAGGATGCTGTTAGGTTTCCATGTATTTGGTTTCTTTCCAAACTTCCTCTTGTGGTTGAGTTCTAGCTTCAGAGCATTGTGGTCTGAAAATATGCAGGAAATGATCCCAATCTTTTGATACCGGCTGAGTCCTGATTTAGGACCAAGGATGTGATCTATTCTGGAGAATGTTCCATGTGCACTAGAGAAGAATGTGTATTCTGTTGCTTTGGGATGAAATTTTCTGAATATATCTGTGATGTCCATCTGGTCCAGTGTGTCGTTTAAGGCCTTTATATCCTTGCTGATCTTTTGCTTGGATGATCCGTCCATTTCAGTGAGGGGAGTGTTAATGTCCCCTACTATTATTGTATTATTGCTGATGTGTTTCTTTGATTTTGTTATTAATTGGTTTATATAGTTGGCTGCTCCCACGTTGGGGGCATAGATATTTAAAATTGTTAGATATTCTTGTTGGGCAGACCCTTTGTGTATGATATAGTGTCCTTCCTCATCTCTTATTATAGTCTTTGGCTTAAAATCTAATTGATTTGATATAAGGATTGCCACTCCTGCTTTCTTCTGATGTCCATTAGCATGGTAAATTCTTTTCCACCCCCTCACTTTAAATCTGGAGGTGTCTTCGGGCTTAAAATGAGTTTTTTGTAGGCAACATATAGATGGGTTTTGTTTTTTATCCATTCTGATACCCTGTGTCTTTTGATTGGTGCATTGAGCCCATTAACATTCATGGTAACTATTGAGAGATATGAATTTAGTGCCATTCATAGAGATATGAATTTAGTATTGCCGGTAAGGTGACTGTTACTGTATATGGTCTCTGTTCCTTTCTGATCTACCACTTGTTGGCTCTCTCTTTGCTTAGAGGACCCCTTTCAAGATTTCCTGTAGAGCTGGTTTGGTGTTTGCAAATTCTTTCAGTTGTTGTTTGTCCTGGAAGCTTTTAATCTCTCCTTCTATTTTCAATGATAGCCTAGCTGGATATAGTATTCTTGGCTGCATGTTTTTCTCTTTTAGTGCTCTGAAAATATCATGCCAGCTCTTTCTGGCCTGCCAGGTCTCTGTGGATAAGTCAGCTGCCAATCTAATATTTTTACCATTGTATGTTACAGACTTCTTTTCCCGGGATGCTTTCAGGATTTTCTCTTTGTCACTAAGTCTTGTAAATTTTACTATTAGGTGACAGTGTGTGGGCCTATTCTTATTGATTTTGAGGGACATTCTCTGAACCTCCTGAATTTTGATGCTCCTTCCCTTTGCCATATTGGGGAAATTCTCCCCAATAATTCTCTCCAGTATACCTTCTGCTCCCCTATCTCTTTCTTTTTCTTCTGGAATCCCAATTATTCTAATGTTGTTTCGTCTTATGGTGTCACTTATCTCTCGAATTCTCCCCTCGTGGTCCAGTAACTGTTTGTCCCTCCTTTGCTCAGCTTCTTTATTCTCTGTCATTTGGTGTTCTGTATCGCTAATTCTTTCTTCTGCCTCATTTATCCTAGCTTTGAGAGCCTCTATTTTTGATTGCACCTCATTAATAGCTTTTTTAATTTCAACTTGGTTAAATTTTAGTCCTTTTATTTCTCCAGAAAGGGCGTTTATATCTCCTGAGAGGGTTTCTCTAATATCTTCCATGCCTTTTTCAAGCCCAGCTAGAACCTTGAGAATTGTCATTCTGAACTCTAGATCTGACATATTACCAATGTCTGTATTGGTTAGGTCCCTAGCCTTCGGTACTGCCTCTTGTTCTTTTTTTTGTGGTGAATTTTTCCGCCCTGTCATTTTTTCCATGTAAGAGTATATGAAGGAGCAAGTAAAATACTAAAAGCGTGGCAACAACCCCAGGAAAATATGCTTCAACCAAATCAGAAGAGATCCCAAATTGTGCGGGGGAAGAATTGGGATAAAAGAGGTTCAAAAAGAAAGAAAGAAAAAAAAAAATAGAAAGGAAAGAATTAAAAAAAGAAAACGAATAAAGAAAAGCATAAAAAAGATTAAAACGTATATTAGATAAACTATTTAAAAAACGTTAAAAAAGAAAAGGGTAAAAGTTAAAAAAAAATCTAGCAGAAGAAGAGAAAAAAAATGAAAAAGAAAAAAATTAAATTAACTGCAAGCATAAAAAATCACAGGGAAAAAGCCACGAGTTCTGTGCTTTGCTTTCTCCTCCTCTGGAATTCTGCTGCTCTCCTTGGTATTGAAACCGCACTCCTTGGTAGGTGAACTTGGTCCTGGCTGGATTTCTTGTTGATCTTCTGGGGGAGGGGCCTGGTGTAGTGATTCTCAAGCGTCTTTGCCCCAGGCGGAATTGTACCGCCCTTACCAGGGGCCGGGCTGCGTAATCCGCTCGGGTTTGCTTTCCGGAGCTTTTGTTCCCTGAGGGCTTTCCATAGAGTTCCAGAGGACGGGAATACAAATGGCGGCCTCCTGGTCTCTGGCCCGGAGGAGCCGAGAGCCGGGGCCTCACTCCTCAGTGCGCCCTCAGAGAACAGCACCCAGTAAGTCCCGTCTGCCTGACCTCCGGCAGTGCTCCGAGCTCACCGAGCCTGTGGCTGGTTCAAGGTAACCCCAAGCTGTGAGCTTACTGTCGTCTGTGTCTCTGTAGCCGGCTTTCCCATTCTAATTCCTGCAAGCTCTGCAACACTCAGACACCCCCAATCCTTCTGTGACCCTGTGGGACCTGAGGCCACGCTGCCCCCGCGGGCTTCGCCCTGATTTAGCCTCTGGAGCGATGTCCCTCAGCAGAACAGACTTTTAAAAGTCCTGATTTTGTGCTCCGTTGCTCCGCCGCTTGCCGGGATCCGGCCCCTCCCCCCGGGGTCTATCTTCCCGTCGCTTTGGATTCACTTCTCCGCCAGTCCTACCTTTCAGAAAGTGGTTGTTTTTCTGTTTCCAGAATTGCTGTTCTTCTTCTTTTAGATCTGCCGATGAATTTTCAGGTGTTTGCAATCTTTAGATAAGCTATCTAGCTGATCTCCTGCTAGCTGAAGTAGTCTCAGCCTGCTACTTCTCCACCATCTTGACTCCTCCCCCCTGTTGCTAGGACTTCTAATACTATGTTGAACAATTGTGGTGAGAGTGGGCATCCTTGTTGTTTTCCTGATCTCAACAGCAAGGCTGTTAGCTTTTTCCCACTGAGGATGATATTTGCTGTAGGTTTTTCATAGATAGATTTTATGAAGTTGAGGAACGTTCCCTCTATTCCTATACTTTGAAGGGTTTTAATAAGGAATGGATGCTGGATTTTGTCAAATGCTTTTTCTGCATCAATTGAGAGGACCATGTGGTTCTTCTCTCTTCTCTTATTGATTTGTTCTATCACATTGATTGATTTGCGAATGTTTAACCATCCTTGCAACCCAGGGATGAATCCCACCTGGTCATGGTGGATAATCTTTTGAATGTGCTGTTGGATCCTGTTTTCTAGGGTCGTGTTTGGAATCTTGGCATCCATATTCATCAGTGATATTGCTCTGAAATTCTCCATTTTGATGGTTTGGGGAGCAGGGTAATGCTGGTTTCATAAAAAGAGTCTGGAAGTTTTCCTTCTGCTTCAATTTTTTGAAACAGCTTCAGAAGAATAGGTGTCATTTATTCTTTGAAAGTTAGGTAGAATTCTCCAGGGAATCCGTCAGGTCCAGGGCTCTTGTTTTTTGGGAGTTTTTTTTTTTTTTTAAAGATTTTATTTATTCATTTGACAGAGATAGATCACAAGTAGGCAGAGAGGCAGGCAGAGAGAGAGAGAGAGAGAGGGAAGCAGGCTCCCTGCTCTGCAGAGAGCCCAATGTGGGACTCGATCATGACCTGAGATCATGACCTGAGCCGAAGGCAGCGGCTTAACCCACTGAGCCACCCAGGTGCCCCTTTTGGGAGGTTTTTGAACACTGCTTCAAACTCATTACTAGATATCAGTCTATTCAGGTTGTCAGTTTCTTCCTGGTTCAATTTTGGAAGTTTATAGTTTTCCAGGCATGCATTCATTTCATCTATGTTGCTTAGCTTATTGGCACATAACTGTTGATAACAATTTCTGATGATTGTTTCTATTTCCTTGGTGTTAGTTGTGATCTCTCCCTTTGAATTCATAATTGTATTAATTTGGGCCTCTCTCTTTTCTTTTGGATTAGTTTGGCCAATGGTTTATCAATCTTATTGATTCTTTAAAAAAAAAAGCAGCTCTAGTTTCATTGATGCATTCTACTGTATCTCTAGTTTCTATCTCACTGATCTGTGCTTTAATATTGATTATTTCTTTTCTTGTGTGTGAGGTTGGCTTAATTTGTTATTGACTCTCCAGTTCCTTAAGGTGTAGAGACAGCTGGTGAATTCTGGATTTTTCACTTTTTTTGAGGAAGGCTTGTATGGCTATGTATTTCCCCCTTAGGACCGCCTTTGCTGTATCCCATAGGTTTTGGACCTATGTGTCTTCATTTTCATCGGTTTCCATGAACTATCTAAGTTCTTTTATTTCCAGGTTGATCCAATCATTCTTTTTTTTTTTTTAAAGATTTTATTTATTTATTCGACAGAGAGAGATCACAAGTAGGCAGAGAGGAAGGCAGAGAGAGAGAAGGAAGCAGGCTCCCCACTGAGCAGAGAGCCCAATGCGGGACTCGATCCCAGGACCCTGAGATCATGACCTGAGCCGAAGGCAGCAGCTTAACCCACTGAGCCACCCAGGCGCCCGATCCAATCATTATTAAGCAGGGTGGTCTTTAGCTTCCAGGTGTTTGAATTCCTTCCAAACTTTTCCTTGTGGTTGAGTTCCAGTTTCAAAGCATTGTGATCTGAGAATATGCAGAGAATAATCTCAGTCTTTTGGTATCAGTTCAGCCCTGATTTGTGACCCAGTATGTGGTCTATTCTGGAGAAGCTTCCATGTGCACTCGAGAAGAATGTGTATTCTGTTGTTTTAGGGTGGGGTCTTCTGTATATACCTATGAGGTCCATCTGGTCCAGTGTGTCATTTAATGCTCTTGTTTCTTTATTGATTTTCTGCTTGGATGATCTGCCTATCACCGAGAGTGGCATGTTAAGATCTCCTACTATTAATGTATTCATATCAATATGACTCTTTATCTTGATTAACAGTTTTCTTATGTAATTGGCTGCTTCCATATTAGGGACATAAATATTTACAATTGTTAGATCTTCTTGGTGGATAGTCCCTTTAAGAAAGATGTAATATCCTTTTTTTATCTCTAACTCTTTAGTTTAACTCTTTAGCGCTTTATCTCTTAACTCTTTATTTCTCTTTAGCTCTTAACTCTTTATCTCTATCTCTTTAGTTTAAAATCTAATTAATCTGATATGAGGATCCCTACCCCAGCCTTCTTTTTAAGCCCATTGACATGAAAGATGGTTCTCCATCCCTTCACTTTCAGTCTGGATGTATCCTTAGGTTCCAAATGGGTCTCTTGTAGACAACATATGGATGGATCCTGTCATTTTATCCAATCTGCAACCCTGTTTCATTTTATGGGTGCATTTAGGCCATTCACATTGAGTGATTACTGAGAGATACATTTTTATTGATATCATGTTACCTGTGAAGTCTTTGTTTTTATAGATTGTCTCCATATATTTCTGTTTGATGATATTCTTGGGATTTTTCCTCTTTTATAGAAACCCCCTTAACATTTCCTGCAGTGTCAGCTTGATGGTCGCATACTGTTTTAAACCTTGCTGGTCTTGGAAGCTCCTTATCTCTCCATCCATTTTGAATGTCAGTCTTGCTCCATAAAATATTCTTGGCTGCATGTTTTTCTCATTTAGTGGTCTGAATATGTCTTGCCAGCATTTTCTGGCTTACTGGGTTTCTGTGGACAGGTCTGATGTTATTCTGATGGGCTTTCCTCTGTACATAAGGAATTTCTTTGCCCTAGCTGTTTCAAGAGCTCCTGTCTACAATTATGATTCATCATTTTCACTATCAGGTGTCTTGAGGTCTTTCTAGACTCTATGATCTTGGGGGAAGACCTTTCTGCCTCTAGTACATGAACGCTGGTTCCATTTGCGAGATTGGGGAAATTTTCATGGAGAATACGTTAAACTATATCTTCTAGTCTTCTTTCTTTCTCCCCCCCTTCAGGGATTCCAATAATTCTGATGTTGGAATGTTTCATGGTGTCATTTATTTACCTAATTCTGTTTTTGTGGCTTCTAAGCTGTTTGTTCCAGGCTTCCTCTTGATCCTTTCCCTCTATCTGTTTGTCCTGAAGATCACTAATTCTATCTTCTGCCTCAGTTACCCCAGATTTTAGAGAATTTAGATTAGATTGGAACTCATTGAGAACATTGTGAACATCATCCCTGGTGGCTTTCACTTCTGCCCTCATCAATTCCATTTTGTCATCCATGGCTTTCTCCAACCTAGATATTGCCTGGATAATTGTTAGCCTGAATTACCTTTCCGAAACAATGTCTATGTCCATACCCAATAGTTCTGATGTGGAAGGCCCAATCTCTGAATTTTTCTTTGATTGGGCATTCCTCCTCCTAGTCATTTTGGTGAGAGATGGCTGAACAGATGTGTAGCTGAATGTATTGACAATGGTGCAGGCAAAGTACACCCTGGAACACTTCTGAGCAATCAAGGGTCCCCACCCAAAAGAAAGAAAAAAGAAAAAAAAGAGAGAGAGAGAGAGACAGGAAAAAAAAAAAGATAAAATAAAAGAGAAGACCCAGCCCAAATGGGCCCTAAGGTAAGATTTATGAAGTATACAAACAAAAACAGACAAACAAAAAGACCAACAAAAGTAGATGACAATAAATAAATAAAAGCAAAAAAAAAAAAAAAAAAGAACCTCATCAAAAAGAACCCCAAGTATAACATTTATGTACTACCAGCACAAAAACAAATACACAGAAACACTGGCAGAAGAGAAAGATGGGAGAGTGGTTATAAATTCTCAGAGTGGGTAAGGAAGGTTATTTTGATTCTTCCTGGATGTATCTTGATATCTTTGTTAAAGGATTCAACTTTCCTAAGATAAAGGGGGATTAAAAACTGGTTTACCTATGGGGGTAGCATTGATTGGGGAAAGGGGATTACCTTGAAGCTTATCTCTATATGAATATTTAAAAAAAAAAAAGAATAAACTAAACTAAAGTTAAAAAATAGAAAAGCAAAAGAAAAACACAGGTATTATGTATCAAAAAGTTCAGGTTAAAAGGTTATTATGGAATTTGATGTACTGGACATCTCACTGTAATGGTAAATAGGTTAAAAAGTTATGTATAAAAAATGAAAAGAACAGGAATAGTGGGAACAAATTAAAAATAAAAGTTGTATCTATGAAGTAGTGGTGGTTGTCCTCTTGTCTTTTTTTTTTTTTTTTTTGGTTGGCTTTCTGGGGGAGGGGCCTGCTGCATGGGTTTTCAGGGAGTCTTGCTAGGGTTAAGTCCTCCTGCCCCCATCAAGGGGGTGGGCTCTGAGGAAACTGTTTTTTCAGGCTTTTGTTCTCTGGAGGTTTGTTTGTTCACTTGTTTTCTCTCCCCTTGGTGGCTTTTGATGGTTTTTGGAGGTTTAAAGGAAAGCAAACAGCTCCCAGACCTCCTTCTCAGAGAGAAGCCTCAGTCTGTTCCCCTCTGGGTGCTCCAGAGCACATAAATTCCCCCTCTACCCCTGACAGAGTACGTTACCAGTCAGGGTCTCTGGGGTCATAGGAACTCCTGGGGTCATAGGAACCATGATAGCCACAGCTATTTGAGCAGCTCCAGACCACCAGAGAGGTCCCAAGCAATGATAAGTGCACTGAGATTTTCATGCTGGCCTGGGCTGAGAGTGCTTAGACTCTCCAGGGTCCGAGAGAGTGCAGGCTGGCGCCTGCATGCACTTCTCTCAGGGGAGGGTGTGGGGCATGACTCAGACTCTGGTCTTGTGGAGAGTGCAAAAGGCTGTGGTTCTGCGGGCTGGTGAGGCTACTTTACCTTCATGGGAGCCACCACCTAGATGCTCTCAGGCAGGCTGGCGATTCAGGGACCAAGACCTGGCTTCTTTCCCACTCTCTCTCTGGCTCAGCGCCAGTGGTGGGTGTCCTGGGTCAGCGGACTTAAGCCCCTGTCCCTAACCGCCTGATTCTCACAATTTGCCCCCACAATCCTTTGCTCTGAGTGCTTTCAACTGAAAGACCCGCGGATCCCCTTACCCAAGAATCCAACACTGCCACTGGATGCAATCAGCAAGAGGTTCTTTATTGTTACGCAGGCGCCTGCGGATGGTCAGCAGCTCCTGCTAGCTGAGCACACCCGGCTGGGGTGGTGCCGGGTTTTTATAGACAGGTACAAACAAGTTTTGGGTGGGGCGCAACTGATTGGTTGACAGTTAGAACTTTTGAAAAAGGCATACGTGGAGTTTGCTGATTGGCTTTGGGGACCCACGCGCGAAGAGAGAGGCGCGGGAAGGGGGAACAAGCTGATTGGTTCTGAGGGCCCGCGCGCGGGAGGAGAATGGCAGGGAGGGGGAACAAGAAGGGGGAAGGTAGGAATGCCATCATGGCATCTTCTATTATTTCTATAAGCCAAGCAGTTACAGAAGGGCAAAAGAGCAATTAATAAGCAATTAATAACCTAATTTACGCCTAAAAGCCAGCGGTTCACAGAAAAGCAAACAAGCGGTTAGTTATCCTATCTATCTTCTAGGGGAGGGGTCTTTCATTCCCCCCTTTTTCTTTATCATGGATAGAATCTTCTATCCATTTGTCTTGTTCTTGCATGTCCTGCCCTTGCATTGAGCTAGTCCGGGGCTCTGTTTGTTTGAGGAGTTGGTATCGCTGTGTCAGTACCATAGTCTGAACAACAGACAGGCGATCTTTAATGAACTGTACTAACCTGTTTAAGACACAAGGACCAAAAGTTAGAATTAATAACAGAATGATGAGAGGGCCCGTTATAGATGACAACAAAGTAGTAAGCCAAGGCAATCTGTTGAACCAGTTTTCGCGGTGGAGAAGGGTGAAGAGGGGGTGCAAGGCATCAGCCCCTTCTCCATCCTCAGCCAGCCTCCTGCTCCTTCATCATTTCCCCCTGAACAATTTTGACTCTTAAATCTTTAAGGTGGTTGAAGGTGGAAGGTCTCATCTTCTGTAACTTCTTCCTGCTGAATAGGGGCGTAGAGCTGTCCCTACCTACTGGGGTCAATATTGATCAGTGGAGGAATGTATAGGGGAGTTACGAAAGGCGGAGGCAGCCGAATCCAGCGCTGACAGTGAAGAGGCGTCCTCTCACGCGACAAGGATCGTCTGTCATGGTGAAGTCATTGTAGCAATGGAGTCTCGGCACCAAGTAGAGAAACATTGAACAAAGCAACATATTAAGGTTAATGAGGTGATAAAAATGAGAAGCCCGAGAAGGAGATTTGGCCATAGTCCTCCTTCAAACCAGGAACTTAACCAATCACTAAAAGAGAGAGAGAGACTTATCCCTAAGACAAATCTGGACCTGATGTGAAGTCATTACAGTCAGGGACTGTTTTATAGTGAGCTTTGAGGCTCTTTTTATGAGGGCTGTTTTATGCTTAGCTAAAGCATCTATTTGCAATTGCACCTCAACAGAGGTGGCCTCTAGGATAAATATGACTAAGGGATGAAACCAATAAGACGACCTTTGAGTGGTCCAGCCTTAACAATATCCTGATTACAGAGGATCACTGGCAAGTGAGAAAACTTGTCAAGAGATAAGGGGAGTCCCCCATACATCATACAATCCACTCATAAAGAAATGGGGTCATCCATTATCTCCACAAGTCCATAGTTAATCCTATGGAGTGCGGTATGCTGGCTTTTAGGCAATTTCATTATTCCAGTTGTTTCATCATGTGCCGTGGGGTCTGTGAATATCCCCACAAAACAGTAAGATCAACTAAAGAAGCTATTGTACAACTTCTCTGAAGTTTACCTCAAATTGTTTAGCTTAGGTAAACATTTAAAGACAAATCTAGAATTTAACATCCATAAAGGTGTGTTACTAAAACAATTTTTCTCTCTAAAATAACCCTCATTTACAGAGATAGCCAAATCAGGACTAATTCACTTGTGAAACAAATCCAGTTTTGACAAACTTGGCCCATTATTTACATAAGCTCAGCAAGAACAGTGAGTGTGATCAATAGATCTTTTAGAATCTGCTTTGCTGGAACTTTGTATAAGGAATCTCTAGGTTGAACTTTTAGTAGCCTCTCCGGGCCAGAAGCCAAGCCCTGTACTTGCCATGAGGCATGCCTGCAATACCTTTGGGCGAATTCCTCTTCCCGAGACTGCACCTACCAAGGAGTGACATTCTTTACTCACCTGGTGGGGCTGCTGGGAACTCTGTAAGCAAGGTATCAGGCCAACAGTCCCAAGGGGCTTTATGGCTCCAGGTTTCATAAAGTCAACCTTAGTTCCTTAAAGCTGTCTGGTCATATCTGAGTCTTTTCAAATATGACATCCCAGTCAAAGCCTTGGTAAAATAACCCGTGTTTCCAATTCTTTCCTGTTACAAGGAGAACAGATTCTTATTGAACTTATGCAAATGACTGATTGCCATGGAAGAAAGAATACTTACTGAGACCTTTTGGTTTCAGAGGGTTCAGATAGAGAGAAAATTTGAATGCTTTGATTTGTTTGCAAATCAATACTTTTACATCTCTGTAAGTTACAGATAACTTAAGGAAAAAGTATCCCTAGTCTGGAAGAGCAAACAGTAGAAAGAACCAGCAATATCTAAAGTAAGACAAAACATTAAGAGACACAACACTATAATCTTTTAGTTCATTTAGTCCCATATTACTAATTCTGGTGAATGCGGCTTTAGTCCGTTTTGGAAATTCTTACCCATTTCAGTTTTAGGATTTTCAAGTATATCAAATATCTGTATTTGTCCTGAAAGTCCTTTATAGGAATCTCCTTGAAGATAAAACTCATTTTACAAGAGAATTAAAACAATTATAAATGACAAAACTCAGAATGGATATGGTTAGAGCTAAAGAGACACGGGAGTTTACAATTTAGCTGCAAGTGAAAGACCCGCGGATCCCCTTACCCAAGAATCCAACACTGCCACTGGATGCAATCAGCAAGAGGTTCTTTATTGTTACGCAGGCGCCTGCGGGTGGTCAGCGCACGCCTGCGGGTGGTCAGCAGCTCCTGCTAGCTGAGCACACCAGGCTGGGGTGGTGCAGGATTTTTATAGACAGGTACAAACAAGTTTTGGATGGGACGGAGCTGATAGGCTGACAATTTGAACATTTAAAAAAAGGCATACTTGGTGTTAGCGGATTGGCTTTGGAAGACCCACATTTTGGCCAGTCACCGTTCAGATAGTGTACAGTAGAGGGTACGTGTTGAATTGCACGTTTCTAACCTTTATCTATATACGTGCTGAACTGCCTGTCTCCGGCCTTGGTACGGGAGAGGATCCCCTTATCAAGTACGCGCTGAACCGCCTGTCTCCGGCCTTAGTGTGGGGGACTTAGGAGTAGGGGGAATTCTTAACAAGGGAAAAGTATAACTTTATTTGATTACACAGCGAGCGAGGGTTTAAGCAATTTTTCATTTCTTAGCAAAGCATTAGAAGCATTATTATACAGAAGCCAGAAACAGCCGGGTTAAACACAGATTTTCGCTATTCGTTATCCTGTTATGCTGCTTGCTGACTCCCTTATCTATCGTCAGCTGGCTACAGTTTCTCAGTTAGCATAAGCTGGTTATAAAAAGAATGTTAAAACTTATAGGCTATAGTATAATTCTGACCTGGGGTCCTTCACAAGGAAATCAGGTTATTTCTGTGATACATAACATTTCCATAATTACAGTATCAAGCGGTGATCTCTCAAAACATTAAAACTTTAGGAAGTGCGTAGAATCTCTAGAATAGTTATAGTATTTTCCCAAATGTAATCCAAGGTTTATCATTGGTTCAGTAGTACTTCATGAGCAACTTCACATACCAAGGAAAAGCCTGAGTTAAAGAGATTTACAATTTAAATCTTGTCAACATTTGCTAAAATCTTATGAAGTTTTAAAGCACATGCCTAAATATAATTAGGGATGTTAAACACCTGATAAAACTGAACATAGAAACTGGTTTTTCTGGGCAGGCAAAGAGAAAACCATTTACATTTTCTTAACAGCAGATCAATTGATCTAAGAAAACATTGTCCTTTTGAACAGAGACAATTTCAGTCTTGTACCAATGTACCTTTAAAACCCATTCATTTCAATCTTAATCCATTCTTGACCATAGCTAAAATTCCTTTTCTGAAGATTTCCCTTCACAAACCTTCTACAACTTTCCTTTGCATTTAGGTTTTGTCCCAAGCCATTTCCTTCCAAACAACCATCTCATTTAGGACAAAATTACCTTCCTTTACCTTCAACAAAATGTATTCCCATTCCTTAAATCTTTCTTGCATATCTCCTACTTTCCTACATACAGTTTCCCTTTATTTCCATCAGTCTTAGTTACACTAAGCAGAACTTTGTATTCTTAGAAACACCTTTAGTTATTAACCAATTGTGAACTGCTACAACAGAATTCTTCAGGTGGCAAATTTATCAATCAGTTAAGTAGAAAACAAGCTTACCAGCAGATTTAAATACTCTTAGTTTCTTTTCAGTAAGAAGTCAAAAGCACAAACCTACATTCAGTAATTAATGACTTAGCATTTTATCCTGTTTGGTTAGGACCTAGATGTCCACAATTTAATTCCATCTGTCATCCAAGCAAAACTTTAAAACTTTCAGGTTACCAAAGACTTTGAAAGCTACTTCAGCAATTACCCATTAGAACTTTGAGACAGACAATTAACCATCAGTTTAGTCATTCCTTTGCTAACAAATTTTAACAAGTAACACAAGCTTATCTGACATTCAGTAAACTGATAGAATAAAAGTTTCACATTTACTGCTGTAACTTCAAAGACAGGTCTTATCTTAATTAAATAAACTTAACTTAGTTCCAACACTGATTTACATTCCACCTGGGCCCACTCCATTTTTAATGTTTACCTGAGACATGGTTGGGAAGATCTGGAGTGGGGGGGTGTTCTTCTTGCTCCTTGACAGTGAGGAGAGAAGGAGCTGTGGTGCATGATCTAGAGGCCAGTCATGCAGGCTGCACACACGTTGGTGCAGAAACAGAAGGGGAAAACAGAGGAAACAAAGTGCTGCCAGGAGGCAGAGAAAGGATTCCCGGTTTCAGAGCTCATAAGCCCCAACAGAGGAGCAGACGCCATGCTTTCCCACCAGCAAGGTGGGAGGGGTTAGGCAGTCCAAGTCAGGCCAGAGAACACAGGGAAACTTCCCCGAAACAAAGACAGTTTCGGCAGCTGCTTGGGAATATTCCTTATAGTCTCTGTCTCGAGTTAGACCAACCCCAGTTGGCTCCAGTTATAGCCATTAACACGGGAAGTGAATGAGGGAGAAGCTCCATTTTAGAATCAAAGAAAACACCAAGGACAACGAGTAGAACGCACAAAACAATTAACAAAAAGGTCGCTGCGCGGTTTCGGTATGCTACCGAAAGCAAGGTTTCCACCGGCCCAGAGGAGCCTCGAGATCTCCCTGCGGTGGACAAATTCCGTCCAGGGCCGAGGGATTCCTCTGGAATGGACAAACGGATATAACCCTCGGACAAATGAGGGGCTCCAAAAAATTGGGCCCCTCTAATCCCTGGGGCGTCCCCCAGGGTGGCAGGGGAGAAGTCCGAGCTCGTCAGCTCCTTCTCAAGCTGCCTACAAATACAATCCAACAACGCACGCTGTTGTACAAACACTATACCGCTACCTGCAGTATAGGTCAAACAGAGGCCTCACAAGACTAGAGACAAACAAGAACACGAGACTGGATACAAACGAGAACATGAGACAGGAGACCAGAATGCTGGCCAGCTTACCTCCCAGTGGGAGTCAGTTGGATCCGTGGGCAGGAGTCCGATGATCTCGGTGGGACCTCCAAATGAAAGACCCGCGGATCCCCTTACCCAAGAATCCAACACTGCCACTGGATGCAATCAGCAAGAGGTTCTTTATTGTTACGCAGGCGCCTGCGGGTGGTCAGCAGCTCCTGCTAGCTGAGCACACCCGGCTGGGGTGGTGCCGGGTTTTTATAGACAGGTACAAACAAGTTTTGGGTGGGGCGCAACTGATTGGTTGACAGTTAGAACTTTTGAAAAAGGCATACGTGGAGTTTGCTGATTGGCTTTGGGGACCCGCGCGCGAAGAGAGAGGCGCGGGAAGGGGGAACAAGCTGATTGGTTCTGAGGGCCCGCACGCGGGAGGAGAGAGGCAGGGAGGGGGAACAAGAAGGGGGAAGGTAGGAATGCCATCATGGCATCTTCTATTATTTCTATAAGCCAAGCAGTTACAGAAGGGCAAAAGAGCAATTAATAAGCAATTAATAACCTAATTTACGCCTAAAAGCCAGCGGTTCACAGAAAAGCAAACAAGCGGTTAGTTATCCTATCTATCTTCTAGGGGAGGGGTCTTTCACAACCAGAATCCAAGTTAATGCTGGTTCCAAGTCACAGGGCACTCTTGTATTGAGGTATTACTTTCCAAGGTGTCGCTTCTGGTGGCTCCCTCCCCCTTTTATTTATCTTCCAATATCAGTCCGATGTTCCCACTCTGCTTTACCTGCCCACTGTCATCTTCTGCCCCCGTAGAGATCCAGAAGTGTATAATTCTAATCTCAGGCTCATTTCATGGGTGATCAGAGTTCTTTGGTAGGTAATCAGCTCACTTTAGGGGACAGGTTGAAATGGCGCCTCCTCCTACTTCCCTGCCATGTTGTCTCCCAGTGGAGTATACTTCTAATAAAAAAGCAGTTTAGAGACTCCCATGGCTAATTTTACTTGTCTCTTCTAAAAAAATATCAATAAAGGTGATCATACAGTATGGTAGCCATTGGAAAATAGTGCTATGAAAATATAGATGTTATGTATCTGGGAGATTTTTGTAATGTTAGCATGTCTCATAACAGGAAGATAATTTTAACTTCTTCATATATTTCCAGCTAGATTGTGTAGTTATTGTGTGTGTCCATTAACATCTATACTGAGAAAAATTGAATACAGGACAATGGCTTCAGTTTTTATTCTCTTCTTTCTTTGTTATTGTTTTTAATGTCAGAGCCAACACACACACACACACACACAGTGTGTGTGTTCTAGTGACAAATTCTCTGAATTATTTTTCCACAAATCTGTTAGAAACTCAGGCATATGGAGCTCTGTTAAGACCCATCTTTTTGATCAGTTATCCTTTGCTCACTCATTCATTTCTGCTAAGTGAGGAGGAGCCCTCTACTATGCTGATGGTAACATCTAGCAAGGTCATGTTGCCCTTATCCAGGCACTATTACTATTTTCTTTAAGCTTTTTGCTTTTCTTGTTACTGTTTGATAGTCAAGTTGATAGATGCTTCATCTACAATTAACTGAAAAAATTTCAATCCTTCGTTGCATAAAAAAATGTTCATTGCTCTTCTATATTTTTTCTTCTTTGCTTATAGGGTCATAGCTAGTCTGTGTAGATGCATAGTACTATCTTGCTTTTCCGTGTTCTTATTGTCAACTTTGATGGATAAGATGAGCTCAGATGTGAGGGAAAGACTGCAGAGAATGTGAGTGGCTGCAGTAGAAGCTCCTTATTTTCTGGACCAAACTGGTGTCATTAGTTGTGCCTCATTTCAGGCTCACCTCATATGAAGCTGTGCATTAATATTTGAATTCTGCTCACATCTCTTTCTTTCACTCTCTATTTTGGGATTATTTCAGATGTTTGTGTATGTGTGTAGGTGGGTGTGTATGTATACATATGCATGAGCATGGCTGTGAATTTTAAGGACAAGTAGTTGTGAAAGAAGCTCCATTGGTATCATTATTTAGTCCTTGTCTGAGTCACCATGGATGGTAGGACTTAAGTCCAGCTCTTGTCACATATTTATTATACCCTAAAATTGGGCTGCCTCTGCCTTGCATAGGTGTGACTTCAGGAGGCCACACCGGTGAGGCAGTTGCATAAGACTTACTGTGCATCAACCTCTCTTTCTACTAGAAAATATGGGAATTTCCAGGTTTCAGGTTCTGAAAGTTTAGTATTTGGATCATTCAATTTGGAGATAGTTAATGTTAGTTAACTGAGGAAAAATGACTTTAATAAAAGCTGATTTGTGTTGCTCACTTACATTTATTGATGATACTATATGTCTCCTTTCAACCTTCTGTCTAATGTTTCTAAAAGAGATCAGTTGACACATATTTATCTTCAACTCTAGCCAAGTTTATTTAAACTTGTAGAGACGAGCTTATGTAAAATAGTCTTATAGGGTCGGTTTTAGTGCTATCTGAATGCCATGGAGAGGAAATAGAAGAGAGTATAACTCTGGAGAGTGTTCAAGGATAAGGATTTCATGAGTTTCCAGTAGAACCCAAATATACCCAGGAAATCCCAACACCTTGAATTCTGTATAAAATTAAGTCTAGACATGAACAGAATTGAAAAACCTTTAGCTAAATTGACCAAGAAAAATGGAATGAAAACTCAAATTACCAAATTTAGGAATAAAGTCAGGGACATTATTACTTACCTTAGAGAAATAAAAGGGATTATAAGTGATTTCTATGTCAACACATTAGATAACTAGAAAAATTCCTAGAAAGACTTGAACTACTAAAATAAGAAAAAAATGGAAATCTAAATGGGCTTACAAAAAGTAAAGAGACTAAATTAGTTAAAAAAAAAAAAAAAAAAAAAAGACTTGCTACAAAGAAAAACCTAAGCCCAGATAGTTCACTGACAAATTCTACCACACATTTCGGAAGAATTCATATCAGTCATTCAGAAACTCTTTCAGAAAATTAGAAGAGAACACTTCTCACTCACTTCTCATTTTATGAGGCCAGAATTAGTATGATAACAAAACAAAACAAAGACATAAGAAAAGAAAACCACAGACCAGTATCTCTTCTGAATATGGATGAAAAATCTTCAGGAAATTACTAGCAAACCATATCCAGCACATTTAAAAGGGATAGTATATCATGGCTGAGTGAGATTTATTCCAGAAAAGCAAGGCCAGTTCAATAAAGAAAAATCAAAGTAGTACACCATAGTAATAGAATAGAGGACAAATCTCATAGCTTATCTCATTAGAAGCAGAAACAGCATTTATCAATCCAAAACCCTTTCATGATAAAAATACTCAACATATCAGGAACAGAGGGAAATTTCCTCAGCCTGGTAACATATTATTATAATATGTTATAATATTATACTTAATGGTGACAGACTAATATTATACTTAATGGTGAAAGACTGACTGCTTTCTGAGATGAGGAACAAGATAAGGATCTCCTTCATCATTGTACTGTGGGATCTAGCCAGGGCAGTTAGGCAAGAGAAAGAAATAAAAGACATTGAAATTTCAAGTAAGGAAATAAAACTATTTCTATTTCAGATAATATAATCTTGTATATAAAAAATTGTAAACAGGGCGCCTGGGTGGCTCAGTGGGTTAAGCCGCTGCCTTTAGCTCAGGTCATGATCCCAGGGTCCTGGGATCGAGTCCCGCATCAGGCTCTCTGCTCAGCAGGGGGCCTGCTTCCTCCTCTCTCTCTGCCTGCCTCTCTGCCTACTTGTGATCTCTCTCTCTGTCAAATAAATAAATAAATAAATCTTAAAAAAAATTGTAAACAATTCACACACATAACTATTAGAGCTATTGAGCTCAGCAAAAATTAATTATACATAGCTAGTTGACTTCCATTCTCCATGGAACACAAATTTGTGAAAATTCCCAGAGTCCTTATGTATTTATGATCATTTCTGCTTTGGGGCCTGTTTTCAGAAGAGCTGTCTCTGTTCCCAATACCATTGACCTAGATACCTCACTAACTCTCTTGATCAGGTTCTATTCTACTTGGCACTTACACAAAGGCATCCCTAAGTAAGAAGGTTTTTTCAAATTAATTAATTAGTCATTAATTAATTAATTTGAATTTAATTTAAGTTTTTCAGTGTTCCAAGATTCATTATTTATGCACCACACCCAGTGCTCCATGCAATACATGCTCTCCTTAACCACCACCAGGCTCGCCTAACACCCATCCCCCTCTCCTCCAAAACCCTGAGTTTATTTCTCAGAGTTCACAGTATCTCATGGTTCACCTCCCCCTCCAATTTTCCCCAATTCACATGCCCTTCAACAGATGAATGGTTTTGTTTTTTTGAATGGGAGAAGATGTGAAGGGGTTAATAGAAGAAGTATCTATAGCACAGCAATGCAAACAAATTGAACGTCAGAGGTCCTCTTTCTAAAAATGTCCCTTGGCTGCTCCTTATCCGGTTGCTCACTTATCCTTCTTTTATCCTGAGCCTCCTCTTCTCTCCCTCCCAGGGGAATACCAAACCAAATCAAACAAAGAACTAGAATACAAAAACAAAGTTAAAGAAGCTTAATCATCTTTGGTGGTTGATTGGGTTACTGATGATACACCAGCTTAAAGCTCTCATCTTTGACACCAAAGGGCTTATAACAGAATGGAATAAGGAAAATTCTGGTGCCAAAGAGTATTGTTTTAATTTTCACTTCATGACATCTGATTTCAAAGCAGATAAAGATGTATTCTTTTAACTTATTTTTAAAAGATTTTATTTATTTATTTGACAGACAGAGATCACAAGTAGGCAGAGAGGCAGGCAGAGAGAGAGGGGGAAGCAGTATCCCTGCTGAGCAGAGAGCCCAATGCAGGGCTTGATCCCAGGACCCTGGGAATCGTGACCTGAGCTGAAGGCAGAAGCTTTAACCCACTGAGACACCCAGGCACCCCAAGATGTATTCTTGATAAAAGTTTAATTCTTGTAAAAATACTTTTTAAAGATTTTATGTATTTATTTGAGAGAGAGAGAGAGAGATAGAAAAAGCATGAGCAGTGGGGAGGGGAAGAGGGAGAGGAAGAAGCAGGCTCCCTGCTGAGCAGGGATTCCCAAAACAGGGCTTGATCCTAGGATCCTGGGATCATGACCAGAGCCAAAGACAGATGCTTAACTAATTGAGCCACCCAGAAACCTCTTATTCTTGAAAATTTTATCTAAAGAAAGAGACATATACATCTCAAAACTTATTAGAAGAAATCTCAGAAACAATTTCCTTCTTCACATTTCAGTTTGCTAGAATTAACACATTTATCTGTTTGAAGCCTCAAGGATTTGATAGATTATCATTGATCAGTGAAAACATAAATTTGTATGCCATTCAAGGCACACACGTACATGCATATCACTACCCTTAGTTAAACATTGTATATATAGCAGAAAATATGCGTGTTTTTGGTGGGCAAGTGATAATGTATAGATTACTGAAAGACTTTTGTGGAGGATGTGAGGTGAACTGAGTTTGAGTATGGGGACAAAGATGAGTTGATAAGGAACTGGAGTGATGTGTTGGATATGGCAATTAGGGGAGGGGATTAGATGTTCAAGAAATAAATTTGTCCATTTGTTGCCTCATTTATTTATTCAACAAATATTTATTGAGTTGGTTACTATAGGCAAAACAATGTTGTAAGTCCTGAATAAGGGGAGGGAGAGTTGAGGGTAGGAAAGCAAATCAGATCATTGTAAGGTTTTGGGCATTTCCAACCTCAGATTCTTTTGGCACTTTTTTTTTTTTTTTTTTTTTTGTGCAACTGGGGCAAGCACAGCAAGAAGGTATAAGCATAAGTCACAGGGTAATGGTAAAGTTGTAGTTCTAGGAATAGCTTTCAGGTGATGAAAGTTCAGCCACTTAGATGCCCACTGATGTGGAGAACAAATGCAAAAGAAATGTAGGAAAAAATCAAACTTTGTTACAACCTGCAGCCCATTGATAAGTACTTGAGACAGGCAGAGTGGTTTTCCTCCAGGAACTCAACTGCATCAAGGTTAATACTTTGCTAGAGGCAAAAGGCAACCTTAGCTTGACATGAGCCAGACCTCCAAGATCCTGTAATTCTTCTTTAAAATATAAAAATCTCTTGGGAAACTTCTTTTATCTCTACCTTCCATCCCCTCACTCCTGGCCAAGATATATGTTAGTGGTTATCCTCCAAGCATATGGGCCACTGATATACATCTGAAGGGTCTCATGACTAGAGTTTCACTAGACATAGTAAATGATCCCTACAAGTCCTGGAGACCTGCTTCCAAATTTCCTGGAGACTTACACTATCCCTAATCCTCCTCCCAACTTGAAAATATATAATCAGTCACCCACAACAACCCCATTGCAGCTCTTCCTGGTCATGGGTCCTATCCTTGTGCTTTAATAAAACCACCCTTTTTGCACTGAAGGTGTCTCAAGAGTTCTTTCTTGACTGCTCAGTCCCAAATCCACAAATTTCAGATCACATCAGCCATGATCTGAAGTTTAACTGAGGTGAAGCTCATCAAGGTGAATCTGTATGATTTAACCAGTATCTCAGAGAAACCGTTTTGTTACCAATTCAGGTTCTCTACAAGAGTGGACATAAAGCTGGCTCACCAGGGACCAGTAGTGCCCTGGGGGTTGTTTCAAGACTCCTGAGACCTAAAGGTGTTGAATTGTTTTCCCAAATGATTTTGTTTTTCAGGCTGCCTGCTGAGAATTTTTACTTCTTCAGAATAGGGACAAACACAAAGTAGAATAAATAATTTTGGGTGGGAATAAGGAGGATACAGATAATTAAATGCAGAACAAGGATCGCTACATCTATTAAATTCTTGAGCTTCAGGAAATTTCAAAAAATAAAAAGGTTTTTTAAGTACTGTTTTTCCAAGGAAAGAATTGGTAGTAATTTAATCATGTTCTGAAATCTCAATTTTAACCCAGTCATCAGACATCAGACTCATTTTAACAATTCCATTTGTTAAGTATTAACAAATGGTTTCTAAACACCATTCTACACTTAAAAAACCAAAACCCAAACATGGGCTCCCTAGATACTTGGAGAAGTGTTTACACACTTTTATTTTATTTTATTTTATTTTAATTTTATTTTAAAGTAGGCTCCATGCTGGGCTAAAGAGGGGCTGAACTCACAATCCTGAAATAGAGATCTGAGCTGAAAACAAGAGTTGGGACAGTTAACTGACTGAGCTATCCAGGTGCCCTACACTTACACACTTTTAAAACAACATAAATGGATTTATTCTGAATGTAATATTCTGTTTTGTTCTGTTCTGTTTTTTCTTTAACCTAATAAATTTCCATGTCAGTGCATATAAGTGCACCCCATCTGTAGGTGGCTGCACTGACATTACTTTGACCTCTCAAACTATTGATTGATTCACCTTCAGGCCAGTTTTTGTTTCCATTACCATTTCCATTACCATTACTGGCAATGCTGCAAAGAACATCTTTGTACATATATCTTTATGTACATGTGTGTGAAAGGGTCCGTAGACAAAAGGACAAGACTGATACAAAGCGAAAGTTAAGCAGGGCTTTATTTTGCGCCAAGCATCAAGAATCAAACTGACTGGCCAGGGCCATCTCTTGCAAAGAGGCGACCCCTCCCAGTCTCACAGACTAACTTTTATAGAGTAAAGGCCATGTGATTGAGCCTGGTCACACACAGCCGGCCAATTGAATTACAATTCATCCCATGATAGTCATTTAATTCAGCCTATGACCTTGGCTGGAATCAGCGCCTTTGTCTGGCGCCTGATAGGCGGGGCTCACATTCCTTGGCGGGTAAGGAGGTAATACATGCGCTTTCCCTTGATTGGGCATTTCCACCTGGCCTGGCTCATCCTTGTATGTGGGCTCTGTTATCAGGGACTGGTCAGTCATATTTCACCAGTTCAGTTTCTAAGCGCTTTTCTCTTGGGGGGAAGGGGCAGGTTCAATCTGCATAACAACAAAATGGCTCACTCTGGCTAAGTAGGCCCTAACAGTGTGGATGACATTGGTTTTTTTCTGAGTGCTATTACCAGCTATTGCAGGGTCCTGAGCTAAGGAGAGCATGCATAGAAGTAAATTTTAATGTGACCACTTTGGCTGCAGTGTTGAGAAAAGACAGGACTAAGAGGAGGTGGTGGAGGTTCTGGGGAGACCTCTGCATCCTCTGTGGAGCGGGGTCACCATTGTGCATACATGTCTGAGGAAAGAAACTTACCACCAAGATGGGTGCCCCTTCCTCAATCCCAAATTGTTCAGGACTTGGGTTGTGTATTTTTCTGTCTAGTTTAGTTTTTTATATCTTTGACGATTAGAGTCCTAGGGTGCTATAAACAGAACAGAAGTCTGGAATGCCACAGACAGTGGGTATTTGCAAATGACTTTTCCTTTGACTCTGGAAAAATTATTCCATTCCGTATTTTGACCTGAAGATTAATTTGAATGACAGCTGGCTTTTCCTTGTTAATATCAACGATAGGAGCAACTTGCTCATGGAGAAATTTCTCATGGAGGCCTAACCTTCAGGCTCCCACACTGACAACTTTCCTGTGGCCCTGCCAGTGGCAGATGGCTCATGTACATTACTAATATTGCACTGTGGAGCCCTGTGCCCCCCAGGTGCTGTATAATTTATATAAAGAGTAGTAATTTTTAGAATTAATAAATACCATGTTTGTGTCTTTTTGCTTCTTAACGGGAGTCACAGGAAATATGGCCTAAAAACTTCAGGACACAAGGTTAACTTTGACAAGGAAATAGCAGTGACCCATAGAAGCTAAGACCTCCTATATGTCATTGAAAGCAAGAGTTACTTGAGGGCTGCTTCAGCTGTTATTTATAGTGTCAAGCATGTGCACAAACCTGAAATGCCATCTGCCAAATAAAGAACAGAACAAACCTTTCTCCTGGAAGCTTTTTATAAGCTGAAGGCCCAAGTTAGGACACTATGTTCTGCTTAATATTAAGAATAATAAGAATTTACAGGCAGGATGTGAAATGGTTGGTGGTCTCCATGGAGGAGAGTCTGTATGGACATTTATTTGAATACTGGTGGAGTTCCATCCTTCACATTGTGGACACTTAAACGTTTAATGAATGGGACTTTGGAAAACCTGATTTTTAATTTTCCCCAGTTTAGTCACTAGGAGGAGCATGAATGTAGCAATCCTTGTTTTCTTAAATCCTGATCAATTTTAGGAATTATACTTGTAAGTTTTAAGTTGGATAAATTCTCAGCTCCAGTTTTTTTCCTCCAACTTTGAGTGACTGTTTCATTTGCTGTGAGAACTCCCTGAGGCTAGATTATAGAGTTTGCTGAAGCCATGGAGGACAGTGCTATGAGATTTGCTTTTTGTTCTTGTTGCCAGACCCATGGCAGTGAGGGAATTCACTAGTTATCAGTTAAAATTTGGATGCTCTCAGGGCACCTTTTTCCCACATCCAGAATATTTCTGCATTTCCCCTTGGTCATGTTCAGAAAGACAGGGAAACACAGAAGTCTTAGAACAGGTTTCAACATATGTGAATGAAATATGCCTTATTTTTAATAATAACTTTCTTTGTTCTTATAAATATTTTATGGTACTATTTTTTAAACTGAGTTTTATTGAATGTGAAAGTGCACTTTTGCTATGTGCCTGGCATTTCAGCTTATGTGGATTCTTAAGATTAAATTATTTTGAGAATGTGGAGAATAAAAGTGGTTTTGTTAGAGTGGTGGGATGGTAAGTGAATTAAAACTTACTTTCATCAATGTTGGTGTGGTTTTATTAAGGCAACACTAATGATACTAATGGCTTGAGAAATTTGCTTTTTCTTCAGTTTCGAAATCAAGTGCCTTTTCTTGGGTCTATTAGGTAAGAATATTAATCATTTCTCCATATTTTCCCTAACTTTCCCAGCCCCCATTCTACATGTCATCTGTAACATTTTTTAGTTAATACTTAGCCAAAAAAATCTAAATAGAAAAATGTTACTTTCATTGAATAACTAGTGACTTGAGCCTTTAAGATTTTATTTATTTATTTAACAGAGATAGAGAGAGATCACAAGGAGGCAGAGGCAGGCAGAGAGGGAGGGGGGAGCCGGCTCCCTTCGGAGCAGAGCCCAATCCAGTGCTCAAATCAGGACCCTGAGATCATGACCTGAGCCAAAGTCAGAGGCTTAACTCACTGAGCCACCCAGGTGCCCCAATAAGTGACTTGAAAGTAGTCTGCATTTGGTATTAATGAATATTAAGTTCTGTTTGTCTTTAATATGAAGTTGTATTGTACTACAATTACAGTAGATAGAGGAAATATAATGTGAACAATAAATTTAATCCTTTTCTCAATTCTTTTATGATATTGCATTCACTCACAGATTCATTATTGTTTAGAAAAGTGACAACATTCTTATATGTTTAAAATGTGATTAAAAAATAAGACTTTCTATTTTCCAAAGTACCGTAAAAATAGCACCATATGATATCATAAGACTCAATCAATATATAGGACTTTTTGATTTCAGGGACTTCTTTTATGAGCTAGAAAAGAGGTATCTGTGTTCTTCTGAAATATTTTATAGTATCTAACAAATTCATACACTTTATTATTTTTTAAAATTTTTAATTTCAATTCAGTCTGATTAACATATACTGTATTAATAGTTTCAGAGGTAGAATTCAGTGATTCATCAGTTCCCTACAAGACCTCGTGTTCATTCCTTTAAATACTGCCTTAATGCCCATTACCCAGTTACCTCATCACCCCCACATCTCTGTCCAGCACCCCTCAGTTTGCTGGACAGAGTCCAGTATAAGACTCTTATACTTAAGAGTCTCTTATGGTGGTGCTTGAGTGACTCAGTCAGTTCAGATTCTGCCTTTGGCTCAGGTCATGGCACTGGGATCCTGGGATGGAGCCCTGCCTATGGCTCCTTGCTGAGCAAGGAGCCTGCTGAGCAAGGAGCCTGCTACTCCCTCTACCACTATCCCTGCTGTGTTTTCTCTCTCTCTGTCATAAATAAATTTATATCTATAAATTTATGTCTATCTATCTATCTATTATCTATCTATCTATCTATCATCTATCTATATCTATCATCTATCTATACCAAAACACCAAGCACTTCTCCAAAGCAAACAAAAAATCCAAGAGTCTTTCATGGTTTGCCTCCCTGTTTTCCTTTTATTTTATTTTTGCTTTCTTTCTATGGTCTTCTGTTTTTGTTTCTTAATTTGCACATATTAGTGAAATCATATGATATTTATCTTTCTCTGACTGACTTATTTCACTTAGCATAGTACCCTCTAGTTCCAACCACATCTTTGCAAATGGCAAGATTTCATTCTTTTGGGTGGCTGAGTAATATTCAATTCTATTTGTATGTCACATCTTCTTTTTCCATTCATTTTTCAATGGATATCCAGACTCTTTCCATCTTTTGGCAGTTGTGGACATTGCTGCTATACACATTGGGGTACATGTGCCTCTTTGAATCACTATGTTTGTATCCTTTGGATACATACCTGGTAGTGCAATTGATGGGTCATAGGTTTCTTCTATTTTTAGCTTTTTAAGGAAACTCCATACTGTTTTCCAGAGTGGTTGCAACCCAGCTTGCATTCCTACCAAGAGTATAAGAGGGTTCCTTTTTCTCCTCATCCTCTCTAACATTTGTTGTTTCATGAGTTATTCATTTTAGCCATTCTGACAAGTCTGAGGTGGTATCTCATTGTGGTTTTGATTTGTATTTCCCTGATGCCAAGTGATGTTGAACATCTTTTCATGTGTCTGTTGGCCATTTATATGTCTTTATATGTCTTATTTGGAGAAATATCTGTTCATGTCTTCTGCCCATTTCTTGACTGGATTTTTTCTTTTTTTTTTTTTTTTTTTGTTGTTGTTGTTGTTGTTGAGTTTGATGAGATCTTTACAGATTTTGGATACTAGCCCTTTTTCTGATAAGACATTTTTGAATATATTCTCCCATTCCATATGTTGCTTTTAGTTTTGTTGAGTGTTGCCTTTGCAGTGCAAAAGATTTTTATCTTGATGAAGTCCTGATAATTCATTTTTGTGATGTTTCTCTTGCCTTTGGAGAGATGTATCTATCAAGAAGTTGTGGCCAAGGTAAAAAAAAAAAAAAAAGTTGACTGCATTTTACTCTAGGATTTTGATGTATTCCTGTCTCACAGTTAGGTCTTTCACTGCAGTTGAGTTTATTTTTGTGTATGGTGTAAAAAGTGGTCAAGTTTCATTCTTCTGCATGTGACTGTCCAATTTTTCCAAGACCATTTATTGAAGAGGCTGTCATTTTTCCATTGGATATTCTTTCTGGCCTTGTTGAAAATTAGTTGACAATAAAGTTGGGGGTCCATTTCTCCATTCTGTCTGCTGTTTCATTGATCATGAGTCTGTTTTTGTGCCAGTGCCATTCTGTCTTGATGGTGACAGCTTTGTAATACAGCTTGAAGTCTGGAATTGTGAAGCAATCAGCTTTGCTTTTCTTTTTCAACATTCTTTTGGCTAATCTTTGTGTCTTTTTTGGTTCCATGCAAATTTTAGGATTGTTTGCTTCAGTTTTATGAAAAATGCTGATTGTATTTTGATAAGGACTACATTGAATATGTATGTTGCTTTAGGTAGCATAGACATTTTAACAATATTTGTTCTTGCAATCCATGAGCATGGAATGTTTTTCCATTTCTTTGTGTCTGCCTCAGTTTCTTTCATGAGTGTTCTATAGTATGCAGAATACAGATCTCTTACCTCTTTGGTTAGGGTTATTCCTAGGTATCTTATGGTTTTTGGTGCAATTGTAAGGGGATTGATTCCTTGGTTTCTCTTTCTTCTGCCTCATTGTTAATGTATATAAATGCATTGATTTTATATATTGTGGCTTTGCTGAATTCCTGTATCAGTTCTAGAAATTTTGGGGTAGAGTCTTTTGGGTTTTCTGCATAGAGTGTCATGGTGTTGGTGTCTGTGAAGAGTGAGAGTTTGACTTCTTCTTTGCCAATTTGGATGCCTTTTATTTCTTTTTGTTGTCTGATTGCTGAGGCTGGGACTTCTAGTACTATGTTGAACAGCAGCAGTAAGAGTGGACATCCTTGTCATGTTTCTGACCTTAGGGAAAAAGCTCCCAGTTTTTCCCTGTTGAGGATGACATTTGCTGTGGGTTTTTCCTACATGGCTTTTATGATATTGAGGTATGTTATCTCTACTCATACATGGCAGAGAGTTTTTAGGAAGAAAGAACACTATTTTGTCAAATGCTTTTTCTGCATCTATTGAGAGGATCATATGTTTCTCATCCTTTTTTTTTTTTTTATTAATGTGATATATCACATTAATTGATTTGTGGATGTTGAACCACCTCTGCAGCCCAGGAATAAATCCACTTGGCCATGGTGAATAATCCTTTTAAAGTGCTGTTGGATTCTATTAGCTGCTATCTTGGGGAGGATTTTTGCAACCATGTTCAAGGATATTGGTCTGTATTTCTCCTTTTTGGTGGGGTCTTTGGTATTGGGTTCAAGGTAATGCTGGCCTCACAGAATAAGTTTGGAAGTTTTCCTTCCATTTATATTTTTTTAAACAGCTTCAGAAGAATAGGTAGTAATTCTTCTTTAAATGTTTGCTATAATTCCACTGGGAGGCCATATAGCCCTGGGCTCCTGTTTTTTGGAAGACGAATTACAGATTCAATTTCTTTGCTTGTTTGGGTCTGTTCAGGTTTTATGTGTCTTCCTGTTTCAGTTTTGGTAGTTTATGTGTTTCCAGGTTGCATCCATTTCTTTCAGATTGCCTAATTTGTTGGCATATAATAGATTATAATATTCTCTTGTAATTGTATTTCTCCAGTGTTTGCTATGACCTCCCCTCTTTTTTTTTTTTTTTAAGGATTATTTATTTATTTGACAGAGAAATCACAAATAGGCAGAAGTAGGCAGAGAGGCAGGCAGAGAGAGGGGGAGAAGCAGGCTCCCTGCTGAGCAGAGAACCTGATGTGGGGCTCGATCCCAGAACCCTGGGATCATGACCTGAGTCAAAGTCAGAGTCTTACCCCACTGAGCCACCCAGGCGCCCCGACCTCTCCTCTTTAGTTCATGATTTTATTGATTTGGGTCCTTTCTCTTTTCTTTTTGATAAGTCTGGCTAAAGGTTTATTAATCTTATTAATTCTTTCAAAGAATCAGCTCCTAGGTTTGTTGATCTGTTCTACTGTTTTTTTTTTTTAATTTTTTTATCATTGATTTCTACTCTAATCTTTATTATTTCTCTTCTCTTGCTGGATTTAAGCTTTATTTATTGTTCTTTCTCCAGCTCTTCTGTGTAAAGCAAGCTTGTGTATTTCAGACTTTTCCTGTTTCTTGAGGAAGGTCTGTATTGCTACATGCTTCCCTCTTAGGACTGTCTTTGCTGCATCCCAAAGGTTCTGAGCTGTTGCATTTTCATTTCCATTTGCTTATATGTATTTTAAAAAATTCTTCTTTAATTTCTTGGTTAACCTATTCATTTTTTAGTAGGATGCTCTTTAAGCCCCATCTATTTGTGGTCCTTCAAAATTTTTTCCTCTTTTTGACTTCAAGTTTTAAAGCATTGTGGTATGAAAATATGCATGGTATAATCTTTATCTTTCTGACCCAGTTTGGTCCTGATCTAGCCTAGAGAACATTCCAGGTGCACTCAAGAAGAATGTGTATTCTGCTGCTTTAGGATAAAATGCTCTGAATGTATCTTTGAAGTTCATCCAGTCCCGTGTTTCATTTAAAGCCCTTGTTTTCTTGTTGATCTTCTGCTTAGATGATGTGTCTATTGCTGTGAGTGGGGTAAGTCCCCTACTATTTTTGTATTATTATCAATGAGTTTCTTTATGTTTATTATTAATTGATTTATATATTAGGCTTCTCCCAAGGTGGGCACACAAATATTTACAATTGTTAAATCTTGCTGGATCAACCCTTTTATTATGAGATAGTGTCCTTTTTCTTCTCTTTCTCTCTCTTTTTTTATTTTTTAAATTTTATTTATTTATTTGACAGAGAGGGAGAGAGAGCAATAGAGGGAACACAAGCAGGGGGAGTGGGAGAGGAAAAACAGGCTCTCCACTGAGCAGGGAGCTGGATGCTGGGTTTGATCCCAGGTACCTGGGATCATGACCTGAGTCAAAGGCAGATGCCTAATGACTGAGCCATCCAGGTGTCCCTTCTTCATTTCTTATTACAGCCTTTCACTTAAAATTCAGTTTTTCTGTTATAAGGATGGCTACTCCATCTTTCTTTTGTTGTCTATTGGCATGCTAAATTGTCACCCCCTCACTTTCAAGCTGTAGGTGATTTTATGTGTAAAATGAATCTCCCATAGATAGCATATTGATGGGTCTTTTTTTTTTTAAATCCATTCTAATATCCTATGTGTTTTGGCTGGAACGTTTAGTCCATTTACATTTAGAGTAATTCTTGAAAGGTATGAAATTAGTGCTATTGTATTGTCTGTGTAAGTCACTGTTCCTATAGATTGTCTCTGTCCCTTTCTGGTGTATGTTACTTTTGGGCTGTCTTTTTTTCCTGAAAGGATCCCCTTTAATATTTCTTGTAAGGCTGGTTTAGTGTTCACAAATTTGTTTAGTTCTTGTTTGTCTTGGAAATTCCTTATCTCTTCTTCTATTCTGAATGACAGCCTTGCTGGATAAAGTATGTCTGGCTGCATATTTTTCTTATTTAGCACGTTGAATGTATCATGCCAGTCCTTTCTGGTCACCTGGTCTGTGTGGACCAATCTGCTGCTAGTCTTATATGTCTATCCTTGCAGCTTAAGTACCTTTTGTTCCAAGCCATTTCAGGATTTTCTTTTTATCTTTGAAATTTTTAAGCTTCACTATTACATGTTGAGGTATTGACTTATTTTTGTTGATTATGAGGAGTGTTCTCTGTGTCTCCTGCACTGGAATGCCTGTTTTCTTCCCCAGATTTGGGAAGTTCTCTCCTTTCTGTGTCTTCTTGGACCCCATTATCTGGACATTATTTCATGGAATCACTGATTTCTGGAAGTTTTCCTTTATTATCCAGTAGTTATCTTTCTCTCTTCTTATCAGCTTCCTTGTTCTCCATCATTTTGTCTTCTATATCATTGACTCTGCTGCCTCATTTATCCTCATACTTAAAGCCTCCATTTGACCACATCTTTGTGATAATATTTTTAGTTTTAGCTTGATTAGATTTTAGTTCTTTTGTTTCTATAGTAAGGGATTCTCTAGTACCTCTATGCTTTTTTCAAGCACAGCTGATATCTTTATAATCATTGTTTTAGATTCTAGTTCAGAATACTCTGGTTTCTATTCAGACCGCATAGATTCTAGTTCAGACATTTTACTTATATTCCTATTCATTAAATCCCTGACAATGAGTATTACCTTCTGTTCTTTCTTCTGGATTGAGTTTCTCCATCTAATCTTTGTGTCCAGAAAAGAAGGGAGGAAGGAAAGAGAAAAAAAAAACAAACAAACAGAAAAATCAGTAGCAACAACAACAGCAACAATAACAACATTAGAAAGTGTTTCTGGTGTATACCGTGTACACACTGTCATTGTGTTTTGGCTACTCTTTCTGGCCCTTCGTCTACAGAATTCTTTCTTACTTTTAGTGGGGTGTGTTTGGACTTTTAAGTAAGTGTGTTTTGATTTGTTTGTCAAGACAAGCCCGTAAAAGAAAAAAAGAAAAGATGAAAAAATTAAAAATAAAAACAAGAACCAAAAAACAACAATAGAAAGAAAACCTGATCAAATACAAAAGAAAAGGAAATGCAACAAAAATACGAACAAACAGACAAACAATAAACTATAAGCCTGATTCAAAAAAATAAGAAGGAAGGAAGTGGAAAATAGTAGGAAAAGAAGAAAAGAGAGAGAGAGGAAAAAAAGCAGCCTGACCTGAAAAGGAAGAGAATGAAACAAATGAACCAACAAATGAACAAAAGTTTATAAGACTGATACAAAAAAAGATAATGAGAAAAGAAAAAAAGAATATATATATATGTATATATAGAGAGAGATAGTAAAGAATAAAAAATAAGAAATAGAAAAATTAAAAAATTTTTAAATTAAAAAAAGAGGAGAAAAAAATAAGAAGCAAACCTGGTCCTATTTCCACCAGAAGCTGATGTTTTGGGGGTTTCTTTAATCAGTAGACTTGGTAGATGTGGGGGCCTATGTTGTTCTCAGGGGAGGCCTGCTGGGCTGGCTCACAAGCTGAATTGCCCTTGTTAAGATGCTCCTGCCAGGTGCTGGGGGGCAGGGCTTAGTGTAGTGGACTCCAGGCTCCACTGGAGGTGCTGTTTCTCTCTGAAGTCCTACTGTGCTGGTGGTGGAGGAGGTAGAATGTGGCATCACCCACCTTCTTGTCCCTGGGGAGTGAAACTCCCCACAACTGCTGTTCAGGGATCCCTCTTAGAAAAGCAAACTATCTCCTGTGTCCTGGTCTTTTGTCAGTTTCCTGCTCTTAACTTGTCTGTACCTGGGCCATTGACACACTCAGAGCCACAGATCTTCTGTATTTTACTCCAGAACATGGCTGGTGTTCAAAACTCCAAGTTTTAAATGGTCTGGTAAGGTGCAGGCCTAATCCTGTCCCCCAGAGGAGAGCCTCAGGGCATGCCCAGCACTGTCCCATCCCAAAAAGCATTGCTCAGTGCTTGTGCAGAGTCTAGAGTTTATTATAATGCTCAAGAGAAAAGCTGGAACCAGGTTATTGGTAGTCTACACTTGACTTTGTCCCCTACTCCCTTCTATCCCAACAAAGTCATTGCAGAGGCTTGACTGTATTGTGGCAGACAGCAAAAACCATGGCTAGGTTATCTGCAGTCTGCTCCAATCTCTGCTTTCTGCTCAGTTCTGCCACAGAAAAGCAGCTGCTCAGAACAAAGAGGTTTACACCTTATGTGTCTCATAGTGAAAAGTTATTAAGAGGTTTTCCACCCTCTGTATGCACCTCTGACTCTGCTAATGAGCACTGGTCATGGCTCCAGCTAGCCATTGATCCTTGCAGAGGCAAAAAGCACTCCTCCAAATGACCTCTGAGAAGGCAAGTGATCTCTTCCTCTGTGACCCGGAGATCTCCTTGCCATGGCTTGTTGTGCAGTTGAAAGCCACTCAGCTCTTTCCCACTTTCTCCCTCTCACTGACTATGCTCCAAGAAGTGGGTTCCATCCCCTTTGCAGCCTTGTGGCTTTCGTCTTTCTCAGTTTAGGGCTCTGAACCTCACATCTGCCACATTCCTTTGCTACAACGATGAAGATTGTTTCCTTAATCCCCAGATCATCTTCCTCGATGTGTTCCAAATTGTTGAATGTTGATCTAGCCATATTCAAAGGACCAGGCAAGTTGAGGGTACCCCTACTACTCCATCTGCCATCTTAACTCCTCCCAAACATATATTTTGAAGTTATCTATCCTCTGAAAATATCAAAATTTCCCTAGAGAGTTTTACTAAGGTGTTCCCATTCCTATAAGCTAATGTGTGGGAAAGAGAAGAGGAGAGAGCATATTGTACTGAAGAAATGATTTTTAAAATGTTTTATTCCAGAAAGTTCTCTTTTGTGATAACCAGACCCTGACACCACAATTTGCTATTTTAATATCACAGAGCAATATAGAACCCTGGTGTATGGGACACATATCCAGTGCTATTTGCTCTGTTTTGTCTTCACTGAACTAAAAAAGAAAATAGAACATACAAATCATATTTTTACAACAATCTGAAGTGGGAGTCTTTATTATCCAAGAAGAAAGGAATTGTTTGACCTTAACAAACTCTGTAGAACAGCTTCCCCACTAACCTGGGTATAGAGTAGAAGGTGACGTAGCCATTTGCTTAGTGAACCAGGATTGTGACTTGGCCATTTCTGCAGGA
The DNA here is from genome assembly GCF_030435805.1 of Mustela lutreola. Lineage (NCBI taxonomy): Eukaryota > Metazoa > Chordata > Mammalia > Carnivora > Mustelidae > Mustela > Mustela lutreola. Next base: position 85,082,616 of record NC_081292.1, on the reverse strand, counting down.
CCTGGCAGCTTGGCAAGGAGTCCCTTGGAGCTGCTTCTTTCTGCCAGTGCCTTTGGCCAGGAGTCTCACCTGGCCCTGACATAACTGGGATGTAATAAAAACTAATCTTAATCTGTTTGAAACTTCTGAATTTGAGCATTAAAATCTTAGGTGAAAATGACTAAGACCATCCAACATGAAAACCTGCTTATACACCTATAGGCAGTCAGGCAGTGACAAAATATTCTATTGACTCACTACTGGATCAAGTGACTTGATCAAAATCTAAAGCACTTAGGAGGTCATGAACACTACTCACATTTTTCAGAGGAAGATAGGACAGTTCTGTGATTATCAGATAAGTTGTTTTAAATTAATAATTCCTATTGGTGAAATGTCATATGGGATACAAAGGTTATGTTTTTCCTAACGCAATCTCTTTTGCCCTTAAATGAAGCTATATGTGCTCCTTTCCCAATGTTTCTGCTCTCCACCCCTTCCTTTGTTGCCCTCCCTCTCCCCTTAGCAGGGTCTTTGCTGTCATAAATATTCTTTATTTCTGTTTTCATCTCTAAGACCTCTGCATTCTATATTCTGATTTTCTATTAACTAATGCATTATGATCACACTGAAAAGTCATTATGAACCTTAGGAGTCTAGAAGAAAGATAGGTTTCTTGAACTGTAGGGTGTTAAAAAATTGAGTCTTCAAAGATCAAGGCATTCTCTAGACACTGAGTGTCTAGACACTTGTGGGTTTGCACCCCAAGGCTGCAAGCATCACGGGAGAATGCCTACAGACTGCTGAGGATCCCATTTTAGCCCCAGTGGTATGATGTAGATTTAGTCTGTGAAACAACCAGTAATTATGTTACAGAAGTTTTGATTCTTCTATAAATCCCAAATTTCAGATCCCAGGAAGCATGCTCTTATGAGTTGGGCCTATTCTAGACCAAATCCAATCCAAATGAGAGTGTTTTGGAGATGCCTTAGGTGTTTACTTAAATCTGGAGGTATTTGTTTTTTGTTCAAGTGACTATTCCTCTAAAATATTTGCTATACCAGACAAATCTGCACCTTTGGTCCATTACTCTATTGTACACTGGTGTCATGCTAGGGATTCTGCTGACTAACAGGGAGTTGGGGGACTCTTGGCTGTTCAACTGTGAGCCCTAGGTGTTGTTTTTGCTTGTATGGGATTGTGGAGAGCTAGGCTCCTTCTCAATGACACTCTAACTTGTGGACTGTGATTTCCAAGTCAGGAAAGTGGGAGATTTTCACCATTATTTGCATGCCTGAGCTAACCCAAATCCCCACAGATGCTCATCTCCTTGCATTACTTGTGATTTATTTTAGCTTTGGTGATCTGGTCTGAAAGTGGTGATTCCAGGAGAAACACTCAGACCTGCCCTTTTGAAAGGAGTGTGAGGTCAGCTCCTGCAGCTGACCACATAGCACAGGGAGAACAAACAAGTTAATGTTTGCAAAATGTTCTGAAATTCCTGGATGAAAGACTCTGTATAAGTACGGAGTGTTTTGATCATTACTATTTTTTAACATCTTAATTTAATTTTATTTTCTTTATGTTCCAAGTTTATTGTTTATGTACCACACCCAGTGCTCCATGCAATACATGCCCTCCTTAATACCCACCACCAGACTCACCCATCCCCCTACCTGCCTCCCTTCCAAAACTCTCAGTTTGTTTCTTAGAGTCCACAGTCTCATGCTTTGTCTCCCTTCTGATTTACCCCAATTCACGTTTCCTTTCCTTCTCCTAATGTCCTTCATGTTATTCCTTATGCTCCACAAGTAAGCAAAACTATATGATAATTTACTTTCTCTGCTTGACTTATTTCACTCAGCATTATCTCCTCTAGTTACATCAATGTTGATACAAAAGTTGGGTATTCATTCTTTCTTATGGAAGCATAATATTCCATAGTATATATGGACCATATCTGCTTTATCCATTCATCTATTGAGGAGCATCTCAGCTCTTTCCAAAGTTTGGTGATTGTGGACATTGCTGGTATGAACAATGGGGTATAGATGGTCCTTATTTTCACTACATCTGTATCTTTGGGGTAAATACGCAGTAGTGCAATTGCAGGGTCATAGGGTAGCTCTATTTTTAATTTCTTAAGGAATCTCCACACTGTTATCCAAAGTTGCTTCACCAATTTGCATTCCCACCAACAGTGTAAGAGGGTTCTTCTTCTCCACAGCCTCTCCAACACTTGTTGTTGACTGTCTTGTTGATTTGGCCATTCTAACTGGTGTAAGGTGGTGTCTCAGTGTGGTTTTGATTTGAATCTTCCTGAGATTCACTTTTTCATGCATCTGTTAGCCATTTGTATGTCTTCCTTGGAAAACTGTCTGCTCATGTTTTCTGCCCATTTTTTGAAGTGATTATGTGTTTTTGAGTGTTGTGTTGGAGGAGTTCTTTATAGATCTTGGTTAACAGCCCTTTGTCTGTAGTGTCATTTGTGAATATCTTCTCCCATTCTGTGGGTTGCCTCTTTGTTTTGTTGACTATTTCCTTTGTTGTGCAAAAGATTTGAACTTGATGAAGTCCCCACAGTTCATTTTCACTTTTGTTTCCTTTGCCTTTGGAGATGTGTCTTAAAAGAAGTTGCTGTGGCCTATGTTGAAGAGGTCACTGCCTATGTTTTCCTCTAGGATTTTGATAGATTTCTGTCTCTCAAGAATGTTGAGCCCTTTTATCCATTTAGAGTTTATCTTTGTGAATGGTGTGAGAGAATGGTCAAGTTTCATTCTTCTACACATAGCTGCCCAATTTTCCCAGCACCATTTATTGAAGAGACTGTCCTTTTTCCACTGGATATTTTTTCCTTCTTTTTCAAAGACTATTTGACCATAGAGTTGAGGATCCATATCTGGACTCTCCACTCTGTTCCATTGTTCTATGTGTCTGTTTTTATGCCAGAACCATGATGCCTTGGTGATCACAGCTTCATAGTAAAGCCTGAAATCAGTCAGTGTGATGCCACTAGCTTTGTTTTTCATTTTCAACATTTCCTTAGTGGTTCAGGGTCTTTTCTGGTGGTTCAACATTTGCAAATCAATCAGTGTGATAGAACAAATCATTAAGAGAAGAGAGAAGAACCACATGGTTCTCTGAATTGATGCAGAAAGAGCCTTTGACAAAATACAGCATCTGTTCCTGATTAAAACTCTTCAAAGTATAGGAATAGAGGGAACATTCCTCAACTTCATAAAATCTATCTATGAAAAACACACAGTAAATATCGTTCTCAATGGAATCTTCCCATTGAGATCAGGAACATGACAAGGATGATCAATCTTGCCACTCTTGTTCAACATAGTGCTAGAAGTCCTAGCAATAGCAATCAGACAACAAAAAGAAGTAAAAGACATTCAAATTAGTAAAGAAGAAGTCAAACTCCCTCTCTTTGCAGATGACGTGATACTTTACGTGGAAAAGCCAAAAGACTCCATCCCCAGACTGCTAGAATTCATACAGAAATTCAGTAATGTAGCAGGATACAAAATCAATGTACAGAAATCAGTTGCTTTCTTATGCACTAACAATGAAAATATAGAAAGGGCAATGAGAGAATTGATTCCATTTACTATAGCACCAAGAGCCATAAGATACCTTGGAATAAGCTTAACCAAAGAAGTAAAGGATCTGTACTCAACGAACTACAGAATGCTCATGAAAGAAATTGAAGAAGACACAAAAAGATGGAAAAGCATTCCATGCTCATGGATCAGAAGAAGAAACATTGTTAAAATGTCTATACTGTGCAGAGTAATCTATATTTTCATTCCATCATGATCAAAATTCACTGGCATTGTTCAAAGTGCTTCTACAAACAATCCTAAAATTTCTATAGTGTTTTGATTATTGTTTTAATGCCTCCAGAGACAAAACCAGAAAGAATTACTATGAACAAGTTTTAGGCCTGGGCTCCTAAGAGTCCCACCATCTGGTTGTTCCAGTAGCCAGAAATGTATTTCTTGCTGTGCTGGGCAAATTCCAGGGAGCAGCACACCCTTCATGTTTTGTGACATTCACCAAGAGAATTTACATTAAATAAATGCATAGGGAAAGCTCCTGGATGGCATTTTTCAAGAAAAATATTTGTTTTTTTCAGTTTTGCTCTATTGAGTCTAATGTTGCTGAAGGAATTTGCTGCTCTGTTACTGGGTACTGTTAATTCTCTTAAGGAGCTAGTTAAAACAAAACTAGGCACTTAAAGGTGGGTTGAGTTTTTTGTTTGTTTATGCAATTGGCTAATATTAGCATTGAGATCCACTCATTTTTGATTCTGTTTTTAGATGGCTTTAAGGTGTTTATTAATAGAGATTTCAGTACATGGTATAACTATAAGGAAATCAAGGACCCTTTCTCCGCTTTGTCATCCTTTTGTAAAAGTCAATTTATATTGTTTATTATACCGTTTTCACTCCAGAATAGCTACCTAAAGGGTGCCTGGGTGGCCCAGTTAAGTGTTTGCCTTTGGCTCAGGTCATGATCCCAGGGTCCTGGGATCGAGCTCCATCTTTCAGGCTCCCTGCCTATCAGGGAGTCTGCTTCTCTCTCTCCCTCTGTCCCTCCACCTGCTGGTGCTCTCTATCAAATAAATAAATAAAACATTCAAGACAAAAAGAATAGCTGTTTGATTTAAATTCATGTTCCTTGCAGCTTCCATGGTGGCCAAAGGGTTGGGTGTTACTCATGGTCAGTGACCCTGGTACCTAGACTAGTGCTCAGTGGAGGAGGGCACTCACTCTTCGTTAGATGAATTTCATATGAGATTTATCCTTTGTGTGGAGCTGATGCTGTTAACCATAGTAGACTCCATTTGGCTCTTGCATTTGAGCTTCTGTGTCCTTGTGCTCTTCCCTGCCTCTTGCTGGGTGGTAGAGACATAGTCCCTGGCTCCCTGCAGAGGGATGCCTGGGCCATGAAGTCTGTGACCTTTTGGGGTGCCTGGGTAGCCCATTCAGTTGAGCATCCAGCTTTAGGCTTCAGTTTAGGTCATGATTTCATGGGTGGTGGGATCAGGCCCACATCAGGCTCCGTGTTCAGCAGGGAGTGTGCTTGAAGGATCCTCTCCCTCTGCCCTCCCCCCACTCATCTCCTGTACTCTCTTTATCTCTAAAATAAATAAATAAATGTTAAAAAAAAGGAGTGAAGTTTGTGACCATTATAGGTGATGTTTCCTTTGAGTAGCCAGGGTCCCTGAGTCATCTGTGCACAGGTGTCTCCTTTGTGACTCTCTGAATTTTTCTGAGTCTTGTGGCCAAGCTTGTTCTGGGCACTCAAAGACCAAGATTTATTCTGTCATAGGCCACTGGCTTCAGTTAACGAGTTGTGAGATGGTAGCAGTGTTGGATGTCACTTTGAGAGTCAGAGAGAAAAGGTGTGTGATCCTGTAACATGTCTATTTCAGGAAGAGGGACTGGTTGGAAGGGAGAGAAACTTCTGCCCTTACATATACCAAGGATCTCCCCCCCCCCCCCCCCATTTTTGAGTAATCATCAGAGGGCAGTACCCAACCTTGTAAAAGAATGAAGGAGCCTGTTTTTTGAGAAAAGATGCCTATTCCATGTGAACATAGATGTGTCCAGATAGAGCTGATGGTGTAGCTTTTCCTTTCTTCTCAGAAAAAAATCCTGCAGTTAAAACTTACATATACCTGTGTATTATGGGCTTTTCCTCTCTATATACATTGCAATCTTTGGCAAAACATTGCTGTTTTTCTAAGTATAAACATGAATAATGTACAGAATGTATTTCTGAAGATAGTCTTCAAGTAAGAAGAGTCACAATTTGGGAAGTTGTATGTTTCTGATAAGTGAAGCATCTTATTTTCTTGGCTTGGGAATGGCTCATAATCAACGTGGTTGATTCAGATATGCAAAGATAAGAGCCAGCATCTGACTGCTTCCTGCCCAGGCTTGTTGATAGCCATGGGTCTAAATCAAAGTGAGTAAGGGAGCAAGTGAGTGTTGGAGTGTCACAGGGTGGGAAACTGACACAACTTACTGCCAGGGACTTATGCCTGTTCTATATGTAGTTATGTTTTGCCGTTTTACACATTTTAGGTCCAGTTCATGCTCTCCTCTCCAAACACTCTCCTTGGGTGAGATGCAATATCTACTGGGAAAGAGACAGAAGGTGGCTCCATGTGTAAATTGCCCCAACTTACAAAAAACTGTTCTGTGGTGATCTCTGACTTGTGCCCTCTTTCCAGATTATAGCTCTTCCAGTAGGCTATAAAACCCACTTCTGTTCTTAATAACATCCTTCACCTGGTTTTTCCTTTTTGATTTATGTACCATTGAAAAACTCACAGAACTTGAAAAAGAAATGTTTCCAAAATGTCCAGTGTCTACTTGTACAGTCCAGTAGTTTCATCACGGTGAAAATCAGGAACATTTCCTTTTTGCCCATTAATCATCATGGGAAATAGCAGGAAATGACACTCCTCATCTCACATAGTCAGTCTCCATAGCATCTGAAACAGAAGGGTCAGGAGCATGTTCTACTGCACCCTGTGGGTTTTTAAAAAATTAATTAATTAATTTAAATGATTTGGTTTTTTCAGTGTTCCAAGATCCATTGTTCATGCACCACACCTAGTGCTCCATACAATATGTGCCCTCCTTAATACCCACCACCAGGCTCACTCATTCCCCCCTCCTCCCCTCCAAAACCCTGTTTGTTTCTCAGAGTCCATGCTTCATCTTTCATGCTTTGTCTCCCCCTCCAATTTACCCCAATTCACTTTTCCTTTCCTTCTCTTGATATTCTCCATGTATTCCTTATGCTCTAAAGTAAGTGAAACCACATGATAATTGCCTTTCTTTGCTTGATTTATTTCTATCAGCATTATCTCCTCTAGTCCCATCCATGTTGATACAAAAGCCTTTCTTATGGCTGTGCAATATTCCATTGTATATATGGACAGTATCTTCTTAATCCTTTTGTCTGTTGAGGGCATCTTGGCTCTTTCCACAGTTTGGCAATTGTGGCCATTGCTGCTATAAACATTGGGGTACAGATGGCCCTTTTCACTACATCTGGGTTTTGAGCCAGGTCAAGTCTGTGAGGTGGGTTGTTGGAGAAGCTCCCACAGGAGATTTTTGCCACTGGGATGGGAGAGATGCCATCCTTGATGCACCCAGTTCCTAACTAGAAGTTGCTCCAGAGTTTGGGAGCATGGATCCCTCCTGGCTCAGAGTTCCAGTTCCTGTGGCCCCTGGGCTGAATTTGTGGGAGGATACAGGGTGGATGTTTACTACTTTGTGGTTCTTCCATATGACTGGGGAGGGGAAGGCCTGTGCTTTTCTGTGTAATGAGCTATTAACCCAAAGAATTAGAGAGAAGGATATTCTATGATTATTAACATATAAGTAGGTTATAAATAACAGTACTATTTAATTATTAATATATTATCATAATCATAAAATTTCATATCTATTTAACAATAATTGATAAATAGTAAGTTATATCAATTATTAATGTAATTATTGACACACTTTTAAATAAACATTATAATTTTTATTTTGTTACATCATTTCTAGATTTTCAAAAGAGAAGGGGCAAAGGGGACAGATGGGGTTTCAAGGGAGTTTTTTTTCTTTTTCAATTCACTTATAATGTATTATCTGCCCAAGAGGTACAGGTCTCTGAATCATCATGCTTACACATTTCACAGCACTCACCATAGCACATACCTGCCCCCAACGTCCATAACCCAGCCACCCTATCCCTACCCTGAACCCCTACCCCCAGCAACCTTCAGCTTGTTTCATGAGATTAAGAGTCTCTTATGGGGCACCTGGGTGGCTCAGTAGGTTAAGTCTCTGCCTTTGGCTCAGGTCATGATCTCAAGATCCTGAGATTGAGTCCCACATCGGGCTTTCCACTCAGCAGGAAGCCTGTTCCCCCCTTATCTGCCTGCCTCTCTGCCTACTTGTGATCTCTCTCTCTCTGTCAAATAAATGAATAAAATCTTAAAAAAAAAATAAAGAGTCTCTTATGGTTCATCTCCCCCCTAGTCCCATTTTGTTTCATTTTTTCCTTCCCTAACCCCCATAAACTCCTGCCATGCCTCTCAAATTCCTCATATTACAGAGACCATATGATAATTGTCTTTCTCTGATTGACTTCTTTCGCTAAGCATAATACCCTCTGGTTCCATCCACATTGTCACAAATGGCAAGATTTCATTTCTTTTGATGGCTGCATAGTATTCCATTGTATATATATACCCCCTCTTCTTTATCCATTCATCTGTTGATCTAGGTTCTTTCCATAGTTGGGCTACTGTGGACATTGCTGCTATAAACATTTAGGTGCACATGCCCCTTTGGAACACTACAATTATATTTTTATGGTAAATACCTAGAGGTGTGATAGCTGGGTTGTAGGGTAGCACTATTTTCAACTTCATGAGGAACCTCCATACTGTCTTCCAGAGTGGCTGCACCAGCTTGCATTACCACCAACAGTGTAGGAGGGTTCCCCTTTCTCCACATCCTTGCCAACATCTGCCACTTCTTGAATTGTTAATTTTAGCCATTTGACTGGTGTGAGGTGGTATCTCACTGTGGTTTTGATTTGTATTTCCCTGATGCCAAGTGACATTGAGCATTTTTTCATGTGTCCGATGGCCATCTGGATGTCTTCTTTGCAGGAATGTCTGTTCATGTCTTCTGCCCATTTTTTTTCTTTCTTTTTTTTTTTTAATTTTTAATTTTTTATATACATATATTTTTATCCCCAGGGGTACAGGTCTGTGAATCACCAGGTTTACACATTTCACAGCACTCACCAAAGCACATACCCTCCCCAATGTCCATAATCCCACCCCCTTCTCCCAAACCCCCTCCCCCCAGCAGCCCTCAGTTTGTTTTGTGAGATTAAGAGTCACTTATGGTTTGTCTCCCTCCCAATCCCATCTTGTTTCATTGATTCTTCTCCTACCCACTTAAGCCCCCATGTTGCATCTATTTTTTTTTAAAGATTTTATTTATGTGATAGAGACATCACAAGTAGGCAGAGAGGCAGGAAGAGAGGGGAAAGCAGGCTTCCTGCTGAGCAGAGAGCCTGATGTGGGGCTTGATCTCAAGACCCTGAGATCATGACCTGAGCTGAAGACAGAGGCTTAACCCACTGAGCCACCCAGGTGCCCCCATTTCTTTCTTTCTTTTTTTTTTCTATTTTATTTATTAAATTTATTTTCAGTGTACCAGAATTCATTGTTTATGTACCACACCCAGTGCTCCATGCAATACATGTCTTCCATAATACCCACCACCAGGCTCACCTAACCTCCCACGCTCCACCCCTTCAAAACCCTTAGATTGTTGTTCAGAGTCCACAGTCTTTCATGGTTCGACTCCACCTCCAATTTCCTCCAACTCCCTTCCTTCTCCTCTCCATCTCCCTATGTCCTCCGTATTATTCCTTATGCTCACAAATAAGTAAAACCATATGATAATTGACTCTATCTGCTTGACTTACTTCACTCAGCATCATCTCCTCCAGTCCCATCCATGTTGATACAACAAAAGTTGGGTATTCATCCTTTCCGATGGTAGCATAATACTCTATAGTGTATATGGACCACATCTTCTTTATCCATTTGTCTCTTGAAGGGCATCTTGGTCCTTTCTACAGTTTGGCAATTGTGGCCATTGTTGCTATGAACCTTGGGATACACACAGCCCTTCTTGTCACTGCTTCTGTATCTTTGGGGTGAATACCTAGTAGTGCAATTGCAGGGTCATAGGTAAGCTCTATTTTTAATTTCTTAAGGAATCTCCACACTGTTTTCCAAAGTGGCTGTACCAACTTGCATTACCACCAATAGTGTAAGAGGGTTCCCCTTTCTCCACAGCCTCTCCAACACATGTTATTTACTGTCTTGTTAATTTGGGCCATTCTAACTGGTGTAAGGTGGCATCTCACTGTGGTTTTGATTTGAATCTCCCTGATGGCCAGTGATGATGAACATTTTTTTTCACGTGTCTGATAGCCGTTTGTATGTCTTCATTGGAGAAGTGTCTGTTCATGTCTTCTGCCCATTTCTTGATTGGATTACTTGTTCTTTGGGTGTGGAGTTTGATAAGTTCTTTATGGATTTTGGATACTAGTCCTTTATCTGATATGTCATTTGCGAATATCTTCTCCTAATCTGTCAGTTGTCTTTTGGTTTTGTTGATTGTTTCCTTTGCTATGAAAAAGTTTTTGATCTTGATGAAGTCCCAATAGTTCGTTTTTGCCCTTGCTTCCCTAGCCTTTGACGATGTTTCTAAGAAGAAGTTGCTGTGGCTGAGGTCGAATAGTTGCTGCCTGTGTTCTCCTCAAGGATTCGGTTGAATTCCTGTCTCACATTCTGGTCTTTCATCCATTTTGAGTTTATTTTTGTGTGTGGTATAAGGAAATGGTCCAGTTTCATTCTGCTGCACGTGGCCATCCAATTTTCCCAACACCATTTGTTGAAGAGACTGTCTTTTTTCCTCTGGGCATTCTTTCCCGCTTTGTTGAAGATTCGTTGACCATAGAGTTGAGGGTGTATTTCTGGACTCTCTGTATTCTGTTCCATTGACCCACGTGTCTGTTTTTGCGCCAGTACCATACTGTCTTAATGATGACAGCTATGTAATAGAGTTTGAAGTCTGGAATTGTGATGCCACCAACTTTGGCTTTCTTTTCCAACATTCCTCTGGCTATCCAGGGTCTTTTCTGGTTCCATATAAATTTTAGGATTATTTGTTCCATTTCTTTGAAAAAAAAAAAAAAGGATGGGATTTTGATAGGGATTGCATTAAATGTGTAGATTGCTCTAGGTAGCATAGACATGTTCACAATATTTGTTCTTCCAATCCAGGAGCATGGAACATTTTCCCATTTTTTTGGTGTCCTCCTCAATTTCTTTTGTAAGTACTTTATAGTTTTCTGAGTACAGATTCTTTGCCTCTTTGGTTAGGTTTATTCCTAGGCATCTTATGTTTTTGGGTGCAATTGTAAATGGGATCAACTTCTTAATTTCTCTTTCTTCTGTCTTGCTGTTGGTGTATAGAAATGCAACTGATTTCTGTGCATTGATTTTATATCCTGACACTTTACTGAATTCTTGTATGAGTTCTAGCAGTTTTGGAGTGGAGTCCTTTGGGTTTTCCACATAAAGTATCATATCGTCTGCAAAGAGTGAGAGTTTGACTTTTTCTTTGCTGATTTGGATGCCTTTAATTTCTTTTCATTTTCTGATCGCTGTGGCTAGAACTTCTAGTACAATGTTGGACAGCAGTGGTGATAGTGGACATTCCTGCTGTGTTCTTGACCTTAGGAGAAAGCTTTTAGTTTTTCCCCCATTGAGAATGATATTTGTTGTGGGCTTTTCATAGATGGTTTTGATGATATTGATAGTGTGTGCCCTCTATCCCTACACTTTGAAGAGTCTTGATCAGGAAAGGATGCTGTACTTTGTCAAACGCTTTTTCAGCCTCTATTGAGATTATCATATGGTTCTCAATCTTTCTTTTATTAATGTATTGTATCACATTGATTGATTCGTGGATGCTGAACCAACCTTGCAGCCCAGGAATAAATCCCACTTGGTAGTGGTGAATAATCCTTTTAAGGTACTGTTGGATCCTATTGGCTAGTATTTTGGTGAGATTTTTTGCATCCGTGTTCATCAAGGATATTGGTCTATAATTCTCCTTTTTTATGGGGTCTTTGGTTTTGGGATCAAGGTAATGCTGGCCTCATAAAATGAGTTTGGAAGTTTCCCTTCTGTTTCTATTTTTTGGAACAGTTCCGGGAGAACAAGTTAATTCTTCTTTGAATGTTTGGTAGAATTCCTTTTGTAAGCCATCTGGTCCTGGGCTCTTGTTTGTTCAGAGATTTCTGATGATTGCTTCAATCTCCTTACTGATTATGGGTCTGTTCAGGTTTTCTCTTTCTTCCTGGTTCAGTTTTGGGAGTTTACATGTCTCTAGGAATGCATCCATTTCTGCCAGATTGTCAAATTTGCTGGCGTACAGTTGCTCATAATATGTTCTTATAATTGTTTGTATTTCTTTGGTGTTGGTTGTGATCTTTCCTCTTTCACTCATGATTTTATTAAATTGGTTTTTTTCTCTTTTCTTTTTGATGAGTGTGGCCAGGGGTTTATCAATCTTACCAATTCTTTCAAACAATCAGCTCCTGGTTTCATTGACCTGTTCTCCCGTTCTTTTGGCTTCTATTTCCATTGATCTCTGCTCTGATCTTTATTATTTCTCTTCTCCTGCTGGGTTTAGGATTTACTTGCTGTTCTTTCTCCAGCCTCTCTAAGTGTAAGGTTAGGTTGTGTACTTGAGACCTTTCTTGTTTCTTGAGAAAGACTTGTATTACTATATACTTTTCTCTCAGGACCGCCTTTGCTGTGTCTCACAGATTTTGAACAGTTGTGTTTTCATTTTCATTTGTTTCCATGAATTTTTTTCAATTCTTCTTTAATTTCCTGGTTGACCCATTCATTCTTTAGCAAGATGCTCTTTAGCCTCCGTGGGTTTGAGTTCTTTCCATCTTTCCTGTTGTGATAGAGTTCTAGTTTCAGAGCATTGTGGTCTGAAAATATGCAGGGAATGATCCCAATCTTTTGGTATGGTTCATACCTGATTTGTGACCCAGGATGTGATCTTCTGGAAAATGTCCCATGTGCACTAGAGAAGAATGTGTATTCTGTTGCTTTGGGATGGAATGTTCTGAATATATCTGTGATTCCATCTGGTCCAGTGTATCATTTAAAGTCTTTATTTCCTTGTTGTTCTTTTGCTTAGATGATCTGTCTGTTTCAGTTAGAGGGGTGTTAAAGTCCCCTTCTATTATTGTTAATATGTTTCTTTGATTTTGTTATTAATTGGTTTATATAATTGGCTGCTCCATATTAGGGATATAGATATTTTAAATTGTTAGATTTTCTTGTTGGACAGACCCTTTAAGTATGATATAGTGTCCTTCCATATCTCTTATTATAGTCTTTGTCTTAAAGTTTAATTTATCTGACATAATTTTGCCACCAAAGCTTCCTTTGATGTCCATTAGCATGGTAAATTGTTTTCCACCCCCTCACTTTAATCTGGAGGTGTTTTCGGTTCTAAAATGAGTTTCTTGTAGACAGCATATCAATGGTTCTTGTTTATTTTATCCGTTCTGATACCCTGTGTCTTTTTATTGGGGCACTTAGCCCATTTACATTCAGGGTTACTATTGAAATATATTAATTTAGTGCTATTGTATTGTTTGTAAGGTGACTCTTATTGTATATTGTATCTGTTCCTTTCTCATCTGTAACTTTTATGCTCTGTTTTTGCTTAGAGGACTGCTTTCAATATTTCCTGTAGGGCTGGCTTGTTGTTTATAAAATCTTTTAGTTTTTGTTGGTCCCAGAAGCTTTTTATTTCTCCTTCCTTTTTTAGTCCTACCAGGATATACTTCTTTATCCAGCCTACCTGGATATACTATTTTTGGCTACATATTTTTCCTTTTGTTCCCTGAAGGCTTTCCATACAATTTTAGAGGATGGGAATGAATGTTGTGGCCTCCCAATCCAGCCTTGTAGGAGCTGAGAGCTCAGGATCCCACCCCTCAGTGTGCCCTCAGAGAAAAATAGTCAATTCTTCCCATCTCCCTGGTCTCCAGCTGCAGTCCATGTTCACCCAGCCTGGGACCAAGTGTTTCTATCTCTGGTGCATGACCTTGTTTGGAGTCTCCAAACCCAGCAGATTCCTGCCACATTCTCCCACACTGCTCTTCCCAGAGGAGGAAGGTGGTTCTTTCCCTAGATTTGCCACTGTGTGTCCCTGCTGAAGAGCAGTGGCCTGACTGTGCCTTGGATTAGAGTTTAAGATAACCCCCAGCTGAGAGCACACTCCTTGGCTCTGTCTCTATAGCCAGCTTCCCTATTCCAATAGAGAATAAAAACTCTACCACACGCAGACATCTCCAGTCTTTCTGTGACCCTGCAGGTCCAGAGACCATACTGTCCACATGAGGGCTCCACCCCCCACTCTGGAACAATGTCCCTCAATGGAGCACACACTTTTAAAAGTTCTAATTTTGTGCTCTGCTGCTCTCTCACTTGCTGGGGGCCAGCTTCCCCACCCGTGGTCTATCTTCTCACTGCTTCAGATTCATTTTACACATCCTACCTTCCAGAAAGTGGTCAGTTTTCTGTTCCTAGAATTGCTGATCCTCTACCCTTCTGTTTCCTGTTGAGTTTGTAGGTGCTCAGAATGTTTTGATAACTTCCTGGGATGTGATGATATTTCAGTCTCCTACTCCTCCACCATCTTGCTTCCTCCCATTATATCATTCTTAAAGGGCCTATCCAATAAGAGGATCTAACAATTGTAAATATCTATGCCCCAATATGGGAGGAGCCAGCTGCATAAGCCAACTGTTCACCAAAATAAAGACACATGTTTATAATAATACGTTAATAATAGGAGACCTCAAAATTCCACTCTTAGCAATAGACGGATCATCTAAGGAGAAATCCAACAAAGAAACAAGAGCTTTGAATGATACACGGACCAGATGGACCTCATAAATATATAGAGAACATTCTACACTAAAACAATAGCATTCTAATTTTCCTTGAGTGCACATGGAGCTTACTCCAGAACAGACCACATACTGGGTCACAAATCAGGTCTCAACAGATATTAAAAGATTGAGATTATACCCTGTATATTCTCAGACCACAGTGCTTTGAAACTGGAACTCAATCACAAGAAAAATTTGGAAGAAATTCAAACACTTGGAACTAAAGATCATCCTGCTTAAGAATGTTGGGTTCAACCAGGAAATCAAAGAACTTAAACAATTCATGGAGAGCAATGAGAATGAAATCACATTAGTCCCAAAACTATAACATATGGCAAAGGCAGTCTTTAGGGGGAAATATGTAGCCTCCAAGCCTCACTCACTTAAGAAAAAAATCCTGAATTCACCAACTAACTTTATACCTTATGCAACTGGAGAAAAAACAACAAATGAAGTGTAAGCCCCACATGAGAATAGAAATAATTAAGATTAGAGCAAAAATGAATGAATTAGAAACCAGAAATACAGTGGAGCAGATCAACGAAACTCAAAGCTAGTTCTCCAAAGAATTAATAAGATCTATAAACCACTGGCCAGGCTTATCCAAAAGAAAAGAGAAAAGACCTAAATTAATAAAATTATGAATGAAAAGGAAGAGACACCACTAACACTAAGGATATAAAAACTATTATCAGAAATTATTTCCAACAACTTAATAAATTAAGCAAACTGGGAGAAATGGATATCTTCCTGGAAACCTATGAACTACAAGACTGAAACAGGAAGAAAATGACAACTGAATAGACCAATATCTATTAACGAGATTGAAGCGGTGATCAAAAACCTCCCACAAGAAAGAAGTCCAGGACCTGGTGAATCCCCTGGGGAATTCTATCAATCACTCAAAGAAGAAATAATACCTATTCTCCTGAAGTTTTTTCAAAAAATAGAAACAGAAGGAAAACTTCCAGACTCTTTCATGAGGCCAGCATTACCCTGATCCCCAAACTAGGCAAAGACCCCATCAAAGAGGAGAATTTCAGACTAATATTCTTGATGAAGATGGATGCCAAGATTCTCAACAAGATCCTAGCTAATAGGATCCAACAGTACATTAAAAAGATTATCCAGGGAGGTGAACCATGAGAGACTATGGACTCTGAAAAACAATCTGAGGGTTTTGAAGGGGCAGAGGGTGGGAGGTTGGAGGAACCAGGTGGTTGGTATTAGAGAGGGCATGGACTGCATGGAGCACTGGATGTGGTGCAAAAACAATGAATACTGTTACGCTGAAAAGAAATTAAAAAAAAAACTATAAAATAATTTATCCACCAAAAAAAAAAAAAAAATTCTCCACCATGACCAGGTGAGATTTATCCATGGGATACAAGGGTGGTTCAACATCCACAAATCAATAAATGTGATAGAACAAATCAATAAGAGAAGAGAGAAGAACCACATGGTCCTCTCAATCGATGCAGATGAAGCATTTGACAAGATATAGCATCCATTCCTGATTAAGACAATTTAAAGTATCAGGATAGAGGGAACATTCCTCAACTTCATAAAATCTCTTATGAAAAACCCACAGTGAATATCATTCTCAATGGGGAAAAGACGACAGCTTTCTCTTTGAGATCAGGCACACGACAAGCATGCCCACTCTCACCAATGTTGTTCAACATAGTACTAGAAGTCCTAGCAACAGCAATGGGACAACAAAAAGAAATAAAATGTATTCAAATTGACAAAGAAGGAGTCAAACTCTCTCTTCACAGATGACATGATACTTTATATGGAAAACCCAAAAGACTACCCCCAAACTACTAGAACTCATACAGCAAATAGGTAATGTGGCAGGTTACAAAATCAATGTACAGAAACCAGTTGGTTTCTTATACACTAACAATGAAAATATAGAAAGGGAAATGAGAGAATTGATTCCATTTACTATAACACCAAGAACACAAGATATCTGGGAGTAAACCTAACCAAAGAGGTAAAGGATCTGTACTTGAGGAACTACAGAACAATCATGAAAGAAATTGAAGAGGACACAAAAAGATGGGAAAGCATTTCATGCTCATGGATCAGAAGAATAAGCATTGTTAAAATGTCTATACTGCCCAGAACAGTCTATACTTTCAATGCCACCTCGATAAAAATTCCACTGGCATTGTTCAAAGTGTTGGGACAAACAATCCTAAAATTTGTATGGAATTGGAAGAGACACCAAATTGCTAAGGAAATGCTGAAAAAGAAAAACAAAACTAGGGGCATCATGTTGCCAGATTTTAAGCTTTACTACAAAGCTGTGATCACCAAGACAGCATGGTACTGGCATAAAAACAGGAACAAAGGCCAGTGGAACAGAGTATAGAGCTGAAACATGTACCCTCAACTCTATGGTCAAATAATCTTTGACAAAGAAGGAAAAAGTATCCAGTGGAAAAAGGACAATATCTTCAATAAATAGTGCTGGGTAAATTGAACAGCTCTGTATAGAAGAATGAAACTCGATCATTCTCTCATACCACACACAAAGATAAACTCTAAATGGATAAAAGATCTCAACATGAGACAGGAATCTATCAAAATCCTAGGGGAAAACATAGGCAGTAACCTCTTCGTCATAGACCACAGCAACTTCTTTCAAGACATATCTCCCAAAGCAAAGAAAACAGAAGTGAAAATGAACTTTGGAACTTCATCACGTTCAAATCTTTTGCACAGCAAAGGAAATAGTCAACAAAACAAAGAGGCAACCCACGGAATGGGAGAAGATATTCACAAATGACACGACAGACAAAGGGCTGATATCCAAGATCTATAAAGAACTCCTCAAACACAACACTCAAAAAACAGATAATCACATAAAAAAATGGGTAGCAGACATGAGCAGACAATTCTCCAAAGAAGACATACAAATGGCTAATAGACACATGAAAAAATGTTCATCACCATTAGCCTTCAGAGAGATTCAAATCAAAACCACACTGAGCTGCCACCTTACACCAGTTAGAATGGCCAAAATTAATAAGACAGGAAACAACAGCTGTTGGAGAGGCCAACAGGTATTGGAGGAAGGGAAACCCTCTTACACTGTTGGTGGGAATGTAAGTTGGTGAAGCCACTTTGGATAACAGTGTGGATATTCCTTAAAAAATTAAAAATAGAGCTACCCTATGACCCTGCAGTTGCACTACTACTATTTAACCCAAAGATACAGATGTAGTGAAAAGAAGGTCATTTGTACCCCAATGTTCCTAGCAGCAGTGGCCACAATTGCCAAACTGTGGAAAGAGCCAAGATGCCCTTCAAGGGATGAATGGGTAAAGAAGATATGGTCCATATATACAATGGGATATTATGCCTCCATCAGAAAGGATGAATACCCAACTTTTGTTTCAGCATGGATAGGACTGGAGTAGATTATGCTGACTGAAATAAGCAGAGAGAGTCAATTATCGTATGGTTTCATTTACTTGTGGAACATAAGGAATAACATGGAGGACATTAGGAGAAGGATAGGAAAAGTTAATTGGGGGAAACTGGAGGGAGAAATGAATATGAGAGACTGCAGACTCTGAGAAACGAACAGAGGGTTTTGGAGGGTAGACGGGTGGGCTGTTAGATGAGCCTGGTGGTGGGTATTAAAAATGGCATGTATTGCATGGAATACTGGGTGTGATGCATAAACAATGAATCTTGGAACACTGAAAAAATAAAAAAAAAATAAAAAAAAAGAACGACAGACCAATATCTTTAAGGACTATGGATTTCAAAATTCTCAACAAGATCCTAGGTGATAGGATCCAACAGTATATTAAAAGGATTACTAACCATGATCAGGTGGGATTTATCCTTGTATTCAAGGGTCATTCAACATTTAGAAATCAATTGAAGTAATATAACATATTAATAAGAGGAGAGAGAAGAACCATATGGTCCTCTCAATTGATGCAGAAAAAACATTTAACAAAATGCAGCATCCTTTACTGGTTAAACTCTTTAAGATATAGGGGCGCCTGGGTGGCTCAGTGGGTTAAGCCTTGCCTTTGGCTCAGGTCATGATCTCAGGGTCCTGGGATCAAGCTCCTCATTGGGCTCTCTGCTCAGCAGGGAGCCTGCTTCCCCCTCTCTCTGCTGCTCTCCCTGCTTGTGATATCTCTCTCTATGTCAAATAAATAAATAAAATAAAAAATAAACTTCAAAATGTAGGGATAGAGGGAACATTCTTTAAACTTATGGAAACCATCTATGAAAAGCCCACAGCAAATGTCATTCTCAATGGGGAAAAGCTGAGAGCTTTTCCCTTAACATCAGGAACTTGACAAGGATGCCTACTCTTGCCACTACTGTTCAACATAGTATTAGAAGTCCTAACCCCAGAAATCAGATAGCAGAAAGAAATAAAATATATTTAAATTGGCAAAGAAGAAGTCAAACTCTCTCTTCACAGATGACATAATACATTATGGAGAAGCCAAAAGAGTCCACCCCTAAGTTACTAGGACTCATACATCAGTTCAGTAATGTGGCAGGTTACAAAGTCAATGCACATAAATCAGTTGCTTTCCTATACACTAACAATATAACTGTAGAAAGAAAAATTAGGAAATTGGTTCCATTTACAATAGCATCACAAACCATAGGATACCTCAGAATAAAACTAACCAAAGAGGTGAAGAATCTATACTCTAGAAACTACAGAACACTTATGAAAGAAATCGAAGAAGACACAAAAAGATAGGAAAACATTCCATGCTCATGGATCAGAAGAATAAACATTGTTAAAAAGTCTATGCTGCCCAGAACAATCTATACTTTTGATGCCACCCCTATCAAAATAACAGTGACATTTTCCCAAAAATACTGTAACAAACAATCCTAAAATTTGTATTGAACCAACAAAGACCCTGAATCACCAAGGAAATGTTGAAAAAGAAAATCAAAGCTGGAGGCATCATGTTGTCTGATTTCAAGCCATATTACAAAGCTGTAATCATCAAGATAGCATGGTATTGACACAAAAACAGACACATAGATCAAGGGAACAGAATAGAGAGCCCACATATGGACTCTCAACTCTATGGTTAGCTAATCTTTGACAAATCAGGAAAAAATATCCAATGGAAAAAGACAGTGTCTTAATGAATGGTGATGGGAAAATTGGATAGCTATATACAGAATAAGGAAACTTGATCATTCACTTACACCATACACAAAGATAAACTCTAAACAGATGAAAGACCTTAACGTGAAACAGGAATCCATCAAAGTCTTAGAGGAGAACATAGGCAGTAACCTCTTCAACATGGGCCACAGCAACTTCTCTAATACACATGTCCAAAGACAAAGGAAACAAAAGCGAAAATGAACTTTTAGGACTTCATAAAGATCAAGATCAAAGGAGACAGTCAACAAAACAAAGAGGCAACCCACGGAATGGGAGAAGATATTTGCAAAGAACACTACAGATAAAAGGGCTGATAGCCACACTGCATCAAAAACTAATTATGTAATTGCATGGTGACTAACATAACACAATTTTTTTAAAAAGGCTGATATCCAAGACTTATAAAACTCAATACCCAATTCCTCAAACTCAATACACCAAAAAAAAAAAAAATTAGTCAAAAAATAGGCAGAAGACTTGAACAGACACTTCTCCAGAAAAGCCATACAAATGGCTAACAGACACATGAAAAAATGCTCATCATCATTACCCATCAGGGAGATCCAAATCAGAACCACATTGAGATACCACCTTACACCAGTTAGAATGGCCAAAATTGACAAGGCATAAAACAAAAAAATATCAGAGAGGTTGTGGAGAAAGGGGAACCCTCTTACACTGTTGGTGGGAATGCAAATAGGTACAGCTGCTTTGGAAAACAGTGTGGAGTTTCCTCAAAATGTTAAAAATAGAGCCACCCTATGACTCAGCAATTGCACTAGTGGGTATTTACCCCAAAGATACAAATGCAGTGAAATGAAGGGCCACATGTACTGCAATGTTCATAGCAGCAATGTTCACAATAACCAAATTGTGGAAAGAGCTGAGATGTCCTTCAGCAGATGAATGGATAAAGAAGATGTGATCCAAATATACAATGGAAAATTATTCATCCATCAGAAAGGATGGATACCTACCTTTTGCATTCACACAGATGGAACTGGAGTAGATTATGCTAAATGAAATAATTCAATAATTTCAATAATTTCATCATGCTAAATGAAATAAGTCAATTATCATATGGCTTCACTTATTTGTGGAACATAAGGAATAGGATGGAGTACATTAGGAAAAGGAAGGGGAAAATGAAGGGGGGAATCAGAGGGGAAGAAGATTCATGAGAGACTATGGAATCTGGGAATAAACTGAAGGTTTCAGAGGGACAGGAGTTTGGGGGGATGGGTTAGCCCAGTAATGGGTATTAAGGAGGGCATATATTTCATGAAGCAGAGGGTGTTATACACAAATGATGAATTATGGAACACTATATTACAAAACTAATGATGTACTGTATGGTGACTAATATAACATAATAAAGAAAAAAGAAATGAAAAGAAATGGGACAAAGGCATGAACAGACATTTCTCCAGTGAAGATATACAAATATCCAATGGATACATGAAAAGATGCTCAACATCACTGGGTACTAGGAAAATACAATTCAAAATGACATTCAGATAGCACCTCAGACCCGTCATAATGGTTAAAATGAACAACTCAGGAAACAATGGATGTTGGTAAGGATGTGGAGAAAGGAGAACTGTCTTACACTGTTGGTGAGAAAGCAAGCTGGTACAGCCACTTTGGAAAACAGCTTCCTCAAAAAGCTAAAATTAGAACTACCCTATGACCCATCAATTGCACTATGAGGTGTTTGTCCAAAGGATCCAAACATAGTGATTTGAAGGGGTACATGCACCCCACAGTGTATAGCAACAATGTCCACAATAGCCAACCGATGGAAAGTGCCCAGATCTATCAACAGAAGAATGAATAAAGATGTGGTATATAGAGAGAATAGCATATTACTCAGTCATCAGAAAGAATGAAATCTTGCCATGTGCAACAATATGGATGGAACTAGAGGGTATTATACTAAGTGAAATAAGTTAGTCAGAGAAAGACAAATACCATATGATTTAAATTATATGTGGAATTTAAGAAACAAAACATAGGGGAAGGGAAGGAAAACTAAATAAGAGGAAGACAGAGAGAGAGAGAGGCAAACCATAAGAGAATGCTGAACTCTAGGAAATCACCTAAGGATTGCTGGAGGGAAGGTAGGGGTGGGGAAGGATAATTGGTTGATGGGCCTCCAGGAGAGCACTTGATGTAATGAGCACTGGGTATTATATGTAACTGAGGAATCACTAAATCATCTGTGAAACTAATACAGTATTTGTTAACTAAGTTGAATTTAAATTAAGAATATTTTTTCAATCTCTATGATCATCTCAATAGAGGCAGAGAAAGCCCTTGAGAAAATTCAACATCTTTTCATGATAAAAACTCTCAACAAAGTAAGTTTACAAGGCATGTACCTCAACAGAACAAGGTCATATATAAAAAGGCTACAGGTAACATTATACCCACAGGTGAAAGTTTGAAAACTTTTCCTCTAAAATCAAGAACAAGAAAAGGATGCCCACTCTAATTTCTCCTATTCAACATGTATTAGAAGTCCTAGCTATAGAAATTAGACAAAACAAAACAAAAAAAAAGGAATCCAAATAAAAAAATGAAAAATCAAAATGGTCTTTCTTTGCAGTTGACATGATATTAAATATAGTAAACCTTAAAAATGTCATCAAAACACTGTCAGAACTAATCAACAAATTAAATAGGATGTAAAATTAACATACTCTAATCAGCTGTATTTCTGTATATGATATTGAACCGTATGAAAAAGAAATAAGGAAAACAATCTTATTTATAACAGCATCAAAATAAATAAAATATTTAGAAATAAGAGCCCAGGACCTAATGGATTCCCTGGGGAATTCTACCAAATTTTCAAAGGAGAAATAACACCTATTCTCCTGAAGCTGTTTCAAAAAATTGAAGCAGAAGGAAAACTTCCAGACTCTTTCTATGAAGCCAGCATTACCCTGATCCCCAAACCAGGCAAAGACCCTACCAAAAAGGAGAATTTCAGACCAATATCACTGATGAATATGGATGCTAAGATTCTCAACAAGATCCTAGCAAACAGAGGGAGGAGTCAAGATGGCGGAGAAGTAGCAAGCTGAGACTGCTTCAGCTAGCCGGAGATCAGCTAGATAGCTTATCTAAAGATTGCAAACACCTGAAAATCCATCGGCAGATCGAAGAGAAGAAGAACAGCAATTCTGGAAACAGAAAAACAACCACTTTCTGAAAGGTAGGACCGGCGGAGAAGTGAATCCAAAGCGACGGGAAGATAGACCCCGGGGGGAGGGGCCGGCTCCCGGCAAGCGGCGGAGCAACCGCGCACAAAATCAGGACTTTTAAAAGTCTGTTCCGCTGAGGGACATCGCTCCAGAGGCTAAACCGGGGCGAAGCCCACGCGGGGTCAGCGTGGCCTCAGGTCCCGCAGGGTCACAGAAGGATCGGGAGTGTCTGAGTGTCGCAGAGCTTGCGGGTATTGGAACGGGAAAGCCGGCTACAGAGACAGAGCCGACAGTAAGCTCGCAGCTCCGTGTTACCTTGAACCGGTCGCAGGCTCGGTGAGCTCGGAGCGCAGCCGGAGGTCAGGCAGACGGGAGTAACTGGGCGCTGTTCTCTGAGGGCGCACTGAGGAGTGGGGCCCTGGGCTCTCGGCTCCTCCGGGCCGGAGACCAGGAGGCCGCCATTTGTATTCCCGTCCTCTGGAACTCTACGGAAAGCGCTCAGGGAACAAAAGCTCCTGAAAGCAAACCCGAGCGGATTACTCACCCCGGCCCCGGGTAAGGGCGGTGTAATTCCGCCTGGGGCAAAGACACTTGAGAATCACTACACCAGGCCCCTCCCCCAGAAGATCAACAAGAAATCCAGCCGAGACCAAGTTCACCTACCAAGGAGTGCGGTTTCAATACCAAGGAGAGCAGCAGAATTCCAGAGGAGGAGAAAGCCAAGCACGGAACTCATGGCTTTTTTCCTGTGATTTTTTTTAGTCTTGCAGTTAATTTAATTTTTTCTTTTTCATTTTTTTTTTTTTCTCGCCTTCGGGTAAAATTTTTTTTTTTAACTGTTACCTTTTTCTTTTTTAACGATTTTTTAATAGTTTATCTAATATATATATATATTTTTACATTTTTCTTAGGTGTTTTCTTTTTTAAAAAAATTCTTTTCTTTTCTTTTCTTTTTTTTTTTTTTTCTTTTTTCTTTCTTCCTTTTTGAACCTCTTTTTATCCCCTTTCTCCCCACTCACGATTTTGGATCTCTTCTAATTTGGCTAAAGCATATTTTCCTGGGGTTGTTGCCACCCTTTTAGTATTTTACTTGCCCCTTCATTTACTCTTATCTGGACAAAATGACAAGACGTAAAAATTCACCACAAAAAAAAGAACAAGAGGCAGTACCGAAGGCTAGGGACCTAATCAATACAGACATCGGTAATATGTCAGATCTAGAGTTTAGAATGACAATTCTCAAGGTTCTAGCCGGGCTCGGAAAAGGCATGGAAGATATTAGAGAAACCCTCTCGAGAGATATAAAAGCCCTTTCTGGAGAAATAAAAGAACTAAAATCTAACCAAGTTGAAATCAAAAAAGCTATTAATGAGGTGCAATCAAAAATGGAGGCTCTCACTGCTAGGATAAATGAGGCAGAAGAAAGAATTAGTGATATAGAAGACCAAATGACAGAGAATAAAGAAGCTGATCAAAAGAGGGACAAACAGCTACTGGACCACGAGGGGAGAATTCGAGAAATAAGTGACACCATAAGACGAAACAACATTAGAATAATTGGGATTCCAGAAGAAGAAGAAAGTGAGAGGGGAGCAGAAGGTATACTGGAGAGAATTATTGGGGAGAATTTCCCCAATATGGCAAAGGGAACGAGCATCAAAATTCAGGAGGTTCAGAGAATGCCCCTCAAAATCAATAAGAATAGGCCCACACCCCGTCACCTAATAGTAAAATTTACAAGTCTCAATGACAAAGAGAAAATCCTGAAAGCAGCCCGGGAAAAGAAGTCTGTAACATACAATGGTAAAAATATTAGATTGGCAGCTGACTTATCCACAGAGACCTGGCAGGCCAGAAAGAGCTGGCATGATATTTTCAGAGCACTAAACGAGAAAAACATGCAGCCCAGAATACTATATCCAGCTAGGCTATCATTGAAAATAGAAGGAGAGATTAAAAGCTTCCAGGACAAACAACAACTGAAAGAATTTGCAAACACCAAACCAGCTCTACAGGAAATATTGAAAGGGGTCCTCTAAGCAAAGAGAGAGCCTACAAGTGGTAGATCAGAAAGGAACAGAGACCATATACAGTAACAGTCACCTTACAGGCAATACAATGGCACTAAATTCATATCTCTCAATAGTTACCCTGAATGTTAATGGGCTAAATGCCCCTGTCAAAAGACACAGGGTATCAGAATGGATAAAAAAACAAAACCCATCTATATGTTGCCTCCAAGAAACACATTTTAAGCCCGAAGACACCTCCAGATTTAAAGTGAGGGGGTGGAAAAGAATTTACCATGCTAATGGACATCAGAAGAAAGCAGGAGTGGCAATCCTTATATCATATCAATTAGATTTTAAGCCAAAGACTGTAATAAGAGATGAGGAAGGACACTATATCATAATCAAAGGGTCTGTCCAACAAGAAGATTTAACAATTTTAAATATCTATGCCCCCAACGTGGGAGCAGCCAACTATATAAACCAATTAATAACAAAATCAAAGAAACACATCAACAACAATACAATAATAGTAGGGGACTTTAACACTCCCCTCACTGAAATGGACAGGTCATCCAAGCAAAAGATCAGCAAGGAAATAAAGGCCTTAAATGACACACTGGACCAGATGGACATCACAGATATATTCAGAATATTTCATCCCAAAGCAACAGAATACACATTCTTCTCTAGTGCACATGGAACATTCTCCAGAATAGATCACATCCTCGGTCCTAAATCAGGACTCAACCGGTATCAAAAGATTGGGATCATTCCCTGCATATTTTCAGACCACAATGCTCTAAAGCTAGAACTCAACCACAAAAGGAAGTTTGGAAAGAACCCAAATACATGGAGACTAAACAGTATCCTTCTAAAGAATGAATGGGTCAACCGGGAAATTAAAGAAGAATTGAAAAAAATCATGGAAACAAATGATAATGAAAATACAACGGTTCAAAATCTGTGGGACACAACAAAGGCAGTCCTGAGAGGAAAATATATAGCGGTACAAGCCTTTCTCAAGAAACAAGAAAGGTCTCAGGTACACAACCTAACCCTACACCTAAAGGAGCTGGAGAAAGAA
The DNA here is from genome assembly GCF_030435805.1 of Mustela lutreola. Taxonomy (NCBI): domain Eukaryota; kingdom Metazoa; phylum Chordata; class Mammalia; order Carnivora; family Mustelidae; genus Mustela; species Mustela lutreola. The sequence continues at coordinate 85,056,549 of NC_081292.1, read as the reverse complement.
CAAGAAAGAAACCCTAAGCCCAGCAGGAGAAGAGAAATCATAAAGATCAGAGCAGAAATCAATGAAATAGAAACCAAAAAAACAATAGAACAAATCAACGAAACTAGGAGGTGGTTCTTTGAAAGAATTAATAAAATTGATAAACCCCTGGCCCGACTTATCAAAAAGAAAAGAGAAAGGACCCAAATAAATAAAATCATGAATGAAAGAGGAGAGATCACAACTAACACCAAGGAAATACAAACTATTATAAGAACATACTATGAGCAACTCTACGGCAATAAATTTGACAATCTGGAAGAAATGGATGCATTCCTAGAAACATATAAACTACCACAACTGAACCATGAAGAAATAGAAAGCCTGAACAGACCCATAACCAATAAGGAGATTGAAACAGTCATTAAAAATCTCCAAACAAACAAAAGCCCAGGGCCAGACGGCTTCCCGGGGGAATTCTACCAAACATTTAAAGAAGAACTAATTCCTATTCTCCTGAAACTGTTCCAAAAAATAGAAATGGAAGGAAAACTTCCAAACTCATTTTATGAAACCAGCATCACCTTGATCCCAAAACCAGACAAGGATCCCACCAAAAAAGAGAGCTATAGACCGATATCCTTGATGAACACAGATGCGAAAATACTCAACAAAATACTAGCCAATCGGATTCAACAGTACATTAAAAAGATTATTCACCACGACCAAGTGGGATTTATTCCAGGGCTGCAAGGTTGGTTCAACATCCGCAAATCAGTCAATGTGATACAACACATCAATAAAAGTAAGAACAAGAACCATATGATACTCTCAATAGATGCTGAAAAAGCATTTGACAAAGTACAACATCCCTTCCTGATCAAAACTCTTCAAAGTGTAGGGATAGAGGGCACATACCTCAATATCATCAAAGCCATCTATGAAAAACCCACCGCAAATATCATTCTCAATGGAGAAGAACTGAAAGCTTTTCCGCTAAGGTCAGGAACACGGCAGGGATGTCCATTATCACCACTGCTATTCAACATAGTACTAGAGGTCCTAGCCTCAGCAATCAGACAACAAAAGGAAATTAAAGGCATCCAAATCGGCAAAGAAGAAGTCAAATTATCACTCTTTGCAGATGATATGATACTATATGTGGAAAACCCAAAAGACTCCACTCCAAAACTGCTAGAACTTATACAGGAATTCAGTAAAGTGTCAGGATATAAAATCAATGCACAGAAATCAGTTGCATTTCTCTACACCAACAGCAAGACAGAAGAAAGAGATATTAAGGAGTCAATCCCATTTACAATTGCATCCAAAACCATAAGATACCTAGGAATAAACCTAACCAAAGAGACACAGAATCTATACTCAGAAAACTATAAAGTACTCATGAAAGAAATTGAGGAAGACACAAAGAAATGGAAAAATGTTCCATGCTCCTGGATTGGAAGAATAAATATTGTGAAAATGTCTATGCTACCTAAAGCAATCTACACATTTAATGCAATTCCTATCAAAGTACCATCCATCTTTTTCAAAGAAATGGAACAAATAATGCTAAAATTTATATGGAACCAGAAAAGACCTCGAATAGCCAAAGGGATATTGAAAAAGAAAGCCAACGTTGGTGGCATCACAATTCCGGACTTCAAGCTCTATTACAAAGCTGTCATCATCAAGACATCATGGTACTGGCACAAAAACAGACACATAGATCAATGGAACAGAATAGAGAGCCCAGAAATAGACCCTCAAATCTATGGTCAACTAATCTTCGACAAAGCAGGAAAGAATGTCCAATGGAAAAAAGACAGCCTTTTCAATAAATGGTGCTGGGAAAATTGGACAGCCACATGCAGAAAAATGAAATTGGACCATTTCCTTACACCACACACAAAAATAGACTCAAAATGGATGAAGGACCTCAATGTACGAAAGGAATCCATCAAAATCCTTGAGGAGAACACGGGCAGCAACCTCTTCGACCTCTGCCGCAGCAACATCTTCCTAGGAACAACGCAAAAGGCAAGGGAAGCAAGGGAAAAAATGAACTACTGGGATTTCATCAAGATCAAAAGCTTTTGCACAGCAAAGGAAACAGTTAACAAAATCAAAAGACAACTGACAGAATGGGAGAAGATATTTGCAAACGACATATCAGATAAAGGACTAGTGTCCAGAATCTATAAAGAACTTAGCAAACTCAACACCCAAAGAACAAATAATCCAATCAAGAAATGGGCAGAAGACATGAACAGACATTTCTGCAAAGAAGACATCCAGATGGCGAACAGACACATGAAAAAGTGCTCCATATCACTCGGCATCAGGGAAATACAAATCAAAACCACAATGAGATATCACCTCACCAGTCAGAATGGCTAAAATCAACAAGTCAGGAAATGACAGATGCTGGCGAGGATGCGGAGAAAGGGGAACCCTCCTACACTGTTGGTGGGAATGCAAGCTGGTGCAGCCACTCTGGAAAACAGCATGGAGGTTCCTCAAAATGTTGAAAATAGAACTGCCCTATGACCCAGCAATTGCACTATTGGGTATTTACCCTAAAGATACAAATGTAGTGATCCAAAGGGGCACATGCACCCGAATGTTTATAGCAGCAATGTCCACAATAGCCAAACTATGGAAAGAACCTAGATGTCCATCAACAGATGAATGGATCAAGAAGATGTGGTATATATACACAATGGAATACTATGCAGCCATCAAAAGAAATGAAATCTTGCCATTTGCAACAACGTGGATGGAACTAGAGCGTATCATGCTTAGCGAAATAAGTCAAGCAGAGAAAGACAACTATCATATGATCTCCCTGATATGAGGAAGTGGTGATGCAACATGGAGGCTTAAGTGGGTAGAAGAATAAATGAAACAAGATGGGATTGGGAGGGAGACAAACCATAAGTGACTCTTAATCTCACAAAACAAACTGAGGGTTGCCGGGGCGAGGGGGTTGGGGAGAAGGGGGTGGGATTATGGACATTGGGGAGGGTATGTGATTTGGTGAGTGCTGTGAAGTGTGTAAACCCGGTGATTCACAGACCTGGGGATAAAAATATATGTATATAAAAAATATATGTTTATAAAAAATAAAAAATTAAAAAAAAAATAAAATAAAATAAAAAAAAAATTTCAAAAAAAAAAAAAACAAAACAAAAAAAAACAAACAAAACAAAAAAAATCTAGGCACATAGCCGGCTCTAGATAAATGTTTGCTGTTATCACTATTATTAATATTAAATCTATATGTTGATAAAAAAAAAAAAGATCCTAGCAAACAGGATCCAACAGCACATTCAAAGGATTATCCACCATGACCAGGTGGGATTCATCCCTGGGCTCCAACGATGGTTCAACATTTGCAAATCAATCAATGTGATAGAACAAATTAATAAGAGAAGACAGAAGAACCACATGGTCCTCTCAATCGATGCAGAAAAAGCATTTAACAAAATCCAGCATCCATTCCTGATTAAAACGCTCCAAAGTATAGGGATAGAGGGAACATTCCTGAACTTCATCAAATCTATCTATGAAAGACCCACAGCAAATATCATCCTCAATGGGAAAAAGCTTGTGTCCTTCCCGTTGAGATCAGGAACAAGACAAGGATGCCCACTTTCACCACTCTTGGTCAACATAGTATTAGAAGTCCTAGCACCAGCAATCAGACAACAAAGAGAAATAAAAGGTATCCAAATTGGCAATGAAGAAGTCAAGCTCTCTTCACAGATGACATGATTCTTTATATGGAAAACCCAAAAGACTCCACCCCCAACCTACTAGAAAGCATACAGCAATTTAACAACGTGGCAGGATACAAAGTCAATGTGCAGAAATCAGTGGCTTTCTCATACACTAACAATGAAAATACAGAAAGGGAAATTAGAGAATCGATTCCATTCACTCTAGCACCAAGAACCATAAGATACCTGGGAATAAACCTAACCACAGAGGTAAAGGATGTGTACTTGAGGAACTACAGAACACTCATGAAAGAAATTGAAGAAGACACAAAAAGATGGAAGACCATTCCATGCTCTTGGATCGGAAGAATAAACATTGTTAAAATGTCTATACTGCCAGAGCAATCTATACTTTTAATGCCATTCTGATCAAAGTTCCACCGGTATTCTTCAAAGAGCTGGAGCAAATAATCCAAAAATTTGTATTATCTCCAAAGAGACCCTGAATCGCTAAGGAAATGTTGAAAAACAAAAATAAAACTGGGGGTATCACGTTACCTGATTTCAAGCTTTACTACAAAGCTGTGATCACCAAGACAGCATGGTACTGGCATAAAAACAGACACATAGACGAGTGGAACAGAGTAGAGAGCCCAGATATGGACCCTCAACTCTATGGTCAAATAATCTTCGACAAAACAGGAAAAAATATACAGTGGAAAAAAAAGACAGTGTCTTCAATAAATGGTGCTGGGAAAACTGGACAGCTATATGTAGAAGAATGAAACTTGACCATTCTCTTACACCATACACAAAGATAAACTCAAAATGGATAAAAGACTTCAATGTGAGACAGGAATCCATCAGAATCCTAGAGGAGAACATAGGCAGTAATCTCTTCGATATCAGCCACAGCAACTTCTTTGAAGATATGTCTCCAAAGACAAAGGAAACAAAAGCGAAGATGAACTTTTGGGACTTCATCAAAATCAAAAGCTTCTGCACAGCAAAAAAAAAAAAAAAAAAAAAAAAAAAAAAAAAAACCAGTCAAGAAAACAAAGAGGCAACCCATGGAATGGAAGAAGATATTTGCAAATGACAGTACAGGCAAAAGGTTGATATCGAGGATCTATAATGAATTCCTCAAACTCAACACACACAAAACAGGCAATCATATCAAAAAATGGGCAGAAGATATGAACAGACACTTCTCCCATGAAGACATACAAATGGCTATCAGACACATGAAAAAATGTTCATCATCACTAGCCATCAGGAGATTCAAATTAAAACCACATTGAGATATCACCTTACACCAGTTAGAATGGCCAAAATTAGCAAGACAGGAAACAACATGTGTTGGAGAGGATGTGGAGAAAGGGGAACCCTCTTCCACTGTTGGTGGGAATGCAGGTTGGTGCAGCCTCTTTGGAGAACAGTGTGGAGATTCCTCAAGAAATTAAAAATAGAACTTCCCTATGACCCTGCCATTGCACTTCTGGGTATTTACCCCAAAGATACAGATGTAGTGAAAAGAAGGGCCATCTGTACCCCAATGTTTATAGCAGCAATGGCCATGGTCGCCATACTGTGGAAAGAACCAAGATGCCCTTCAACGGACGAATGGATAAGGAAGATGTAGTCCATATACACTATGGAGTATTATGCCTCCATCAGAAAGGACAAATACCCAACTTTTGTAGCAACATGGACTGGACTGGAAGAGATTATGCTGCGTGAAATCAGTCAAGCAGAGAGAGTCAATTATCATATAGTTTCACTTATTTGTGGAGCATAACAAATAGCATGGAGGACATGGGGAGTTAGAGAGAAGGGGGTTGGGGTAAATTGGAAGGGAAGGTGAATCATGAGAGACTATGGACTCTGAAAAACAATCTGAGGGGTTTGAAGTGGCGGGGGGGGGGTGGGAGGTTGGGGCACCAGGTGATGGGTATTATAAAGGGCACGGATTGCATGGAGCACTGGGTGTGGTGAATAAATAATGAATACTGTTATGCTGAAATAAATAAATTAAAAAATATTTAGAAATAAATGTAGTCAAAGAGATGAAAGATGTACATTTGAAAATTATAAGACATTGATGAAAAAATTGAAGTAGCCACAAATAGATAGATAACCAATATTCACAGATCAGAGGTGTTAATATTGTTTTAATTTCCATAGTGCCCAAAGAAATCTAGATTCAGTGCAATCCTTAAAATTTCAATAGCATTTTTCACAGAAATAGAAAAAATTCTGAAATTCTTATGAAACTACAAAAGACCCTGAATGGCCAAAACAATTTTGGGAAAGAACAAAGCTGAGAACACCACATTTCCTGATTTCAAACTATATTACAAAGCTTCAGTAATCAAAAGAGCAATGTATTGGCATAAAAACGGATACATAGACCAGTGTAACAATATGGAGAGTCTAGAAATAAGCTGATGCATAAACAGTTAACTAATATTTGACAAGGGAGTCAAGATTACTTAATGGGGACAGGATAGCCTTCTTAACAAGTGGTGTGGGGGAACTGAATAAACACAAGCCAAAGAATAAAGAATACTTCTTACACCACTCACAAAAATTACCTGAAAATGGAATAAAGACTTAAATGCAATAACTGAAACTATAAAACTCCTGGGGGTCGGGGGGCGAACAGGGGAAAAGCTTCTTGATATTGGTTTGGCAATGATTATTTTGGATTTGACACCAGAATCATAAACAACAAAAACAAAATCAACAAGTGGGATTTCCTCAAACTAAAAGTTTCTGCATATCAAAGGATACCATCAACAAAATGAAAAAGCAACTGTAAGAGTGCTGACAACACTGACTTCATCATTGGCCTTCCATCTTGTTCTCCCTTCTCATACACAGATGGCATCACATTAGATAACTACCCTGTGACCTCACTACCGTGCCCTTCACTCTATAAATGTTGGGATTGAGGTCCAGTTTTGGCGAAGAGGGAGTACAGAAGCAGCAGAGAATAGGGACAAAAAGAAAAGCTGCATAGGGATGTGGGTCATCCATCCCCCCGACCTGCCCAATTGTTCCATCAGTGAGTTTCCCTGAAAAAAACTCTGTGTAAATGGTATGGCATGGTTTTCTTCATATTTTGGTAGTAAAGTACCTTCTCAGGCTGGAAGATATATTACTGACCTTCCTCCATTTTTATAATATGGGAGAAAATATTTACTAAGCATAGTTCATATGCTAAGTGATGAACATCCGAAATATATAAGAAACTCATATAACTCAAGAGCAGAAAAACAAATAACCCACTTAAAATGCACAAAGGATTTGAATAGACATTTTTCCAAAGAAGACATACAAATGGCCAACAAGTACACAAAGAGGTGCACAAAATCATTAATCATCAGGAAAATACAAATCAAAACCACAATGAGTTATCACCTCACACTGTTAGAATGGCTAGTATCAAAGAGACAAAAGATAAGTGTTGGTGAGGATATGGGGAAAAGGAAATCCTTGTGCACTGTTGGTGGGGATATAAATTTATAAGTCACTATGGAAAACAGTAGCTGGGGGTGGGAGGTTGGGGTACCAGGTGGTGGGTATTATAGAGGGCACGGATTGCATGGAGCACTGTGTGTGGTGAAAAAATAATGAATATTGTTATGCTGAAAATAAATAAATTTAATTAAAAAAATGACAGATACATTTACCGTACTACTCAGCAATTGTGCACTTGGGTATTTATCCCACAAAAATGAAAACTTTTATTGATACTAAAACTTGTTCATGGTTCGTTGTTCATAGCAACCTTATTTGTAATAATCAAAAACTGGAAACAATGAAATAGGTGAATGTTTAAACAAATGTGATACATTTGTATCCTGGAGCACTACTCAGCAATTAAAAAAAAAACAACTATTGATACATGTGAGAGCTCAGATGAATCTCAAAGTCATTATTCTAAGCAAAAACAATCTCATATCAGACTACTGGGTGGCTCAGGGTTGAGTGACCAACCCTTGATTTGAACTCAGGTCATGATCTCAGGGTGGTGAGATTGATCCCTGCATCAGGCTCTGCACTCAGTGCAGAATCTGCCTATATCTCTCCCTCTGCTCCTCTGCCCACTCATGCTCATGCTCTCTCTCCCCCCCCTTTCTCTAAAGCAAAAAAATAAAACTTAAAAAAAATTTCATATTAAAAAATCCACATGCTTTATGGTTCCACTATATAAAGTCCTTGTAATGACAGAAATATAAAAATGGAGAACAGATTCGTGGCCAAGAATGAGTGATGATGAGTTTGGAGGAGGCTAGTGTAGAGCCATAAAGGGGTAGCACCAGGGAGAGTTTCTTTGGGATGGAGTAGCTCTGTATCGTATTTGCAGTGGGGGGTATCCAAATATATGTCTGTGACACAATAACAGAATTATACACATATATTGTACCAATGGCAATTTCCTACTCTATTTACATAAGATAGTGTGCTCTACTTACATTAGATGTAAAGACATGGAAGTTCTCTGTACTATCTGCACAACTTCCTGTGGGTCTGTAATTATTTCAAAATAAAAAGTTTTTACTTATCAGCAACAAATAGTGTGAAAATGGGTTTTCAATTACAGTTTTACTTATCAGCAACAAATAGTTTGAAAATGGGTTCCTTAAAAGAAACACACACAAATAAAAAAAAAAAAACACCCTAGGGTTAAATCTGACAAAAGATGAACATGATATTTATGAGAAAAATTATAAAATTTCACTATAAAACATTTAAAAATGTAAATAATCAGAGAAATAGGCAGCCATTTTGTGAATTAAAAAACTAGAAGTGACAAAGATATTAGGTCCCTCTTCAAAGATCTACAAATTCAGTGCAATCTCATTTGAAACTGAGTTCCTTTTTCTTAAAGCTAGAGAAGATGGTTATAAAATTTATATGAAAAGCAAAATGCAAAGAACAGCCAAGATAATTCTAATGAAGAAGAAGATAGCCTCACAGATACCTAGAATTACTGTACCACTACAGTAATTAGAACAATGTACTGTTGCAGAAATAAACAAATTGATTAATAGAACAGAATAGAGGATAGACCCAGATCAGAACATGAATAGAAACTTTCTGCATTTCTCAGCTGGCATTGCAGACTAGTGGAGAAAGATGGATTATTCCATGAATGATGCTGGGGCATTAATTATACACAGAAAAAAAATGAAATTGGACCATTAACACACATAACACACAAAAATCAATTCTAGAATATCAAAGACAAATGAGAAATATAAAACTATAAAATTTTAAAAAAGAAAATCTGTGCATATTTTGGCAGTAAAAGATTCCTTAAAACACCAAAGCAAAAGCATGCAGGAAAAGTCTGATGACTTCTGATTATTTTTGAAAAGATTCTGTTCTATGCAAAGACCTTATAAAGTGAATGAAAAACAAAGAAAATCTCCAAAAGAAAATATTTGTTAGACTTGTAAATGACAAAGAAATAATGTCTGGAACATATATAAAAAATCCTGCATAAGTAAGAGACAAAAAATTCCAATATGAAAATGGACAAGAACCTTGAACAATATTCCACACAGAAAAATAGAACATGGCTCATAAACATAACAAACATACTCAACCTCATTAACAACCCCTATAAGAAATCATTTCATACTTACTAGATCAGCAAAGATTTTTTTAGTCTATGATATTAACTCTTGGGAAAGATGTAGAACATCTGTGAAGTGTGCATGTTCCCTAGTGGAGTGTTAATTGCTACAACCAATTTGGAAACCCACTTAACAGATCTAGAAAGTGTGAAGAACACATACTCTGTGACTTAGCAACTCACCTCCTAGGTAAATAAGCACCTTAAAAAGCTGTTGCATGTGTGTACAGGAGATATAAGAGAATTTTCATAGCAGCTCTTTTTGTAATCACAGAAAACTAGATATAAATAAAATAATCATTAACAGAAAATAGTATATTCTTTCATTTGAAATGTTTATGGCAATGAAAATGAATGAATTACAATTATATTAAGCAACCTGAATAAATCTCAGGGACACATAAAAATGAAAAGAAATAAGAAATCACAGAAAAATATATAAATATAAAATGATTTCATTTATTTAAATCTCATAAATAAGAAAAAAACCTAAAATATCGTTTAGGACAACAAATGTAATAAAACTAAAATGAGTATCAAAGGGAGATAAACACAAATTTTAAATATTAGTACTTGCAAAGACCAAAGTGGAGATGGCTTGGGAGGGGGCATAGACTTGGAAGGTGGCCAAAGTGTATTTTATTATGTATAAATATGTATGTTCTCAAAATTACAAAAATAAAAGAAAAAAGAAAGTGAAAGCTTCCAAGAACCACTTCACCTTCTTTAGGATTGATGCAGGGAAAAAAAAGGCAGGGCTTCCACAGTATGCTACAACTGATATCCTCTACTCTGGAAAGTTTCCAGTTTTCTCCAGCAATGGCTCACTGCCTAAACTTAGAAAGTGCTGGATTAAGGAGGCTGCCCATCACTAGGAGAGTCAGCCAGGAAAGAGCAGTGGAGGGAGAGGAGAATGACCCTCATCTTAATCTGCAGCTGCAAGACTTACTTTACCCTGGAGTGCGCTGTTCAGAAGACTGGGCAGAGGACCAGAGCACTTCTGTATGCTAGCCATCTAGTTCCTACTCATGTCAAAGAAGGTATGCCCAGGCCTGCATTGAGGACAGGGGAGGGAGGCTGTCCTGAATTTCAGCTCTAATTTCCAATCTCTTCAACTCCATGCTTCTCTCTTTCTCCTTCCACATTTTTCTGTCTTTCATGCTATATCCTGACACAGAAACTGACACCCTTGTGTTCTCCATTCCACTGTAATTCCTTTTCACGTGCTCCAAGTGAAAATGTTCAGGAATGTAAATAAGCAGGGGAAAGAGCATGCCATAGGGAGGGATATGGAAATGACAAGTTTCAGTGACAGTCAAGAGACTCTGAAATTAGTTTATGGCCACCATCCTTCTCTTGGACCCAGGAGAATTATCTTTGGGTTTCTCCTGGTATCTCATCCTCAAGTGTTCACAAGGACTGTTCAAATCTGAGCTAGAATCTCAAAGAAAGACATTTCTTAGAAGGATAGCATTCAGCTCCAGATGGCCCTACAGCCTTTCTCTCTTTTCTCCTGCCTCTCCCTTAAGAGCTAAAAAGGAGGGTGAGATAAAGTAAATCCCATTCACATGAATGAATCAAAGAGGTATAGTGTTTTTCTAAGGCATTTGTCCACAAATATGTAAAAAAGACTTTATGACAATTGCTTCTATTGTCCTCCAGTGACCTCGAAGCTCACCAAACAGGAAATGAAGGAAGCTTCTGAATATTTGACATTCAGTGTCCACATATTCACTAGATGTCTTGAGACACTTCCTGCCCCCCTTATTTAGAAGTTCAGTGAAGTTAAGTACTCAGATAAAATAAAGAACAGAGGTGTAAAAAGCTACAGTTGTACCTAGATGACATCATTGTGATAAAACAGTCTCAACTGAGATTAGAAATGTATGGTATTTGGGGAAATATAATAATTAAGTGTATCGCTTCCTCATAATAGCAAACTTCGGCAAACTCAAATACAAATGTATCCTCCCAAAATAAGCTAATAAAGTTTTAAGATTGAGGTAGATATGGATAAAAGGGCAAGAAAAAAGTATGCACCAAGCATGTGATTAAGAGCTTATACTACACTGGACTCTAATTCCATGGGTAACCCAAAAGGCACAACTCACTATCCCCTTCTTTAAAGTACTTATATTAAAATTACAATTCTGATATGTCCAAAAGAATTGAAAACAGGCACTCAGAGAAATATGTGTACACACATGTTCATAGCAGCATTATTCACAATAACCAAAAGAAGGAAGCAAGCCAAATAAATGCTCTTCAATGGGTAAATAAATAGCAAAATATGGTCTATCTACACAGTGGAATATTACTCAGCCACAAAAAGGAATGAAGGGCTGGCACATGTTGTGCTATGTATAAACTTTGAAAACACTATGCTCAGTGAAATAAATCAGACATGAAAGGCTTCATATTGCCTGGTTACATCTATACAAAATACCCAAAATAAGTAAATTTATAGAGACAAACAGTAGATCAGTAGTTACTAGGGACAAGGGAACAAGGAGAATGCAGAGTGATTGCTAATGATATAGGGTCTTCTTTAGGGTTTACTAACATATTCTGTGACTAGATAGTGGTGGTCGTTGCACAACAGAATGTACTAAATGACACTGAATTGTACACTGAAATGTAAGTTTATGTTTTATACTTTTACCTCAACTAAAAAAAAAAAAAATTGAGGGACTCCTGGGTGCCTAAGTTAAACATCTAACTCTTGATTTTGGCTCAGGTGGTGATCTCAGTTTTGTGAGATCAAGCCAGAAGTATAGCTCCTTATTGGGCATGAAATGTACCTATGATTCTCTCTTCTTCTCCCTGAGATTCTCTGCCTGCTCATGCTCCCTCTCTTTCTCTCTCTAAATGTATAAATAAAAATCTTAAAAACTTTTTTCTCTTTTCTTTTTTTTAAATTTTATTTTTTAAGTGTCCCAAGATTCATTGTTTATGCACTACACCTAGTGCTCCATGCAATATGTGCCCCCCTTAATACCCACAACCAGGCCCTTCTAACCCCCCACACCTCCAAAACCCTCAGTCTGCTTCTTGAGTCCACAGTCTCTCATGCTTTATCTCTCCCTATGATTTCCCCCAGTGTACTTCTCTCCTTCACCCAATGTCCTCTGTGCTATTCCTTATGCTCCACAATTAAGTGAAACCATATGATAATTGACTTCCTCTGCTTGACTTATTTTTAAATGAATTTTGATGGAATGTCAGAAACATCTAGCAATTTTCTTTTTAGCCACAGAATATTCTTTTCAAATGAAAATTTATTAGCATGCTAAAGTATAAAGAGACAAACATGGACTTTCCCTAGCTGAAACAGAGGTCAGTGAGGCTCTGGGTCCTCAGTGCTCACATCTGTGTCCCAGCAGCCTAGAAAGAGATGCCACTGAATCCCTAGGTTTTCAAAAAGGATACAACATAGCCCATCTTCTTATTATCTTATCTTATCTTATATCATCTTCTTATTTTGCACATGAAGACACTGATGCAGAAAGGATATGTCAGTCGTCTAAAAAATTGGATATTTTTGAAAACTTGAAGACAGATTCATTGTATTTTCCATGTGAAAAGATACCAGTAAAAATTTAGCTAAGTGCTAAGTAAATAGTGTGGATAACAAATGCAGAGGTGTGAGACGAGTTGAGGTAGGAAGGCTGGGGGCCTCCAGAGGTCAAATCATGGGGTCAACAGAGCAGTGCAGGCACTCTGGGAGAGATGCCAACACAAAAAAAAGTTTAAAAAGATTGCTATTATGAAATTGTACAATAAAGAGCTTAAGCTAGGTCAGTTAAACGTCTGACTTCATGTCAGGTCATGATCTCAGGGTCCTGGCATCGAGCCCCTGTCAGGCTCCCTGCTCAGTGGGGAGTCGGTTTCTACCTCTCCTTCTCTTCCTGCTCCTACTCCAGCTCATGGTCTCTCTTAAATAAATAAATAAAGCCTTTAAAAATATGTGTGTCCAAATAAAGTCTCAACTGGTACCAAAAGATTGGGATCATTCCCTGCATATTTTCAGACCACAATGCTCTGAAACTAGAACTCTATCACAACAGGAAAGATGGAAAGAACTCAAACCCACGGAGGCTAAAGAGCATCTTGCTAAAGAATGAATGGGTCAACCAGGAAATTAAAGAAGAATTGAAAAAAATTCATGGAAACAAATGAAAATGAAAACACAACTGTTCAAAATCTGTGAGACACAGCAAAGGCGGTCCTGAGAGAAAAGTATATAGTAATACAAGTCTTTCTCAAGAAACAAGAAAGGTCTCAAGTACACAACCTAACCTTACACTTAGAGAGGCTGGAGAAAGAACAGCAAGTAAATCCTAAACCCAGCAGGAGAAGAGAAATAATAAAGATCAGAGCAGAGATCAATGGAAATAGAAGCCAAAAGAACGGGAGAACAGGTCAATGAAACCAGGAGCTGATTGTTTGAAAGAATTGGTAAGATTGATAAACCCCTGGCCACACTCATCAAAAAGAAAAGAGAAAAAAACCAATTTAATAAAATCATGAGTGAAAGAGGAAAGATCACAACCAACACCAAAGAAATACAAACAATTATAAGAACATATTATGAGCAACTGTACGCCAGCAAATTTGACAATCTGGCAGAAATGGATGCATTCCTAGAGACATGTAAACTCCCAAAACTGAACCAGGAAGAAAGAGAAAACCTGAACAGACCCATAATCAGTAAGGAGATTGAAGCAATCATCAGAAATCTCTGAACAAACAAGAGCCCAGGACCAGATGGCTTACAAAAGGAATTCTACCAAACATTCAAAGAAGAATTAACTTGTTCTCCCGGAACTGTTCCAAAAAATAGAAACAGAAGGGAAACTTCCAAACTCATTTTATGAGGCCAGCATTACCTTGATCCCAAAACCAAAGACCCCATAAAAAAGGAGAATTATAGACCAATATCCTTGATGAACACGGATGCAAAAAATCTCACCAAAATACTAGCCAATAGGATCCAACAGTACCTTAAAAGGATTATTCACCACTACCAAGTGGGATTTATTCCTGGGCTGCAAGGTTGGTTCAGCATCCACGAATCAATCAATGTGATACAATACATTAATAAAAGAAAGATTGAGAACCATATGATAATCTCAATAGAGGCTGAAAAAGCGTTTGACAAAGTACAGCATCCTTTCCTGATCAAGACTCTTCAAAGTGTAGGGATAGAGGGCACACACTATCAATATCATCAAAACCATCTATGAAAAGCCCACAACAAATATCATTCTCAATGGGGGAAAAACTAAAAGCTTTCTCCTAAGGTCAAGAACACAGCAGGAATGTCCACTATCACCACTGCTGTCCAACATTGTACTAGAAGTTCTAGCCACAGCGATCAGAAAATGAAAAGAAATTAAAGGCATCCAAATCAGCAAAGAAAAAGTCAAACTCTCACTCTTTGCAGACGATATGATACTTTATGTGGAAAACCCAAAGGACTCCACTCCAAAACTGCTAGAACTCATACAAGAATTCAGTAAAGTGTCAGGATATAAAATCAATGCACAGAAATCAGTTGCATTTCTATACACCAACAGCAAGACAGAAGAAAGAGAAATTAAGAAGTTGATCCCATTTACAATTGCACCCAAAAACATAAGATGCCTAGGAATAAACCTAACCAAAGAGGCAAAGAATCTGTACTCAGAAAACTATAAAGTACTTACAAAAGAAATTGAGGAGGACACCAAAAAAATGGGAAAATGTTCCATGCTCCTGGATTGGAAGAACAAATATTGTGAACATGTCTATGCTACCTAGAGCAATCTACACATTTAATGCAATCCCTATCAAAATCCCATCCTTTTTTTTTTTTTTCAAAGAAATGGAACAAATAATCCTAAAATTTATATGGAACCAGAAAAGACCCTGGATAGCCAGAGGAATGTTGGAAAAGAAAGCCAAAGTTGGTGGCATCACAATTCCAGACTTCAAACTCTATTACATAGCTGTCATCATTAAGACAGTATGGTACTGGCGCAAAAACAGACACGTGGGTCAATGGAACAGAATACAGAGAGTCCAGAAATACACCCTCAACTCTATGGTCAACGAATCTTCAACAAAGCGGGAAAGAATGCCCAGAGGAAAAAAGACAGTCTCTTCAACAAATGGTGTTGGGAAAATTGGATGGCCACGTGCAGCAGAATGAAACTGGACCATTTCCTTATACCACACACAAAAATAAACTCAAAATGGATGAAAGACCAGAATGTGAGACAGGAATTCAACCGAATCCTTGAGGAGAACACAGGCAGCAACTATTCGACCTCAGCCACAGCAACTTCTTCTTAGAAACATCGTCAAAGGCTAGGGAAGCAAGGGCAAAAACGAACTATTGGGACTTCATCAAGATCAAAAACTTTTTCATAGCAAAGGAAACAATCAACAAAACCAAAAGACAACTGACAGATTAGGAGAAGATATTCGCAAATGACATATCAGATAAAGGACTAGTATCCAAAATCCATAAAGAACTTATCAAACTCCACACCCAAAGAACAAGTAATCCAATCAAGAAATGGGCAGAAGACATGAACAGACACTTCTCCAATGAAGACATACAAACGGCTATCAGACACGTGAAAAAAAATGTTCATCATCACTGGCCATCAGGGAGATTCAAATCAAAACCACAGTGAGATGCCACCTTACACCAGTTAGAATGGCCCAAATTAACAAGACAGTAAATAACATGTGTTGGAGAGGCTGTGGAGAAAGGGGAACCCTCTTACACTATTGGTGGTAATGCAAGTTGGTACAGCCACTTTGGAAAACAGTGTGGAGATTCCTTAAGAAATTAAAAATAGAGCTTACCTATGACCCTGCAATTGCACTACTAGGTATTCACCCCAAAGATACAGAAGCAGTGACAAGAAGGGCTGTGTGTATCCCAAGGTTCATAGCAACAATGGCCACAATTGCCAAACTGTAGAAAGGACCAAGATGCCCTTCAAGAGACAAATGGATAAAGAAGATGTGGTCCATATACACTATAGAGTATTATGCTACCATCGGAAAGGATGAATACCCAACTTTTGTATCAACATGGATGGGACTGGAGGAGATGATGCTGAGTGAAGTAAGTCAAGCAGATAGAGTCAATTATCATATGGTTTTACTTATTTGTGAGCATAAGGAATAACACGGAGGAGATGGGGAGATGGAGAGGAGAAGGAAGGGAGTTGGGGGAAATTTGAGGGGAAGTCGAGCCTTGAAAGACTGTGGTCTCTGAAAAACAATCTGAGCAATCACACTACTAGGTATTTACTGTAAAAATACAATTGTAGTGTTCCAAAGGGGCACACACACCCAAATGTTTCTAGCAGCAATGTACACAATAGCCAAACTATGGAAAGATCCTAGATATCCATCAACAGATGAAAGGATAAAGCAGAGGTTGTATATATATTCAATGGAATACTATGCAGCCATCAAAAGAAATGAAATCTTGCCGTTTGTGATAACATGGATGGAACTAGAGGGTATTATGCTTAGTGAAATAAGTCAATCAGAGAAATACAATTATCATATGGTCTCTGTGATTTGAGGAATTTGAGAGGTATGGCAGGTGGTTATGGGGTGAGGGAAGCGAAAAATGAAATGAGATGGGATCATGAGAGAGATAAACCATAAGAGCCTCTCAATCTCATGAAACAAGCTGAGGGTTGCTGGGGGTTGGGGGTTGAGGTGGAGATCGGGTAGTTAGGTTATGGACATTGGCGAGAGTATGTGCTATGGTGAGTGCTGTGAAATGTGTAAGCATGATGATTCAGAGACCTCTACCTCTGGGGCAGATAATAAATTATTATATGTTAATATAAAAAAGAGTAGTATAGTGTCCTTCTGTATCTCTAGCTACTGTCTTTAGCTTGAAATCTTATTTGTCTGATATAAGAATTGCTACCCCAGCTTTCTTTTGAGGACTGTTGGCATGAAAAATGGTTCTCTATCCCTTCACTTGCAGTCTGGATGTATCTTTAGGTTCAAATGAGTCTCTTGTAGACAGCATATGGATGGGTCCTGTCTTTTTATCCAATCTTCAACCCTGTGCCATCTGATGGAGCATTTAAGCTGTTTACATTGAGAGTGGTTATTAAAAGATATGATTTTATTGTCATCATGTTGCCTGTAAAGTCATTTTTTCTATAGACTGTCTCTGTAAATTTCTGCTGTATATCACTCTTGGGGTCTTTCTCCTTTTATAGAACCTCTCTTAATATTTCTTGCAAGGCCAGCTTAATGGTCACATATTCTTTCAGTTTCTGCTCATTCTGGAAACTTAATTCTGAATGACAGTCTTGCAGGATAAAGTATTCTTGGCTGCATGTTCTTTCTCATTTATTGCCCTGAATATGTCTTGCCAGCCCTTTCTGGGTTGTCAGGTCTCTGTGGACAGGTCTGACATTATTCTGATGTTCCTTTCTCTGTATGTAAGGAATCTCTTCCCTCTAACTGCCCTTAAGATGGCTTCCTTGGTTCTAAGATTTGTGAGTTTTACTATTACATGCCAGGTGTTTTTCTGTTCTCCTTGATCTTAGGAGGGGGTCCTCTCTGCCTCTAGGAGATGAGTGCTTATTTCATTCCTCAGATTAAGGAAGTCCTCAGCTATGATTTGCTCAAATATATCTTCTAGTCCTCTCTCTCTCTCTCCACCCATTCAGTATATCTCTCCAGCCCAATATTTCTGACATCGAATTTTTTGTGGCATCGTTTATTTCTCTAATTCTGTTTCCATGAATTTTAAGGTATTTGCTCCAGGTCTCCTCTTGTTCCTTCCTTTCTATCAACTTGTACTAGATCACTAATTATTTCTTCTGCTTTGTTTACCCTAGGTGTTAGAGTATCTATCTTGGATTGCTATTATAATTATATAAATATATATAATGTAATTATATATATATAGTATATATAATTAATTGTATATATAATGTAATTATATATATTTATATAATTATAATAGCAATCCAAGATAGATATTATCTCATTCGTAGAATTTTTAAGTTCAGCCTGATTAGCTCTCATCTCTGCCCTTAGATAATCTATGTTGCTGTTAATGGTTTTCTCCATCCTAGCTGTAGTTTTCATAAGTGTTACCCTGAAATTTATTTCTGACATCTCCCTTATATCCATATCCATTAGGTAGCAGGAGAGGCCATTTTCTCAGTTCTTTTCTTTGTTAGGACTTCCTCTTAGTCATTCTGTTGAGGGTTGGTTGAAGGAATGTACAGAGTCAAAAATATCAATCACAATTCAGGCAAGGTGCTCCCTGGGAAAGTTTGGAGCAATCAGAAGCAATCACCAAGAAAATCCAGCCAAAATAAACCCCAAGAATAAGATGTATAAAGTTGGGGAAAAAAGAGTGGGGAGGAGGGCTATAATCTCTTAATGTGGGTGAGGTAGGGTGTTTCAGTTCTTCCTGGGTGTATATTTTTCTCTTTGTTAGAGAACACTATTTCCCAGAGTTACGGTGAAATTAAAACTAGTATATATAGATAATATTGAATAGGGAAAAAAGGAAAAAGGACTACAATGAAGCTTATATCTATATCTATCTATCATCTATCTATCTATCTATCTATCTATCTATCTATCTATCATCATCATCTATCTATATAAAATAAAAAGAGGAATAAAAGTATATGTGTGAAACAGTAGGAGTTAAAAAATTATTATGGAAAATGTTGCTTTAGGCATCTAGTTGAAATTCTAAGTAGGTAAAAAGAAAAAATGGAGAAGAAGCATGAGAAAGAATAAAAAAGTTGTAGCTAAGAAATATACAGGCTGTGAGGCAACATCAGGGGTTCAGTATACTATTTTCCCCTGGTGTTGGGGTTTTACAGTTTTATGAGCACCCTCAAGTTGTCCTCTTGTTTCTTGGGGGAAGGGTCTGCCTCATTGTTTTTCAGTCAATCCTGCTTGCCCTCATCAAAGGGCTGGGCTCCTTGGAAACCGGTTTTTTGGTCTTTTGTTCTCTGGTGGCTTTTGTTCTCTGATAGTTTTTTTGGTGCCTTTTCAGAGGGTCAGGGCAAAGGACAATGTGTGTACCCAGACCTCCATCCCAGAGGAGAGAACCCACAGTCTGCTCCTCTCTAAACTCTCTGAAACAGTCTCCCCCTCTGTAAGCACCATCAAAAGCCACAACTTCCCACAAACATTGCACCTCCCCAGCAATCCTCTCAGTGGTCAACTCAGGCCCCTGCTTCTGTGCCCCAGGTGCCTCCAAAACTGTCAGTGATCCTGATCTGAGTGGGTTTGGGCAGTGGCTGCAAGCCCCCCAGTTCTGGAGGTACAGGTCCACACTGGTGGCTTCCCTGGTCCTGGTGTTTACCTCTTAAACTCCTGGATTCTATTTGAGCTTCCTATCCTACCACTGCCACTCTGCAAGCTATCGCTGGTCCCCAGGTGTAGGATGCTTTTGCACTGGGATTTTTTTTTACTTTCCACTGGGTAGCTCCTGTTGGCCACCTCCTCCGTTTATCCTGTGATATCTGTCTGCACAATCACAACTTCATCATTTCTACCTCTGAAGATCCGCTGCCCCTGTAGAGATCCAGACATATAATCTTACATCTTAGGTTGATTTTGTGGGTGTTCAGACTGGTTTGGTAGATATCTAGCTAAATTCAGGGGTCTGGTTGAAATGGAGTTCTCTGCCCATTTCTTGACTGGATTATTTGTTCTTTGGATGTTGAGTTTGATAAGCTCTTTATAGATTTTGGATACTAAGTTTTTATTGATGTCATTTGCAAATATCTTCTTCCATTCTGTTAGTTTTATTTTGGTTTTGTTGACTTTATTTTGCTATGCAAAAACCTTATCTTGATGAAGTCCTGATAGTTCATTTTTGCCATGTTTTTCTTGCCTTTGGAATGATGTGTCTAGCAAGAAGTTGCTGTGACTGAGGCAAAAAAAAGTTGTTAACTGCATTCTCTATGATTTTGATGTATTCCTGTCTCACAGTTATGTCTTTCATTGCAGTTGAGTTTATTTTTGTTTATGGTGTGAAAAGTGGTCAAGTTTCATTCTTCTGCATGTGGCTGTCCAATTTGTTGAAAAGACTGTCTTTTTTCATTGGATATTCTTTCTGGCCTTGTTGAAGATTAGTTGACTGTAGAGTTGGGGGTCCATCTCTAAGTTCTGTCCTCTGCTCCACTGATCTATGTGTCTGTTTTTGTACCAGCGCCATACTGTCTTGAAGATGACAGCTTTGTAATACAGCTTGAAGTCTGGAATTGTGAAACGATAAGCTTTGCTTTTCTTTTTCAACATTCCGTTGGCTGTTCTTTGTATCTTTTTTGGTTCCATACAAATTTTAGGATTGTTTTCTTCAGCATAAATGAAATGCTGATGGCATAAGGATAGGGACTGCATTGAATATGTATGTTTCTTTGGGTAGCATAGACATTTTAACAATACTTGTTTTTGCAATCCATGAGCATGGAATATTTTTCCATTTCTTTGTGTCTGCCTCAGTTTCTTTCATGAGCATTCTATAGATTTCAGAATACAGATCTCTTACCTCATTGGTTAGGTTTATTCCTAGGTATCTTATGGTTTTTGGTGCAATTGTAAGTGGGATTGATTCCTTGGTTTCTCTTTTTTCTGCCTCATTGTTAATGTATAGAAGTGCAACTGACTACTGTGCATTATATCCTGTGACTTTGTTGAATTCCTGTTTCAGTTCTAGCAATTTTTGGGTGGAATCTTTTGGGTTTTCTACATAGTGTCAAGGTGTCTGTGAAGACTGAGAGTTTGACTTCTTTGCCTATTTAAATGCTTTTTACTTCTTTTTGTTGTTTGATTGGTGTTGCTAGGACTTTTAATACTATGTTGAACAAAAGTGGTGAGAGTGGACATCCCTATCAAATTCCTGACCTTAGGGGAAAAGCTCTCAGTTTTTCCCCATTGAGGATGATATTTGCTGTGCATTTTTCCTATATGGCTTTTATGATATTGAGGTATGTTCCTTCTACCCCTACACTATGGAGAGTTTAATCAAAAAGGATGCTGTGCTTTGTTAAATGCTTTTGCTGCATCTATTGAGAGGTTCATATGGTTCTCGTCCTTTCTTTTATTAATGTGTAGCACATTGATTGATTTGTGAATGTTGAACCACCTCTGGAGCCCAGGAATAAATCCCACTTGGCTATGGTGAATAATCATTTTGAAGTGTTGTTGGATTCTATTAGCTAGTATCTTGGTGAGGATTTTTGCATCCACTTTAATCAAGGATATTGGTATGTAATTCTCCTTTTTGGTGTGGTCTTTGGCTTTGGGGTCAAGGTAATTTTGGTTATTTTGGCTACACAGAATGAGTTTGGAAGTTTTTCTTCCACTTCTATTTTTTGAAACAGCTTCAGAAGAAGAGGTATTGATTCTACATATTAATTCTTCTTTAAATATGTGGAAGAATTTCACTGGGAAGCCATCTGACCCTCAAGTCTTGTTTGTTGGGAGATTTTGGATTATTGATTCAATTTTGTTGCTTGTTGTGGGTCTGATCAGGTTTTCTATTTCTTCCTGTTTCAGTTTTGGTAGTTAGTGTGTTTCTAGGAATGCATCCATTTCTTCCAGATTGCTTAATTTGTTGGCATATAATTGTCATAGTATGTTTTTATAATTGTATTGTTGGTTGTGACTTCTTCTCTTTCGTTCATTATTTTATTGATTTGGTTCCTTTCTCTTTTCCTTTTGATGTCTAGCTAAGGGATTATTGACCTTACTTTTGTTGTTGTTTATTTTTATTTTATTTCATTTTTTAATTTAATTTAATTTTTTTCAGTGTTCCAAGATTCATTTTTTATGCACCACACCCAGTGCTCCGTGCAATAATGCTCTCCTTAATACCCACCACCAGGCTCACCCATCTGCATGTCCCTTCCTCCAAAACCCTCAGTTTGTTTCTCAGCATCTGCAGTCTCTCACGGTTTGTCTCCCCCTCAGATTCTCCCCAACTCCTTTCTTCTCTCCTTCACCCAATGTCCTCCGTGTTATTCTTTATGCTCCACAAGTAAGTGAAAACATATGATAATTGACTCTCTCTGCTTGACTTATTTCACTCAACATAATCTCCACTCCTGTCCATGTTGACACAAAAGTTGGGTATTCATCTTTTCTGATCGAAACATAATACTCCATTGTATATATGGACTATATCTTCTTATTCATCTGTTGAAGAGCTTCTTGGCTCTTTCTACAGTTTGGTGATTTTTGGTTATTGACTTTATTAATTCTTTCAGTGAACCAACTCCTAGATTCATTGATCTGTTCTAGTGTGTGTTTTTTAAAATTTTCTATATCATTTATTTCTACCCTAATATTTATTATTTTTTTCCTCTGCTGGGTTTAGGTTTTATTTACTATTCTTTTCTCAGCTCCTTTAGGTGTAAGGCTAGGTTGTGTATTTGAGATTTCCCTTGGTTCTTGAGGAAGGCCTATGTTGCTATATGCTTCCCTCTTAGGACTGCCTTTTCTGCATCCCAAAGGTTCTGAACTGTTGTGATTTCATTTAATTTTCTTCCATGTATTTTTTAAAATTCTGTTTTACTATCCTGATACCTATTCCTTTTTTTAGTAGGTTGTTTTTTAGCCTGATGTATTTGAGGTTCTTCCAAATATGCTCTGAATATATCTGTTAAGTCTGTCTGGTCCATTGTGTCACTCAAAGCTGTTGTGTCCTTGTTGATCTTTTGCTTAGATCATCTGCCTATTGTTGTAAGTGGGGAGTTAAAGTCCCCTATTACTATTGTATTATTATCAATGAATTTCTTTAATTTTGTTAATAATTGGTTTATATATTTTGTTTTTCCCAAAGGAAGGTGCATAAATATTTACAATTGTTAGATCTTCTTACTTGTTACTGGATAGACCCTTTTATTATGAGATAGTGTCCTTCCTCATCTCTTATTACAGTCGTTGACTTAAAATTTAGTTTATCTGAGGCGCTGGGTGGCTCAGTGGGTTAAGGCTCTGCCTTCAGCTCAGGTCATGATCTCAGGGTCCTGGGATAGAACACCAATTAGCCTTTCTGTGCAGTGGGGATCCTGCTTTCCCCTCTCTCTCTGTCTGCCTCTCTGTCTACTTGTAATCTCTCTCTCTGTGTCAAATAAATAAAATATTTTTTAAAAATTTAGTTTATCTGATATAAGGATGGTTACTACAGCTTTCTTTTGTTGCCTTTTTCCATTGTTGTCTAGACAAGAGATAAATTGTTCTCCAACCCCTCACTTTCAATTTGGAGGTGTCTTTATGTCTAAAATGAGTATCCCATAAATAGTATATTGATCAAGTTTTTTTTTTAATTTTTTTTTATAAACATATAATGTATTTTTAGCCCCAGGGGTACAAGTCTGTGTACTGCCAGGTTTACACATTTCACAGCACTCATCACAGCACACACACCCCCGTTATGGCCGATTTAATGTTAAAACCTGTTTAACTATTAGGGCCTGCTTAGCCAGAGTGACTCCATATTGCATAGGTAGCCATATTGTTGTTTACATCCATGGACTTCATTCCAGGATTAAACGCCCCAGCAGTTCCTGGTATCAGTTCTGGGTATCGATTCTGGGAGTAAACGCCTTAACAATAGAAGCTACATACCTTGAGGTCTGCGATTATGCCCTATAAAACCAGCATGTGAGATTGGGATGGGGTCGCTTTCTTCAGAGGTGGCCCTGGGCGGTCAGTCTGACTTCTAATGCTTGACATAGAATAAAGCTTTCCATAACTTTCACTTTGACTCAGTCTCATTCCCCTGGCCAATCAGTCTAACTTCTAATGCTTGGCATAGAAAAAGCTTTGCATAACTTTCACTTTGTCTTGGTCTTGTTCCTTTGATAATGGACCCCAACACCCCCCAATGTCCATAAACCCACCACCCTCTCCCAACCCCCTTCCCAGCAGCAACATTCAGCTTGTTCTGAGAGATTAAGAGTCTCTTATGGTTTGTCTCCCTCCTGATTCCATCTTATTTCATTCATTTTTTTCCTACCCCCCAAACCCCCCAAACTCCCCAATTTGCATCTCCACTTCCTCATATCAGGGAGATCATATGAGAGTTGTCTTTCTCTGATTGACTTATTTCGCTGAGCATATTACCCTCTAGATCCATCCATGTCGTCGCAAATAACAAGATTTCATTTCTTTTGATGGCTGCATAGTATTCCATTGTATATATATACACACCACTTCTTTTTTATCCACTCATCTGTTCATGGACATCGAGGTTCTTTCCATAATTTGGCTATTGTGGACATTGCTGCTATAAACATTCAGGTGTACATGCCCTTTGGATCACTATGTTTGTATCTTTAGGGTAAATACTCAGTAGTGCAATTGCTGGGTCATAGGGTGGCTCTATTTTCAGCTTTTTGAGGGACATTAATGCTGTTTTCCAGAGTGGTTTCACTAGCTTGCATTCCCACCAACAGTGTGGGAGGGTCCCCCTTTCTCTGCATCCTCACCAGCATCTGTCATTTCCTAACTTGTTAATTTTAGCCATTCTGACTGGTGTGAGGTGGTATCTCATTGTGCTTTTGATTTGTATTTTGCTGAAGCCGAGTGATGTGGAGCACTTTTTCATGTGTCTGTTGGCCATCTGGATGTTTTCTTTGCAGAAATGTCTGTTCATGTCTTCTGCCCATTTCTTGATTGGATTATTTGTTCTTTGGGTGTTGAGTTTGCTAAGCTCTTTATAGATTTTGGATACTAGCCCTTTATCTGATATGTCATTTGTGAATATCTTCTCCCATTCTCTCAGTTTTCTTTTGGTTTTGTTAACTGTTTCCTTTGTTGTGCAAAAGCTTTGATCTTGATGAAATCCCAAAAGTTCATTTTTGCCCTTGCTTCCCTTGCCTTTGGTGATGTTCCTAGGAAGAAATTGCTGTGGCTGACGTTGAGGAGGTTGCTGCCCCTGTTCTCCTCCAGGATTTTGATGGATTCTTTCCTCACATTGAGGTCCTTCATCCATTTTGAGTCTGTTTTCATGTGTGGTGTAAGGAAATGGTCCAGTTTCATTCTTCTGCATGTGGCTGTCCAATTTTCCCAACACCATTTGTTGAAGAGACTGTCTTTTTTCCATCGGACATTCTTTCCTGCTTTGTTGAAGATTAGTTGACCATAGAATTGAGGGTCTATTTCTGGGCACTCTGTTCTTTTCCATTGATCTATGTGTCTGTTTTTATGCAAGTGCCATACTGTCTTGATGATGACAGCTTTGTAATAGAGATTGAAGTCTGGAATTGTGATACTGCCAACCTTGGCTTTCTTTTTCAATATTCCTTTGGCTATTCGAGGTCCTTTCTGGTTCCATAGAAATTTTAGGATTATTTGTTCCATTTTTTGGGGGGGGGAAAGGATGGGATTTTGATAGGGATTGCATTAAATGTGTAGATTACCTTAGGTAGCATAGACATTTTCACAATATTTGTTCTTCCAATCCAGGAGCATGGAATATTTTTCCATTTCTTTGTGTCTTCCTCAATTTCTTTCGCAAGTACTTTATAGTTTTCTGAGTACAGATTATTTGCCTCTTTGGTTAGGTTTATTCCTAGGTATCTCATGGTTTTGGGTGCAATTGTAAATGGGATCAACTTCTTAATTTCTCTTTCTTCTGTCTTGTTCTTGGTATATAGAAATGCAACTGATTCCTGTGCATTGATTTTATATCCTGACACTTTACTGAATTCTTGTATGAGTTCTAGCAGTTTTGGAGTGGAGTCCTTTGGGTTTTCTACATAAAGTATCATATCATCTGCAAAGAGTGAGAGTTTGACTCCTTCTTTGCCTATTTGGATGCCTTTTTTTTTTTTTTAAAGATTTTATTTATTTATCAGAGAGAAAGAGAGGGAGAGAGCGAGCACAGGCAGGCAGAATGGCAGGCAGAGTCAGAGGCAGAGGCAGAGGGAGAAGCAGGCTCCCTGCCGAGCAAGGAGCCCGATGTGGGACTCGATCCCAGGACACTGGGATCATGACCCGAGCTGAAGGCAGCTGCTTAACCAACTGAGCCACCCAGGCGTCCCTATTTGGATGCCTTTAATTTCTTTTCATTTTCTGATTGCTGAGGCTAGGACTTCTAGTACTATGTTGAATAGCAGTGGTGATAATGTTCCTGACCTTAGCAAAAATGCTCTCAGTTTTTTTCCATTGAGAATGATATTTGTGGTGGGTTTTTCATAGATGTCTTTGATAATGTTGAGGTATGTGCCCTCTATCCCTACACTTTGAAGATTTGATCAGGACAGGATGCTGTACTTTGTCAAATGCTTTCAGCATCTATTGAGAGTATCATATGGTTCTTGTTCTTTCTTTTATTAATGTATTGTATCACATCAATTGATTTGTGGATGTTGAACCAACCTTGCAGCCCTGAAATAAATCTCACTTGGTCATGGTGAATAATCCTTTTTCATGTAATATTGGATCCTATTGGCTAGTATTTTGGTAACAATGTTCGCATCTGTGTTCATCTAGGATATTGGTCTCTAATTCTCTTTTGGGATGGGATCCTTGCCTGGTTCTGTGATCAGAGTAATGCTGGCCTCATAAAATGAGTTTCAAAGTTCCCCTTCCATTTCTATTTTTTGGAACAGTTTCAGGAAAATAGGAATTAATTCTTCTTTAAATGTTTGGTGGAATTCCCCTGGGAAGTCATTTGGCCCTGGGCTTTTGTTTGTTGGGAGATTTTTAATGATGGCTTCAATCTCCTTACTGGTTATGGGTCTGTTCAAGTTTTCTATTTCTTCCTGGTTCAGTTGTGGTAGTTTATATGACTCTAGGAATGCATCCATTTCTTTCAGATTGTCAAATTTGTTGGCATGGAGTTGCTCATAGTATGTTCTCATAATAGTTTGTATTCCTTTGGTGTTGGTTGTGATCTCTCCTCTTTCACTCATGATTTTATTTATTTTGTTCCTTTCTCTTTTCTTTTTGATAACTGTGGCCTGGGGTTTATCAATCTTATTAATTCTTTCAAACAACCAACTCCTAGCTTTATTGATTTGTTCTATTGTGTTTTTTTTTTTTGTCTGTTTGTTTGTTTCTATTTCATTGATTTCTGCTCTGAACTTTATTATTTCTCTTCTCCTGCTGGGCTTAGGGTTTATTTCTTGTTTTTCCCCAGCTCCTTTAGGTGTAGGGTTAGGTTGTGTATTTGAGACATTTCTTATTTCTTGAGAAAGGCTTCTATTGCTATATATTTTCCTCTTAGGATGCCTTTGCTGTGTCCCACAGATTTTGAACTGTTGTGTTTTCATTTTCCTTTGTCTCCATGAATTTTTTCAATTCTTCTTAAATTTCCTGGTTGACCCATTCATTCTTTATAAGGATGCTGTTTAGTCTCCATGTGTTTGGGCTCTTTCCAAGTTTCCTCTTGTGATTGAGTTCTAGCTTCAGAGCACTGTGGTCTGAAAATATGCAGGGAATGATCCCAATCTTTTGATACTGGTTGAGACCTGATTTATTACTCAGGATGTGATCTGTTCTGGAGAATGTTCCATGTGCACTAGAGAAGAATGTGTATTCTGTTGCTTTGGGATGAATGTTCTGAATATATCTGTGATGTCCATCTGGTCCAGTGTGTCATTTAAGACCTTTATTTCTTTGTTGATCTTCTGCTTGGCTGATCTGTCCATTTCAGTGAGGGGAGTGTTAATGTCCCCTCCTATTATTGTATTATTGTCATTGTGTTTCTTTGATTTTTTTATTAATTGGTTTATGTAGTTTGCTGCTCCCATGTTAGGGGCATAGATATTTAAAAATTTTAGAGCTTTTTGTTGGACAGACCCTTTGAATATGATATGGTGTTCTTCCTCATCTCTTATTATAGTCTTTGGCTTAAAATCTAATTGATATGATATAAGGATTGCCACTCCTGCTTTCTTCTGATGTCCATTAGCATGGTAAATTCTTTTCCACCCCCTCACTTTAAATCTGGAGGTGTCTTCGGGCTTAAAATGAGTTTCTTGGAGGCAACATATAGATGGGTTTTGTTTTTTTATCCATTCTGATACCCTGTGTCTTTTGACAGGGGCATTTAGCCCATTAACATTCAGGGTAACTATTGAGAGATATGAATTTAGTGCCATTGTTTTGCCTGTAAGGTGACTGTTACTGTATATGGTCTCTGTTCCTTTCTGATCTACCACTTGTTGGCTCTCTCTTTGCTTAGAGGACCCCTTTCAATATTTCCTGTAGAGCTGGTTTGGTGTTTGCAAATTCTTTCAGTTTTTGTTTGTCCTGGAAGCTTTTAATCTCTCCTTCTATTTTCAATGATAGCCTAGCGGGATATAGTATTCTGGGCTGCATGTTTTTCTCATTTAGTGCTCTGAAAATATCATGCCAGCTCTTTCTGGCCTGCCAGGTCTCTGTGGATAAGTCAGCTACCAATCTAATATTTTTACCATTGTATGTTACAGACTTCTTTTCCCGGGCTGCTTTCAGGATTTTCTCTTTGTCACTGAGACTTGTAAAGTTTACTATTAGGTGACGGGGTGTGGGCCTATTCTTATTGATTTTGAGGGGCGTTCTCTGAACCTCCTGAATTTTGATGCTCGTTCCCTTTGCCATATTGGGTAAATTCTCCCCAATAATTCTCTCTAGTATACCTTCTGCTCCCGTCTCTCTCTCTTCTTCTTCTGGAATCCCAATTATTCTAATGTTGTTTCGTCTTATGGTGTCACTTATCTCTCGAATTCTCCCCTCGTGGTCCAGTAGCTTTTGTCCCTCTTTTGCTCAGCTTCTTTATTCTCTGTCATTTGGTCTTCTATATCACTAATTCTTTCTTCTGCCTCATTTATCCTAGCAGTGAGAGCCTCCATTTTTGATTGCACCTCATTAATAGCTTTTTTGGTTAGATTTTAGTTCTTTTATTTCTCTAGAAAGGGCTTTTATATCTCTCGAGAGGGTTTCTCTAATATCTTCCATGCCTTTTTCGAGCCCGGCTAGAACCTTGAGAATTGTCATTCTGAACTCTAGATCTGACATATTACCAATGTCTGTATTGATTAGGTCCCTAGCCTTCGGTACTGCCTCTTGTTCTTTTTTTTGTGTTGAATTTTTCCGTCTTGTCATTTTGTCCTGAGAAGAGTATATGAAGGGGCAAGTAAAATACTAAAAGGGTGGCAACAACCCCAGGAAAATATGCTTTAACTAAATTAGAAGAGATCCCAAATCGTGAGGGGGGAGAAAGGGGATAAAAAGAGGTTCAAAAAGGAAGAAAAAAAAAAAAAGAAAAAAGAAAAAAAAAGAAAACACCTAAGAAAAATATAAAAAAGAAAAAATATATATATTAGATAAACTAGTAAAAAATCGTTAAAAAAGAAAAAGGTAACAGTTAAAAAAAAAATTTTACCCGAAGGCGAGAAAAAAAAACAAAAAATGAAAAAGAAAAAAATTAAATTAACCGCAAGACTAAAAAAAATCACAGGGAAAAAGCCATGAGTTCTGTGCTTTGCTTTCTCCTCCTCTAGAATTCTGCTGTTCTCCTTGGTATTGAAACCGCACTCTTTGGTAGGTGAACTTGGTCTCGGCTGGATTTCTTGTTGATCTTCTGGGGGAGGGGCCTGGTGTAGTGATTCTCAAGTGTTTTTGCCCCAGGCGGAATTGCACCGCCCTTACCCGGGGCTGGGGTGAGTAATCCGCTTGGGTTTGCTTTCAGGAGCTTTTCTTCCCTGAGCACTTTCCGTAGAGTTCCGGAGGACGGGAATACAAATGGCGGCCTCCTGGTCTCCGGCCCGGAGGAGCCAGAGAGCCCAGGGCCGCACTCCTCAGTGCGCGCTCAGAGAACCGCGCCCAGTTACTCCCGTCTGCCTGACCTCCGGCAGTGCTCCGAGCTCACCGAGCCTGTGACTGGTTCAAGGTCACCCCGAGCTGCGAGCTAACTGTCGGCTCTGTCTCTGTAGCCGGCTTTCCCGTTCCAATACCTGCAAGCTCTGCGACACTCAGACACCCCCGATCCTTCTGTGACCCTGTGGGACCTGAGGCCACGCTGACCCTGTGTGGGCTTTGCCCCGGGTAGCCTCTGGAGCGATGTCCCTCAGTGGAACAGACTTTTAAAAGTCCTGATTTTGATCTGATATAAGGATTGCCACTCCTGCTTTCTTCTGATGTCCATTAGCATGGTAAATTCTTTTCCACCCCCTCACTTTAAATCTGGAGGTGTCTTCGGGCTTAAAATGTGTTTCTTGGAGGCAACATATAGATGGGTTTTGTTTTTTTATCCATTCTGATACCCTGTGTCTTTTGACAGGGGCATTTAGCCCATTAACATTCAGGGTAACTATTGAGAGATATGAATTTAGTGCCATTGTATTGCCTGTAAGGTGACTGTTACTGTATATGGTCTCTGTTCCTTTCTGATCTACCACTTGTAGGCTCTCTCTTTGCTTAGAGGACCCCTTTCAATATTTCCTGTAGAGCTGGTTTGGTGTTTGCAAATTCTTTCAGTTGTTGTTTGTCCTGGAAGCTTTTAATCTCTCCTTCTATTTTCAATGATAGCCTAGCTGGATATAGTATTCTGGGCTGCATGTTTTTCTCGTTTAGTGCTCTGAAAATATCATGCCAGCTCTTTCTGGCCTGCCAGGTCTCTGTGGATAAGTCAGCTGCCAATCTAATATTTTTACCATTGTATGTTACAGACTTCTTTTCCCGGGCTGCTTTCAGGATTTTCTCTTTGTCACTGAGACTTGTAAAGTTTACTATTAGGTGACGGGGTGTGGGCCTATTCTTATTGATTTTGAGGGGCGTTCTCTGAACCTCCTGAATTTTGATGCTCGTTCCCTTTTCCATATTGGGGAAATTCTCCCCAATAATTCTCTCCAGTATACCTTCTGCTCCCCTCTCACTTTCTTTTTCTTCTGGAATCCCAATTATTCTAATGTTGTTTCATCTTATGGTGTCACTTATCTCTCGAATTCTCCCCTCGTGGTCCAGTAGCTGTTTGTCCCTCTTTTGCTCAGCTTCTTTATTCTCTGTCATTTGGTCTTCTATATCACTAATTCTTTCTTCTGCCTCATTTATCCTAGCAGTGAGAGCCTCCATTTTTGATTGCACCTCATTAATAGCTTTTTTGATTTCACCTTGGTTAGATTTTATTTCTTTTATTTCTCCAGAAAGGGCTTTTATATCTCTCGAGAGGGTTTCTCTAATATCTTCCATGCCTTTTTCGAGCCCGGCTAGAACCTTGAGAATTGTCATTCTGAACTCTAGATCTGACATATTACCGATGTCTGTATTGATTAGGTCCCTAGCCTTCGGTACTGCCTCTTGTTCTTTTTTTTGTGTTGAATTTTTATGTCTTGTCATTTTGTCCAGATAAGAGTAAATGAGGGGCAAGTAAAATACTAAAAGGGTGGCAACAGCCCCAGGAAAATATGCTTTAACCAAATTAGAAGAGATCCAAAATCGTGAGTGGGGAGAACGGGGATAAAAAGAGGTTCAAAAAGGAAGAAAGAAAAAAAAACAAAAAGAAAAGAAAAAAAAAAGAAAGAAAAGAAAGAATTTTTTAAAAAAGAAAACACCTAAGAAAAATGTAAAAAAGAAAAAAATATATATATATTAGATAAACTAGTAAAAAATCGTTAAAAAAGAAAAAGGTAACAGTTAAAAAAAAAATTTTACCCGAAGGCGAGAAAAAAAAAAAATGAAAAAGAAAAAATTAAATTAACTGCAAGACTAAAAAAAATCACAGGAAAAAAGCCATGAGTTCCGTGCTTGGCTTTCTTCTCTCTGGAATTCTGCTGCTCTCCTTGGTATTGAAACCGCACTCCTTGGTAGGTGAACTTGGTCTCGGCTGGATTTCTTGGCCCGACTTATCAAAAAGAAAAGAGAAAGGACCCAAATAAATAAAATCATGAATGAAAGAGGAGAGATCACAACTAACACCAAAGAAATACAAACTATTATAAGAACATACTATGAGCAACTCTACGGCAATAAACTTGACAATCTGGAAGTAATGGATGCATTCCTAGAAACATATAAACTACCACAACTGAACCAGGAAGAAATAGAAAGCCTGAACAGACCCATAACCAGTAAGGAGATTGAAACAGTCATTAAAAATCTCCAAACAAACAAAAGCCCAGGGCCAGACGGCTTCCCGGGGGAATTCTACCAAACATTTAAATAAGAACTAATTCCTATTCTCTTGAAACTGTTCCAAAAAATAGAAATGGAAGGAAAACTTCCAAACTCATTTTATGAGGCCAGCATCACCTTGATCCCAAAACCAGACAAGGATCCCACCAAAAAAGAGAGCTATAGACCGATATCCTTGATGAACACAGATGCGAAAATACTCAACAAAATACTAGCCAATAGGATTCAACAGTACATTAAAAAGATTATTCACCACGACCAAGTGGGATTTATTCCAGGGCTGCAAGGTTGGTTCAACATCCGCAAATCAGTCAATGTGATACAACACATCAATAAAAGAAAGAACAAGAACCATATGATACTCTCAATAGATGCTGAAAAAGCATTTGACAAAGTACAGCATCCCTTCCTGATCAAAACTCTTCAAAGTGTAGGGATAGAGGGCACATACCTCAATATCATCAAAGCCATCTATGAAAAACCCACCGCAAATATCATTCTCAATGGAGAAAAACTGAAAGCTTTTCCGCTAAGGTCAGGAACACGGCAGGGATGTCCATTATCACCACTGCTATTCAACATCGTACTAGAGGTCCTAGCCTCAGCAATCAGACAACAAAAGGAAATTAAAGGCATCCAAATCGGCAAAGAAGAAGTCAAATTATCACTCTTTGCAGATGATATGATACTATATGTGGAAAACCCAAAAGACTCCACTCCAAAACTGCTAAAACTTATACAGGAATTCAGTAAAGTGTCAGGATATAAAATCAATGCACAGAAATCAGTTGCATTTCTCTACACCAACAGCAAGACAGAAGAAAGAGATATTAAGGAGTCAATCCCATTTACAATTGCATCCAAAACCATAAGATACCTAGGAATAAACCTAACCAAAGAGACACAGAATCTATACTCAGAAAACTATAAAGTACTCATGAAAGAAATTGAGGAAGACACAAAGAAATGGAAAAATGTTCCATGCTCCTGGATTGGAAGAATAAATATTGTGAAAATGTCTATGCTACCTAAAGCAATCTACACATTTAATGCAATTCCTATCAAAGTACCATCCATCTTTTTCAAAGAAATGGAACAAATAATGCTAAAATTTATATGGAACCAGAAAAGACCTCGAATAGCCAAAGGGATATTGAAAAAGAAAGCCAACGTTGGTGGCATCACAATTCCGGACTTCAAGCTCTATTACAAAGCTGTCATTATCAAGACATCATGGTACTGGCACAAAAACAGACACATAGATCAATGGAACAGAATAGAGAGCCCAGAAATAGACCCTCAAATCTATGGTCAACTAATCTTCGACAAAGCAGGAAAGAATGTCCAATGGAAAAAAGACAGCCTTTTCAATAAATGGTGCTGGGAAAATTGGACAGCCACATGCAGAAAAATGAAATTGGACCATTTCCTTACACCACACACAAAAATAGACTCAAAATGGATGAAGGACCTCAATGTACGAAAGGAATCCATCAAAATCCTTGAGGAGAACATGGGCAGCAACCTCTTCGACCTCTGCCGCAGCAACATCTTCCTAGGAACAACGCAAAAGGCAAGGGAAGCAAGGGAAAAAATGAACTACTGGGATTTCATCAAGATCAAAAGCTTTTGCACAGCAAAGGAAACAGTTAACAATATCAAAAGACAACTGACAGAATGGGAGAAGATATTTGCAAACGACATATCAGATAAGGGACTAGTGTCCAGAATCTATAAAGAACTTAGCAAACTCAACACCCAAAGAACAAATAATCCAATCAAGAAATGGGCAGAAGACATGAACAGACATTTCTGCAAAGAAGACATCCAGATGGCGAACAGACACATGAAAAAGTGGTCCATATCACTCGGCATCAGGGAAATACAAATCAAAACCACAATGAGATATCACCTCACACCAGTCAGAATGGCTAAAATCAACAAGTCAGGAAATGACAGATGCTGGCGAGGATGCGGAGAAAGGGGAACCCTCCTACACTGTTGGTGGGAATGCAAGCTGGTGCAGCCACTCTGGAAAACAGCATGGAGGTTCCTCAAAATGTTGAAAATAGAACTGCCCTATGACCCAGCAATTGCACTATTGGGTATTTACCCTAAAGATACAAATGTAGTGATCCAAAGGGGCACATGCACCCGAATGTTTATAGCAGCAATGTCCACAATAGCCAAACTATGGAAAGATCCTAGATGTCCGTCAACAGATGAATGGATCAAGAAGATGTGGTATATATACACAATGGAATACTATGCAGCCATCAAAAGAAATGAAATCTTGCCATTTGCAACAACATGGATGGAACTAGAGCGTATCATGCTTAGCGAAATAAGTCAAGCAGAGAAAGACAACTATCATATGATCTCCCTGATATGAGGAAGTGGTGATGCAACATGGAGGCTTAAGTGGGTAGAAGAAGAATAAATGAAACAAGATGGGATTGGGAGGGAGACAAACCATAAGTGACTCTTAATCTCACAAAACAAACTGAGGGTTGCCGGGGGGAGGGGGTTTGGGAGAAGGGGGTGGGATTATGGACATTGGGGTGGGTATGTGATTTGGTGAGTGCTGTGAAGTGAGTAAACCTGGTGATTCACAGACCTGTACCCCTGGGGATAAAAATATATGTTTATAAAAAATAAAAATTAAAAAAAAAAAAAAAGTCCTGATTTTGCGCGCGGTTGCTCCGCCGCTTGCCGGGAGCCGGCCCCTCCCCCCGGGGTCTATCTTCCCGTCGCTTTGGATTCACTTCTCCGCCGGTCCTACCTTTCAGAAAGTGGTTGTTTTTCTGTTTCCAGAATTGCTGTTCTTCTTCTCTTCGATCTCCGATGGATTTTCAGGTGTTTGCAATCTTTAGGTAAGCTATCTAGCTGATCTCCGGCTAGCTGAAGTTGTCTCAGGCTGCTACTTCTCCGCCATCTTGACTCCTCCCCCCTATTTTACATCCTTTTATTTTGTGAATCTCTTGGCTGATTTTTACATAAATATTTATTTTTTACTGCTTTTGTGTCTTTTACTTTTCATATTCTCCCTTACAGTTTTTCCTTTCCACTCAGTGTCCCCTTTAATATTTCTTGTAGGGTCGATTTAGTGGTCATGAACTCCTTTAGTTTTTGTTTGTATGAGAAACTTTATCTCTCTATTCTGAATGATAGCCTTGCTAGATAGAATATTCTTGGCTATAGATTTTTCCCTTTTAGTACTCCAAATATAGAGTGCCACAACCTTCTGGCCTGCAAAGTTTCTTCTGAAAAATCTGCTGATAGGTTTACAGTGTTTACACTTGTATGCAAATGTCTTCTTTTCTCTTGCTCCTTTTTTTTTTCTTTATTGGTACTTTTTGCCATTTTAATTACTGTATGTCTTGATGTGGACCTCCTTGGGTTGAATTTTTGGGGGGATCTTTATGCTTTCTGGGTCTGGATATCTGTTTTCTTCTGTAGATTAGGAACATTTTCAGCTATTATTTCTTAAAGTAAACTTTCTGTCCCCTTTTCTCTCTCTTCTCCTTCTGGGATCTTTACAATGCAAATGTTTTCATGCTTGATGGAGTCAATGAGTTCTCTCAGTCTGTTTATCTTGCATAATTCTTTCTTCTCTCGTTTATTTAGCTTGATTACTTTCATTACTCTGTGTCCTAGTTCATTAATTCATTCTCTGCTTCTTCCAGCCTGGTATATTCCACCAAGTGTATTTTTAGTTTCACTTATTGAGTTCTTAATATCTGATGTGTTATTTTTTAAAGTCTTTGTTTAGGGTTTCAATGATGTCCTCCACTCTTTTCTGAAGTCCAGTGAGTATCTCTATGATACTATTTGCTTAGATCTTCTGCTGTGATTTTGTTCTGTTTTTTCATTTGGGACATATTCCTATCCCCTCATTTTGCTTAGCTCTCTGTTTTTCCTCTATGTTAGGAAGGTAGGCTATATCTCTTGCTCTTGAAAGTAGTGGGTGGGACTTGCACTTTTAACTACGTGGTACTGGTTCTCCTTCACAGCCATTGTGGAGATCTGGGCTGGTTGGGGCTATTCCACAAAGTGTGTGATAGTTGGGTGCAATTTTAACAAGGTGCACATGCCCTGTGAGGAGGTTGGGAGTTGCAGTGTTGGCAAGGTTTGTGTTGGTCTTCTAGGGGAGGGGATCTGCATCACCAGGACTGAGGCAGATCTGGCTGGAGGGGGCAGGGCATGGTGTAAGCAAGTGCGGTATAAGTGCCAGTGCTGTGCTGGTTTTCACAGGTGGCTGTGTGTTTATGATGAGGGGTGGGAGAGGGAAATAGTGCCTACCATTGTTCCTGGAGAAGTCCTCAGTGAACTCTGAGATTAGTCACTAACTCCTATAAGGCCCAGGTACCTTTAAAGCTGCTGCTTTCAAACTGTATCTCCACAAGCTGTTTCCTGTGCTATTTCTTTAAGGGCAAGGGTCCAGCTTCCTGTTTCCCACCAAACTCTCTCAGAGCCAAGCCCACTGATTTTTAAAGTTCTAGGCTTTGGGTCACCTGGATGGCTCGTTTGGTTAAGCATCTGCCTTAGGCTCTTAGGGTCCTGGGATCAAGCCTTGCATTGGGCTCCTTGCTCCCTGCTCAGTGGGGAATCTGCTTCTCTCTCTCCCTGTTCTTTTCCTCCCTGCTTGTGTGTTCTCTCTCAAATAAATAAATAAACAAAATCTTAAAGAAAAAAGAAAAAAGTTCCAGGCTTTAATTCCTGCTGGCTGTAGGAACTCATGAAATTCAATCCCTCTGATTTTCCAAGCCAAGTACTATGGGTATTTCTCTTTCCCTTGTGGGCTCCTTGGTGTGCTTGTTTCTTGCCCCTCTCTGTGCCCATGTCTCCTCTCTGGTGGTCAGACTTATGGAGTTTGTGTTCCCAATGAGTCCTTGCCCTTCCTATTCTCTTTGATGTGACTTCTTTATATTTAGTTGCATTTGTTTGGACAGTCTTTGGGTCCTTTTCTGGGTTGTTTGTTCTGATGCCAATGCTATCTAGTTGTATCTATGGGATGAGGTGAGTTTATGGCTATCTTACCCCATCATCTTCATTTTTAGACTTGGCACTCCAGTTATAATTTCTCTCTGCTTGCCACAGTTGACTTCTGAAGGTGGTAGATCTTAGAGTCAAGTGGCAGCACAATGTGTGTGTCTTATTGCAAGACTTTCCAAATAATGATGTCCCCTTTGTTATCTTGTTTCTGTGACTGAGACCAAAGAATGTTATTAATTTCTAGTTTGAATTCATTGTAGTTAGAGAATAAGTTATTTATTATTTCTATTATTTTACATTTGTTGTGGTTTGCTTTATTAACCAAGATATGGTGCACCTTGTATATGTTGTTAAATTTCCATACCCTTGCTGATTTTTTGTCCAATTGTTCTGTCAATTGTGGAGAGCAGGTTATTTAAATCTACAGCTACCATTATGGAATTATGTATTTCTACTTTTGTTTTTGTTATTTTTTTCTTCACATATTTTGCAGCTGTTTTTTGGTGCACACATATTTTGAATTGCTATATCACCAAGGTGGATTGATCCTTTTATCATTAGGTAACGTCTCTCTTTGTCCCTGGTAATTTTCTTTGGTCTGAAGTATACTTTTTCTGATGTTAATATAGCTACTCCTGCTTCCTTTTGATTAATGTCTGTATGGCATATCTTGCTTCCTTTTACCATCAACTTCCTTTCTTATAGACAGAGTATAAGTGGATCATGTTCTTAATTCACACCACCAATCTCAGCCTTTTGGCTAATGTAGTTAGACTACTTAAGTCTGACATTTTATTTTTTCTGTCTCTGGTTTTTTTTTTTTTTTAAATAAATAGTTTTTTTAGTGTATTGTTTTGTTTACCTTTTTAGTGATTTCCATAAGTATTTTTATATATTTATCAATTTGCTTGTGTCATTATTTTATCAGTTTTAGTGAAGTATAGAAAATTTTACCTCCTTTTACTTTCTTTATCTTCTTTTATTTATAGTATCTTAAATATTAACTTTTGCATACCTTGAGAGTCACATCATGCAATTGTTATAATTTTTGCTTCAGCTCTAAATATAATTTAGAAAACTCTACAAGAGAAGAAAAGTTTACTCATTTGCCTGCCTTGCCCCCTTTTTCTTTTCTCTTATTGTTCTCTTTTTTCTTCCTGGCATTCCATTTCCTACTTTGATAAGTTTTCTCTTTAGGTAACTTCTTTCAGTTATTTCTTTAAGGGTAGGTTTTTAAAAAAAGATTTTATTTATACATTTGAATGAATAAGTAGATCTGCTTTTAACAAATGGTTTTAGTTTTCCTTCATTTGAGAAGTTTTTCATATATTTTTCATTTCTGAAGAAAAACTTACCTGGATATGGAATTCTGAGTTGATAGCTCTTAAATTTTTGTTTTCTTTTTAGGTATTTTCTGATGGCCTCTCTGATTTCTGATGAGAAACATAAAATTTGGGTTTACTTTTTTCTGATAGAAAGATTTCTGATAAATCAGATATCAGAGAAATCTGATAGCAGATTTCTCACTGGTTGCTTTTAAAATTTTTTCTTTTTGTTTTTAGTTTTTAAGAAGTTTAGTTATAATAAATCTTGGCATGGATTTCTTTGTGTTTACCCTATGTTTGCTCAACTTTTTAAACATGTAGGTTTGTGTCTTTTGCCAAATTTGGAAAATTTTTTCCCATTCCAATTTCTCTTCTGAAATTCTGATGTTATGAGTGCTTGATCTTTTGTTATAGTTCCACAGGTCCTAAGGCTCTGTTTGTTTAAAAAAAATCTATTTTTTGGGATGCCTGGGTGACTCAGTCTGCTAAGCCTCTGCCTTCAGCTGATGTCATGATCCCAGGTCCTGGGGTCAAATCCCACATCAGGCTCCTTGCTCAGCAGGAATCCTGCTTCTCCCTCTGCTTGCTGCTCCCCCTTCATGTGCTCTTTCTTTCTCTGACAAATAAATAAATAAAATCTTAAAAAATCCATTTTTATTTATTTTCAGTTTGGGTTATTTCTATCTTCTGGTTTACCAATTCTTTACTTTGTTTTCTCTATTCTGGTAATAAGCCCATCCATTGATTTTTAAACTTACTTTTTAATAGACTACTTTAGAATAGATCTAGACTTAAGAGTTATGCTGATAGTGTAAAGAGTTTGCATCAGTATGGTCTGGTTTACTTGTCCATATGTATAAGCCTATATTGATACATAAAGTCCATACTTTATACACCTTCTTAGTTTTTAACCTAGTGTTCCTTTTATGTTCCAGAAGCCCATTCCATGGTACCACATTACCTTTAGTCACCATGTCCCCTCAGGCTACTTTCATTGTGAAATTTTCTCGGACTTTCCTTGTTTTTGATGACCCTGATGGTTTTGAGAAATACCAGATATTTTGTATATTGTTCCTTAATTGGGTCCTTTCTGGTGTTTTTCTTATGATTAGACTGTGATTGTGGATTTTGGGAAGGAAGGTCACAGAGACAAAATGCCATTCTCATCACATACTCACAAGGGGCATACTATCAATATACCATCAACATGAGTGTTGATGTTAGTCTTGATCACTTGGCTGAGATGGTATTTGTCATCTGTCTCTACTGTAAGGTTTCTCTTTTCCCCCTAATTCATCCTGTGTTCTTTGTAATAAAGTCACTATGTGCAGCTAGTATTTAAGGAAGGGGGATTTATGCTATATCCCCTTGAACACAGAGTATTTACATAAATCATTAGAAAGTCTTCTCCATGAGAGAGATTTGCCTTTGCTTTTCTTTTTTTCTTTCTCTTCCTTCCTTTCTGTCTTTCTTTCCTTTCTTTCTTTCCCTTTCTCTCTTTCTTTCTTTCTCTTTCTTTCTTTTGTTCTTTCTTTCTTTCTTTTTCTTTCTTTCATTCTTTTCCTCTATCATCTATTTATCATCTATTATCTATCTATCATCTATCTACTTATCTATCTATATCTATCATCTATCACCTATCATTGTCATCATCTGTCATCATCAGCTACCCTCATCCATCATATCAATCATTTATTCATTTACCTATATTAGTATGGGTTCATGAATGTTTATTTTATACATTGTGTTCTAACCTAATGCTATGTTATTTTTTTTCTCAAATTATTCCAACTTTGGTCATTAGGGACCCTTTCAATTGGTTTCATGTCTCTTTGACAAACTTCCATTGGTGTTTGTATTATTATTGTTGTTGTTGTTAGTACTTACTTTCTGGCACTACACATTTCTCCTGGGTTATCCTGTATATTTCAGTCCTAGGATCATCCATGTCACTGTGGAGCCCTGATTCCTTTTATCAGAGAAGGGTATTAAGGAACTAAGATCTGGGTGCTAGCTGTGTTCAATGCTATTAGTCCCTGTAAACTGACAGAGCAAAACAAAAACAAAAACAAAAACACACAGCATGATTGTTTATTAACCTGTATACACACAAATCTATAAACCTTTCTCTGTATAGTCATATTTATCTATATTAAACTAAGATGAGCTCATTGTGATGTCTCAAACTTTAATTCATTACCACATGTGTTATTCTAGACTTCTCCCCTTACTTCTCTTTAATCTCCCACTTCAGTGTTGCAAAATCTGTCCCTCTTCATATGCCATACATTTATATACTGTTCAATTATAGTATACATAAATTGTGGCTTCAAAATTCTTTATCCATACCCCTAATGGAAATTAATCTATCAAGTAGACTGTGGTGCTTATGTGCAGTTCCTTTTATCTTTGGCATTACAGACTGCTAATAGGCAAAATAACTTAGGTCATTACCCTTCCCACTCCTACCCCTCCTCAGTAAGGTTATTTCATATATAGGTAGCACAGTTGAATTCTTTTGTCATAGTCTGCTTTCCATCTTGAGATTCCTTATATACTAAATGGTTTTAAAAAATTTACATAAATTAAGGTTTATTCTTTCTGCTGTAAAGTTGTATGGATTCATTATTACAGTATCATAAAGAATAATTTCATTGCTCAAAAATCACCCATGCTTCACCAGTCCCAAGAAATGCAAATGTCTTTACCATCTGTATAGTTTTGCCTTTCCCAGAATATTATATAAGTTGAATCATAAATTATGTAGTCTTTGTAGACTGTGTGTGTGTGTGTGTGTGTAGCAATATGCACTTAAGTTTCATTCATATCTTTGCATAACTTCATAATTCATTCCTTTTTATAGAAAAGAATAGTATTTTATTATATGGGTGTATCATAGTTTGTTTTTTCATTTACCTATTGAAGGACATCTTGGTTGACTTCACAGTTTTGTGAATAAATTTGTTATAATATTTACATGAAGAATTTCATATGGATATGTTTTAAAATCTACTGGACAAAAGCCTAGAAGGGTCATTGTTGGATTATATGATATGTCTAGCTTTATTAAAAGTTGCCAAAATTTCTTCCAAAATTTGCATTCCCACCAGGAATGAATGAGAGTTCCTGTTCCTCCACATTCTCACCAGTAATTTGTACACATTCATTGGGTTTTAAGTTGTTTTTTTTTTTTTTTATCGTATTTTTAGTGTAAAATATCTATTTGGTTTTTCTTTATACTTTTCTTTTCTTTGCTGAGACTTACTATATTTTCATCCTCTCTTGGTCTTCTCTGACTGCCACAATATCATTGGAGTTGGGATGCCTCAATCACAGCTTAGTGAGGGTTCAGACTCACCAAGTCTAGGCTCTGCATTAATCCTTTGCTGCCAAAGGTAGAGATGGGGTCTGGAATAGAGCAGTTACCATCTAAAAGTTTTTGTCTTGTTAAGCTGCCCAATTCCTGGTCCTTAGGCTAAAGAGAGCAGGATTTTCATTGTGCTTTTGTGTGTCTGTGCCCATTGGAATTCCCATGTTGCTAGCTTCTCTAAAACCAGTCTGGGATATTTGAGGCAAAGAAAACCCGAGGAACTCAGCATCATGTTGTTTATTAGATCCAGGTTTTCCAACGTAGTTTGCATTCTTCTCTACACCTTTCATTCTTGTTTTGTTTGGCGTGGGGAGGCCAAAATAAGGCTTGAGACGAGGACCAAACCAGGCCCTGACTTGGCCTCCTTTAAAGTCTGAATAACCTAACAAAAGGTTTAGGACGGGAAAAGTTGAGTAGCACTGAGAAAGGGTCTGTGCTATGTGTTGTGCACTTGCCTATGTGTTGTGCACTTGACCTCCACATGCTTGCTAAACAATTGAGAACAATTCGGTTGGGGTCAAAAGTTCGTTGCTGGTCCTTGCTGCCCAACTACTGCTCAAAAATTACTTTCAGGTGTGCTGTATCAATACAATTGTACTAGCATCAGCCATTTGGCGTCACGAGGTCTGCTTATAGTTAAATGTGAAACTTATTATGGGAACTCGTGGTTTTTTAACTGGACACAGGTGTATTGTTTCTCCTATCATTATATATATGGCCTTAGTGCTTTGAATAAATTTAGCACTGTTGGACATCCTCCTCAGTGCTCCTCCTGTCCCCATCTCTTTGTCTCTTAATTTCTTTTCTTCATCCTCTTACCCTCACGTTCCTGGTTGATTTGTTGCACTGGCCGCAACAGTTTGGTTTATACATAAAAGGGTTTTAGTTGTACTTAGTGAGAGGAATGAGAGTAAGTATGTCTACTCCATCTTTCTGAAAGAGAGTCTTCAAAAGGGATTTTTAAGAAATTTAATTTGTGCCCAAAAGTCTTGTTAATTTCTACCATTAATTATAATTATGTGTAGATTCTTTGTAATTTTTTTATGTATACAGCTCTATCATTTGTACATGTGGAAAACACTTTTCTGATCCTTTATTTCTACCTCTTTCACCTTTTTCTTTTTCCAGCTTTGCTGTGGTGTCCAAGATTTCTAGTATAGTATGACAGAAAGCAGGCAGATCTTTTTGATCTTTAGTGAAACATCAGTGTGCTATGGTTCTTTTAAAGAAATTGTTTTTTGGATTTTGGGATTAAGGAAGTTTTCAGCATGTTAAGAATTTTATTTTGTTTTAAAATTGTGATCGATTATGCTGAGACAAATGGACACAGTTTAGATTGCAGATATTTATATCATTTTTTCAGCTTACTTCTTTCTTTTTCTTTTTTTTAAGTTAGCTTCCTTTATGACTCATTTTTTAAATTTTTTAAATTTATTTTTTATTTATTTTCAGCATAACAGTATTCATTATTTTTTTCACCACACCCAGTGCTCCATGCAATCCATGCCTTCTATAATACCCACCACCTGGTACCCCCACCTCTCACCCCCCCACCACTTCAAACCCCTCAGATTGTTTTTTAGAGTCCATAGTCTCTCATGGGTTTTTTAACTTTATTTTATTTTTTTGGTGTTCCAAGATTCACTGTTTATGCATCATATCCAGTGCTCCATGCAATACATGCCCTCCTTAATAGCCACCACCAGGCTCATCTAATACTCTGCCCCCCTCCCCTCCAAAGCCCTCAGTTTGTTTCACAGAGTCCATAGTCTCTCATGGTTCATCTCCCCCCTCTGATTTTCCTCAACACCCTTCTCCTCTCCTTCTCCCAATGTCCTCTGTGTTATTCCTTATGCTCCACAAGTAAGTGAAACCATATGATAATTGACTCTCTCTGCTTGACTTATTTCACTCAACATAATCTCCTCCAGTCCCATCTCTGTTGACACAAAAGTTGGGTATTCATCTTTTCTGATGGAGGCATAGTACTCCAT
This sequence comes from Mustela lutreola, assembly GCF_030435805.1. Taxonomy (NCBI): domain Eukaryota; kingdom Metazoa; phylum Chordata; class Mammalia; order Carnivora; family Mustelidae; genus Mustela; species Mustela lutreola. The sequence continues at coordinate 85,012,375 of NC_081292.1, read as the reverse complement.
TGCATATATGGACTATATCTTCTTTATTCATCTGTTGAAGGGCATCTTGGTTCTTTCCACAGTTTGGTGATTGTGGACATTGCTGCTATGAACATAGGGGTGCAGATGGCCCTTCTTTTCACTACATCTGTATTTTTGGGGTAAATACCAAGTAGTGCAACTGCAGGGTCATAGGGTAGCTCTATTTTTAATTTTTTAAGGAATCTCCACACTGTTTTCCAAAGTGGCTGCACCAACTTGCATTCCCACCAACAGCGTAAGAGGGTTCCTCTCCTACACTTGTTGTTTACTCTTCTGTTAATTTTGGCCATTCTAACTGGTGTAAGGTGGCACCTCAGTGTGGTTTTGATCTGAATATCCCTGATGGCTAATGATGATGAACATTTTTTCATCTGTCTCTGTCTGTTAACCATTTGTATGTCTTCTTTGGAGACGTGTCTGCTCATGTCTTCTGACCAATTTTTTTCATGTGATTATCTGTTTTTTGAGTGTTGAGTTTGAGTAGTTCTTTATAGATCTTAGATATCAGTCCTTTGTCTGTAGTGTCATAAAATATATCTATGAAAAACCCACAGTGAATATCATTCTCAATGGGAAAAGCTGATGGCCTTCCCTTTGATATCAGGAACACAACGAGGATGCCTACTCTCACCAATGTTGTTCAATATAGTACTAGAAGTCCTAGCGACAGCAATAAGACAACAAAAAGAAATAAAATGTATCAAATTGGCAAAGAAGAAGCCAAACTCTCTCTTTTCTTAGATGACATAATACTTTCTATGGAAAACCCAAAATACTCCACCTCCAAACCAGTAGAACTCATACAACAAATCAGTAATGTGGCAGGATACAAAGTCAATGTACAGAAATCAGTTGCTTTCTTATACACTAACAATGAAAATATAGAAAAGGAAATTAGAGAATCTATTCTTTTGACTATAGCACCAAGAACCATAAGATATTTGGGAATAAACCCAACCAAAGAGGTAAAGGATCTATATTCAAGGAACTACCAAACACTCATGAAAGAAATTGAAGAAGACACAAAAAGATGGAAAGCATTCCATGCTCATGGATCAGAAGAATAAACATTGTTAAAACGTCTAAACTACCCAGAGCAATCTATGTTTTCAAAGCCATGTAAATCAAAATTCTACTGACATTGTTCAAAGTGCTGGAACAAACAATCCTAAAATTTGTGTGGAACCAGAAGAGCCCCCGAATTGCTAAGGAAATGTTGAAAAAGAAAAACAAAACTAGGGGCATTACGTTGCCTGATTTCAAGCTTTACTACAAAGCTGTGATCACCAAGACAGCATGGTACTGGCACAAAAACAGGCATATAGACCAGTGGAACAGAGTAGAGAGTCCAGATATGGACCTGCAACTCCATGGTCAAATAATCTTTGATAAAGTAGGAAAAATATACAGTGGGAAAAAGACAGACTCTTCAATAAATGGTGTTGGGAAAATTGGATAGCTATGTATAGAACAATGAAACTCGACAGTTCTCTTACACCATACACAAAGATAAACTAAAAATGGATAAAAGACCTCAATGAGAGGCAGGAAACTATCAAAATCCTCAAGGAGAACATGGGCAGTAACCTCTTCAACAAAGGCCGCAGCAACTTCTTTAATCACATGTCTCCAAAGGCAAAGGAAACAAAAGCAAAAATGAACTTTTGGGACTTCAAGATCAAAAACTTCTGTACAATAAAGGAAACAGTCAAGAAAACAAAGAGGCAACCCATGGAATGGAAGAAGGTACTCGCAAATGACACTTCATCTTACTTCTTTTATAAAGTTGTGGTTCTGTATCTCGTAACAACTATGGCTACACTTGAATTACCTCAGAAAATAATTAGATATTTGCTTATGTGGCTAGTATTCTTAGAATAAATATCTTAATATATTGCTCAGAATTATTTTTATTTCTCAGAAGTAAGAAAAAACAGCACTGTAGATTTTTTTTGTTGAGATCTACCATAGCATCAAATAGAGAGGGCCCCTTCCTTGGATTCTAAGGTGGCTACAAAAATTTGAGGATTTAAAAAAATTAACTCTTATAACATTTACAAGATATCTCCCAGGAAGGCAGGTCTCTATGGAGGCTTCATCTTTCCTTAAAGACTTGCTTATAGGAAGAAACCAACCAACTAGCTCACTTCTTTCTTACTTCTGGTGTGAATTTTCTTGTGGATGACAATTGTCATTTCCCACTAGAACTTATCTTACATAATTTCACCTGTAGATCCCCTATCACCAACTTGTGTAAGTACATTTGTTCACATTTTTTACCAGAAGAATTTCTCATTATTTCTCCATAAATTGGCCCACTCTATTTTGCTAAAATCTTGACATTTGAACCCCCAGGATTATTTTTTTTTTATCATCACCATCCTCATCCGTATCATAATTATCATCACTACTTTTAAAAGAAAGTAGCATATAACTGATAGTAATAATAATAAAAAAGAAAGTAGCATAGCTTTGAATTTTCCTGGGCAGAGATATCCAGAGATTTTAAGTTTCTCTGATTGGCTGGTATGTAGTAATTGTTTTCGTGGCATATGTGTTTTGTATTTGTCATCTCTGCTCTAGAATTTAGAATTCAGTCACAGATAATTATTAGTCATCTTTAAAAAGATTATTTTGTCACAATTTTCCAGATACTAATATATAGATTATTTTAGATGGTGCACTTAGAAGATCTCTCTGTAACTTCCACCGCAGTTTCTCAGTAACATACTCTTCCTTCCAGTTTCCCTAATGACATCTTTGTCTCTCTCTCTCTTTTTAAGAATCTGGAGACTTAATCTTTGAGAAAAGTGGAAGACCACATCAATTTACTTTCCAATTCCACTGGAAGGAAAAAGGATAAAGTCAAAGGAATTCCAACAGAAATTCACTTGACAAATATTCTCTGACATCAGCATGCACTGAGACTCATGTAAGATGAGAGGTGGCTTCAGGGATCTCATTAAAATGTATTTACCATAATGAACTATTTTTCTGTTCTTCTGTGAAACAATTACTTTCTCATTGGAAGTAATTCATTATGAGCACATTGCAAGCTAGCTGTGGTTAAATCTAAATTGAAGTGAAATGGTTATGTACTGCTTATGTATTCAATTTTACTTCAATTGTCCAGCTCTTGATAGAAGATATAACTATACTCCTAAATCATTTATGGAAACAAAATTATACATACAAAATATTCCAGGGGCTGAGAAAGCTCTTCTCTACTGAATGTAGAATGGTTTTCATCTTACTTCAGAGAATTAAGGGGTTATCTCCCTTTTACCTTCAACTTCTATAATCTAGAAATGAGTTCTAATTTTGTTTCTGTTGTAGGAAAATTCTCCTACAGCAGAAAAATTTTAGTTCTCAATAATATAACTTTTTATTTCAGTGGTTCCTTTTTTCAAATTCAGAATTCTTTTGAGATTTTTTAATCAATAATGGACTGCTTCCTTAGAAAAATGCACATATATACACAAAATTTTGTCTAATAGGGTTTGATAATGACTATAGGTTCATGGCTGCTGCATAATTCCTATTCTCCTCCTTTCCCAAAGGGAGTGAGTTTTTATTGCAATTATGCATATTGGATGGGTTAATGAGGAAGGTAGCTTTTTAGGTCATAAGTTTGTAAGTCATTAGGCCTTGAGAAACCACATTTGGACATAATTATGAGGATAGTTCCTAATATTCTTAGACTTCAAGCTGGATGAAGTAATAGGTGAGTCCTCAGAGTTGATCTCCTATGGGTAAGGACTGAGGGTATTCTCTGTATTAGAAGGGTAGATGTGAGGGCACGTATTGCTTGGAGCACTGGGCATTGTACATAAACAATGAATCTTGGAACATTGCATCAAAAACGAATGGTGTATTTTATGGTGACTAACATAACACAATAACAAAAAGAAAAAAAAAAAAAAGGGAAGGGTAGATGTGGATATTGGATAGCCAAAGGTGGACTGTGATATACTGCAGTTTGCTTACCCATATCCACTCATCCATTTTCTGTTACATTGTGTTTCTGTTTGTTAGATATTCCAGTTTTCCCCCTGAATGATATGCATCACAGTGGGAACTTATACATTGCTATATATTTAATAAGCCAAGAATGGCCATGTGATGTGCTTTAGCCATTGAAATGAGAATGGAATTAATGTGTGCCATTTCTAGACAGATTCTTTTGTAGCTGGTACCAGGATTGCTTCCTTTATTCTTTCTATAAGATTGGACAGGCATCAGATGATGGTGCTCCAATGGCCTATATTCTGGAGGGAAGATGACATGGAGCAGAGTAGCAGTTGGACCTGGATGAACATGTGACCATTATTGAAAGCCACTAGGATTTTGGATCATTTGTTGCCACAGCAAAACCCAATTTGTTATGACTAATACATTCCCCTTCTTTGATATCAAAGTCACTATATTTTCAGTTTTCTCACTATGTTCTGTACTCTTGGATGCTGATCTCTATTGACTGTATCCACCAGGCTTCCTTTTTTTTTCTGGCTCTGGGTGGGTTCAACTGATAGGAGGCATCAGTAGACAATTGGAGAGGGGAGGAAAGAAAGCTCAGAGTACTTATCCTCTGACTTCTTCCTTGCCAGGCTGTAGGTTGGAGATGTCTGTGTTCCTCTACCTAAGACTTCAGTGATCTTGTAACCACTCCTTCCCTTGCTCCTCTGACCCAGAAGTAATGGCCTCCTGCTATTGTTATATATGTCTGGTCAAATCTTATTATTCCTTTTATTAAGTTCTTCTCAGTTATCTCCAAACCTCAACTGTTACCACTGACATTATTGCAGGTGGATGAGATAAGTGAGGAAGAGCAGATTAAGCCACCAACACTCTCAGGAAGCACATTAAGAACATAACCCCTTTTGGGGTGCCTGGGTGGCTTTTTTGGTTAAATGTCTGCCTTCAGCTCAGGTCATGATCCTGGGGTCCTGGGAGTGAGTCCCACATCAGGCTTTCTGTTTAGCAGGGAGCTATCTTCTTCCTTCTTCCTCTGCTGCTCTCGCATACTCTTTCTTTCAAATAAATAAATTAAATTAAAAAAAAAGAGAAAATAACCTTTTTCAATGGGAAGGCAGGGAGATGAGTAGCATTATCTTTGTGTATTAAAGACAACACAGTATCTTATACCTGCTGAGGATATTTGATACAGCAATGAAATATTTGCAAGCAAATATTGGCCTGAATTTGCAATCATTCTCATGGTCTATGAATCCTGAAGAAGGATCATTATCCCAAATGCTCAGGAAAAGAAACTGCCAATTTGGGAACTTAATGAAACACAACAAGGCCACCAGAATACCAGCATACAGGCAGTTTTTATAGCTGAGGTAAACAGAATTTCTGAAATGCCACCCCCCCAGCTGTCCCACCCTGCTCCCCAGAACCTGTGATGTGATGAGATACCATTCCCTTAATTGTCTTATGTTATGCGGCACAGTTGACCTTAAATTAAGGAAACTAACTGGATTATCTGTGTGGGTCCAGTATACCTGAATTAACCCTTAAAAGCAGAGAGCTTTCCTTGGCTGGTGGGAGAAGAAGGATTTGATGCACTGTTGCTGTCACTGAATATTTGTCATGTCTATATAGTAAACTGACCTGGTGACTAACAAATCTGCACAAACAAATTTAAGGCAAATGCAGGAAGTTGGAGGCTCTTTTTGACTTTAGGAAGCATGAAGGAAATGATGGCTGCTGTCCTTTTAGACTATGGAATTTCTCTCATGGAATGTGTTATTGGAATGTACTTGTACTCGTTGTGGTCCTCACTTGGAGTCTCCCACTTGGAGCTGTGCTGGTGTGCCATGCTGTGTAGCAGCAACCCTGTGCTGTCACACTCTGTCCAGTCTGTCTTTCTCTTATGCCTTGCACTTTTCATCTAACATGATGGCACCAGTGTGTGTCCAAGCCAGGCCAACAGAACACTGGCTGCAGGGTCCCGGGCTAGAGTCTGCAGCTTGCTCTGAGTTCCTGAGTTAACAGACCTGGGACAAGTCTGGATTGGCATTTTCACAAATTACTGCATGTGAAGCTTTGTACTGTGAATTTTAAAAGCAACTGGCCTAGAAAGAATTTGAAAAAAATAGTCTTTTAAAATTTATTTATTTATTTATTTATTTAAACAGAATCTAAAATAGCTATTTATTTTTTTTAATTTAATTTAATTTTTCCAATGTTCCAAGATTCATTATTTATGAACCACATCCAGTGCTCCATGCAAAGAACCAAAACAAAACAATATAAAACAACAAAAAAACAAAACAAAATAAAAAGAACCCACAAATAAAAGAAAAACATTAAGGGAACATCTGTGTCACTACAGTCTATGGCACTCTGCTTTTGCTAAAATTTGAATAGAGTATATCATATCCTTAGAAATTGTAGCTTATCCTGAATCTTTGGTTTGGGCAGGAGACTCATCTCCCCCATTAGCTCTGGTGTCAGTTATGCTCTGAGCTACTTTACCCACCTGATTAGAGAAAGTTCCTGTGTTAATGTAAAGATACAAACCACCTTGGCCTAGAGACAAACTCTGCTCTACATTGGAAGAGCCTAACTCCTTATTTCAGGCAATGTCTCATAATTAGTCACAATGAGCAAGGGATCACTGTCAATACTAGCAAGATCATCCATAAGTGCATGTTCTACAGACAGTGGGTGGGCAGGTTAGAATCTGGAACTTAATGTCTCTAACCATTTTCGGCTCAATAGAAGTTTAAACTGTTTATGTATGTGGCCTATTTTGGTAATTTGTGCCATATCAAAGGTCTGAAATGCAAATGCTCATTTTGAATCATTTGTTCAAATTCCTGTGTGTTGTCTGGTTAATGGCAGGACTCTTAAAGAAGGTATAATTAAGACTACACATAGACACAATGAACCTTGGATAGCATGGATCATGCATTTGAGGAATTAAAAATTGCAATAAAAATAAAGAGAAGTATATCCATATCAACTATACCAATAGGATTTGAAACAAAATTATTTCTGTACTCGTTGAAAGAACATCTGATCTGTTCCCTGTGCAAAGGAAACTTGGCCAGGTGGCAGTCGTGCATTAAGGACAATTACAAAACAGAAATGAACTGCAGCACTTTGGTTTGATCTACCCGAATCAGTTCACAGTAATAAAACATTTTCTTTACTTTTGAAAACATGACGAAAGTCATGACATGCCATCTCTAGAATACTATGATTTGGCTAATCTCTCCCAACTCTCTTGACTATTATCAAGAAGAAAGGCTTTTGTCTTAAATACACTTTTTTTTTTTTTTTTACATTAAGCCATGATAACTCACAAACATCAGTGAAAGCACAAAAGGACTTTACAAAGACGCTTTCTTGGAGTAAAATTGATGGAGATGTGGTAATTTCATGGGGCCTTTCCTTGGGGCTGTCATTGTGCTGGATGTCCCTGAGTCCCTCCACTGTGGAAAGCAGCAGCCTCTGAGGCAGCCTGCTTTCGTAACGTGGCAATTAAGCCACCTATTCCAGCCAAGCTTTTCTAGTTGAGGAGAAAGAGTTTTGAAGTTTTAGAGAAGTTGATAGAGGCTGGAAACCATTAGTGAGCTTCTGGTAAGACTTGGAAATATATTTATTTCATGAAACATTTTATATTCATCTTTTTTTTTTTTTTCAAATGATGTGGCTGAGCACCTGTAACTGGATATATCCATGGGAAATCAGTTCCTATGGATATAGGGGATTGAGGAAGAAGGTATGCAATAAGAAATAGAGAAAGGATGAATGATCTGATAAGGGCGTTTGGGACAACTGCCTACCTGATGAAGAAATAATTAGAGTCCTGCCTTTCACCAAACACAAAAGTAAACTCTAGATGAAACAGATTTCTAAAATGGAAAGCCTAACTTTAAAAGGTGCTAAAAGAAAACCTATAGAGGGATTCTTTTAATCACTTTGGGGTCATGGGGAGTTAACTGAGCAAGGAATTGATTGACAGATTTAACCAACAAAAACAAAACAAAATAAAACAAAAACCATTCAAACCACTACTGATTAGTGAAAGACATGTTAAGCAAAGTTAAAACAAGAGTCAAAGATCAGAAGAAAATATTTGCTGCACATAGAACAGAATGAGTTACAGTCATAATAAAGAATTCACACAAATCAGTAAGAAAAGGCATTTGACAGAAGGAGGGATAAAGTCCCAGATAAACAACAACAATGACCCCTAAGTACTGAAAAGATGCTCAACCTCCCTAATAATCAGGGCAACATAAACTAAAACATCAGCAAGATGCCATATTTTACTGGTTAGATTGACAAAGGTTAAGAAGATAAGAGATCATATCTGGAGCTGGTGAGGGACACAAGGAAACATGCCCTCATATTCTGTGATGCATATTACTGCAGCCATTTTGATGGTATATTTGCAATAGCTATCAAAAGCTGGCAAGATTTAGAAAAATTAAAAGTTCATATTTTGACCAGCAATTCCATTTTTGGAATACAGCTTACATGAATACTTGCATATGGAGACAAGATAAATAAAAATTAAATATACTCTGCATTGTTACACAGTGAAAATTGGAATCAACCTGAATGTTCATTAGCAGGGGACTAGAAAACAATTTTTGGCACATATGTATATTTTATGAAATATGATGAGGCATTACAAATGTAAGTTAAATGTATGGATACATACTGGAAATTCTCCAATATATCCAGTGAAATCTGTCTTATCTCAAAAACAGTATCAAAAAATCTGTAATACAAAAGATCTCACAGATAGTAGGCAATCAATAATTATTTGTTGAATGAAACATATGTAATGTATAGAAAAAGTCCTGGAAGGACATGTGACAAAGTGTGCAGAGTAGTCACCTATAGAGAAGGCATAGGGATTTAGGATTTGGGAAAGAAGCAAAGGTGCACTTACATAATACTGAATACATCTTTCTATTGTTTACATGTTTATTTCATGGTAGTCTTAAAGAAGTTGTGCCTTCTCCAAAGGGAGTGATTTCACTGCCATCTATACAGTGAAGATGATTTCTTAGGTGTGGAAATATTAGGTTGTCTTTTTTATGGCTTTGTTGTTATTATTATAATACTTAAGTAGTATTTATTAGCATAACAAATGAATTAATTACACAGGTACAATATTCAGTTTATATGAAGCTAATTTATATGAAGCTAATTAAAACAAAAGCAAAAGTAACTTGTGAAATAGATCCCAAAAACATTTTTCAGTGGTGGGGTGACAGAGGGACTGTTGACTGGAAGGGGACTGGGGTTGTCTTCTGGGATGCTGGACACATTTTGCCATTTGATTATTAATGTCACAGTGTATGAATAAGTATAATTTAAAGTAAAAAAAAAGTACAGTTAAAATTTGTGCCAAGCATAATGTTGCAAATGATTTCTCAGCAAATATATTCCCCATACTATCGGTGGGAAGTGAATCTCAAAGATGTAAGGACTAGGGTTAAAAATGCTAGTTCCTCATACCTCCATATCATAAAAACCATATCGGAAAAACCCACAGCAAATATCATCCTCAATGGGGAAAAACTGAGAGCTTTTCCCTTAATGTCAGGAACATGATAGGGATGTCAGCTCACTTTTGTTCAATATAGTACTAGAAGTCCTAACAACAGCAATAAGACAACAAAAAGAAATAAAAAGCATCCAAATAGGCAAAAAAAAAAAAAAAGTCAAACTCTCACTCTGCAGACACCATGATACTCTATGCAGAAAACACAAAAGACTCCACCCCAAAATTGCTAGAACTGATTCAGCAGAGTCACAGGATATAACATCAATGCACAGAAGTAAGTTGCAATTCTATACACTAACAATGAGGCAGAAGAAAGAGAAACCAAGGAATCAATCCCATTTACAATTGCACCCAAAACCATGAGATACCTAGGAATAAACCTAACCAAAGAGATAAGAGGTCTGTATTCTGAAAACTATAGAACCTTATGAAAGAAATTGAAGATGACACAAAGAAATGGAAAAACATTTCATGCTCATGAATTGCAGGAACAAATATTGTTAAAATGTCTATGCTACTCAATGCAATCTACACATTCAAAGCAAACCCTATCAAAATATCATCATCATTTTTCATAGGGCTGAAACAAACAATCCTAAAATTTGTATGTTACAAGAAAAGACCCTGAATAGCCAAAGGAATGATGAAAAAAAAAAAAAAAAAAGCAAAGCTGGGGGCATCACAATTCCAGATTAAGCTGCATTACAAAATTGTCATCATAAAGACAGTATGGTACTGGCACAAAAACAGAAACATAAATCAATGGAACAGAATAAAGAACCCAGAATTGGACCCTTAACTCTTTGGTCAACTACTCTTCAACAAAACAGGAAAGAATATGGAAAAAAGACAATGTCTTCAACAAATGGTGTTGGAAAAATTAGACAGCCACATGCAGAAGGATGAAATTTGGCCACTTTCTTACACCATACACAAAAATAAACTCAAAATCAATGAAAGACCTAAACGTGAGACAGGAATCCTAGAGAAGAACACAGGCAGCAACCTCTTTGACCTTGGCCAACAACTTCTTGCTAGACATGTCTCCCAAGGCAGGAGAAACAAAATAAATAGTGAACGATTTGGATATCATCATGATAAAAAGCTTTTGCAAAGGAAACAGTCAACAAAACTAAAAGGCATTCCTATGAATTGGGAGAAGATATTTTCAAATACCTTATCAGATAAATGGCTCATATCCAAAATCTACAAAGAAGTTATCAAAATCAGTACCCCCAAACCAAAAAATCCAGTCATGAAATGGGCAAAAGACATGAAGAGACATTTCTCCAAGGAGCACCTATAAATGGCCAATAGACACATGAAAAGATACTGAACATCACTCACCAGCAGGGCAATACAAATCAAAGCTGCAATGAGATTCCACTTCACAGTGATCAGAATGGCTAAAATGAACAACTCAGGGAAAAACAGATGATGGTAAGGTTGTGGAGGAAGAGGAACCTCTTACACTGTTGGTGGAAATGCAAGCTGGTGCAGCCAATCTGGAAAACAGTATGGAGGTTCCTTAAAGAGTTAAAAATACAGCTATACTATGACTCATCAATTGCACTATGAGGTATTTATCCAAAGTATGCAAGCATAGTGATTCAAAGGGCCACTGCATATAACAGCAATGTCCTCAACAGCCAACAGATGGAAATAGCCCCGATCCATCAACAGATGAATAAATAAAGAAATGGGGGGGAGCCTGGTGGCTCAGTGGGTTAAGCCTTTGCCTTCAGCTCAGGTCATGGTCTCTGGATCCTGGGATTGAGCCCCACATTGGGCTCTCTGCTCAGGAAAGACCCTGCTTCCCCCTCTCTTTCTCTGCCTGCCTCTCTGAGTACTTGTGATTTCTCTCTTTGTCAAATAAATAAAAAAAAAATCTTTTTTTTTAAAAAAGAAGATGTGATATTATATATATATATATATCAATAACACTATTATACAGTCATCAAAAAGAATGAAATTGTCATGTGCAACAACATGAATGGAACTAGAGGGTATTATGTTAAGTGAAATAAGTCAGCCAGAGAAAGACAAATACCATATGATTTCACTCATATGTGGAACTTAAGAAAAAAAAAAAGAAGAGGAACATAGGGGAAAGGAAGAAAAACTAAAACAAAATGAAAACAGAGAGGGAAGCATACCATAAGAGGTGCTGAACTCTAGGAAACAACCTGAGGGTTGCTGGAAGGAAGGTGGGTGGTGGGAAGGGATAATGGGTGATGGGCCTTCCGCAGGACACTGGATGTAATGAGCACTGGATATTATATGCAACTGATGAATCACTAAACTCCCTCTGAAACTAATAAAAGAAGATCACTGGCTCCTACTGAATTATAGATAGGGGATTGCCTCCCTTCCTCATCTTCTTAATCCCCTGTGATCTGGAGTTTTGTTCTCACTATCCCCTGAAACTATTTTGCTAAGACTGCCAACAACTTTCTAGCTCCTTAATCAAATTGGAACTTGTTAATTCTCATGTCACTTGACTTTAAAGCAGTATCATTGCCACTCTCTACTTTCTGAAACATTCTCTTAACTTTCATGAAACTACACATTGACTTTCTACCTCTCTGCTGTTTTCTGTCTCTTTGCTGTTACTCTCTTCCTATTCCTTAGATGCTAATTTTCTTTAGGATTTGTCTCTGAATTCTTTTCCTACTTTCTGTGTTCTTCACAATCTTCCCATATGACCCCATTCACTCTTTTGTTTTAAATCCAATCTACACACTATATTTCCAGCACAAACTGCTTTTGAGCTCCAAACTATACCTCTAGCTGGAACTGGCCATCCTCATCATATGGTGTCATAAGGATCTCAAATTCAAAATATTAAGAATTAGACTCATTTTTCCTAAACCCAGATCATTTCTCCCTTCTCTACTCCCCATCATGAACTGAATCTATTCTGTATCATCTAATTCCAAACTCACTGTCTTAGTTAGGGCCACATTTTTAGGGTTTGGCTAGTGAAATAGTTTTATGAACAATCTCCAGCCTTGTTTCTCTCTCTCAGTTTCAGAGGTAGAGTTTAGTGATTCATCAGGTGCTTATAACATCAAGTGCCCTCCTTAATGTCCATCACCCAGTTACCCCATTCTCCCTCTTGTTTCTCTTGAATATGTTGTATAGTGTTGTATTGTGCTCCTTTTATTCTCCCCCACACCAGTTAGAAGTGTTTCATTTTATTTTTTATTTCAAAGATTTTATTTATTTATTTGACAGACAGAGATCACAAGTAGGCAGAGAGGCAGGCAGAGAGAGAGAGGAGGAAGCAGGCTCCCTGCGGAGCAGAAAGCCCAATGCAGGGCTTGATCCCAGAACCCTGGGATCACAACCTGAGCCGAAGGCAGAGGCTTTAGCCCACTGAGCCACCCAGATGCCCAGAAGTGTTTTATTTATTTATTTTTTTAAAAGATTTTATTTATTTATTTGACAGAGATCACAAGTAGGCAGAGAGGCAGGCAGAGAGAGAGGAGGAAGCAGGCTCCCTGCTGAGTAGAGAGCCCGATGCGGGGCTCGATCCCAGGACCCTGGGATCATGACCCGAGCCGAAGGCAGCGGCTTTAACCCACTGAGCTACCCAGGAACCCCCCAGAAGTGTTTTATTTTAAAAATATGAAACAGGAGCACTGGATGTGGTGCAAAAATAATGAATACTGTTATGCTGAAACAAAATAATAAATAAATTTTAAAAATATGAAACAAATGCAAAAAAACCTCTTAATGGAAGTCTGACTAAATTTAATATTAAAGTTCTCAAAAACCCATTGGAGAAAGTCAGCAGGTATGTTAAAGAAAAGCAGGAAACTGCTGATAAGTCTTTGGTGGAAAAGGAAGTTGCATAGGTATACAAGTTATCCTAATGATTACCAAGCTCAAATTTTGTTTTTCAAAAATAAGTCTTGATATATACTGAGAAAACCATACAGACACACCCTATAGTGCAAAGATGTAATAATGAAGTTTAAGGATAGAGGAGAAGCCATATATGACAATACACACAAACAATCTATAAAATAAAATAAATCATTCAATCCTAGGAAAAAATGGGGAAACTTCATGAATGTAGACAAGGACTAACAGCAAATGGAACTATCCTAAATATTTCCACATTGACTAACTAAAACACAAAATGATGACCATTAACAGGTAGTTTTCATATACAATATGTATGTAAATTACAGTAATTTTTTTTCTATTCAATTACCATTTCTTCCCTTTTCCTTTTCCCCTAATTTTCTCTAGCAACTTGTTTCCCTTGGTTTGATAAGTTGAATCCAAAAGGTTTGGAACCTAAAGTGAGTACCAACTCTTACTGGAATAGTACTTGGGAAATGCAACTCTAGAAAAGGCAAAATTGAATTTTTTTTTTTTTTACTTAATCTCTTTTCAGTATAACAGAATTCATTGTTTATGCACCACACCCAGTGCTCCATGCAATACTTGCCCTCCATAGTACCCACCACCAGGATCCCCCAACCCCCCACCCCCCACCCCTTCAAAACCCTCAGATTGTTTTTCAGAGTCCATAGTCTCTCATGGTGCATCTCCTCCTTCAATTTCCCACAACTCCTTTCTCCTCTCCATCTCCCCATGATCTCCATGTTAGTTCTTATGCTCCATAAATAAGCAAAACCATATGATAATTGACTCTCTCTGCTTAACTTACTTCACTAAGCATCATCTCTTCCAGTCCCATCCACGTTGCTACAAAAGTTGGGTATTCATCCTTTCTGATGGAGGCATAATACTCCATAGTATATATGGACCACATCTTCCTTATCCATTTTTCCGTTGAAGGGCATCTTGGTTCTTTCCACAGCTTGGCGACCGTGGCCATTGCTGCTATGAACATTGTGGTACAGATGGCCCTTCTTTTCACTACATCTGTATCTTTGGGGTAAATACCCAGTAGTGCAATTGCAGGGTCATAGGGAAGCTCTATTTTTAATTTTTTAAGGAATCTCCACTCTGCTCTTTAAATGCACCAACTTGCATTCCCACTAACGGTGTACGGGGTTCCCCTTTCTCCACATCCTCTCCAACACACAAAACAGATAATCATGTCAAAAAATGGGCAGAAGACATGAACAGACACTTCTGCAATGAAGACATATATGAAAAAAATGTTCATCATCACTAGCCATCAGGGAGATTCAAAATAAAACCACACTGAGATACCACCTTACACCAGTTAGAATGGCCAAAATTAGAAGACAGGAAACAACTTGTGTTGGAGAAAAGGCAAATTTTAACTGAAGTGACTGGACAAAGTTGAACATTTGTTCTCAATGGAACAATGTCGTCTAGGTTAATCAGTAAGTTAATGGCTTCTCTTGGCTGGATCACATGACCCAGCATGATACTGGCATGCTCCATGGTGAGGTACTGCAATGCTATGTGCGCAAATACCCAGCCACTTGAGCTTTCAATAAAACAAAGGATCATCTTAAACCATTTCAGTAAAAAAAAAAATTTAAAAAAATATTGCTTTTTTATTGGTCTGCTTTGCCTCTTGAACTGGCTTGGAGTGTTGTTCATGACAGAAGACACAGAAGTTAATTAGTTAATTAGTTAGTACTCCACACTCCTTGGGCTTCAATACTTCCTACTCTTTAAGCCTCAGCACATTTTTGCTGAAATAATGGTATTCTTTGTTAACATCGTCATTGTCATGGGACCAATATCCCTGTGGACTGGAATGCTGTAAGCAGCTTTTTTTCTGATTTCTTCAAAATCCACCTCTCCAACCAAGGTGGGTTTAGTCATGATGAGATCTTGAACTCTTTTTATTTTCATATTGATCAGTGCAATGCCCTCCTTGATCATATCTGCTATGATTGGGAATGCCTGAATCAGAGACCAAAATGTCTGCAAGAACTGTATGTTTCTTCATTTGCTCTTTGGGAGTGTACTAATGAATATTGTAATAGTGGCATCACCTCCAGGGTATTCACAAGCCCCATCTATCTGTATTGGCACTGCAATGGGCATTCCAACATTTTTTGACCTTCCAACCACAACCACATTCTTCCCTAGGGTTGGGATGTCCATTCACTTAATTATTTCCCAGACACTCCATGGGACCACTGGTAACACATTTGCTCCACATTAATTACATAAAATCATCAGCATCTTTGGAGAAAACACTACTGCAGATGTTTATTTCATCAGTATGTTTTGGAAGAGACAGCTGAACAAGAAGGCCATCTACATTATAATCATCATTTTAAAAATTATGTTCAGTTAGCTGATATATAATACCTCATTAGTTTTTGATGTAGTGTTCAATGATTCACAACAAGTTCTATGCAAACAAACAATAGATCAGAGGTTGAAAATTTGAGGCTGCTGGTGACTTTCAAAGCTTTTCTATGGAAAGAGGAAAACAAAATTCTTATTGGGGTGCATTGGGTAGAAGGGGAAAGCAAGAGATTATATACAATTGCTATCCGTAAGAGTTTTATCAAAGGAGCAGCCCCACTATCCATGATTTGGAATAAAAGATTCATTGTAAATAGTGCTTTGTGCAACTGCGGGAAGAGCTGAAAGCAAAGGTCTAAGAGAAAAGTCACTACTCAGGGTTTGCTCATGGGAGTAGTTGAGAAGTCTGGGTGATTCTGTCTCCGGGTTTAGTTGTAGGCCAAAAGTCAGCAGAAGTGCTCCATCCATTGAAGTTTCCAACTCCCTGCCTCCTCTCTGGACTATTTTCTAATCATCCTTTGAAATTCTATTCAGACATGGCCTCCCACAGAAGCCCTTCTTGAACCTACTGGCATACCTCTTCTGGCTCTGTTGATCATTTCTATGTGATTCCATATACCTCTCCTGTGGGCATTCCCTGGTAGAGCTCCCAGCAGTTAGAAGGTGTCCCAAATGTTTGTACAATTGACTTGAATTCTGTTTCTCCCGAGATCCCGAACTCCTTGAGGGCAGGAACTATGCTCCCTCTCTAAATATTTACTGACTCAATACAAAGATGGACAGTTGAGTGGGTAAATGAGCAGGACCAGAAGTCTGAACACAGCCTGAAGGTTCCGAAATTTGTGTGTCCTGTATTTGTTATCTACTTCTTTTACTTATGCTAAATGACCTCTTTGGTGTTCACAGTTCATCCCTCTTCCTCAGCATTCTGAAACTTGATGAACATGTTCACATTTGGCTCCTATTAGCCCTTGTAATATTATATATTTTAATTGTTTGTGCTCTGTCATCATTTTTCCTAGTTATTCTCATATGAAAGTCCCTCTCATTACTTTAATTGACTTCCTTGGGATACTTACAGTTTTGATATACCTTTCTTAATATGTAGTAACATGAAATGGTATGGCATTATAGATGCAAATGCATGATAATATTATGCAAGCTTGAGATTTTGCTGCACATAAGTTATGGGGAGGCTTGTCAAAGGATTAACCTGTATATTAATCATGCTGAATATATATATATTTAACTAAGGCAACCTATAGGGTACAGCCTGCTTAATGCTTAATGCCTCTCTAACCCTGCAGGGAGCAAAGGTGCATTCTTAGGCCCCTAAAATAGAAATAACCTCTCTGCTCACCTAATATTCCCTGATGGTTGCTCTTTGCACCCATTCTGATGTCATGAAGGAAACAAAGGCCTCTTCTGTGATCCTGAGGTGCCAGATTGGCTGGGCAAAGCCAAAGGGGCATTTTAAATAAAGGCTCCAGACATTTATTTAGCTTCAAAATTACTTCTCCAAATTTGCACATTGTGCAACACTGCAGATCTTCAAATGTATTTCTGTAATTGGCTCCAATTACAGAATGTAATTGTCTTATGTTGTAACTTTTCTTTTTGTCATGGGGAGGGAGTAGGGAAGGGATTAGTTGTCTTTTTTTCCCCTTCCCGAGAACTGCCAAAATAATTTTGACTCTCCCAGATGAAGTAAGTTTTAAAATTGTGGTTCTCCTGAGGTTCATTTGGAAGAAGACACAGCAATTCTGAGAAACCAATGATGGGGGCTGCCAAGATGTTCCATTTCCTTGGCTGTGGCTTCTGTTTCCTTGCATCAAGGTCAGTGTGAGAACAAAACCATGGTTTTCGAGGATTGGAGAGGCTTGTTCAAACACTTGTCCTTGCCCACCACAAAGTCTCCTGCCTTGCATGGCAATATTGCCTTAAACCCAGAGTTTAGGGTTTGTTGTGGAGGTTGGATCTTCACTTCCTCTTGCTCTTTCCCAAGCTCAGCCATTCATACTGGCTGAGTTGCACCTGGGAAAATTGGGATGCACACTTGGCTCAGGCTATTTTTGAGGTGTGCAGTTTCTAGGAAATTGGAGATTGCCATCTCATACCGTTCTGTGTCTCCATCCTTGGTTTTGAGATAAAGTATGAAGGATTAGAGCAAAGGACTGAATAAGAATTATTCAGGGATTATATAAGAAACATAGAATTTCAGAGCTGTGAGTTCCTTTTAGACAGAATTGCAGAGAGGAAGGAGCAGAATTAACTGAATCAGACTGACCTGGGAGGCCTGGCACAATTTGACTATCAAGTGTTGACTCCTGAACTGTCAGCCTCTTCATAGCTTTGGGAAGATTGGTAAAGTAGCAGTTTTTTGAAATGGAATTTTAGTGATGTACAGAGAAGAGGAGTGAGGTACAATAGCGTGTGCCACTTTTCCAAGCACTGTTTTACCAGAACCAGATGGTACAAATATTTAGCCTCTGAGTCTCACTTTAGTTGAGGGGTTGTTTGGGGCGGGGAATGAGATCATATGTTGAATGAAGACTGAAATGTAGCAGGTGGTTACAGTGAGTGCATACATTATTATCACCAGTTAGTACAGTCTTTATTTGAAAGATAAATGCACCAAAGCCCCCCAAATTTAGATGATTTATCTAACAACACAGAGCATTTAATGGCAGCACAAGAACAGAGCCGTTTTTCCTGACATTCAGAGGGGTACTTTTTACCATTTCACTACCCTATAATCTTTTAGGTAAGCTCTCATGAGAAAGTAAAATGAAATGGTTTCAATAAAAGTTTTTCATGATTGTATTTTTGATATCAAAATACTTTTAATGTGAAAATGAAAGATTTCATGGTTGAGCTTTCTGCAGGCTGGAGCCAAAGGGAGTGTCTTTCTGCCTGCCCCGGTTCCCATGTCATCTGGGCACTTTCCCTATGAAACCATTTATAAACATTGCTCTAGGTGAGTCCCTTAAGCTTGGTGCTAAAAACAAAGCATGAAAATCGCGTCCCTGTCCCCAAGTTGTTCATTGCTTTTGGGGGAAAAAATTAGGAAGTAAATCAATGATATACAGTTTAATGAACTCTGTGATTGATGTTAGCCCAGAGGAAGGCACTTAATTAAGGTGAATGTGTTTAGGGTCATTGAGAGCCATCAGCCCTGCACTGAGCCTGGAAGGCTGGGTAAGAGATGGGCAGAGGAGAGGGAGAGGTGTGGAGGTAGAATGGAGAGACTAAGGGAAGTGTCAGGAAGAGCTAGAGGCCATAAGGGAATGCTGATGAGTGTGGATGGAACCCTACAAGAGCTGGAGGATTTCCCTTGGTGTGTATGTGTTTGTGACAACAATTGCATATTATGTATGTATGTATGTATGTATGTATGTATGTTAGTCACCATAGAATATATCATTAGTTTTTGGTATAGTGTTCTCAGATTCATTGTTTACATATAAGACCCCATCATCCATGCAATACATGTCCTCCTTAATACCCACCACCAGGCTCACCCATCCCCCACCCTCCACCCCTCTAAACCCCTCAGATTGTTCCTTGGAGTCCACAGTCTCTCACGGTTTTTAAAAGATTTTGTTTATTTGAGAGAGAGAAAGAGAGAATGAGAGAGAGAGAGGGGGAGAGAGAGAGAGAGAGAGGAAGAGGCAGACTCTCCACTAAGCAGGGATCCCAACAGAAGGTTCTATCTGAGGACCCTGGGATCATGACCTGAGCTGAAGGCAGATGGTTAGCATACACAGCCACAGTGAGACACTCAGTCACCTCAACAATTTGCATTTTTGAAACATTGTTGGCTCCTCTTGAGAGGCTAGATGGTCAGAGAGTAGGAGTGGAACTGAGGGACCTGAATGTTATAGGGTCTCCAAAGTAGAATTGACTTAGGAGGGAAGAAGAGAGAAGACACTTGTGGCAGGCTTTGCTTGGGATCCTATGTGAGGAGAGGTCAGAGGAGGGCTCAGGTGACTCTCAAATTAGTGGCTCAGGCTCCCAGGCCAAGGGATGGCCCACAGTGAGACACAGAAGTCAGGGTGGCTATTAAGCCCCACTTTCAGAAGGAGTTCAGGCTCCAAGGTGATATTGTCCTAAAATTAATAGATTTCTACTAATGGGATGATGGAATGTACTTGTGAGCAAAGGAATTTGGGGCTCTTCCTTGCTGACCCATTGGCAGACAGTGTTGACATGCCCATGAACACAGAATCTCAGTGGACCCACTCGAAGTGAGGACACAATAAGCACATTTTACCTATGACCCATGGCACCAGAGACTACACTTGCTGACCAAATCAGAGCTTGCTGAGAACACAGAAAGAAAGCAATGAGGTTCCAGGAGTCACAAATGACCAAGAAACTCTATCATACCATTGTTTGTGCTCTTCCCTGTATTTGGTGAAAATAGCATTGAAGGAAAGAGAAAGTCCTTCCTTACTCATCAGAAAGCCAAAGATAGAGGGTTGGTAGAATGTACACATATCAAGAAGTACAATTAAAAGCAGTTCAATTTGTTTTGTGTAGTGTTGTCACAGTAACATGTAAGAATAAAGTACATGTGTACATACAGGTTACAAAATGTAAATTGTGTAATTTCTGTGATTCTACGTATGAGTTAAATGCACCTGAATTTGCATTTAAAACTGGCACTCTATAACATAAAGATGAGTGGTTAAATTCATTCTAATAATTAAAAATTGTGCTTTTTTTTTTTTTAACCTAGGACAACTTTAAATAGGAAATAAACACATTTCATGTACGTATTGCCATCAGTATATCTTCTTTGGAAAAAATGTCTGTTAAGTCCTTTGACTATTTTAAAATCAGGTTATTTAATTTTGTTGTTGTTGTTGTCATTGAGTAGTATGAGTACAACTCATTTGGGGGTATTAAATCTTTATCAGATATTTGATTTGCAATTTTTTTTAACCACTCTATAGGTCATTTATTCATTTTGTTGATGGTTTCCTTTGAAGCTTTTTAGTTTGATGTAGTCCCAACATGTTTATTTTTGTTTTTGTTGCTTGTGCTTTGGTATCATATCCAAAAAAATCATTGCCAAAACCAGTGTCAAGATTTTATCCTATGTTTTCTTCTAGGAGTTTTAAGGTATCAAGTCTTACATTTAAGTCTTTAATCCTCCATCCCCTTTTTTTAGGAAGGGATGGAAGTAGGAAAGGAGGTAGAGAGAGAAAGAGAGAGAGAGAGCTGAGAGAGAGGGAGAGAAAGAATCTTAGGCAGGTTCCACACCTAGTGTAGAACCTGATGCAGAGCTTGATTTCACAACTCTGAGATCATGACCTGAGCCAAAATTAAGAATCAGGTGCTTAACTGATGGAGACACCCAGGTGTTGCAAGTCTTTAGCCTATTTTAAGTTAACTTTTTTATGTGGTGTAATTTTATTCTTTTTCATTTGATATGGATATTCCATTTCCCCAACACCACATTAGAAAGGCTATCCTTTCTCCATCATGTCTTCTTGTCACCATTGTTAAAGATTAGTTGACCACATATGTGTGGGTTTATTTCTGGGTTCCCTATTCTGTTGTATTGGTCTACATGTTTTTATGCCAGTACCATACTGTTTTGATTACTATATTTTTGGAAAACAAATGGATAAAGATATATATATTTTTTCCAGCCATATAAAAGGAGGAAATTCTGCTGTTTGCAACAACACAGATGAACTTGGAGGACATTATGCTAAGTGATATAAAGCAGACACAGAAAGACAAATTTTTAAGCTCACTTAAGGTAGAATCTGAAAAAGTCTAATTCACAGAAGCAGAGAGAATAATGGTGATTGCAGTGAAGTGGCTGGGGGATGAGGGAAATGTGTACCAACTTTCAGTTATAGGAGAAGTAAGTTTTGAGGAGCTAATGAATAGCATGGTGACTATTGTTGATAATTCTGTTATTTGATCTTAAGTGTTCTCACTATACACAAAAATAATTATGAGGTGGTGATGGGTGATGGATGTGTTAATTAGCTTGACTATAGTAATCATTTCACAATATATATGTATATCAAGTCACCACAATGTACACTTCAAATACATATAATTTTGTTTGTCAGTTATACTTCAATAAAGCTGGATGGATATAGGAGAATGCTTAAAGTACACAAGCTACAAAGTTTTATAAATCTACAATGATGTCATACCATAGCACAATTAAAAAGTGTTTTTATGATTGTGAAATAATTATTATAAAGAACAAACATTATAGTTGACAGAAACTTCCTTCCCCTTCCCTTGAGTCATGATTAAACCCCCTGATCAATTCTTCTGTTCCTAACAGACTCAGTTGTGAAACTGGAGCCATAAGTTATTCCATGAAAAAATGGTTACATTTTTTGGGAAATTCAAATAACTTGGGAAATAATTTGGGAAATTCAGCTAGAAATTTCCAATCTAGAAATTCAGTAACTCATTTTAAGCATCTGGGTTGAAAGTTAGGCCGAATTTCATTAAACCCAGGTTTTTTTCCCAGTTATTTGTCACTGTATTCCATTTTGTACCTGTGTTATCCTATTAAGCTAGTGCTGAGTTCACCTTGGGACAAACCGTGGGCCTGATTTACCTCATGTGCTAGAGCCCAAATTGCATGTTAACCCATTCACTCATTCATTCTATAAATAGTAATGGAATATATGCCCTGCACTAGGCCCTATACTTGACACTGGGAGTGCTACAGTCAGTGATGTAGGCATATTTTAATAGTATTACACTTATAGCCTTGTGGGGTCTCCAGGGATTAATAAATAATCAAAGTAAATCTATAATCAAAAACTTAGATTAGAACTATGAGGAAACTGTTCTATAGTAATGTTCAAAAAAGGAAGTCAATGTGTAAAGGGGAGTCAGAGGAAGGTCTTGCAGGGAGAGAGAGCCTTCTGTGGTGAGAGAAGAAATGTGTGCAGAGGCTGTGGATGGGAGGGAGTGCATTAGAGGCCAAATGACAGTAGCAGAGAGGACAAGGACAGTGGCACCTGGGATGTGGCACCTGGAAGGATAAGCACAGGGCCAGCCAGGCCCACTGAATTCTTGTATGGCTGTTGGAAATTTTTGCCCTTTAAGAATCATGCTAATGAATAGGTCAGTACTTTGATTATGAGGAAGTGAATGAAGCATTTGCTTCAGGCACAAAATTTAAG
Source organism: Mustela lutreola (assembly GCF_030435805.1). Classification (NCBI taxonomy): domain Eukaryota; kingdom Metazoa; phylum Chordata; class Mammalia; order Carnivora; family Mustelidae; genus Mustela; species Mustela lutreola. The sequence goes on along the minus strand of NC_081292.1, from coordinate 84,989,422 downwards.
AGGCATCAAAAACCAAGTAATCAAAATAAATAATGTAATATTTAAAGAAATCAATATTGATGCAAAAAGTCTCCTAAGATAGAGATGCCTGGGTGGTTCAGTCAGTTAAGTGTCTGCCTTTGGCTCAGGTCATGATCCCAGGGTCCTGGGATGGACCCCTGCATTGGACTTCTTGCTCAGCATGGAGTCTACTTCTCCTTCTCCCTCTGCCTACCACTCCCTCTGCCTGTGCTCTTGTTCTCTCTGACAAACAAAATCTTAAGAAAGTACTTCTAAGATGAACAAACTATGAAAAGTCTAGCCATTTGTATGTCTTCTTTGGAGAAGTGTCTGCCACAACAACTTTCAAGACATGTCTCCAAAGGCAAGGCAAACAAAAGTGAAAATGAACGTTTGGGACTTCATCCAGATCAAAAGCTTCTGCACAGCAAAGGAAATAGTCAAGAAAACAGAGAGGCAACCCACAGAATAGGAGAAGATATTCACAATTGACACTACAGACAAAGGGCTGATCTCCAAGATCTGTAAAGAACTCCTCAAACTCAACACTCAGAAAACAGATAATCATGTCAAAAAATGGGCAGACACAATCTGAGGGTTTTGAAGGGGCGGGGGGTGGGAGGTCGGGGTACCAGGTGGTGGGTATTATAGAGAGCACGGATTGCATGGAGCACTGGGTGTGGTGCAAAAATAATGAATACTGTTATGCTGAAAATAAATAAAAAATAAATTTTAAAAAATGGGCAAAAAACGTGAACAGACACTTCTCTAAAGAAGATTTTAGAGGAGTCAAGATGGCGGAGAAGTAGCAGGCTGAGATGACATCAGGTAGCAGGAGATCAGCTAGATAGTTTATCAAACCATTCTGAACACCTGCAATTCCAACAGGAGATCGAAGGGAAGAAGAACAGTAATTCTAGAAACAGAAAATTGACCACTTTCTGAAAGGTAGGACCTGTGGAGAAGTGAATCCAAAGTGTCAGGAAGATAGACTGTGGGGGGAGGGGCTGGCTCCTGGCAAGCGGTGGAGTAATAGAGCACAAAATCAGAACTTTTAAAAGTCTGCTCCACTGAGGGACATTGCACCAGAGGCTAAGCTGGGGTGAAGCCCATGTGGGGACAGGGTGGTCTCATGTCCTAGGGGGTCACAGAAGGATTGGGGGTGTCTGAGTGTTACAGAGCCCACAGGCATTACAGTGGGGAAGCCGGCTACAGAGATGGAACCAAGGAGTGAGCTCTCAACTCGGGTTACCTTAACTTCTGCTCTGTGAGCTGAGACCCCACAAGATCTGGGGAGACCCTCTTGGAAGAGTGCAGGGATCTGCAGGGTTTGGAGACTCTGGGCAAGGCTGTGTGCCAGAGACAGCAATGCTTGGTCACAGGCTGGGTGAGCTTGGAGCATTGCCAGAAGCCACCGAGATGGGAGTGATTGAGCACTTTTCTCTGAGGGTGCACTGAGGAGTAGGGCCCCAAGCTCTCAGCTCGTCTGGGCCAGAGATTGGGAGGTTGCTCTTTTTATTCCTATCCTCCAGAGCTCTGCAGAAAACGTTCAGGGAACAAAACTCCTGAAAGCAAACCCGAGCGGATTACTTAGCCCAGCCCCCGGTAAGGGCGGTGCAATTCTGACACTTGAGGATCACTACAACATGCCCCTCCCCCAGAAGATCAGCAAGAAATCCAGTCAAGACCAAATTCACTTACCAAGAACAGCAGAATTCCAGAGGAGGAGAAAGCAAAGCATGGAATTCATGGCTTTCTCCCCATGATTCTTTACTCCTGCAAAGTTAATTAATTCTTTTAAATTTTTTCTTATGCTAAAATTTTTTTAAACCTTTACTCTCCTTTTTTAACATTTTTAAACTAATTTATCTTAGCAATACCTTTCATAAAAAAAATCTTTTTTGAGCCTTCATTATTATAGTCAGTTTTTATAGTCATATTTTATCCTTCATTGATCTAACTTTATTTTTTGTATACACATAGGTTTTTTCTTCTAAAAGAATTTGGGATACAACTTCTAATAGATCAAAATATACCCTAAATCTAGCACAGGGTTTTGTTCCAGTCTCCAGCCTGAGCAACTTTTCTCCACTTTCTTTTACTTTATTTTCTCAAACAACTTATCAACTCCCTTTTTAGAAATTAAAAAAATTTCTTTTCATCTTTATAGTCATAGCCCATCCCTTCATCATGTTTCCCTTTTGTGTATATACATATATTTATATACATATACATGTATATCTATTTTTTTATTCTTTAAAATTTAAAGAGGTAGTTTCTTCTAATAGACCAAAATACTCCCAAAATTAAGTGGGTGACTCTGTTCTATTCACCAGCCTAATATATATATTTTCTTTTTTATATTTTTTCTTTTTCAAAATTCTTTTTCCTCAATTTCTTTTTACCTCCTTTCTTCCCCCCACAATTTGGGGTCTCTTCTGATTTGGTTAAAACTCATTTTCCTGAGGTCTTTGCCACCCTTTCAGTATTTTATTCACTCCTTCATATATTGTTATCTGGATAAAATCACAAGGTGTAAAAACTCACCACAAAAAAAAAAAAAAAAAAAAAAAAAGAAGAACAAGAGGCAGTACCAAAGGCTAGGGACCTAATCAATATGGATATTGGTAATATGTCAGATCTAGAATTCAGAATGACGATTCTCAAGTTGCTAGCCAGACTCAAAAAAGGCATAGAAGATATTAGAGAAATGCTGTATGGAGGAATAAAAGCCTTTTTGGAGAAATAAAAGAACAACATTCTAACCAAGTTGAAATTAAAAAAGCTATTAATGAGGTGCAATAAAAAAATGGAGGCTCTTACTGCTTGGATAAATGAGGAAGAAGAGAGAATTAGTGCTATGGAAGACCAAACGACAGAGAATAAAAAAGCTGAGTGAAAGAGAGACAAACAACTACTACCATGAGGGGAGAATTCGAGAGATAAGTGACACCATAAGACGAAACAACATTAGAATAATTGGGATTCCAGAAGAAGAAGAGAGAGGGGAGCAGAAGGTATATTGGAGAGAATTATTGTAGAGAATTTCCCTAATATGGCAAAGGCAACAATCATAAAAATCCAGGAAGCGCAGAGAACCTCCCTAAAACCAATAAGAATAAGTCCATACCCTGTCATCTGATAGTAAAATTTACAAGTCTTAGTGAGAAAGAGAAAATCCTGAAAACAGCCTGGGACAAGAAGTTTGTAACATATAATGGTAAAAATATTAGATTGGTAGTGGTATTATCCACAGAGACCTGGCAGGCCAGAAAGAACTGGTATGATATATTCAGAGCACTAAACAAGAAAAACGTGCAGCCAAGAACACTATATCCAGCCAGGCTATCATTGAAAATAAAAGGAGAGATTAAAAAGCTTTCAGGACAAACAAAAACTAATAGAATTTATAAACACCAAACCAGCTTTACAGGAAATATTGAAAGGGGTCCACTAAGCAAAGAGAGAGCCTAAAAATAGTAGACCAGAAAGGAACAGAGACAATATACAGTAACAGTCACTTTACAGGCAATACAATGGCACTAAATTCATATCTCTCAATAGTTACCCTGAATGTTAATGGGCTAAATGCCCAATCAAAAGACACAGGGTATCAGAATGGATAAAAAAAACAAGACCCATCAATATGCTGCCTACAAGAAACTCATTTTAGACCCGAAGATGCCTCCAGATTTAAAGTGAGGGGGTGGAAAACAATTTACCATGCTAATAGACATCAAAAGAAAGCTGGGGTGGTAATCCTTATATCAGATCAGTTAGATTTTAAGCCAAAGACTATAATAAGATAAGAGAAAAGATACGACACTATATCATACTCAAAGCGTCTGTGTAACAAGAAGCTCTAACAATTTTAAATATCTATGCACCTAACATGGGAGCAGAAAACTACATAAACCAATTAATAACAAAATTAAAGAAACACATTGACAATAATACAGTAATAGTACGGAACTTTAACACCCCTCTAACTGAAACAGACAGATCATCTAAGCAAAAGAACAACAAAGAAATAAAGACTTTAAGTGATACAGTGGACCAGATGGAATCACAGATATATTCAGAACATTCCATCCCAAAGCAACAGAATACACATTCTTCTCTAGTGCACATGGAACATTCTCCAGAATAGATCACATCCTGGGTCATAAATCAGGTCTCAACCAGTACCAAAAGATTGGGATCATTCCCTGCATATTTTCAGACCACAGTGCTCTGAAGCTAGAACTCAATCACAAGAGGAAACTTGGAAAGAGCCCAAACACATGGAGACTAAACAGCATCCTTATAAAGAATGAATGGGTCAACCAGGAAATTAAAGAAGAATTGAAAAAATTCATGGAAACAAATGAAAATGAAAACACAACGGTTCAAAATCTGTGAGATATAGCAAAGGCGGTCCTGAGAGGAAAATATATAGTCATACAAGTCTTTCTCAAGAAAAAAGAAAGGTCTAAATACACAACCTAATCTTACACCTAAAGGAGCTGGAGAAAGAACATCAAAGAAAGCCTAAACCCAGCAGAAGAAGAGAAATAATAAAGATAAGAGCAGAAATCAATGAAATAGATACCAAAAAAAAAAAAAAAAAAAAAAGAATAGAACAAGTCAATGAAACGAGGAGCTGGTTGTTTGAAAGAATTAATAAGATTGATAAAAACCTGGCCACACTTACCGAAAAGAAAAAAGACCCAAATAAATAAAATCATGAAAGAAAGAGGAGAGATCACAACCAACACCAAAGAAATGCAAACAATTTTAAGAACATATTATGAGCAACTATACATCAGCAAATTTGACAATCTGGAAGAAATGGATGCATTCCTAGAGACATATAAACTACCACAACTGAACCAGGAAGAAATAGAAAACCTGAACAGACCCATAATCAGTAAGGAGATTGAAGCCATCATCAAAAATCTCCCAACAACAAGAGCCCAGGGCCAGATGGTTTCCCAAGGGAATTAATTCTACCAAACATTTAAAGAAGAACTAATTCCTATTTTCCTGAAACTGTTCCAAAAAATAGAAATGGAAGGGAAATTTCCAAACTCATTTTATGAGGCCAGCATTACCTTGATTACAGAACCAGGCAAGGATCTCATCCAAAAAGAGAATTAGAGAACAATATTCCAGGTGAACACAGATGCGAACATTCTCACCAAAATACTGGCCAATAATATCCAACAGTACATTAAAAGATTATGCACCATAACCAAGTGGGATTTGTTCCGGGGTTGCAAGGTTGGTTCAACATCCGCAAATCAATTGATGTGATACAATACATTAATAAAAGAAAGAACAAGAACCATATGATACTGTCAATAGTTGCTGAAATAGCATTTGACAAAGTACAGCATCCTGTCCTGATCAAAGCTCTTCAAAGTGTAGGGATACAGGGTACATACCTCAATATCATCAGCCATCAATGAAAACCCACAGTGAATATCATTCTCAATGGAGAAAAACTGAGAGCTTTTCCGCTAAGGTCAGGAACATGGCAGGCTGACTATTATCAACACTGCTATTCAACGTAGTACTAGAAGTCCTAGCCTCAGCAATCAGACAACAAAAAGAAATTAAAGGCGTCCTAATCGGCAAAGAAGTCAAACTATCACTCTTTGCAGATGACATGATACTATATGTGGAAACCCCCCCAAAATCCACTCCAAATCTGCTAGAACTCATATAGGAATTCAGTAAAGTGTCAGGATGTAAAATCAATGCACAGAAACCAGTTGCATTTTTTTTACACCAACAATAAGACAAAAGAAAGAGAAATTAAGGAGTCAATTCCACTTGCAATTGCACCCAAAAACATAAGATACCTAGGAATAAACCTAATCAAAGAGGCAAAGAATCTATACTCAGAAAATTATTAAGTAATCATGAAAGAAATTGAGCAGGACACAAAGAAAGGGAAAAATGCTCTATGCTCATGGATTGGAAGAACAAATATTGTGAAAATGTCTATGCTACACAAAGCAATCTACACATTTAACACAATCCCAATCAAAATACCATCTATTTTTTCAAAGAAATGGAACAAATAATCCCAAAATTTATATGGAACCAGAAAAGACCTCAAATAGCCAGAGGAATATTGATAAAAGAAAGTCGAAGTTGGTGGCATTACAATTCCAGACTTCAAGCTCTTATTACAAAGCTGTCATCATCAAGACAGTATGGTACTGGCACAAAAACAGACACATAGATCAATGGAACAGAATAGAGAGCCCAGAAATAGACCCTCAACTCTACAGTCCACTAATCTTTGACAAAGCAGGAAAGAATATCCAATGGAAAAAAGACAGTCTCTTCAACAAATGGTGTTGGGACAATTGGACAGCCACATGAAGTAAAATGAAACTGGACCATTTCCTTACACCACACATGAAAAAAATAGACTCCAAATGGATGAAGGACCTCAGTGTGAGAAGGGAATCTATCAAAATCCTTGAGAAGAACACAGGCAGCAACTTCATTGACCTCAGCCACAGCAACTTCTTCCTAGAAACATTGCCAAAGGCAAGGGAAGCAAGGGCAAAAATGAACTATTGGGACTTCATCAAGTTCAAAAGCTTTTGCACAGCAAAGGAAACAGTCAACAAAACCAAAAGACAGCTTACAGAATGGGAGAAGGTATTCTCAAATGACATATCAGATAAAGGGCTAGTATCCAAAATCTATAAAGAGTTCAGCAAACTCAACACCCAAAGAACAAATAATCCAGTCAAGAAATGGGCAGAGGACATGAACAGACATTTCTGCAAAGAAGACATCCAGATGGCCAACAGACACATGAAAATTTGTTCCGCATCACTTGGCATCAGGGAAATACAAATCAAAAGCACAATGAGATACCACCTCACACCAGACAGAATAGCTAAAATTAACAAGTCAGGAAACGACAGATGCTGGTGAGGATGTGCAGAAAGGGGAACCCCCATACATGTAGGTGGGAATGCAAGCTGGTGCAGCCACTCAGGAAAACAGCATGGAGGTTCCTCAAGACATTAAGAATAGCGCTAATTTATGACCTAGCAATTGCACTACAGGGTATTTACCCTAAAGATACAGATGTAGTGATCCAAATGTGCATGTCCACCCAAATGTTTATAGCAGCAATGTCCACAATAGCCAAACTATGGACAGAACCTAGATGTCCATCAACAGATGAATGGATAAAGAAGAGGTGGTGTATACACACACACACACACACACACACACACACACACACACAATGGAATACTATGCAGCCATCAAAAGAAATAAAATCTTGCCATTTGCGATGACGTGGATGGAACTAGAGGGTATTACGCTTAGCGAAATAAGTCAATCAGAGAAAGACAATTATCATATGATCCCTCTAATATGAGGAATTTGAGAAGCATTGTGGGGGGTTTGGGGGTATTAAAAAAAAGAAGACAAAATAGGATTGGGAGAGAGACAAACCATAAGAGACTCTTAATCTCACAAAACAAACTGAGGGTTGCCAAGGGAACGGGTGTAGGGGGAGGGCGGTGGGGTTATAGACATTTGGGAAGGTATGTGCTATGGTGAGTACTGTGAAGTGTGTAAGCCTGATGATTCACAGGCCTGTACCCCTGGGGCTAATAATACATTATATGTTAATAAGAAAGTAAAGAAAATTTTAAAAATGAACATTTCATTCCTTTTTATGGGTGAATAATATTTCATATATATGTATATATATACACATATATATACATATATATATATATATATGCAAGGCAAACACACACACACACACACACAAACACACACACACATGCATACCACCCCTTCTTTATCCATTTATCTATCAATGGACATTTGGGATGTTTCCACAGTTTAGCTATGTAAACAATTCTACTATAAACACAGAGTTGCATATATCCCTTTGAATTAGTATGTTTGTAGTTTTTGGGTAAATACCCACTACTGTGATTACAAGACTATAGGGTCATTCTATTTTTAACTTTTTGAAGAACTTCCACATTATTTTCCAGAATGTCTGCACTAGTTTACAGTCCCACCAACAGTGTAGGAGGGAGGGTTCCTTTTTCTCTATAACTTTACCAACACTTGTTTCTGGACTTTTTTTTTTTTTTTTTTGCTTTTCGCCATTCTGACAGGTGTGAGGTGTTATTGTAGGTTTGATTTGCATTTCCCTGACAGTGAGTGATAATGAGTTAGCTTTCATAAAGTTAGAAAAGTAAAATTATATTCAATTCTGTTGTGGTATAAATAAAAGATTAAACTTAAAATACCGTTATGAGTATTAGAAACCTGCATTTTAAATTTTCAATATTTTTTCACTACTTGTTCTAGAAAAATGTAACCATTAAAAAAATGCAAAAATCTTATATATTGAAACACAGATTTTTTTTTCCTTTCACCTAGACTCCAATGTTGCTTGGCACAACACTGAGAAAGGGGCTGATTCATCAGATGTCACTTTTGCAAGAGTTTCTCTTATTGCACCACAGGGAAAAGGTTGGTGAAGGGAGAAAACTCATTGAGAATGGTTCCATTGTACAATTAGATAGACAGTGGTACTATTCTCTGAGATGGGGAAGGCTGGTGGAAGTGCAGATGTTTTGAGGAGGGGGAGCACAGATATTTTTTTTCTTTAGTATGTGGATTTCTGAGGTACTTTTGACCCCCAACTGTCTGATAGTCTCAACATCTCAAAAAAGAATTATTTAAGTGGGCAGCTGAATATATAAGTCTACAGCTCAGAGGAAAAGTGTGGGTAAAAGATAGAACTTGGGAGTTATGAACTGGCTTACAGATGACAATTGAAAGAGATGAGGCCATCTATGGCAGGTCTTAGCTGTGGGTGCACATCAGAGTCACCTGGAAAGCTTTTAAATTTCTTCACGCCCAGGTACCATTCCTGCCAATTATATCAGAGTATTTAGAGGAGGGGTCCATGTGTGGGTATTTTTGAAAAAGCCTCCCATGAACTTCTGCTTCAGAGAGATGGAGTAGATGTACTTTCCCCTATTCCTCCTACTCTGGAACTAAAAGCATTGCACAGTGTATGCAAAACAAATACAAGAAGGCTCTGAAAGATAGAGGAAAAACTCCCTGGATAGGAACTTCAGAACCCAAGGAACAACATGATGGTGAGTTCCCTGGATTTTCTTTCTGCTTCATATGTCCCAGACTTGTAGCTGAAGAGGACAGCAACTTGGAAATTACAGTGAGTGCGGACAAACTATAAGCCCAAATGAAATCCTACCATCCACAATCAAAGGCCCAGGGAGTGGGCACTCAGCAAGACAAAAACACTGTTGGACAAAATTTACTTTTTTCTGGCCAAACAGGACAGAAAAAACTGTGGTGCCATGGACACCTGTGCCAGAAAGGCTGAGTGGGGAGATAAAATGTCTACCCTCATGAAGCTCTAATGATGTACTCTAACATTCCAGCTGATAAGGAGCTCCCCTCACCCTGCACTGTCAGTGGAGGCCACATGGAGAACCTGGAGTCTCACCCCCACTTGACAGTAACTGTTGGGTCCCCCCAAAATGGGTCCCCCCAATAATGGGTCCGTGATTAAAGGAGCAAGACTGATACAAAGCAAAAGTCAAGCAAAGCTTTATTTCATGCTAATCATCACGAATCAAACTGACCATCAAAAACAAACAAACAAACAAAAAAAAAACCAGACCAGTTGGGGCCGCTCCTTACAGGAAGGACGACCCCCCTCTGTTTCACAGGCTAACTCTTATAGAGCAAAGGCCATGTGGTTGGGCCTGGACATGCACAGGTGGCCAATAAAATTGTAACACACAGAGAAAGCTGCACAGTAATGCTAGGTGACCAATTGAATTATAATTTACCCTGGTAGACATTTGAACCAGCCTATCACCTTGGTCAGAATTGGTGCCCAAAAGGTGCCTAAAGGGTGGGGCCCATACTCCTTGGTAGTTAGGAGATAGTATGCACCCCCACTGATTGAATACCTCCCTTGTATTTGGACTGACCCACCCCTGTATTTGGACTTTGTTGCCTGGGACTGGTTTCCAGGACTTGTTTTTAAGTAAGTTCCCCTGGGGCAGAGGGGTAGAGTCAATTTAAGTTTTACAACAAAATGGCAGTTCAACCAGGGTGGGGCTGCTCTGGCTGAATAGACCGTTACATAACTAGTGTCCCTTCCTCTGCCTGCTGAGTATTGTCAAAGGAGGCCTACTAAAGAGTCAGGACTTTACCCATTGCTCAGTGAAGCCACTCTCCTGTAGTGTTAGTGGAGACAGTAAGCTGGAAACCCCATCCAGCAGTAATAAGGAACACTTCTTCAACTTGGGTGTCAAGGGTGACCAAATAGGGAACCTGGACTTTTATCTTCCAGTCATGGGGCAATACCAGCACCCTTGCTGGATTGGTGTCAGAGACATCCAGCTAAAATAGAGCTTCAATGATATTTGGAGTCTTATGATATAATAATGCTATGATATAAAAATGATATGCTATAAAATGGTCTGATGTTTAAGAAAAAATATCATTCATCATACCAAGAGCCTGATGATGGATGACAAAAGACAATATATGCCGAAACCAAGATGATAAAGATGTTGGAATTATCTGAAAAAGGATAATGTCATCAAAATGATGAATTAGGAATCCCTGGGTCCTCTCTACCTCACCCCACAACTCATTGATTCAATAACAATACATGGACATATTCTCTCTGTGAAAAATTCAGAAACTAGTTGAGAGGCTTCTGCACCCTGGGCAAGTATGAAATCAGCTATATCAAAGCTGGTAGCAATATCTGAGACATCCTTTTCCATAATCCTTACCCCTGGCATAGTGCAATACAATAGTAAGGAACCCTTTAGCAAATGCTTCTTCCTTAAGGGAGAAAGAGTTGGATGATGGACACATCCAGAGTTCCAACTTTTCCCGGGGTCCCTGGAGGATTAGTTTCTGTCTTATATGTCTTGGAGTGCTGATAGACAGAAGTCAGAGAGAATAAAGACAGCAGTCTGGAATGGCACAAAAATAGTTGTCCCTCCCCCAGTTTATCACAGAGTAAGCAAGACCTCTGTATGAGGTCACTATGAACACCAGGAGAGGTAGCTGGTTTTTGTTTGTTTGTTTGTTTGTTTTTAATGTGCAGATACCAAGAAAAAGGTCAAGGAAAAGGAAGAAACAGGGAAATGTGTCCCAGACAAAGGAACAAGATAAATCTTTAGAAACTGACCCTAAAGAAATGGAGATACATAATTTACCTGGCATATTATTCCAAATAACCATCATAAAGATATTTAATGAGGGAGGGGGAATAGTATATGAACAAAAAAAGGATTTCAACAAAAAAAAAATGAAGAAAATATACCAAGCTGAAATCTTAGACCTGAAGAACACATAACGGAACTGGAACCTTCACTAGAGGGGTTTAACAAAAGACTGGATCAAGCAGAAGAAAGGATCAGCAAACTGGAAGTGAGACCACTAGAAATTTTCCAGTCAGAGGAGAAAAAAGAAAAAAGAATGAAGAAGAGTGAATAAAGCTTCAAAAATTCTGGGTCACTGAGAGCAGATCATTGCATTATAGGGGTCCTTCTGGAGGAGGTGCTGGGCAAGGAGCTTGGGGGCATGTCCTGGACCAGGGGAACCAGAGGATGCAGGGAGAATAACTGAGCAAACTAGCTAGGAGACCCATGCAAGCTGTCTGTGCTCCTGGAGGGTGACAGACACACAGATGTGCAATACTGGCTTCAAGGAAGCAGCTCAGAGGCACATGGAGGCTCTCTGGGAGTGTAAGAAAGGCATAATTCAGTGCCAGCTGCATGAGCTAAGGTGCCCACACAGGTCTCCATCGACAGGACTGGGAGCTCCATGGTCCCAGGCAGACAGCCAGTGAGCCAGGCTGACTGAGACTCTTGTGGGTACGCCCTCTGCCTGTGCCACAGTGCACATCCACATGTGTGTATGTGTATGTAAGGGGCGTGTAGGTGGGTATGCATACATCTTTATTGCCATGGCCCTGGCTTTCCCATGCCCCAGCATGTGCGATCATGGGTTCATCAGGATGACTGGGTTGAGATAGGCAGCAAGAAAACCCATTGGTGAAGATAACTGTTAAACCATAAGGGGAGGTGAACCATGAGAGACTATGGACTCTGAAAAACAATCTGAGGGGTTTGAAGGGGCAGGGGATGGGAGGTTGGGGGAACCAGGTGGTGGGTATTGGAGAGGGCACAGATTGCATGGAGCACTGGGTGTGGTGCAAAAACAATGAATACTGTTACGCTGAAAATAAATTAAAAAAATTAAAACAAACAAACAAACCATAGTCACTTTAGAATGTAGGGAAATAAATGGTAATCCAGTTAAAACAACCTCCCTGAAAATACAGAGGTGGCCCCAGTGAGTCAAGGGACATACCTGTTCCACAATTATATATACCACCTGTGCACACAGCAAAAGGCCATTTATTTCAGATTTCAAAAACAGCAAATACACAGTGTAAGTAAAAACAGAAAAGTATAAAATTGCAGGAAGAAAACCCTCATTATCCCATTCTCACAAAGCAGCTGGGGTAAACATCTTCACATATTTTCTTATTAAAAAAAAACAGCTTTAATGAAGTATTATCAATACTTTACAAAAACCCTGCACATATTTAATGTATACAATTTGATGGGTTTGGACATATGCATACACTGTAAAACCCTGACCACACTAAGGTAATAGACATATCCATCACCTCGAAAAATTCCCTTGTTGGTATCCTTGTTTTATGCAATTAAGAAAAGTTACTAGTTGAGAGGCTTCTGATGTTTCAAATGGCTTTTGTATCTTATATTTTTCTAATTTTATTGAAACATTTTCTCACGGTCTTAAAAGTGTACGTGGACAATGATTTTAATGATGCAGTAATAGACGATTCTGTGAAAATTCTGTATTGAAGTCACCGGTTTCCAACAGTTGAACATCTAGTTCTCTTGGATTCTTCACTATTATAATTGCACTGGGACAGAGCAGAAGGGGCCAGAGTCTTAGTGACTAGGAGCATATACTCCAGACCCAGGGGGATCTAGGTTCAAGTCCTGCTCTTGTCTGTGAATCCTTAGGCAAATTATTTAACTTCTTTGTGCCTGAGTTTTCTCATTTACAAAAACGGGGGTAATAATAGTTATGTTCCAATGGTGAAATTAATGATGATGGGTTAATATTTTAGAGCACTTAGTCAGAAACATAATGAGAACTATATGTGTTTATTAAATTTAAAAAATCCAATAATCTTTCCTACAAGTTAGTTTATTTCCTTAGATTGGATTCTTGGAAGTGGAATTCCTAGGGCAAGGGCTATAAATATTTTAAAGGTCCATCTGGGCCAGTTGCAGTCTCTGAAGTTTCTCCTGATGCCCTCTTCCCCTGGCAGCCTTTCAGTGGGTCGTGCTCACTTTTATTTCTTGTTCCTTGGATAGCATTAGCATTGCATTAGAGTTTAAAATACTTTTTGCAAGTTTGATATATGAAAAATATTTTCCTCATCAATTAGGGACATTGAACATTTCCCAAATGTTTTAATTATTTGTGTTTAACCTTTTGTGAATTGTCTGCTGCTATCCTTTACCCACTTAAAAAATTGAATTCCAAAGACTTTTCTGATCTTTATATTTTATATATAGAATAAATTTATAAATATATAATATAAATTAAATATAATTATATTATAAATATTTAATATAAATATATAATATAAAATTTTATATATTTATATATTTTATATTTATATTTTTCTGATCTATTTTCTGGGGCTTTATATGTGAAGGCTATTAACCTATATATTTAGTGTTATTTTTTCATTTTGAATGCTCTTCTTATAACAACTCTGGACTCCATATTCTTTTTTTAAGTTAACATGTACTGTATTATTTGTTTCAGTGGTAGAGATCTATGATTCATCAGTCTTACACAATTCACAGCACTCATCATAGCACATACCATCCCCGATATCCATCATGGATTCCATATACTAGGTAATATTTATTTATCTCTCTCTCAGGTTTTTTTTTTTTTTTTTTTTTTTATTCATCATGTCAAACACAGGGCTGCTCCAGCTCTCTTTAGTTTAATCCATGCATTTTTGCCTTCATTGTCATTGTCATGGCTTCTAAGGGGTACAGGTCTTCTTCTACCTGGTTGCTATACAAAATAAGGAACAAAAGAAAGGTCTGAAAAATGGGAATAGGGTACAAAATATTACTATGCAGAAAAGTTGATACTGTTCATGTTATTTATTGCATTCATTTCCAAAGATGCCTTAGTTTCTAAGTGCCATCTCTAGGGAAAAGCAAATTAGTGCTGAGCTGCCAAGACTGACAAGAGAAAATAATCAAAAGAAGAAATGAGGCATCAGAGAACTGTCTACGCTGGGCTGCAGTAAGCCCTAAAATCCCCTAGATGTCACGATATAACTCTGATACATTGTTTTTGCATGGGAGACAGGTTTCAATTTATACCCATCCAAAGTAAACAGCTGCACTGCTTAAGGAAATATTAATTTTTGAGAAGAAAAAATGTCTTGAATACGATAACATAAAAACAGTTAACAAACAAACAAACAAACAAAAAAGTTTGGCCCCTAGCTCATAAACTGCAGATAATTCTCCTATATTGTTTGATAGGTTCAGAAAGAATTCAGAATGTTTGTCTTGGCATTTCATAACACCTTCCATTTGGAAAAACTTATGAATGTGAACAGGTTGGTAAAATGCTTTTTTATTTTTGGGACCAACCACTGGGGCATCCACAAGCCTCTTTGCCTTAAGCTGTCCTTCCTACTCCTCTCCCTGCTTTGTTCAGCTCTTTAGCCACCACCCCTGATAGGAGTGGCTGGCTTAATAGGTTTTCTGTCTTAGATGCTTTGGAGAGGGGTTCTATTCTTGGCTCACTCTTCTGGTCCAAACTTACTCATTAAATGCTTCATTGAAGTTCATTTAAATTAGAACAATTGTTTCAGGGTCTGGCCTTAACTAACAACTGATTGCTTCTGGGGCTTCCTCCCTAAAGGGGTCTCTGGATTGGTCCCCATTGTCTGGTTCTCATCTTCCAGTCCAGGCTCCCTCTAAATCCCTTGAAGCATTTTGTCATCTCCCACTGTAAATCCTTGTTGAATGAAGGGCCTGCATATAAGAAGGGCATCTGTATTCATGACCAGAAGTGTTACCATGGAGGCCCAAGCCTCTGCCACCTCCATCTAGCACAAGGCTTTGTGTTACCACTAACTACAGTACAGTGTCAGGTATTCTATTAGCACAAGGTGGCCAAGAGAAGATGCCAGGTCTCTGGGGGCATCAGGAAGGCTACTCATAGCAATGCCATCTCTGCCCCCAGTGTGGGAGCTGGTCACATGCAGTGAGGTGGGTGGGCACGTGGAGCGGGTGGGAAGTACAGGACAACTGAGGCTGACTTAGGTGCCAGTAGGGAGCACCAAGTGAAACTGGTGGTGGGCTGTGTGCTGGGCCAAGGCTGTGCAGTGCTGCTGAAATAGTGTGTCAGGACAGTTGGGGCTAAGTCTGCTGGGGGAGAGGGTAGCTGCAGTGAAGAGTCACTGCCCTGGCAGCTCTGGGTCCTATGGAGGGAGGGAAGGAAGAGTGGGGCAGTGGTGGGTGCTGCCAGCCTGTTGGGTGGTTTAGGGCACATGGAATGGTGAAGCTGGTGTCGGCTGGCTCTCTGACTTCAAGGTTAAGCAAATGTTATACACTAGCTTAGATACTTACAATATCCAACTATTTAATTTGCATTTGTTAATTCATGTTTTAAATCTCTTCCTTCTTCATTGGTAAGCTTCTAGTAGACAGAAACCATTTATTCAACTTATTTTGTGTAGCATTGAATAGAGAGCCCTGTGTAGGATCTCAATCTAATTTTTCTCCTGACTTGAGCAGTCATTTGAGTAAATGCCACATGTTGATTTCTGAAATGTTTGCTAAAATACTGTGGTTGGTTAGGTAATTTTCTGTGACTGAAGAGATCATCTCTTAGGCTTCATCTAAGTTACTAATTTCCTTATGAAAATGCATGAGAATTTACTGTATAGCTGTTAATTTATTAATCAAAATACTTTGTGTCTGTTTTTTATTTTGTTATTTAAAATTGAAAAAGCAATTAGACCCTTTTATGGTCTAACTGTATGCCAAATGTAACTTGTTTTCAGACTAAAATGTTTTGGAATTGTATTACCACAAGGAGTGTTTGCAACCAGTAAGCTGTATTTATTTTTAGCTTTTAAAACAGTCAGATAGTTTTCCCTCAATTTTCAGATGGAAAAAAAATCCCTCTGGGCTAAACCGTGGTGCACTGAGTATCTTTATACTGGACTCTTCCCATCCAAACTCCAAACTGTGGAAAACAAAGGTTTCTAGTGATTCAGTCTTAATAACAGTTTGGCTAGTGTTGGTGCTTATTAAATGCCAGTTTCTTAAATTATAATGAAGGAGGTAGTTATAGACTGAGGTGGGTTTAGCCAAGCACATGGAACCACAAGAACTTACCACATGTAAGTATGTCGGAGTGGGATTCCGTGGCACCAGGTTGGAGCAGCTTGTGCAGAATTTGAGTCTCAGGGTTTCATGCTGGGAGGCTGCTTTTGTTTTGACATGGATTTGAGCCAGACTCATGGTCAATCTGATTCCAGATTGGGTGAGTAGGGGAAAAGGAGCACATATGTCTGAGCACTGTGGTCTGGACGTATCCATATGTGTCATCTCTTTCAGTCTCACTTTTACAGGCAGGTACTGTCAATCTTCTTGTTAGTACAAGGGCAGGCTGAGTGAAGTAAGTAACTTGGGTGTCACAAAACTGGCAAGTAGCAGCTTTGGGACTCAAACTAGATCTGTTCAACAACAAAGGTCATGCTCATTCATTGCTACTTGCTGTCTATATGAAGAGGTAGTTTCACAAGTTTTATCAAAGTTTTAGTATGTTTTGAATGTATTTGGATTTAATACTGGTTGACTAAAAAATTAGCAAACTAAGTATATATTTTAAAAAACAAAATTTTGGCTTTGTACAGCTAAGTGAAGTTTGACTTTGACCTTTGACCTGTGGGTTAGAGTGCATTGCTCTAATTTCAGATTCACAGTACTTTAGGTCGTGGTCCACATCTCCCTGGTTCCATCCAGCATGGCCAGCCTAAATTCTTATTACCCTTGGGCCTGTGTTTTTCTTCTGGAACTCTGAACTTGACCCTCTGACACTCAGGCAAATCACAGGGACAGACTCCTCTCTCTTCTCATTCTGGGGTTGCATTTCTTTCAATCTGTATCAGAAAATTTCCAGTGCAAAACTGTGGTTAGCACCAAAGAGTAAATAGCCACATTTGGATTTAGTTGGGTGATGGATGTGTCTACATTCATGAATGGTCTATGGGAATCGGGTAGGTTTGAGCCGACAATCCCATCTTTCCTTCCTCATGATTATTGATGTAATTTTTCACTAGTGAAGTGTTTAGTCTTATTCACTTATATGAAAATTCCAGGGAAGAGGCCATCATATCACATTCTGCCAGAGTAAGGCCATGGACCCTACTGTCATCCTAGATCTGAATTTTAACTCTGTGACTTCGTAGCTGTGTGTTCTTGGGCAAATTACCCCATTCTCTCAGCCTCAGCTTTCTCAACTGTAAAATTAAAAATAATACCTGCCTCATTGGGTTTTTATGAAAAATAAAATGTCTATAAGTCTCTCAGGATAGTACCCCAAACATATAATTATATGCAATTATAATTTTCTGGTATTTTTATTTTTATCATATTATACATCCTTTAGGTTAGGCTAGTATATTTATTCTTTGAAAGCATCATATGCAGAGGGCAAGAAATATCATCCTTTTGAGTTTTAATGCTACTGCTGTGTTCTTCCATTACTGAAACTCTTTTTCAATATCTCTGGCTTAACTGTAGCACCTGCCACATTCATCTTGCCTGGAATTTGGATATGTGAGAGTAAGTCAGTATCCTGTGAGTAGCTCTGTAGGGCTGCTCTTCATCTTTTCTTAAACCTAGCACCAGGATTTTGGTGCCAAGCATGTGGCATCTCCTCAGAGACACCAGAAGGAGAAGTAGCTGAGAGGTTCTCATCAAATGTAAAAGAGCCAGACTCTGTAGAGCTGTGAAGATTTTGTGGTCGTGTTCTGGTGGGATAAGAGACCTCAGAAACCTAGCAGCACTTACCAAGAATGTTAGAGTACTCTCATGTCCTGCAGGAAATATAATGGCTGAACAGTATGAGTGGGAAGACCAGGCCCCAAGGTCACTATACTCCAGGGGCTGGTGTGACTACAGAGGGCTTTGCCCATGTGGCTTAATAACTGAGGACTCAGTATTTGTACCTGGCCCACAATTCTGGGGGCATGAATGTTAGTGGCCTTTGATGTTGCTGAAGCTGGGTTCCTTAGAAGGCCAGAAACTCAGAGGAAAGGCAGATGCTGTTACTGAAACACATCTATATCTTCCTCACATGCAGAGCATTTACTAAGAATGCCTTTAGAAGAATTATTGTTACCATGTTGCTACGGATGACTCACTTTCTTTAAGCACTGACAATGTTCAGTCTGTGTGTTAACTGCCTTACACGTACATGGACAGGGGTGACATGTACAAGTTGCACAGTCAATGTTGGCGAAGTCATAGCTTCAGGTATACCTTGTCCAAAACTATATATATTTTTTTAAGTAAAGGTTTTAACCAGAGATGATAATTTGGCTCTTTGCCCTGACATTTGAGACCTGAGATATTTTTCAAAGATATAACCAGGGTTAGAAGACTAGTTAAAAGCACAATTAATGCTAGGAAGAAAAAGATAGAAAAACACTACATTTGCCAATTGTTTTTGGTGACATATGTCTAATGGGCTCTCTTTAACCTTGATTTATTTTCTTTATTTATTTGATTTGCTTAAGGGTAGAGCATTTGACTGCATTTGATTTGCTTAAGGTCGAGTTCTTAACCTAACCAAAATTGAAAGACAAAAAACCCAAAACAACCCCTCCTCCAAAAATCACTGCAAGACACAGGATGAAGAAAATGATTTAAAAAAAAAAAATGGGCTTGGGGTGCCTGGGTGGCTCAGTGGTTTGGCCTCTGCCTTCGGCTCAGGTCATGATCCCAGCATCCTGGGATCGGGTCCTGCATTGGGCTCTCTGCTCAGTGGGGAGCCTGCTTCCCCCTCTCTCTCTGCCTGCCTCTCTGCCTACTTGTGATCTCTATCTGTCAAATAAATAAATAAAATCTTAAAAAAATGGGCTTGAAAATTTTTTTTCATTGTAAGAGAAATTTTAATGCATAAGAATTTGTCTTTTGCTTTGACTCATAATCTATTAACAATGAAAAAATATAAAGTGGTTATTACCTTGTATGTTCATAATAAAGAATTCAGAGGCTGCCAATGAGGGAGAATTAACTAGGTCAAACCATAAAGCAGTCATATGTTCTGCTTCCCAAAGTCCAGGAAATTTGAGAGAACTTCTTATAACAGCTTTCTGTTTTGTGGTCTTTCAACCTAACCTTAAATTACAACTCACAATAACATGGAAACTAAAGCAGGAGAGGGGGAGGAGGGTATGGGGAAATCAAGAAAAACAACAACAATATTTTTGCAATTCATACTATGGAAAATGATTTCATTAATATTCTGGAAAACTAAGAGAGAGTTTGAAAAATTAGTATTTTTTAATATTTCTCAAAATAAGTTTTACTTTATAGATTCAGTTATCATGGCATACTAGTTTTCCCACCATTGTTCTGACAAATTGCCACAAACTTAGTGGTTTAAAACAACAGAAATTTATCTTGTATTTTTGTGTATCAGAAGTCCAATGATGGTTTTACTAGGCTAAAATCAATTTGTCAGCAGCACTGCACTCTTTTCTGAAGGATCCAGGGGAGAGCCTTGTTTTCTCCAGCCCTTAGAAGATGTCTGCACTCATTGGCTCATGGCCCTCATCCTCCATATTCTAAGCCAGCAACAGAATGAGTCCTCCTCACAGTGTCTCATTCTTGCATTTGTTCTCCAGCCTCCATCTTTCACATTTAAAGGCTTTTGTGATTATGTTGGGACCACTCACATAATCTGAGATTATCTCCCTATTTTAAGGTTGGCTGACTAGGAAACTTGATTCAATTCCATCTGTTACCTCTATTCCCCATTGCTACATAACATAATGTATTCCTGGGTTCTGAAAATTAGGATGTGGACATTGTTAGGTGCTATTAGTCTACCTACCTCACATGGTATTGTTCAGATTTGTGTGATCTGTAATTAAAAATAGAACTACAAAACATAAATGTATTTCAGAAAACTTTAGGTATTTTTCCTTTTTCCAAGATTTTAGATGACATATGTGTTTGTGATGTTATTTATTTATTTATGATGTTTTGAGAGAAGTATATTATTTCAAAGGTTTTTCCACCTTTGACCCAGACTAACTATTCTATTCTGGTGGGTCTATAGAATAAAAGAACACTTTTTTCATTTGATTAGAATGATTAGAAAAACAGTTAGACATAATTAGGTCCTGGAGAAACTCATCTATAAACAGATACATATAAATATATATAAATACCCTATAGTGCAATTGCTAGGTCATAGGAGAACTTCCATGCTGTTTTCCTGAATGGCTGCACCAGCTTGCATTCCCACCAACATGTAGGGGGATTCCCCTTTCTCTGCATCTTCGCCAGCATCTGTCGTTTACTGACGTGTTAATTTTAGCCATTCTGACTGGTGTGAGGTGGTATCTCATTGTGCTTTTGATTTGTATTTCCCTGATGCCAAGTGATGCAGAACAAATTTTCATGTGTCTGTTGGCCATCTGGATATCTTCTTTGCAGAAATGTCTGTTCATGTCCTCTGCCCATTTCTTGACTGGATTATTTGTTCTTTGGGTGTGGAGTTTGCTAAGTTCTTTATAGATTTTGGATACGAGCCCTTTATCTGATATGTCGTTTGCAAATATCTTTTTCCATTCTGTCAATTGTCTTTTGGTTTTGTTGACTGTTTCCTTTGCTGTGCAAAAGCTTTTGAACTTGATGAAGTCCCAATAGTTCATTTTTGCCCTTGCTTCCCTTGCCTTTGGCGATGATTTAGGAAGAAGTTGCTGTGACTGAGGTCAAAGAGGTTGCTGCCTGTGTTCTCCTCAAGGATTTTGATGGATTCCTTTCTCACATTGAGGCCCTTCGTCCATTTTGAGTCTGTTTTCATGTGTGGTGTCAGGAAATAGTCCAGTTTCATTTTTTCTGCATGTGGCTGTCCAACTTTCCCAACACCATTTGTTTTTTTTTTTCCATTGGATATTCTTTCCTGCTTTGTCAAAGATTAGTTGACTGTAGGATTGAGGGTCTATTTCTGGGCTCTCTATTCTTTTCCATTGATCTATGTGTCTGTTTTTGTGCCAGTACCATACTGTCTTGATGATGACAGCTATGTAATAGAGCTTGAAGTCTGGAGTTGTGATGCCACCAACTTTGGCTTTCTTTTTCAACATTCCTCTGGCTATTCAAGGTCTTTTCTGGTTCCATATAAATTTTAGGATTATTTGTTCCATTTCTTTGAAAAAATGGATGGTATTTTGATAGAGATTGCATTAAATGTGTAGGTTGCTTTAGGTAGCATAGACATTTTCACAATATTTGTCTTTCAATCCATTAGCATGGAGCGTTTTTCCATTTTTTGTGTCTTTCTCAATTTCTTTCATGAGTGCTTTATAGTTTTCTGAACATAGATTCTTTGCCTCTCTGATTAGGTTTATTCCTAAATATGTTATGGTTTTGGGTGCAGTTGTAAATGGAATTGACTCCTTAATTTCTCTTTCTTCTGTCTTGTTGTTGGTGTAAAAAAATGCAACTGATTTTTGTGCATTGATTTTATATCCTGACAATTTACTGAATTCCTGTACGAGTTCTAGCAGATTTGGAATGAAGTCTTTTGGGGCATATAGTGTCATTATCATCTGAAAAGAGTGAGAGTTTGGCTTCTTTGTAGATTTGGATGCCTTTAATTTCTTTTTGTTGTCTGATTGCTGAGGCTAGGACTTCTAGTACTATGTTGAATAGCAGTGGTGATAATGGACATCCCTGCTGTGTCCCTGACCTTAGGGGAAAAGTTCTCAATCTTTCTGCATTGAGAATGATATTCACAGTGGGTTTTCATAGATGGCTTTAATGTTATTGAGGTATGTACTTTCTATCCCTGCACTTTGATCAAGAAACGATGCTGTACTTTGTCAAATGCTATTTCAGCAACTATTGACAGTATCATATGGTTCTTGTTCTTTCTTTTATTAATGTATTGTATAACATTGATTGATTTGCAGATGTAGAACCAACCTGCAGCCCAGGAATAAATCCCACTTGGTTGTGGTGAATAATCCTTTTAATGTACTGTTGGATCCTATTGGCTAGTATTTTGGTGAGAATGTTAGCATCTGTGTTCATCAAGGATATTGGTCTGTAATTCTCTTTTTTGATGGGGTATTTGGTTTTGGGATCAAGGTAATGCTGGCCTCCCTCATAAAATGAGTTTGGAAGTTTTCCTTCCATTTCTATTTTTTGGAACAGTTTCAGAATAGGAATTAATTCTTTAAATGCTTGGTAGAATTTCCCTGGGAAACCATCTGACACTGGGCTCTTGTTTGTTGGAAGAATTTTGATGACTGCTTCAATCTCCTTACTGGTTATGGGTCTGTTCAGGTTTTCTCTTTCTTCCTGGTTCAGTTGTGGTAGTTTATATGCCTCTAAGAATGCATCCATTTCTTCCAGATTGTCAAATTTGTTGGCATAGAGTTGCTTATAATATGTTCTTATAATTCTTTGTATTTCTTTGGTGTTGGTTGTGATGTCTCCTCTTTCATTCATAATTTTATTTATTTACTTACTTTTATTTACTTTCTACTATATATTTATTTACTTTCTCTTTTCTTTTTGATAAGTGTGGCCAGGGGTTTATCAATCTTGTTAATTCTTTCAAACAACCAGCTCCTAGTTTCATTGACTTGTTCTATTGTTTTTTTTTTGTTGTTGTTGTTGTTTGTTTGTTTGTTTCCATTTCATTGATTTCTGCTCTGATCTTTATTTCTCTTCTCCTGCTGGGTTTAGGCTTTCTTTACTGTTCCTTCTCCTGCTCTGTTAGGTGTAGGGTTAGGTTGTGTACTTGAGACCTTTCTTATTTCTTAAGAAAGGCTTGTATTGCTATATATTTTCTTCTCAGGACTGCCTTTGCTGTGTCCCACAGATTTTGAACCATTGTGTTTTCATTTTCGTTTGTTTCCATGAATTTTTTCAATTCTTCTTTAATTTCTTGGTTGACCCATTCATTCTTTAGAAGGATGCTGTTTAGTCTCCACATATTTGGGTTCTTTCCAAATTTCCTCTTGTGATTGAGTTCTAGCTTCAGAGCATTGTGGTCTGAAAATATGCAGGGAATAATTCCAATCTTTTGATACTGGTTGAGACTTACTTTATGACCCAGGATGTGATCTATTCTGGAGAATGTTCCATGTGCACTGGAGAAGAATGTGTATTCTGTTGCTTTGGGATAGAATGTTCTGAATATATCTGTGATGTCCATCTGGTTCAGTGTGTCATTTAAGGCCTTTATTTCCTCGTTGATCTTTTGCTTGGATGATCTGTCCATTTCAGTAAGGGGGGTGTTAAAGTCCCCTATTTTTACTGTATTATTGTCAATGTGTTTCTTTGATTTTGTTACTAATTGGTTTATGTAGCTGTCTGCTCCCATGTTAGGTGCATAGATATTTAAAATTGTTAGAGCTTCTTGTGGCACAGACCCTTTGAGTGTGATATAGTGTCCTTTCTTATCTTTTATTGTAGTCTTTGTCTTAAAATCTAATTGATCTGATATAAGGATTGCCACCCCAGCTTTCTTTTGATGTCTATTAGCAAGGTAAATTGTTTTCCACCCCCTCACTTTAAATCTGGAGGTATCTTTGGCTCTAAAATAAGTTTCTTGTAGACAGCATACTGATTTTTTTTTAAATCCATTCTGATACCCTGCGTCTTTTGATTGGGACATTTAGCCCATTTACATTCAGGGTAACTATTGAGAGATATGAATTTGGTGTCATTGTATTGACTTTAAGGTGACTGTTAGTGTATATTGTCTCTGTACCTTTCTGGTCTACTACTTTTAGGCTCTCTCTTTGCTTAGAGGACCCCTTTCAATATTTCCTGTAGAGCTGGTTTGGTGTTTACAATTTTTTTTTTTAGTTTTTGTTTGTCTTGGAAGCTTTTTATCTCTCCTTCTATTTTCAATGATAGCCTAGCTGGATATAGTATTCTTGGCTGCATGTTTTTCTCATTTAGTGCTCTGAATATGTCATACCAGCTCTTTCTGGCCTGCCAGGTCTCTGTGGATAAGTCTTCTGCCATTCTAATATTTTTACCATTGTATGTTACAGATTTTTTTTTTCTTCTTCTTTTTTTTAAGATTATTTATTTATTTATTTGACAGATATCACAAGTAGGCAAAGAGGCAGGTAGAGAGAGAGGAGGAGGCAGGTTCCCTGCAGATGTGGGGATGTGGGGGTTCAATCCCAGGACCCTGGGATCATGACTTGCGCTGAAGGCAGAGGCTTTAACCCACTGAGCCACCCAGGCGCCCCTGTTACAGACTTCTTGTCCCAGGCTGCTTTCAGGATTTTCTCTTTGACACTAAGACTTCTAAGTTTTACTATTAGTTGACAGCTGTGGATCTATTCTTATACATTTTGATGGTGGTTCTCTGTGCCTCCTGTATTTTGATGCTTGTTCCGTTTGCCATATGAGGCAAATTCTCTACAGTAATTCTCTCCAATATACCTTCTGTCCCTCTCTTTCTTTCTTCTTCTTCTGGAATCCCAATTATTCTAATATTGTTTCATCTAATGGTATCACTTATCTCTCGAATTCTCACATTGTGGTTCAGCAGTTGCTTGTCTCTCTTTTGCTCAGCTTCTTTATTCTCCATCATTTGACCTTCCATATCACTAATTCTCTCTTCTGCCTCATTTATCCTAGCAGTAAGAGCCTCCATTTTTTATTGTACCTCATTGATAGCTTTTTAAATTTCACCTTTGTTAGATTTTAGTTCTTTTATTTCTCCAGAAAGGGCTTTTATTTCTCCAGATAGGGTTTCTCTAATATCTTCCTTTTTCAAGCCCAGTTAGCACCTTGAGAATCATCATTCTGAACTCTAGATCTGACATATTACCAATGTCTGTATTGATTAGGTCCCTAGACTTTGATACAGCCTTTTTTTTTTTTTTGGTGGTGAGTTTTTCCACCTTGTCATTCTATCCAGTTAAGAATATATGAATGAGAGAATAAAATACTAAAAGGGTGGCAAATACTCCAGAAAAAATGTGTATTAACCAAATCAGAAGAGATCACAAATCATGGGGGGAAGAAACAGGATTAAAAGAATTTCAAAATAATTTTTTAAAGAGATAAAGGAAAATATAGATGTTAGACTGATGAATAGAATGAACCACACACTTAATTTTGAGAGTACTTTGGTCTCTTAAAAGAAACTACCTCCCAAAATTTTAAAGAAAGAAAAACGTGTCTATACACACACAGACACAGACACACACAGACACACACAGACACACACACACAATAAGGATAAACATAATGAAGGAATGTAATATGACTGTAAAGATCAAAATTTTTAAAAAATTCTAAAAAAGGAGTTGATAAGATAAGTTCATTGAGAAAAGAAAGAAAAAGAAAGTAGAGAGAATTTGCTCAGGCTGGAGACTAGAACAAATCCCTGTGCTAGATTAAGGGTATATTTTGATCTATTAGAAGAAGTTGTATTTCAAAATTTTTTAGATTAAAAAACCCTATGTGTATACAAAAAATAGATACAATGAAGGATAAAATATGAGTATAATAATGAAGGTTCAAAAAGATTTGCCTTTTAATGAAAGGTATTGTTAAGATAAACTAGTTTAAAAAGTTAATAGAGGAAAGAATAAGAGTTAAAAAATAGAATAGGAAAAAAATAAAATTAACAAGAATTAATTAACTTTGCAAAAGTAAGGAATCAAGGGGAGAAAGCCATGAATTCCATACTTTGCTTTCTCTTCCTCTGGAACTCTGCCCTTCTCCTTGATAAGTGAGCTTGGACTTGGCTGGATGTTCTTGCTGATCTTCTGGGGGAGAGGCCTGTTGTAGTTATTCTCAAGTGTCTTTGCCTGAGGTGGAATTGCATTGCCCTTGCCAGGTGCTGGGCTAAGTAATCTGCTCTGGTTTGCTCTCAGGAGCTTTTGTTCCCTGACCACTTTCCATAGTGTTCTGGAGTATGGGAATGAAAATAATGGCCTCCCAATCTCCAGTCCAGAGGAGCAGAGAGCTCGGGACCCAACTCCTTGGTGCGCCTTCAGAGAAAAGTGCTTAATCACTCCCATCTCCCTGGCCTCTGGCTGTGTGCTGAGCTCACCCGGCCTGTAACTGAGCATCTCTGTCTCTGGCACACAGTGCCACCTGGAGTCTCCAAACACAACAGATCCCTGCTGCTCTTCCAGGGAGGTCTCCCCAGATCTGCCACTTTTGGGGTCCCTGCTCCAAGAGCAGTGGTCTGATTGTGGCATGGATCACAGTTTAAGGTAACCTTGAGCTGAGAGCTCACCCCTCAGTTCCATCTCTTTCACTGGCTTCCTTGCTCTAAAACCTGTGAGCTCTGTGATACTCAGACATCTCTGATCCTTCTGTGACCCTGCAGGACCCGAGACCACGCTGTCCCCATGAGGGCTCCACTGTTGCTTAGCCTCTGAAGCGATGTCCCTTGTTGGGCACAGCAAAGATGGTGCTGGCCTGCCTTCTCTTCCGGCTAGAAAAGGCGCCACCGTGGCAGTATTGGCGCCAACGTGGCGGTTTCGGTTCCGCATATCTCTGATATTTCCTCCTCTCGCCCAACACACCCTACCCAGTTACTGACTACGTAACCAAACCCCATAGGCTCTCTCCCCGCTGACCTCATTTCCCATCCCCTACCCAATATAAGCTGCAACCCCGCTCAATAAAGTGAGATCCTGCTTCGACAGATCCCCCGAGCCTGGTGTCGTCCGTTGGTGCGTCCGGGTTCACGACACTCGCCATCCCGCTCAGCCCCGGGAAGGGGCCTCCGGCTGGTCCGGTCGCCTCCACCCCTCCGAGGGAACCCCAACAGCTGGTGCCCCGTGTGAGGACCCTCTCCTCGTTCTTCTCGCTGACGGGCCAATCGGTCTTCGGGTGAGTGTACCCCCATAAATTATGGGGCAGTCATCTTCCAAAAGTGACCCTGCCCTCGAATCCCTGCGTTTCCTTTTGAGAAGCCGCGGTCTTTCCCTCACCGATTCCCAAGCCCTTAAGACATGGGAGGCCTTTGTTAAGGTGGCTCCTTGGCTTCCGGAAGGTAACCTTTTCGATTGGGACACGTGGGATCGTATTGAACAGCTAATCCATAAAGCCCACGTAAACAGGGGGGAGATACCTCCTTTGGGTCACTAAAGAGTTGCTTTCCACCCAGACCCCCAAAGGGGCTTAAGGAGTCACCTTGCCCCCCGAAATCTTGCACCCCTCCCCCTTTCCAATCTGAGGCAACCAAACTCCCTTCTGGGACGCCCACTCCGACTATATCAGACAAGCCACAAGAGAAGTCTCCCACTCCCGCCTCAAACATTCCTGACGGCCCCTCCGCTAGACCCAAAAAACTCTATCCCCCTCTAAATCCTTTTGATGAAGCCCCTTGGTCCCCAGATCTCCAACCCAAACCTCGAAGTAAGAGCCCCCCCGTGCGACCCCCCTCCACTAACCCCTTTAATGTTAACCCAGGGGGTAACTGTCCAGCTCCATGGTACCCATGGGAGCCTGGGGACCTTAAGGAGCTTAAAAAGGCAGTGTTTTTGGACAGGCTTTAATGGTCTACTCCCCTTTGTCCTCCCCTTCCTGGGACCCATCTTAACCCTACTCCTCCTAGTTTCCTTTGGCCCCTGCATTATAAACAAGTTGGCCCAATTCGTGCAAAAGAGGATGGAAGCCATTCAATTAATGAATGTCCAAGTACATTATCAGATATTGGCCGCCCATGATGAAGACACCTACTAATAGCGCCAACGACCTTTATTGGCCAATGACGGGTAAGACCCCATGAAGACCAGGGCAACCTAAGACAGGCCTTAGAGGAAAGTTCCCCTTGTAGCTGCATGATATTCAATGACAGGTAAGACCAATGGGAGGGACAGAACAACCTAAGACAGAGGACATACCTTTGCTGTATGACCCTCAATGACAGGTAAGTCTGTTACCTCACCACTGGCAACCTAAGACAGAAGTCATGCCTACAAAAACAAAAGGGGGAAATGTTGGGCACAGCAAAGATGGTGCTGGCCTGCCTTCTCTTCCGGCTAGAAAAGGCGCCACCGTGGCAGTATTGGCGCCAACGTGGCGGTTTCGGTTCCGCATATCTCTGATATTTCCTCCTCTCGCCCAACACACCCTACCCAGTTACTGACTACGTAACCAAACCCCATAGGCTCTCTCCCCGCTGACCTCATTTCCCATCCCCTACCCAATATAAGCTGCAACCCCGCTCAATAAAGTGAGATCCTGCTTCGACAGATCCCCCGAGCCTGGTGTCGTCCGTTGGTGCGTCCGGGTTCGCGACACTCGCCATCCCGCTCAGCCCCGGGAAGGGGCCTCCGGCTGGTCCGGTCGCCTCCACCCCTCTGAGGGAACCCCAACAGTCCCTCAGTTCAGATTTTGTGCTCCATTGCTTTGCCGGGAACCAGCCCCTCCCCCCGCGGTCTATCTTCTCATTGCTTTGGATTTATTTCTCCACAGGTCCTATCTTTCAGAAGGTGGTCAATTTTCTGTTTCTAGAATTGCTGCTCTTCTTCTCTTTGATCCCCTGTTGGATTTTTAGGTGTTCAGAATGGTTTGATAAACTATCTAGCTGATCTCCTGCTACCTGATGTCATCTCAGCCTGCTATTCCTCTGCCATCTTGACTCTTCTCAAAGCTTTTTATCTCTCCTTCTATTCTCAATGACAGTCTAGTTGGATATTTTTCCCCATTTAATGCTCTGAATATATCATGCCAGTCCTTTCTGGCCTTCCAGGTGTCTGTGCTGCTAATCTAATGTTTCCACCTTTGTATTGTTAGGTCCGTTATTAAATGAAATGAGACTGAGACAAAGTGAAAGTTATTTAAAGCTTTATTTTATGCCAAGTGTTAGAAATCAGACTGATCAGCCAGGGGAACAAGACTGAAACAAAGTTAAAGTTATGCAAAGCTCTATTCTATGCCAAGCATTAGAAATCAGACAGACCAGCCAGGGCCGTCTCCAAAGAGAGTGACCACCCCCAGCTTACAGACTCAAGAATTGACTGACTGACCAGTCAGGGACTTCTCCAAAGACAGCGACCCCTCCCAATCTTACAGGCTACTTTTTATTGGGTGAAACTGCAGCCCGTATCTTGGTATCTCAACCCACCAGGTTTGTGTGTCTCTTGTTGATTGGCTAGTTTCATCCAGTCTGGTGATGTGTTATTCAAGATTACTCCATACTAGGACAATTACAAACAGTGCTTTCTGGGAAGGCTTAGTCAGTTAACATATTCAGTGTGAATAATAGGACTGTCGTTTTTTCCAAGATGGAGTCATTTAGGTTTGGCAAGACCTTCTCACTGTTACAAACAGTACTTCATACTGATTAGATGTCTCCATTTGTCCTGACTTGTCCTTGTATTCTGGGCTATTATCAGGAACTAGCTGACTACATTTTACTGGTTTCCTAGACTTGTTTCTAAGTAACTTTCCCTGGGGGGTGGGGAGAGTCAATTTAAGTTTACTGCACAAACAACAAAATGACTATTTACCCAAAATGGAGTCACTCTGGATAAATAGGTCTTTACAGTATGTTACAGACTTCTTGTCCTGAGCTGCTTTCAGGATTTTCTCTTTATCTCTGAGACTTGTAAATTTTATTATCAGATGATGGGGTGCTGACCTATTTTTATTGATTTTGAATGGAGTCCCCTGTGCCTCCTGGATTTTGATGCCTGTATCCTTCCCCAAATTAGGGAAGTTCTCCCCTATAATTTTCTCTAATATACCTACCCCCCTTTTTTTCTGCCTCTGGTATTCTAATTATTCTAATATTGTTTCATCTTATGATATCACTTATCCCTCAAATTCTCCCCTTTCAATCCAGTAGTTGTTTATCTCTCTTTTTCTCACCTTCTTTATTCTGTCATTTGGTTTTCCATACCACTAATTCTCTTCTCTTCCTCATTTATCCTAGCAGTTAGAGCTTCCATTTTTGATTACACCTCATTAATAGCCTTTTTCATTTTGACTTGGTTATATTTTAGTTTTTTATTTCTCCAGAAAGGGATTCTCTAGTATCTTCTATGCTTTTTTCAAGCCTAGCTAGTATCTTTATAATTGTCATTCCTAAATCTAGTTCTGACATCTTCCTAATGTTTGTATTGATTAGGTCCCTTTTTTCCCTTTTTGTCATTTTGTCCAGAGAGTAATAAATGAATGAAAGAACAAATGCTCAAAGGTTAATAATGACCCCAGAAAAATATGCACTAAACAAATCATAGGAGACCTTCCAGAATGTAGTTGCTTTTCTGTTCATAGAATTTCTGCTCTCCTTTTCTTTGATCTCCTATTGAGTTTGTTGGTATTCAGAATGGTTTGATAATTATCTAGTTGGATTCCTGGGACCAGAGAAAATTTAGCTCTCCTACTCCCCTGCCATATTGCTCTTCTCTGTCATCTTTTCTGAGGTATAATGGACAAGCTGTAAGTTATTTAAGTGCACAACATGAGGGTATGTATACATATACATTATGAAAGAATCCCTCCCCCATCAAGTTAACACTTCCATCACCTCACCATACCTCACACATTTACTTTTCTTGCGTGAGAACATTTAAGTTCTAATTTCTTCACAAATTTCAGTTATGCAATACAGTGTTACCCACTGTAGTTACCATGTTACACATTAGATCCTCAGAACTTTGTCTTATTACTGAAAGTTTGTATCTTTTTACCAAACTGTCCCCCCCCCATCCCTAGCGATCACCAACCTACTGTTTCTATGAATTTAACTTGAAAAAATTTAACATTATTATTTTTAGATTCCACATATAAGTGCTACCATGCAGTATTTGTCTTTCTTTGTCTGGCTTATTTCCCTTAGCATGACACCCTCCTTGTCTTAAGTATCAGGATTCTTTTTGTTTTCTAGGGCTAAATTTTATATATATATAAAATTTATATATAAATATTTAAATATAAATAAATAATAATACTGTTTAAAATATAAAAATAATATATAATATAATATAGTAAATACATAAATAAATAATATTATATATATATATAATTTATTCATCCACTGATGACATTTATGTCATTTCCATTGCTTGGCCATTGTGAATAATGCTGCAATGAACATTGGAATAAAGCTATCCCTTCAATATAATGGTCTCATTTCCTTTGGATATAGACTTAGAAATGGTACTGCTGGATCATATAATAGTTTTATTTTTAATTTCTTGAGGAAACTTCATACTTTCCATAGTGGTCATACCAGTTTACATTTCCAGCTACAATATACAAGGATTCTATTTTCTTTTATCCTTATTTGCATTTGTTATTTTGAATCTTTTTGTTAATAAACATCATAATATAGCATAATCATCTCATTTGGCTTTTGATTTTTATGCCCTTGATTATTAGTGATGTTGAGCACCTTCTCATGTACCTGTTGGCAACTGTATATGTCTTTCAGAAAAATGTCTATTCGGGTCATTTGTACATCTGTAATAAGGCTGTTATCTTTGCTATCGAGTAAGTAAGCACTCTACATATTTTGAGTATTAATTCCTTATAAAATATATGATTTGCACATATTTTCTCTTTTTTCATGTGTTATATTTTTATTTTGTTGATTGTTTCCTTTGTAATGTGGAAATTTTTTAGTTTGATGTATCCTCTCTCATTTTTTTTTGCTTTTGCTGCCTTTGTTTTTGGCGTCAAATCCAGTAAATCATCCCCAAGACTGATTTCAAGGAGCTTACCCACTATGTGTTCTTTAGAAGTTTTAAGGTTTTAGCTCTTATGTTCTAGTGTTTAATCAATTTTGAGTCTATTTTTGTATTGGTGTAAGATAGGGTTCCATTCTCATTTTTTTGCATGTGGCTGTCCAGATTTCCCAGTATAATTTATTAAAGAGACTATTTTTCCCCATTGTGTATTCTTGGATCCTTATAAATTACTTGAATATATATGCATGGATTTATTTCTGGGTTCATTATTTTGTTCCATTGATTTATATTTCTGTTTTTATGCCAATACTATACTACACTACTTTAATTACTATAGTTACTATAGAGTGCAATGCGTCTACCTTTGTTCTTCTTTCTCAAGGGTGTTACAACTACTTTGGGTCTTTTGTGGTTCCAAACCCATTTTTGGATGTTTTTCTATTTCTGTGAAAAATGTCATTGGAATTTTGATCAGAATTGCATTGAACGTGTAGATTGCTTTGGGTAGTATGGGTATTTTAACATTGGTTTTGTAACCTGCAACTTTACTGGGTTTGTTTATTACATAATTTTCTTTTTCTGGTGACATTTTAGGATTTTCTCTATATAATATCATCTCACCTGCAAACATCTCACCTGTTAATTAATAATATCATCTCACCTGTTAATTTATTTTACTCCCTTTTTAAAATCATTTGGATGCTTTTAATTTCTTTTTCTTGCTTAGTTGCTTTTGCTGGAACTTCCAGTACTATGTTGAAAAAAAGTGATGAGAGTGGGCAACCTTATCTTTTTTCTGATCTTAAAGGAAAAGCTTTCAGCTTTTTACCATCAAGTATCATGTTCATTGTGGGCTTGTTATTATGGCCTTTATCATGTTGAAGTACATTCCTTCTATACCCTATTTGTTGAGAATTTTTATTATAAAGGATGCTGAATTTTGTCAAATGCTTTCTGTCTTCTATTGATCATGTGATTTTCATCCTCTAATTTGCTAATGTGGTATATCACATTTATTTATTTTTTATTTTTTTTTAAAGATTTTATTTATTCATTTGACAGAGGGAGAGAGATCACAAGTAGGCAAAGAGGCAGGCGGAGAGAGAGGAGGAAGCAGGCTCCCTGCCGAGCAGAGAGCCCGATGTGGGGCTCGATCCCAGGACCCTGGGATCATGACCTGAGCCGAAGGCAGAGGCCTAACACACTGAGCCACCCAGGCGCCCCTATCACATTTATTGATTTAAGTATATTCAACCATCCTTGTATCTCAGGAATAAATTCTATTTGATCATGGTGTTTGATCCTCTTATATATATTTCAACATTATAAACTGTTGAATTTGATTTCTTAATATTTCTTTGAGGATTTTTGCATCTGTGTTTATCAAAGATATTGGTATTCAAATTTATTTTCTTGTAGTGGGTCAAAATAATTTTTAGTCTTTTTCTTCCTATTCATTTATTAATTCATCTAACATTTATTGGATATGTACTGTGTGCCAGGCATTATATCACCATGGGTACTAAGGGAAAAAAATGAATAGGATGAAACCTTTTCTTCATGTAAAGAACACTGCTTATTGATGAAAAGGGAAGAGACAGACACATACATATATTTATTCCTTCAATCAGGCAATAAATACTTGTTGAACCCTTATTATATGCTGTTAGGGATATGACAGAGAACAAAAAAGTTAATTTTTATTTTTGCCTTCATAGAACTTATGTACTAGGTGGAAACAGCAATATGATGCCACAAGCCACCACCAGGTTTCATGCTTCTGTCAGGAAAGGTTTCACAGGGAAAGAGACATCTCAATTACTACTTAAATGATTGGTAGATCTATTTCCTATCTCTCTATATTTGCCCATTCTGGACATTTTTTATTAATAGAATTAAATAATATGTAGTCTTCTGTGACTGGCTTCTTATATGAAACATACTGTTTTTGATGTCATAGCATGTATCAATGCTTCATTCCTTTTTATAGCTGAATAATATTATATAGATCATTGTAATTTTATTTGTCCATTCATCAGTTAATGAGCATTAAGGTTGGTTCTACATTTTGGCTATTATGACCACTGCTACTTTAAACATTCCTGTACAACTTTTTATGTGGATATATGTTTCCCATTCTTGGTGTATAACAAGCAGTGGAATTGCTGGCTCATATGGCGATTCTATGTTTGACATTTTGAGGAACTGCAAGACTGTTTTCCAAACATAACTGTTTTAGAGAGTGGTCAGTTTAAATCTTTTGCCATTTTTAAACTGGTTGTCTAACCTTTTTTCACTTTTTTCACTGTGTTTTTGTGTGAAAATATATATTCTCACACACAAAGATTCAAACTGACCACTCTCTAAAGCAGTTATGTTTGGAAAACGTATGTATGGGATATATCCCATACATTTATATACACATGCAGACACACGCATACACACACACATATACTAGATACATATCCTTTATCAGATATATTTTTGTAAATCTCTTTTCTCAGTCTGTGGGTTGTCTTTTCACTTTCCTGGTGGTGTCTTTTGAATTTGTTGATTTTCATCAAGTCCAGTTTACCTATTTTCTCTTTCACCAGTTTTGCTTTTGATGTCATACCTAAGAAATTACTGCCTGATCCAAGATTATGAAGATTTTCTTCTATGTTTTCTTTTAACAGTTTTATGGCATAAGTTGTTATAATTAGGTCTATGTTCTCGTGAGTGACTGTTTTGCATATGGTATGAGATATGTCCTGTTATTTTATACTTATAATTTTTCACCTTCTAACATACTACATAATCTATTTGTGTATCATGTTTACTGTGTTTTTACCTGTTTGGATATATGCTTTACAACGGTTAAGTGATTTTTTCTCTTTCTTATTGTTATACGGCCAGAACAAGTGTGTGCTCAATGGACGTCTATTTAAAGACTAGTGAAGTGGTGCCTGGGTGGCCCAGTCATTAAGCGTCTGCCTTTGGCTCTGGTCATGACCCCAGCGTACTGGGATGGAGCCCTCATCAGGTTCTCTGCTCAGTGGGAAGCCTACTTCTCCCTCTCCCACTCTGCCTGCTTGTGTTCCCTCTCTTGCTGTCTCTCCCTCTAGCAAATAAATAAAGTCTTAAAAAGTAGACTAGTGAAGATCCTACTGTAGTTAACAACATGATATTTTAGAAGAAGGGCTAGTAATTGTGCTAGAAAGGATAGCCTGGCTGTAGTAAAAAATTCATATTAACATTACTTGTTGCAATTTAAAAGGATTTATCTCATCCTAGAAACCAGTACAGACAAAGCCTCAGTGGAAGCCCAGATTTTTGGTGAATAAGATTGTTTGGGTTCAGGCTTTTGGTTTGTGGATTCCTTGTACCATATTTGTTTAAGATTTTTGTTATTTGAATTTTTATGGATTCATTAATAAATAAATATGGATGGAGAGAGTAAGAGTATATATCTTATAGTTTGCTGGAAATTCTGGTGATTGGCAGCAACTTTAAATATAACTGACAACCATAGAACCTTGAAAAGTGCATTTTCCAAAAGGTTAATTTGGAGTTTTCCCAAAAGCATAACTTGCAAATTTTCAGTGTCCAGAGATGAAGGACAATTAACAATTAATAGTTAATCAATCAATGACATATAATGATTTTTTCTTATGTGTGAAAGTGTTAAGTTAGAGGCTTCTTGGGATTCAGAAGTGAGTGATACATGTTCTCTGACCTCAAGTAGCTCACAGTCCCTAGAGACAAATATGTAGCACAGTACAGGGCAGAGCTTGCTTATGCCATAGAGGAGATATAAAGTCTATGTGGGATTTATAAGAAAAAGAAATAAAGTTTGGGAAGAAACTGGAGAAAGTTTTATGGAAAGTGTTTACCTGAGATGGACTTTGGAGAAAGGGTAGAGTCACCTGGAAGAAGTTGTGAGGGTGGATGTCATATGAGCCAGGGTGGAAATCAGGAAAAAGGCAAGGCCAGCCCTAAGAACTGTGAACTGTGCAAGGGAGTGGTGAAGGAGGACAGCAGGAAAAGAGGTTATGGGGGTGAATAAATATGTCAAGTGAATATATGGGCCTAGGTACAATCTAATAGCAGCAACAAGGTGATTCCAACAGATAATTCCATCACTATTCATTAATTGTATTGACTGGCTTATTGGAATCTGCATACAGTACCCCTGGAGACTCTTAATTTATTTGTGATATGGTTGTATGCTGGAATTCCTACAAAGAAGCTGAAGCTGTGGCCAGAAAAATTCAGTTGGGTGGCTTTAACTTGGGGTTCTTATATTGCACAGAAATGTTGAAAGTATTTGTGTATCTGTGTATGTCTGAGATGAGTGTGTATATGTGTGTGTGTGTGTATGTGTGTATGTGATTGCTTGAAGATAGCTAGGCATTGCAACCTGCTAATAATAACCTAAATACTTAGCAGAAGGTTAAGAGTTTTCTAGGAAGTTGGAATTTCTTGGGTGACTTTGGAAAACTGTTGGAAAGAATATGTCATGTGGGACCTTCAAGATGTTTCATGACAAGAAACTTTGGCCAGGGTTTTGCAGATGATGAAACCAACATTTGGCTAAAGATACCACATTTCCAGAGATGTCTGTTGCCCCAAATCTTCCTGTCCACAGGGCTTTTTGACTCCCTCTAGACAGGACCTGACCACTAGTTCATGTTGTGCAGAAAGCAGTGACTATTGGAAAGTGTGTAGGGTGGGACTCAATACAATTTGAATCCCTGTATTGAGTCAATTTTAATTCCTAGACAGTCTCACTCTTCCATCTCAGGGAGATTCTTTTGCTTGTTGTAATAAAGGGACTAATCTAGAGGCGGAAGGAATGACAGGAAGATTTCTGACAGCAATGGAGATAGAAAATTCAACTCTGAGAGATGATTGAATAGAAAGGGAGAACCAGTGACAGAAGGGCAGACCCCAGGCTTAGGTGAGGGCCTGGAAGGAAAGTGCCTTGCAAAAGGAAAAAGGGGAACTTTGCCCTGGGGAAGGACTATGGACAGCATCCAGGGAGACCCAGGCAGATGAGTGGAGCCCTCCTCCTACAATGCCATCCTCAATTTCCCTGCCTCCAAGATGAATGAATTGGATTGCATCACTTTTCACCCCCAACATTCTGAAATTCAGTAATTACACATTGTGTTGAGATTCAAGCCAAGCAGAGCATGTCTCTGTGCTCAGTAGCAGGGCAGACACAAAAGGTTTGGCTGTGTTGTGATGGTATCCCCAGTGCTGGACAGACGAGTGCTTCTCTGCACGATCGGGGGTTGCTTTTTCTTTTTCTTTCTTTTTTTTTTTTTAATTGTGTTATGTTAGTCACCATACAATACATCATTAGTTTTTTATGTAGTGTTCTATGATTCACCATTCACATATAATACCCAGTGCTCCATGCAATACATGCTCTCCTTAATATCCATCATCAGGAGCACCCATCCCCTCAATCCCATCCCTTCCAAAACCCTCAGTTTGTTTTTCAGAGTCCACAGTCTCTCATGGTTCCTCTCCCCCTCCGATTCTCCCCTTTCACTTTTCCTTTCTTTCTCCTAATGTCCTCCATGTTATTATTTATGTTCCACAAGTAAGTGAAACCATATGATAATTGACTTTCTCTGCTTGACTTATTTCAATCAGCGTAATCTCCTCCAGTCCCATCCACACTGATGCAAAAGTTGGGTATTCATCCTTTCTGATGGCTGAGTAATATTCCATTGTATATATGGATCACATTTTCTTTATCCATTCATCATCTTCTTTATCCATCCATTGAAGGGCATCTTGGTTCTTTCCACAGTTTGGTTATTGTGTACATTGCTGCTATGAATATTGGGGTACAGATGGCCCTTCTTTTCACTACATCTGTATCTTTGGAGTAAATACCCAGTAGTGCAATTGCCAGGTCATAGGGTAGCTCTATTTTTAATTTTTTGAGGAATCTCCACACTGTTTTACAAAGTGGCTGCATAAACTTGCATTCTCACCAACAGTGTAAGAGGGGTCCTCTTTCTCCAAAGCCTCTCCAAAAATTGTTGTTTATTTCATTGTTAATCTTTGCCATTCTAACTGGTGTAAGGTGGTTTATCAATGTGGTTTTGATTTGAATTTCACTGATGGCTAATGATGAATATTATTTCATGTGTTTGCTAGCCATTTATATGTCTTCATTGAAGAAGTGTCTGTTCGTTTCTTCTGCCCATTTTTTTGACTTGATTATTTGTTTTTTGGATGTTGAGTTTGAGAAATTCTTTTTAGTAATCTTGGATATCAGCCCCTTGTCTTTAGTGTCATTTGGGAATATCTTCTCCCATTCCATGGGTTGCCTCTTTGTTTTGTTGACTGTTTCCTTTGATTTGCAGAAGCTTTTGATCTTGATGAAGTCCCAAAAGTTCATTTTTGCTTTTGTTTTCCTTGCCTTTGGAGATGCGTGTTGAAAGAAGTTGCTGTGACTGATATTAAAGAAGTTACTATGTTCTTCTCTAGGATTTTTATGGATTCCTGTTTCATGTTGAGGTCTTTCATCCATTTTGAGTTTATCTTTGTGTATGGTGTAAAAGAATGGTTGAGTGTCATTCTTCTGTACATAGCTGTCCAATTTTCCCAGCACCATTTATTGATGAGACTATTTTTTCCCCCACTGGATATTTTTTCCGGCTTTGTTGAAGATAATTTTACCATAGATTTGAGGGTCCATAGCTGGGCTCTTTACTCTGTTCCTTTGGTCTATGTGTCTGTTTCTGTGTGTGTGGATGGCTCTTAGTTTAAAAAGCCTTCTTCAGATTCCCAGATTTTTCTTCGAAGGGCTCCCTCTGTTTCCCAGTAACTTCACTTCTAAAGGATAGCTAAGGGGGAAGCTTTACTTTTTTTTTAATTTTTAATTTTTTATAAACATGTATTTTTATCCCCAGGGGTACAGGTCTGTGAATCACCAGGTTTACACACTTCACAGCACTCACCAAAGCACATACCCTCCCCAATGTCCATAATCCGTCCCCCTTCTCCCAACCTCCCTCCCCCCAGCAGCCCTCAGTTTGTTTTGTGAGATTAAGAGTCACTTAAGGTTTGTCTCCCTCCCAATTCCATCTTGTTTCATTGATTCTTCTTCTACCCACTTACGCCCCCATGTGGCATCACCACTTCCTCATATCAGGGAGATCATATGATAGTTGTCTTTCTCTGCTTGACTTATTTCACTAAGCATGATACGCTCTAGTTCCATCCATGTTGTCGCAAACGGCAAGATTTCATTTCTTTTGATGGCTGCATAGTATTTCATTGTGTATATATTCCACATCTTCTTGATACATTCATCTGTTGATGGACATCTAGGTTCTTTCCATAGTTTGGTTATTGTGGACATTGCTGCTATAAACATTTGGGTGCATGTGCCCCTTTGGGTCACTACATTTGTATCTTTAGGGTAAATACCCAGTAGTGCAATTGCTGGATCATAGGGCAGTTCTATTTTCAACATTTTGAGGAAACTCCATGCTGTTTTCCAGAGTGGCTGCACCAGCTTGCATTCCCACCAACAGTGTAAGAGGGTTCCCCTTTCTCCACATCCTTGCCAGCATCTGTCATTTCCTGACTTGTTGATTTTAGCCATTCTGACTGGTGTGAGGTGATATCTCATTGTGGTTTTGATTTGTATTTCCCTGATGCCGAGTGATATGGGGCACTTTTTCATGTGTCTGTTGGCCATCTGGATGTCTTCTTTGCAGAAATGTCTGTTCATGTCCTCTGTCCATTTCTTGATTGGATTATTTGTTCTTTGGGTGTTGAGTTTGCTAAGTTCTTTATAGATTTTGGACACTAGTCCTTCATCTGATATGCTGTTTGCGAATATCTTCTCCCATTCTGTAAGCTGTCTTTTGGTTTTGTTGACTGTTTCCTTTGCTGTGCAAAAGCTTTTGATCTTGATGAAATCCCAATAGTTCAATTTGCCCTTCCTTCCCTTGCCTTTGGCGATGTTCCTAGGAAGACGTGGCTGCAGCTGAGGTCGAAGAGGTTGCTGCCTGTATTCTCCTCAAGGATTTTGATGGATTCCTTTCGCACATTGAGGTCCTTCATCCATTTTGAGTCTATTTTCGTGTGTGGTGTAAGGAAATGGTCCAATTTCATTTTTCTGCATGGGGTTGTCCAATTGTCCCAAAACAATTTATTGAAGAGGCTGTCTTTTTTCCATTGGACATTCTTTCCTGCTTTGTCAAAGATTAGTTGACCATAGAGTTGAGGGTCTATTTCTGGGCTCTCTATTCTGTTCCATTGATTTATGTGTCTGTTTTTTTGCCTGTACCATGCTGTCTTGATGGTGACAGCTTTGTAATAGAGTTTGAAGTCCGGAATTGTGATGCCACCAACTTTGGCTTTCTTTTTCAATATCCCTTTGGTTATTTTAGGTCTTTTCTTGTTCCATATAAATTTTAGAACTATTTGTTCCATTTCTTTGAAAAAGATGGACGGTACTTTGATAGGAATTGCATTAAATGTGTAGATTGCTTTAGGTAGCATAGACATTTTCACAATATTTATTCTTCCAATCCAGGAGCATGGAACATTTTTCCATTTCTTTGTTTCTTCATCAGTTTCTTTCATGAGTACTTTATAGATTCTTTGCCTCTTTGGTTAGGTTTATTCCTAGGTATCTTATGGTTTGGGGTGCAATTGTAAATGGGATGGACTCCTTAATTACTCTTTCTTCTGTCTTGTTGTTGGTGTAGAGAAATGCAACTTATTTCTGTGCATTGATTTTATATCCTGACACTTTACTGAATTCCTGTATAAGTTCTAGCAGTTTTGGAGTGGAGTCTTTTGGGTTTTCCACATATAGTATCATATCATCTGTGAAGAGTGATAATTTGACTTCTTCTCTGCCGATTTGGACGCCTTTAATTTCCTTTTGTTGTCTGATTGCTGAGGCT
This sequence comes from Mustela lutreola, assembly GCF_030435805.1. NCBI lineage: Eukaryota > Metazoa > Chordata > Mammalia > Carnivora > Mustelidae > Mustela > Mustela lutreola. Next base: position 84,948,409 of record NC_081292.1, on the reverse strand, counting down.
AGGACTTCTAGTACTAGGTTGAATAGCAGTGGTGATAATGGACATCCCTGCCACGTTCCTGACCTTAGCGGAAAAGCTTTCAGTTTTTCTCCATTGAGAATGATATTTGCGGTGGGTTTTTCATAGATGGCTTTGATGATATTGAGGTATGTGCCTTCTATACCTACACTTTGAAGAGTTGTGATCAGGAAGGGATGCTGTACTTTGTCAAATGCTTTTTCAGCATCTATTGAGAGTATCATATGGTTCTTGTTCTTTCTTTTATTGATGTGTTGTATCACATTGACTGATTTGTGGATGTTGAACCAACCTTGCAGCCCTGGAATAAATGCCACTTGGTTGTGGTGAATAATCCTTTTAATGTACTGTTGAATCCTACTGGCTAGTATTTTGGTGAGAATTTTCGCATCTGTGTTCATCAAGGATATTGGTCTATACCTCTCTTTTTTGGTGGGATCCTTGTCTGGTTTTGGGATCAAGGTGATGCTGGCCTCATAAAATGAGTTTGGAAGTTTTCCTTCCATTGCTATTTTTTGGAACAGTTTCAGGAGAATAGGAATTAGTTCTTCTTTAAATGTTTGGTAGAATTCCCCCGAGAAGCCGTCTGGCCCTGGGCTTTTGTTTGTTTGGAGATTTTTAATGGCTGTTTCAATCTCCTTACTGGTTATGGGTCTGTTCAGGCTTTCTATTTCTTCCTGGTTCAGTTGTGGTAGTTTATATGTTTCTAGGAATGCATCCATTTCTTCCAGATTGTCAAATTTGTTGGCGTAGAGTTGCTCATAGTATGTTCTTATAATCGCTTGTATTTCTTTGGTGTTAGTTGTGATTTCTCCTCTTTCATTCATGATTTTATTTATTTGGGCTTTCTCTTTTCCTTTTGAGAAGTCGGGCCAGGGGTTTATCAATTTTATTAATTCATTCAAAGAACCAGCTCCTAGTTTCGTTGATTTGTTCTATTGTTTTTTTGGTTTCTATTTCATTAATTTCTGCTCTGATCTTTATGATTTCTCTTCTCCTGCTGGGCTTAGGGTTTTTTTCTTGTTCTCTCTCCAGCTCCTTTAGGTGTAGGGTTAGGTTGTGTACCTGAGACCTTTCTTGTTTCTTGAGAAAGGCTTGTACCGCTATATATTTTCCTCTCAGGACTGCCTTTGTTGTGTCCCATTGATTTTGAACCGTTGTATTTTCATTATCATTTATTTCCATGATTTTTTTCAATTCTTCTTTAATTTCCCGGTTGACCCATTCATTCTTTAGAAGGATGCTGTTAGTCTCCATGTGGGTTTGGGTTCTTTCCAAACTTCCTCTTGTGGTTGAGTTCTAGCTTCAGAGCATTGTGGTCTGAAAATATGCAGGGAATGATCCCAATCTTTTGATACCAGTTGAGTCCTGATTTAGGACCGAGGATGTGATCTATTCTGGAGAATGTTCCATGTGCACTAGAGAAGAATGTGTATTCTGTTGCTTTGGGATGAAATGTTCTGAATATATCTGTGATGTCCATCTGGTCCAGTGTGTCGTTTAAGGACTTTATGTCCTTGTTGATCTTTTGCTTGGATGATCTGTCCATTTCAGTGAGGGGAGTGTTAAAGTCCCCTACTATTATTGTATTATTGTTGATGTGGTTTTTTTTTTTTTGATTTTGTTATTAATTGGTTTATATAGTTGGCTGCTCCCACGTTGGGGGCAGAGATATTTAAAATTGTTAGATCTTCTTGTTGGACAGACCCTTTGAGTATGATATAGTGTCCTTCCTCATCTCTTATTATAGTTTTTGGCTTAAAATCTAATTGATCTGATATAAGGATTGCCACCCCTGCTTTCTTCTGATGTCCATTAGCATGGTAAATTCTTTTCCACCCCCTCACTTTAAAACTGGAGGTGTCTTCGGGCTTAAGATGAGTTTCTTGGAGGCAACATAGAGATGGGTTTGTTTTTTTATCCATTATGATACCCTGTCTCTTTTTTTTTTTTTTAAAGATTTTATTTATTTATCAGAGAGAGAGAAGGGGAGAGAGCGAGCACAGGCAGATAGAATGGCAGGCAGAGGCAGAGGGAGAAGCAGGCTCCCCGCTGAGCAAGGAGCCGGATGTGGGACTTGATCCCAGGACGCTGGGATCATGACCTGAGCCGAAGGCAGCTGCTTAAACAACTGAGCCACCCAGGCGTCCCCCCTGTGTCTTTTGATTGAGGCATTTAGCCCATTCACATTCAGGGTAACTATTGAGTGATATGAATTTAGTGCCATTGTATTGCCTATAAGGTGACTGTTACTGTATATGGTCTCTGTTCCTTTCTGATCTACCACTTGTAGGCTCTCTCTTTGCTTAGAGGACTCCTTTCAATATTTTCTGTAGAGTTGGTTTGGTGTTTGGAAATTCTTTCAGTTTTTGTTTGTCTTGGAAGCTTTTAATCTCTCCTTCTATTTTCAATGATAGCCTAGCTGGATATAGTATTCTGGGCTGCATGTTTTTCTCGTTTAGTGCTCTGAAAATATCATGCCAGCTCTTTCTGGCCTGCCAGGTCTCTGTGGATAAGTCAGCTGCCAATATAATATTTTTACCATTGTATGTTACAGACTTCTTTTCCTGGGCTGCTTTCAGGATTTTCTCTTTGTCACTGAGACTTGTAAATTTTACTATTAGGTGATGGGGTGTGGGCCTATTCTTATTGATTTTGAGGGGCGTTCTCTGAACCTCCTGAATTTTGATGCTCGTTCCCTTTGCTATATTGGGGAAATTCTCCCCAATAATTCTCTCCAGTATACCTTCTGCTCCCCTCTCTCTTTCTTCTTCTTCTGGAATCTCAATTATTCTAATGTTGTTTCGTCTTATGGTGTCACTTATCTCTCGAATTCTCTCCTCGTGGTCCAGTAGCTGTTTGTCTCTCTTTTGCTCAGCTTCTTTATTCTCTGTCATTTGGTTCTATATCGCTAATTCTTTTTTGCCTCATTTATCCTAAAAGTGAGAGCCTCCATTTTTGATTGCACCTCATTAATAGCTTTTTTGATTTCAACTTGGTTAGATTTTAGTTCTTTTATTTCTCCAGAAAGAGCTTTTATATCTCTCGAGAGGGTTTCTCTAATATCTTCCATGCCTTTTTCGAGCCCGGCTAGAACCTTGAGAATTGTCATTCTGAACTCTAGTTCTGACATATTACCAATGTCTGTATTGATTAGGTCCCTAGCCTTCGGTACTGCCTCTTGTTCTTTTTTTCGTGTTGAATTTTTCCGTGTTGTCATTTTGTCCAGATAAGAGTATATGAAGGAGCAAGTAAAATACTAAAAGGGTGGCAACAACCCCAGGAAAATATGCTTTATCCAAATCAGAAGAGATCCCAAATTGTGAGCGGGGAGAAAGGGGATAAAAAGAGGTTCAAAAAGGAAGAAATAAAAAAAGAAAAGAAAAGAATTTTAAAAAAAGAAAACGAATAAAGAAAAATATAAAACAGAAAAAATATATATATTAGATAAACTAGTTAAAATACGTTGAAAAAGAAAAGGGTAAAAGTTAAAAAAAAATTTACCAGAAGGTGAGAAAAAATAAATGAAAAAGAAAAAAATTAAATTAACTGCAAGACTAAAAAAAAATCACAGGGAGAAAGCCATGAGTTCTGTGCTTTGCTTTCTCCTCCTCTGGAATTCTTCTGCTCTCCTTGGTATTGAAACCGCACTCCTTGGTAGGTGAACTTGGTCTTGGCTGGATTTCTTGTTGATCTTCTGGGGGAGGGGCCTGGTGTAGTGATTCTCAGTGTCTTTGCCCCAGGCAGAATTGCACCGCCCTTACCAGGTGCAGGTCTGAGTAATCCGCTCGGGTTTGCTTTCAGGAGCTTTTGTTCCCTGAGTGCTTTCCGTAGAGTTCCAGATGACGGGAATACAAATGGCGGCATCCTGGTCTCTGGCCTGGAGGAGCGGAGAGCCCAGGGCCCCACTCCTCAATGTGCCCTCAGAGAACAGCGCCCAGTGCTCCGAGCTCACCGAGCCTGTGGCTGGTTCAAGGTAACACCGAGCTGTGAGATCACTGTCGGCTGTGTCTCTGTAGCCAGTTTTCCCGTTCTAATACCCGCAAGCTCTGCGACACTCAGACACCCCCAATCCTTCTGTGACCCTGCGGGACCTGAGGCCACGCTGACCCTGCGTGGGCTTCACCCCGGTTTAGCCTCTGGAGTGATGTCCCTCAGTGGAACAGACTTTTAAAAGTCCTGATTTTGTGCTCTATTGCTCCGCCGCTTGCAGGGAGCCAGCCCCTCCCCCCGGGGTCTATCTTCCCGTCGCTTTGGATTCACGTCTCCCCCAGTCCTACCTTTCAGAAAGTGGTTGTTTTTCTGTTTCCAGAATTGCTGTTCTTCTTCTCTTCTATCTGCCGATGGATTTTCAGGTGTTTGCAATCTTTAGATAAGCTATCTAGCTGATCTCCTGCTAGCTGAAGTAGTCTCAGCCTGCTACTTCTCTGCCATCTTGACTCCTCCCCCTCTGGGGGAAGCTTTTCTAAGCTAAATAATTTTCCTTCAATTGATTCAAAAACACCTTATATATTATAGTTACCTCTGAATGAGTTTACTTTTTTTGTACTTTTTGATTAAGGAGAGGATTAAGGTAGCATGGGACAGATGACATTTGAAATTCTGTTGGGCTGGGAGGGCATACAGTAAGTATTCAAAATTTACAATATTCGGTGATCAGATTTAGAGGACTTACTATAAATGACATATAAATATGTAATTAATGGATTTCAAACTGAGGACTGAGGGCACCAGGGAATTCTAGGTAAAGTAACAATTTCTTTTTGGTCAAATATCATATGAATTTCCACAACCGGCTTCAACCCTGTATTCTCCCTCCAAAAACAATAATTTCCACTTAGCAGTGCAGTGATTAAAAAATATGACTTATAAATAAGTTATTGAATGTAGACCAAAGTCACTGGCTAAGAAGATGCACATTTCCATAAGAATATGTACTTGAAAAAATTTAAATAAAATATTTGATAGTCTTTGTAATGTTGAAATTATTGGTCTGGTGCCAACTCTGTTTTTACTAGACAAAAATTAGTCATTAAAAAAAGTGGCACCATGGGGCACCTGGGTGGTTCAGCCTCTGCCTTCGGCTCAGGTCATGATCCCAGGGTCCCGGGATTGAGCACCACATCGGGCTCTTTGCTCAGCAGGGAGCCTGCTTCTCCCTCTCTCTCTCTCCTGGCCTCTCTGCCTACTTGTGATTTCTGTCTGTCAAATAAATAAAATCTTAAAAAAAAAGTGGCACCATGTTGATACAAAAGTTGGGTATTCATCTTTCTTTTTTTTTTTTTTTTATTAAATTTTTTTATTTTTCATAAACATATATTTTTATCCCCAGGGGTACAGGTCTGTGAATCACCAGGTTTACACACTTCACAGCACTCACCAAATCACATGCCCTCCCCAATGTCCATAATCCCAACCCCTTCTCCCAAACCCCCTCCCCCCGGCAACCCTCAGTTTGTTTTGTGAGATTAAGAGTCACTTATGGTTTGTCTCCCTCCCAATCCCATCTTGTTTCATTGATTCTTCTTCTACCCACTTAAGCCTCCATGTTGCATCACTACTTCCTCATATCAGGGAGATCATATGATAGTTGTCTTTCTCTGCTTGACTTATTTCGCTAAGCATGATACGCTCTAGTTCCATCCATGTTGTTGCAAATGGCAAGATTTCATTTCTTTTGATGGCTGCATAGTATTCCATTGTGTATATATACCACATCTTCTTGATCCATTCATCTGTTGATGGACATCTAGGTTCTTTCCATAGTTTGGCTATTGTGGACATTGCTGCTATAAACATTCGGGTGCATGTGCCCCTTTGGATCACTACATTTGTATCTTTAGGGTAAATACCCAATAGTGCAATTGCTGGGTCATAGGGCAGTTCTATTTTCAACATTTTGAGGAAACTCCATGCTGTTTTCCAGAGTGGCTGCACCAGCTTGCATTCCCACCAACAGTGTAGAAGGGTTCCCCTTTCTCCGCATCCTCGCCAGCATCTGTCATTTCCTGACTTGTTGATTTTAGCCATTCTGACTGGTGTGAGGTGATATCTCATTGTGGTTTTGATTTGTATTTCCCTGATGCCGAGTGATATGGAGCACTTTTTCATGTGTCTGTTCGCCATCTGGATGTCTTCTTTACAGAAATGTCTGTTCATGTCCTCTGCCCATTTCTTGATTGGATTATTTGTTCTTTGGGTGTTGAGTTTGCTAAGTTCTTTATAGATTCTGGACACTAGTCCTTTATCTGATATGTCGTTTGCAAATATCTTCTCCCATTCTGTCAGTTGTCTTTTGATTTTGTTAACTGTTTCCTTTGCTGTGCAAAAGCTTTTGATCTTGATGAAATCCCAGTAGTTCATTTTTTCCCTTGCTTCCCTTGCCTTTTGCGTTGTTCCTAGGAAGATGTTGCTGCGGCAGAGGTCAAAGAGGTTGCTGCCCGTGTTCTCCTCAAGGATTTTGATGGATTCCTTTCGTACATTGAGGTCCTTCATCCATTTTGAGTCTATTTTTGTGTGTGGTGTAAGGAAATGGTCCAATTTCATTTTTCTGCATGTGGCTGTCCAATTTTCCCAGCACCATTTATTGAAAAGGCTGTCTTTTTTCCATTGGACATTCTTTCCTGCTTTGTCGAAGATTAGTTGACCATAGAGTTGAGGGTCTATTTCTGGGCTCTCTATTCTGTTCCATTGATCTATGTGTCTGTTTTTGTGCCAGTACCATGATGTCTTGATAATGACAGCTTTGTAATAGAGCTTGAAGTCCGGAATTGTGATGCCACCAACGTTGGCTTTCTTTTTCAATATCCCTTTGGCTATTCGAGGTCTTTTCTGGTTCCATATAAATTTTAGCATTATTTGTTCCATTTCTTTGAAAAAGATGGATGGTACTTTGATAGGAATTGCATTAAATGTGTAGATTGCTTTAGGTAGCATAGACATTTTCACAATATTTATTCTTCCAATCCAGGAGCATGGAACATTTTTCCATTTCTTTGTGTCTTCCTCAATTTCTTTCATGAGTACTTTATAGTTTTCTGAGTATAGATTCTGTGTCTCTTTGGTTAGGTTTATTCCTAGGTATCTTATGGTTTTGGATGCAATTGTAAATGGGATTGACTCCTTAATATCTCTTTCTTCTGTCTTGCTGTTGGTGTAGAGAAATGCAACTGATTTCTGTGCATTGATTTTATATCCTGACACTTTACTGAATTCCTGTATAAGTTCTAGCAGTTTTGGAATGGAGTCTTTTGGGTTTTCCACATATAGTATCATATCATCTGCGAAGAGTGATAATTTGACTTCTTCTTTGCCGATTTGGATGCCTTTAATTTCCTTTTGTTGTCTGATTGCTGAGGCTAGGACCTCTAGTACGATGTTGAATAGCAGTGGTGATAATGGACATCCCTGCCGTGTTCCTGACCTTAGCGGAAAAGCTTTCAGTTTTTCTCCATTGAGAATGATATTTGCGGTGGGTTTTTCATAGATGGCTTTGATGATATTGAGGTATGTGCCCTCTATCCCTACACTTTGAAGAGTTTTGATCAGGAAGGGATGTTGTACTTTGTCAAATGCTTTTTCAGCATCTATTGAGAGTATCATATGGTTCTTGTTCTTTCTTTTATTGATGTGTTGTATCACATTGACTGATTTGCGGATGTTGAACCAACCTTGCAGCCCTGGAATAAATCCCACTTGGTCGTGGTGAATAATCTTTTTAATGTACTGTTGAATCCTATTGGCTAGTATTTTGTTGAGTATTTTCGCATCTGTGTTCATCAAGGATATCGGTCTATAGCTCTCTTTTTTGGTGGGATCCTTGTCTGGTTTTGGGATCAAGGTGATGCTGGCTTCATAAAATGAGTTTGGAAGTTTTCCTTCCATTTCTATTTTTTGGAACAGTTTCAGGAGAATAGGAATTAGTTCTTCTTTAAATGTTTGGTAGAATTCCCCCGGGAAGCCGTCTGGCCCTGGGCTTTTGTTTGTTTGGAGATTTTTAATGACTGTTTCAATCTCCTTACTGGTTATGGGTCTGTTCAGGCTTTCTATTTCTTCCTGGTTCAGTTGTGGTAGTTTATATGTTTCTAGGAATGCATCCATTTCTTCCAGATTGTCAAATTTATTGCCATAGAGTTGCTCATAGTATGTTCTTATAATAGTTTGTATTTCTTTGGTGTTAGTTGTGATCTCTCCTCTTTCATTCATGATTTTATTTATTTGGGTCCTTTCTCTTTTCTTTTTGATAAGTCGGGCCAGGGGTTTATCAATTTTATTAATTCTTTCAAAGAACCAGCTCCTAGTTTCGTTGATTTGTTCTATTGTTTTTTTGGTTTCTATTTCATTGATTTCTGCTCTGATCTTTATGATTTCTCTTCTCCTGCTGGGCTTAGGGTTTCTTTCTTGTTCTTTCTCCAGTTCCTTTAGGTGTAGGGTTAGGTTGTGTACCTGAGACCTTTCTTGTTTCTTGAGAAAGGCTTGTACCGCTATATATTTTCCTCTCAGGACTGCCTTTGTTGTGTCCCACAGATTTTGAACCGTTGTATTTTCATTATCATTTGTTTCCATGATTTTTTTCAATTCTTCTTTAATTTCCCGGTTGACCCATTCATTCTTTAGAAGGATACTGTTTAGTCTCCATGTATTTGGGTTCTTTCCAAACTTCCTTTTGTGGTTGAGTTCTAGCTTTAGAGCATTGTGGTCTGAAAATATGCAGGGAATGATCCCAATCTTTTGATACCGGTTGAGTCCTGATTTAGGACCGAGGATGTGATCTATTCTGGAGAATGTTCCATGTGCACTAGAGAAGAATGTGTATTCTGTTGCTTTGGGATGAAATGCTCTGAATATATCTGTGATGTCCATCTGGTCTAGTGTGTCGTTTAAGGCCTTTATTTCCTTGCTGATCTTTTGCTTGGATGATCTGTCTATTTCAGTGAGGGGAGTGTTAAAGTCCCCTACTATTATTGTATTATTGTTGATGTGTTTCTTTGATTTTGTTATTAATTGGTTTATATAGTTGGCTGCTCCCACATTGGGGGCATAGATATTTAAAATTGTTAAATCTTCTTGTTGGACAGACCCTTTGAGTATGATATAGTGTCCTTCCTCATCTCTTATTATAGTCTTTGGCTTAAAATCTATTTGATCTGATATAAGGATTGCCACTCCTGCTTTCTTCTGATGTCCATTAGCATGGTAAATTCTTTTCCACCCCCTCACTTTAAATCTGGAGGTGTCTTCGGGCTTAAAATGTGTTTCTTGGAGGCAACATATAGATGGGTTTTGTTTTTTTATCCATTCTGATACCCTGTGTCTTTTGACAGGGGCATTTAGCCCATTCACATTCAGGGTAAGTATTGAGAGATATGAATTTAGTGCCATTGTTTTGCCTGTAAGGTGACTGTTACTGTATATGGTCTCTGTTCCTTTCTGATCTACCACTTGTAGGCTCTCTCTTTGCTTAGAGGACCCCTTTCAATATTTCCTGTAGAGCTGGTTTGGTATTTGCAAATTCTTTCAGTTGTTGTTTGTCCTGGAAGCTTTTAATCTCTCCTTCTATTTTCAATGATAGCCTAGCTGGATATAGTATTCTGGGCTGCATGTTTTTCTCGTTTAGTGCTCTGAAAATATCATGCCAGCTCTTTCTGGCCTGCCAGGTCTCTGTGGATAATTCAGCTGCCAATCTAATATTTTTATCATTGTATGTTACAGACTTCTTTTCCCGGGCTGCTTTCAGGATTTTCTCTTTGTCATTGAGACTTGTAAATTTTACTATTAGGTGACGGGGTGTGGGCCTATTCTTATTGATTTTGAGGGGCGTTCTCTGAACCTCCTGAATTTTGATGCTCGTTCCCTTTGCCATATTGGGGAAATTCTCCCCAATAATTCTCTCCAGTATACCTTCTGCTCCCCTCTCATTTTCTTCTTCTTCTGGAATCCCAATTATTCTAATGTTGTTTCGTCTTATGGTGTCACTTATCTCTCGAATTCTCCCCTCGTGGTCCAGTAGCTGTTTGTCCCTCTTTTGCTCAGCTTCTTTATTCTCTTTCATTTGGTCTTCTATGTCACTAATTCTTTCTTCTGCCTCATTTATCCTAGCAGTTAGAGCCTCCATTTTTGATTGCACCTCATTAATAGCTTTTTTGATTTCACCTTGGTTAGATTTTAGTTCTTTTATTTCTCCAGAAAGGGCTTTTATATCTCTTGAGAGGGTTTCTCTAATATCTTCCATGCCTTTTCCGAGCCCGGCTAGAACCTTGAGAATTGTCATTCTGAACTCTAGATCTGACATATTACCGATGTCTGTATTGATTAGGTCCCTAGCCTTCGGTACTGCCTCTTGTTCTTTTATTTGTGTTGAATTTTTATGTCTTGTCATTTTGTCCAGATAAGAGTAAATGAAGGGGCAAGTAAAATACTAAAAGGGTGGCAACAACCCCAGGAAAATATGCTTTAACCAAATTAGAAGAGATCCAAAATCGTGAGTGGGGAGAAAGGGGATAAAAAGAGGTTCAAAAAGAAAGAAAGAAACAAAAAGAAAAGAAAAAAAAAAAAGAAAAGAAAAGAATTTTTAAAAAAAGAAAACACCTAAGAAAAATGTAAAAAAGAAAAAATATATATATTAGATAAACTAGTAAAAAATCGTTAAAAAAGAAAAAGGTAACAGTTAAAAAAAAATTTTTCCCGAAGGTGAGAAAAAAAAAAATGAAAAAGAAAAAATTAAATTAACTGCAAGACTAAAAAAAATCACAGGAAAAAAGCCATGAGTTCCGTGCTTGGCTTTCTCCTCCTCTGGAATTCTGCTGCTCTCCTTGGTATTGAAACCGCACTCCTTGGTAGGTGAACTTGGTCTCGGCTGGATTTCTTGTTGATCTTCTGGGGGAGGGGCCTGGTGTAGTGATTCTCAAGTGTCTTTGCCCCAGGCGGAATTACACCGCCCTTACCCGGGGCTGGGGTGAGTAATCCGCTCGGGTTTGCTTTCAGGAGCTTTTGTTACCTGAGCGCTTTCCGTAGAGTTCTGGAGGACGGGAATACAAATGGCGGCCTCCTGGTCTCCGGCCCGGAGGAGCCGAGAGCCCAGGGCCCCACTCCTCAGTGCGCCCTCAGAGAACAGCGCCCAGTTACTCCCGTCTGTCTGACCTCCGGCCGCGCTCCGAGCTCACCGAGCCTGCGACCGGTTCAAGGTAACACGGAGCTGCGAGCTTACTGTCGGCTCTGTCTCTGTAGCCGGCTTTCCCGTTCCAATACCCTCAAGCTCTGCGACACTCAGACACCCCCGATCCTTCTCTGACCCGCGGGACCTGAGGCCACGCTGACCCCGCGTGGGCTTCGCCCCGGTTTAGCCTTTGGAGCGATGTCCCTCAGCGGAACAGACTTTTAAAAGTCCTGATTTTGTGCGAGGTTGCTCCGCCGCTTGCCGGGAGCCGGCCCCTCCCCCCGGGGTCTATCTTCCCGTCGCTTTGGATTCACTTCTCCGCCGGTCCTACCTTTCAGAGAGTGGTTGTTTTTCTGTTTCCAGAATTGCTGTTCTTCTTCTCTTCGATCTGCCGATGGATTTTCAGGTGTTTGCAATCTTTAGATAAGCTATCTAGCTGATCTCCGGCTAGCTGAAGCAGTCTCAGTTTGCTACTTCTCCGCCATCTTGACTCGGGTATTCATCTTTCTGATGGAGGCATAATATTCCATTGTATATATGGATGGTATCTTCTTTATCCATATGTCCATTGAAAGGCATCTTGGTTCTTTCCACAGTTTGGAAGAGATTATGCTGAGTGAAATAAGTCAAGCAGAGAGAGTCAAATATCATATGGTTTCACTTATTTGTAGAGTATAAGGAATAACACGGAGGACATTGGGAGATGGGGTGGAGAAGTGAGTTGGGGGAAATTTGAGGGGAGACAAACCATGAGAGACTGTGGACTCTGAGAAACAAACTGAGGGTTTTGGAGGGGCAGGGGATTGGGGGTTGGGTGAGCCTGGTGGTGGGTATTATGGAGGGCATGCATTGAATAGAGCACTGGATGTGGTGCATAAACAATGAATGCTGGAACACTGAAAAGAAATAAAACAAGATAAAATAGAAAAAAATATGCAGAATAGGCTTTGGCTCCTTAGAGATCACTTAGAAACTATATAATAAAATAATGATAATACTAATAACAAAACAAACTGTATAATAAGCATATGCACATATAGGCTAAAATAAATGGCATCAGGGTTCTAACTGAATGCTTGCCAATAAATATTTATGGGAGGCACCACCTGAAGGGGCAATGCCTCAATGTAATTAAACGATGTCCTTGTTTTAGCTTTGTCGGCAGTTTGAGAAATGTTACAGGACTGTCTCTGTTTTAATTTTTCTTTTCTTTCCTCTCCCCTCACTCCCAGCTTTTCTCCCTTTTCTCTCACCCTCAGTTACTCCTCCCTCCCTTCCTCCTCCTTCCAGCCTTCTCTCATTTCTTCCCCCCTCTTCTTACCTCTTTTCCTTTCCTCTTCACATTTACTCTCTTCTTCCCTTCCTTCCTTTCTTTCTTTCACATGTTTATTGAGTACTTACTATGTACCAGAGAAAGACAAGAAAGACCCTGCCTTCTTGTAGCTTAACTTCTAGCAGGTGAGAAAGAAAATAACCTGTAAACAAATAAATTACATAGTTACAGAGAGTGATTGGTGTCTGATGAACATGGGATGTAGAGAGAGTAAAGAGGGCCTCATTTAGGTAAGGTGATTAGAGAACGCATTCCTGGAATGTCCTAGAAGGGTTTAAAGATTATCCAGGGCTGCCTCTGGATAATCTTGCACAACATGGGTGACTGCCACATGTTCTACATGAGAGCACTAAAGGGCCCCCAGCTTCCCAGACTTCTCTATCCTTCCTACTGGAGAACTTTATTGTAGCTTCAGGTATGTATGATGTATATGCCCCTTTCCCATATGATGGATCCATTTCAGCATTAGCAGTATAGACTCACTTAATCCTTAGTGAAACTTTATGCAGTGAGTACAGGTATTATTCCCATTTACCTTTGAGGAAATTGAGGCATAGGGAACCCAGTTCAGCCACAGAGACAGCCTGGCCCTGGAGGCAAGCTCTCTGGTGCTCCATGCCACCTGCCAGTTTCATCTGCCCACCTTCTGCCTCCTGCAGGGCTCACATTGCATCACACTCTGTACTCTTCCTAGCCATGGTCTCTTAATTCTTCAAATTCATTAAGGGACAGTCACAAGCAACCCCTCTGAACTGCAAAATCCTCTCAACTTCCATTTATGCAGTGCTAATATGGGTGTGAACATACAGGATGGAGTGGGAATAATCAGCAAGTCCCCAAATATCAAACCATGTCTAAGAGTCTACAGATGTTCTAATACCCATTACTCATCCCAGAAATGCGTTTTGGTGCAGCTGGAACCTGATGGGTTAGAAAAGGGGTGGGTGATGGAGAGCTTTCATTTTAAAGGGAGATACAGAGGGAAATCAGATGGTGTAATTTTCCATTTTGGAAGTCTGTTCATCTCTGAGTCAGCTGCATCTGTTTAGCTATGCCCCATGTGTTCAGAATTATGTGCTGGTGGATGGGTTGTGCAAGCCTCCTGTGGCATGACTGCATCAGATGTTGTGTGCTCTGGACAATGGAGGAAGGGTACAGGAAGGTTTGGGCAGGATTGAAGCAGTTCTGTGAGGTCTCAGAATGTCTCTGTTAGATTTAGATTTGGGTTCTCTTGCATCATGGAGCCATGTGTTTAAAGAAACCAGTTTGGGGAATCAGGATAATTAAATTCGCCATGGTCCAGTCTTTTAACATACCAGAGGACTCCTAGTTTTTGTTTGAACCTAGAGGTTAGCTATCAAGTCCTCTGCCACCCATTAAGAATTGTATGATTTGGGCACCTGGGTGGCTCAGTGGGTTAAGCTTCTGCCTTAAGCTCAGGTCATGATCTCAGGGTCCTGGGATTGAGTCCCACATTGGGCTCTCTGCTCTGCAGAGAGCCTGCTTCCTCCTCTCTCTCTCTCTGCTTGCCTCTCTGTCCACTTGTGATCTCTCTCTCTGTCAAATAAATAAAAAATCTTAAAAAAAAGAGAAATGTATGATTCATACAATCTCTGGAGTAACACACACTGAGGGCTATGCCACACTCTGGATAATAGTAAAAAAAATAATATCTGGCATTTAATGAGTGCTTTTTCTATGCCAGATATTTCACTAAGTGCTTTAAATACATCATTTCATTCATTCCCATAATGGACCTCTGAGGTAGGTACTATTATTAAACTTATTTTTTATAAGTGAGGAAACCAAAGTGATTTATCCAAAGGTTATATAAAACATCCCCAAGAGAAGATTGAGGTGAGACTAGAAGTAAACTGATTTTGGCAGGCCGGTCTTGTAGCTGCTGTCCTGAGTTGAGCACACAGTAAAATTATTTTTAAAGGTATTTTTACTTAAAAATAAGAAGCACATTGGAGAGCCATCCACAACCTGCTATGGTAACAGGTCCTCCCTACTACATAACCTCCCCCCAGCCCACCATGCCCCACTGAATCCAGAGTGAATTTTCATTCATGTTCAGGATGTGCATGTCCAGGGGACAGCATCCTGTCTGCAGTTCAGTTTCTGGGTGAATGTCTAAATCACTTATGGTGCCTTTCTCCCCACATATATAAATGATCTTACTTACCAAGGGGAGCCTTGGGAACTACCCAGTTGGAAAACTGAATCTCAGCATGTTTAGACCAAATTTAGTGAAAAATTACCTTGATATTGTCAGCTTTTACTTATTTATCAAGTCTTTCTTTTTTAAAAAGATTTTATTTATTTATTTGACAGGGAGAGAGAGAGATCACAAGCAGCCAGAGAGGCAGGCAGAGAGAGGGGAAGCAGAGAGCCCAATGTGGGCTAGATCCCAGGAACCTGAGACTATGACCGGAGCCAAAGGCAGAGGCTTAACCCACTGAGACACCCAGGTGCCCTATTTATCAAGTCTTTGAGAAGGTAGGATGTTTCATTCACTTCTTTATCAATTCAATAATTATTTATTGTTTGTTATTCATGTGTCAAATTCTGGCATATAAAAGTGAGCAAATTTTGAGGCACTTGGCTGACTCAGTTGGTATAGTATGCAATGATTGATCTTTAGCTTGTGAGTTCAAGCCCCATGTTGGGCATAGAATTTACTTGATAAAAAAAATATTAAAAAGTATTTTTAAAGGACTCTGGGCAAGATGGCAGAGAATTAGGAGACCCTATTTCAACTGGTTTGCTGAATTGAGCTAAATAAAATCAGCCCGAGATGTAAGACTATACACTTCTGGATCTATACAGGGGCAGAAGATCATCAGTGGAGATGTAAAGTGGAGTGGGAGCTCTCAAACTGATATTGGACAATAAACAGAAGTGGGGGAGAGCCACTTGAAGCGACCCATTGGAAAGTAATACTGCAATATGAAAGTGCCCTGCGCTTGGGGACCAGGATTAAGTTGGAGTCTGGTTAAAAATGCACAAAAGAATAAGGGCCTTAAAGGGAAATTGGTGGAATATGGCAGCCACAGGTACCAACCTAAACCCACAGTCCCAGCACAGAGGCAACTGGCACTTACCCATGTCTGAGAAAGCCTGCCAGGGGCTCCAGTTGGTGGTCTCTGAGCCTGCAGTTTTCTGCTGCTTGCACCACCACTGGAGGTGCACACACTCCCACCCATGCCTGAGAAAGCCAGGTGCAGGCTCCTGTCAGAGGTCCTTGGACCTGCAGAATTCCACTACCTGAGCCACAGCCAGGTCTAAATGCAACCAACATGGGCGTGGACTCCAGACAGCAGTCCCAGTAATGGCAGCCAGTGGGATTGGACTCACCTGGACCAATATCACTCTTTGTTTTAGTGGCACAGAGGTGCAGAGACAAGCGGAAGCCTTGGGCAACCACTGAGATGGTGGCTGGGAGTGAAAACTGCCTGTAGGAGGTTGCGGTGTTCAGCAGAATTTGCAGAGGGAGAATATGTGTTTTTTGGACATCCAGAGGGGAGCAGACTGTCTTATCTCTAAGGCAATGGACTGGGGACATGACAGTTTACTTTGCACTAACCCTCGGAAAAGCCACAAAAAGCCACTAAAGAACAAAAACCCCCAGAGAACCAAAGCCTGAAAAACCAGTTCCATAGAGCCCAGCCCCTTGGTAGAGGGCAGGTCGACTAAGCCCAAGCAATACTGACTGAAAAACAATGTGGTAGGCACTTACCCCAGAAGATAAGCTCAAAGAACAAGAGGACAATAACCACAGGGTCCCCACAAAACTGTAAAACCCCAACATTAGGGGAAAACAATATATTAAGTCCCAAGTATTGCTCCAAAACCTGTGCATTTCATAGATACAACTTAAAAAAAATTCATTCTAAAAAAAAATCATTCTAGTGATTCTTTTTTTACCTTTTATTTTATTCCCATTACAACTAGATGTTTAATACAATATATTACATAATACCTTTTTAAAAAGATTTTATTTTATTATTTTTTTATTTGACAGACAAAGATCACAAGTAGGCAGAGAGGCAGGCAGATAGAGAGAGGAGGAAGCAGGCTCCCTGCAGAGCAGAGAGCCTGAAGCGGGGCTTGATCCCAGCACCCTGGGATCATGACCTGAGCTGAAAGCAGAGGCTTTAACCCACTGAGCCACCCAGGTGCCCACAAAATAACTTTTTAACTTGAACTTTTTGCATACATATACCTGTGTTTGTGTTTCTTTTTCTTTTCTTTTTTAAAATTATATATATATATATATATATATATATATATATATATATATATATGTTTCAAAGTAATCCTTTTTCCCTATTTGGTACTACCCCTATATATAAACCATTTTTAATTTCCTTGTATCTCTGGAAAGTTGATTCCTTTAATATAGATAACAAGATACACCTATGAAGAACTGAAATAATTTTCCTCACCCACATTGAAGGTTTATAACCATCTTTCCATCTTATTCTTCTGTCAATATTTCTGTGTACTTGTTTTTGTTTTTGTACTATATAAATCTTATTCTTGGGGTTCATTTTGGCTGGGCTTTTCTTTCTTTCTTTTTTTTTCTTTTAGTTTTGTCAGTCTTTTTGCTTGTTCATTTTTGTTTACGTATCTTATAAACCTCACTTTTGGGGCTCATTTTGGCTGTGTTTCTTCTTTTTTTCCCTCCTTTTCTCTCTCTTTTCTTTTTTTCTTTCTTTTTGTTGGTGACTTCTGATTCCTTTGAAACTGTCCAAGGTTCACCTTGACTGGATTGTGGTTGCTATATCCAGATATACATCCCCTCAACCACCTCTTACCAAGATGACTAGGAGGAAGAACACTCAACAGAGGAAAAAATCAGAGATTGTGACCTCTGCCACAGAACTATTGGATTTTGACATAAATAATATGTTGGAAATGGAATTCAGGGTAACAATTATCCAGGCAATGGCTAGGTTGGAGAAGACCATTAGTGACAACACAGAATCTCTAAGGGCTGAAGTGAGAACTGAACTGGCAAAACTTAAAAATGCTACCAATGAGATCCAATCTAATCTAAATACTCTAAAAGCTAGAGTAAGTGAGGCAAAAGATAGAATTAGTGATCCAGATGACAAACTAATGGAAAAGAAGGATCAGGAGGAGGCCTGGAACATATAGCTTAGAAACCATTAAAACAGAATTAGGGAAATAAATGGTGTCATGAAATGTTCCAATATAAGAATGATTGGGATCCCAGAGGGGGTGGAAAAAGAAAGAAGACTAGAAGATATAGTTGAAAAAATTCTGGATGAAAATTTCCCTAATCTGGGCATGGAACAAGTGTTCATGTACTAGAGGCAAAATGGACACCCCCTGAGATCAACAAGTCTAGAAAGACATCCAGACACTTAATTGTGAAATTCACGAGTCATAATTTCAGACAGGGGGTCTTAAGGGAAGCTAGGTGGAAGAGAATCCTTATGTACAGAGGAAGGACCAACAGAATAATATCAGATCTATCTGCAGAAACCTGGCTAGCCAGAAAGAGCTGGCAATACATATTCAGGGCACTAAATGAGAAGAACATGCAGCCAAGAATATTTTATCCAGCAACACTGACATTCAAAATGGATGGACAGACAAAGAGCTTCCAAGAATGGCAAGGTTTTTTTTTTTTTTTTTTTAAGATTTCATTTATTTATTCGCCAGACAGAGATCACAAGCAGGCAGAGAGGCAGGCAGAGAGAGAGAGAGAGGAGGAAGCAGGCTCTCTGCAGAGCAGAGAGCCCAATGTGGGGCTCGATCTCAGGACCCTGGGATCATGACCTGAGCCGAAGGCAGAGGCCTCAACCCACTGAGCCACCCAGGCACCCCCCAAGAATGGCAAGGTTTAAAAGATTTTGTGACCACCAAGCAGACACTACAAGAAATATTAAGGGGGGGGGGTTCTACAAAAGAAAAAGAAACCAAGAGTCATAGAACAGAAATTTACAGAGACAATATAGAAACAAGGGCTTCACAGGAAACATGATGTCAATAAAAACTTATCTTTCAATAATTACTCTCAACATGAATGGCCTAAATGCTCCCATTAAACAGCACAGGGTTGCAGTCTAGTTAAAATGACAGGACCCATCCATATGCTATCTACAAGAGACACATTTGGAACCTAAAGATACATCCAAACTGAAAGTGAAGGGATGGAGAACTGCCAAATGGACTCAAAAGAAAGCTGCAGTAGTGATTATCATGTCAGATAAATTAGGTGTTTAAGCTAAGGATTGTAATCAGAGATATAGAAGGACACTACATCATTATTAAAGTGTCAATCCACCAAGAAGATCTAACAATTGTAAATATTTACGCCCCCAATATGGGAGCAGCCAACTACATAAGCCAACTGTTAATCAAAATAGTCATTTCGATATGAACACATTAATTGTATTCATCTTGGATATTAACACAGCACTCTCAGTAATAGATCATCCAAGCAGAAAATCAATAAAGAAACAAGAGCATTGTTTCCATGTACCAGATGGCCCTCATAAATATATACAGAACATTCCACCCTAAAACAAAAGAATACTCATTCTTCTCAAGTGCATGTGGAACTTACTGCAGAATAGACCATATACTGGGTCACAAACCAGGGCTCAAAAGATACCAAAAGACTGAGATTATTCTCTGCATATTCTCAGACCACAATGCTTTAAAACTGGAACTCAACCACAAGGAAAAGTTTGGAAGGAATTCAAACACTTGGAAGCTAAAGACCATCCTGCTCAAGAATGTTTGGATCAACCAGGAAATCAAAGAAGAACTTAAATAATTCACAGAAACCAGTGAGAATGAAGACACAATGGTCCAAAACCTATGGGATTTGGCAAAGGTATTCCTAAGCGGGAAATATATAGCCATCCAAGCCTCACTCAAAAGAATTGAAAAATCCTGAATACACCATATCTCTTTACACCTTAAAGAACTGGAAAATCAACAACAAATTAATCCAACTCCATGCACAAAAAGGGAAATAATTAAGATTAGAGCAGAGATCAATGTGATAGAAACTAGATATACAGTAGAATGCACCAACGAAACTAGAAGTTGATTCTTTGAAAGAATTAATAAGATTAAGAAACCAGAAGCCAAACTAATCCAAAAGAAAAGAGAGAGAACCCGAATTAATAAAATTATGAATGAAAGGGGAGAGATCATGACTAACACCAAGAAAATAGAAAATATTATCAGAAACTAGTATCAATAGTTACATGCTAATAAGTTATGCAACCTAGAAGAAATAGATGCATTCCTGGAAACCTATAAACTTCCAAGATTGAATCAGGAAGAAATTGACAACCTGAATAGATGAATATCTACTAATGAGATTGAAGCAGTGGTCAAATACCTTTAAAAAGACAAGGGTCCAGGACCTGGCATATTTCCTGGAGAATTTTACCAAGCATTCAAAGAAGAAATAATATCTATTCTCCTGAATATGTTTTAAAAAAAATAGAAACAGAAGGAAAACTTCCAGGCTCTTTCATGAGGTCAACATTACCCTGATCCCCAAACGTGGCAAAGACCCCATAACAAAGGAGAATTTCAGACCAATATGCCAGATGAATATGGATGCCAAGATTCTCAACAAGATCCTAGCTAATAGGATCCAACAGTACATTAGAAAAATTATCCACCATGACCATGTGGGATTTATCCCTGTGGTGCAAGTGTGGTTCAACATTTGCAAATCAATCAATGTGATAGAACAAATCAATAAGAGAAGAGAGAAGAACCACATGGTCCTCTCAATTGATGCAGAAAAAGCATTTGACAAAATACAGCATCTGTTCCTGATTAAAGCTCTTCAGAGTATATGGATAGAGTAACATTCCTCAACTTCATAAAACCTATCCATGAATAACCCACAGCAAATCTCATTCTCAATGGAGAAAAACTGACAGCCTTCCCTTTGAGATCAGGAACATGACAAGGATGCCCACTCTCACACTGTTGTTCAACATAGTACTAGAAATACTAGCAAAAGCAATCAGACAACAGTAAGAAATAAAGTGTATTCAAATTGGCATGGAAGAAGTCAAACTCTCTCTCTTCACAGATGACATGATACTTTATATGTAAAATTCAAAAGACTCCACCTCCAAACTACTAGAACTCATATAATAATTCAGTAATGTGGCAGGATACAAAATCAATGTACAGAGATCAGTTGCTTTCTTATACACTAACAATGAAAATATATAAAAGTAAATGAAAGAATCAATTCCATATACTATAGCACCAAGAACCATAAGCTTTCTGGGAATGAACCTAACCAAAGAGGTAAAGGATCTGTACATGAGGAACTCCAGAACATTCATGAAAGAAATTGAAGAAGGCACAAAAAGATGCAAAATCATTCTATGCTCATGGATCAGAAGAATAAACATTGTTAAAATGTCTATACTGCCCAGAGCAATCTATATTTTCAATGTCATCCTGATCAAAATTCCACTGGCATTGTTCAAAGTGTTGAGATAAAGAATTCTAAAATTTATATGGAACTAGAAAAGACTCTGAATTGCCAAGGAAATGTTGAAAAAGCAAAACAAAGCTGGTGGCATCACATTGCCTGATTTCAAGCTTTTTACAAGGCTGTGATCACTGTGACAGCATGGTACTGGCACAAATACAGAAACATAGGTCAATGGAACAGAGAGCCCATATATGGACCCTCAGCTCTATGGTCAACTAATCTTAGACATAGTAGGAAAAAATATCCAGTGGAAAGAAGACAATCTCTTCAATAAATGGTGCTGTGAAAATTAGACAGCCCTGTGTAGAAGAATGAAACTTGATCATTCTCTTATGCCATACACAAAGATAAACTCAAAAGGAATAAAGGACCTCAACATGAGGCAGGAATCTATCAAAATCCTAGAGGACAACATAGGCAGTAACTTCTTCGACATCAGCCACAGCAACTTCTTTCAAGACATGTCTCCAAAGCCAAAGGAAACAAAAGCAAAAATGAACTTTTGGGACTTTATCAAGATCAAAACCTTCTGCATAGCAAAGGAAAGAGTCTACAAAACAAAGAGGCAACACACGGAATGGGAGAAAATATTCACAAATGATGCTACAGACAAAGGACTGATATCCAAGATCTTTAAAGAACTACTCAAACTCAATACCCCAAAATGAGATAATCATGTCAAAAAATGGGCAGAAGAAATGAACAAACACTTCTTCAAAGAAAACATATAAATGGCTAACAGACACATCAAAAAATGTTCATCATCATTAGCCATTAGGGAAATTCAAATCAAAACCACACTGAGATATCATCTTACATGAGTCAGAATGGCCAAATCAACAAGACAGCAAACAACAAGTGTTGGAGAGGATGTGGAGATAGGGGAACCCTCTTACACTGTTGGTAGTAATGCAATTTGGTGCAGCCACTTTGGAAAACAGTGTGGAGATTCCTCAAAAAATTAAAAATAGAGCTACCCTATGACCCGGCAATTGCACTACTGGGTATTTACCCCAAAGATACAGATGCAGTGAAAAGAAGGGCCATCAGAACTCCAATGTTCATAGCAGCAATGTCCATAATAGCCAACTATGGAAAGAGCCAAGATGCCCTTCAACAGATGAATGGATAAAGTAGATTTGTCCCTATATACAATGGGATTTTACTCAGCCATCAGAAAGGATGAATTCCCAACTTTTGCATCAGTATGGATGGAACTGGAGGGGATTATGTTGATTGAAGTAAGTCAAGCAGAGAAAGTCAGTTATCATATAGTTTCACTTACTTGTGGAACATAAGGAATAACATGGAGGACATTAGGAGAAGGGAAGGAAAAGTGAATTGGGACAAATCAGAGGAACAGATGAACCGCGAAGGACTGGGACTCTGAGAAACAATCTTAGGGTTTTGGAGGGGAGCGGAGTTGGCAGATGGGCGAGCCTGATGGTGGGTATTAAGGAGGGTGTGTATTGTATGGAGCATGGGGTGTGGTGCATAAACAATGAATCTTTGAACACTAAAAAAAAAAATTAATGCAAATTTATACATGGTAAAAAAAAATTTGAAAAAGTTAGCAAGTTTTATTATTATCTCTTTATGGGAGAATTTTTTCAATTGATGTGAAGGATTTCCAGGGTTGTTTGCATTTCAGGCCTTTTATTTTGTGTTCTTGATTTTTTATTAGCATAGCACATAAAAGTCTTTGGCCAGTCTTAACATTTAAGTAAGGAAGTTTTTTCATTTGCAGCAGTCTGGGAGAATGTAGGAGAGCCAAAATGCCTTTTAAAACAGCTTCCTAATATTATATGAAAACATATGATCTCTTTTAATAGATGTCTTTTAGATGAGTAATTTCCTAATTTGGCTTCTCCAAAGTAATAGTCTCAGACAGAGTAAGTGAACTTATTTTTTGAACTTTGGGATATGCAAGGCTGTTGTTGTTAAATATTCCAGTGATCTAAATCAAGGTCATTAAGCTCTTAGGAAATAATAAGCTGCCGGTATGTGCCTGTGTATGACACAGCTTCAAGGAGGACATGAAGGTGCAGACAGGAAAACAGGAAAGTTTCAAAACTGGTCCAGGTCATCATACACAGGAGGGGTGGAGGGCTGGGGCCAGCCTCCTGCTGCTGGCTGGCTGGAGACAGGGGGGCATCAACCACTCTGTCCACCATCTTTGGCTCAGGACAACACTGAGGTATCCAAATATAGTGGGTCCTCAGGGTTTCCTTTGGGTTATTTAGTTCCAGAGGTTTTTGTTTGTTTGTTTTTTAAAGATTTTATTTATTTATTTGACAGAGAGAGAAATCACAAGTAGGCAGAGAAGCAAGCAGAGGGTGAGGGGTAAGCAGGCTTCCCACTGAGCAGAGAGTCTGATGTAGGGCCCAATCCCAGGACCCTAAGATCATGAACTGAGCAGAAGGCAGAGGCTAAACCTGCTGAGCCACCCAGGTGCCCCTAGTTCCAGAGCTTTTTGTTTTTGAATGTTTAAAATCTATTTTTATTACAACTAATAATGCTTTAAATTCTATTTTTATAATAATTATTTTAATAATTTTAGATTCTGAGGGCTCCGGGGTGGCTCAGTATCTTAAGTGTTTGTCTTCATCCTGTATCATATTCTTGGGGTTCTGGGATTAGCCCTGCATTGGGCTCCCTGCTCAGTGGGGAGTCTGCGTCTCCCCCTCTCCCTGCTTGTGCAAACTCTCTCTCTCTTTCAAATAAGTAAATAAAATCTTAAAAAAAATTTAGATGCTCTATTCACATTAAAAATTTTTTTTTTAATAAATATATAATGTATTTTTAGTCCCACGGGTACAGGTCTGTGAATCATCAGGTTTACACACTTCAGAGCAATCACCACAGCACACCCTCCCCAATGTCCATACCGTCACCACCCTTTCCTGACCTCTAGTTGTCTTTCCCCAATTGACTTATTTTGCTGAGCATAATACCCTCTGGTTCCATCCACATCGTTGCAAATGACAAGATTTCATTTCTTTTGATGACTGCATAGTATTCCATTGTGTATAAATACCATATCTTCTTGATCCATTCATCTGCTGATGGACATCAAGGTTCTTTCCATAGTTTGGCTTTTGTGGACATTGCTGCTATAAACATTCGGGTGCATGTGACCCTTCGGATCACTACGTTTGTATCTTTAGGGTGAATACCCAGTAGTGCAATTGCTGGGTCATAGGGTAGCTCTATTTTCAACGTTTTGAGGAACCTGCATGCTGTTTTCCAGAGTGGTTGTACCAGCTTGCATTCCTACCAACAGTATAGGAGGGTTCCCCTTTCTTTGCATCCTCGCCAGCATCTGTCATTTCCTGACTTGTTAATTTTAGCCATTCTGACTGGTGTGAGGTGGTATCTCATTGTGCTTTTGATTTGTATTTCCCTGATTCCGAGTGATGTGGAGCATTTTTTCATGTGTCTGTTGGCCATCTGATTGTCTTCTTTGCAGAAATGTCTGTTCAGGGGCACCTGGGTGGCTCAGTGGGTTAAGCCTCTGCCTTCGGCTCAGGTCATGATCTCAGGGTCCTGGGATCGAGTCCTGCATCGGGCTCTCTGCTCAGCAGGGAGCCTGCTTCCACCTCTCTCTCTCTGCCTGCCTCTCTGCCTACTTGAGATCTCTTTCTCTGTGTGTCAAATAAATAAAAAAATAAATAAAATCTTTAAAAAAAATGTCTGTTCATGTCCTCTGCCCATTTCTTGATTGGATCGTGGTGTCAGGAAATAGTCCAATTTCATTTTTTGCATGTGACTGTCCAATTTTCCCAACATTTGTTGAAGAGACTGTCTTTTTTCCATTGGACATTCTTTCCTGCTTTGTCAAAGACTAGTTGACCATAGAGTTGAGGGTCTATTTCTGGGCTCTCTATTCTGTTCCATTGATCTATGTGTCTGTTTTTGTGCCGGTACCATACTGTCTTGAGGATGACAGCTTTGTAATAGAGCTTGAAGTCTGGAATTGTGATGCCACTAACTTTGGCTTTCTTTTTCAATTTTCCCTCTGCTATTCAAGGTCTTTTCTGCTTCCATATAAATTTTAGGATTATTTGTTCCACAAGAAAAATGGATGGTATTTTGATAGGGATTGCATTAAACGTGTAGATTGCTTTAGGTAGCATAGACATTTTCACAATATTTGTTCTTCCAATCTAGGAGCATGGAACACTTTTCAATTTCTTTGTGTCTTCCTCAATGTCTTTCATGAGTACTTTATAGTTTCTGAGTATAGATCCTTTGCCTCTTTGGTTAGGTTTATTCCTAAGTATCTATGATTTTGGGTGCAATTGTAAATGGGATTGATTCCTTAATTTCTCTTTCTTCTGTCATGTTGTTGTCTTGTTGTTGGTGTAAAGAAATGCAACTGATTTCTGTGCATTGACTTCATGTCCTGAGACTTACTGAATTCCTGTATAAATTCTAGCATATTTGGAATGGAGTCTTTTGGGTTTTCCACATATAGTGTCAAATCATTTGCAAAGAGTGATAGTTTGACTTCTTCTTAGCCAATTTGGATGCCTTTAATTTCTTTTCATTGTCTGATTGCTGAGGATAGCATTTCTAGTACTATGTTGAATACCAGTGGTGATAATGGACATCTGTGCTGTGTTCCTGACCTTAGCAAAAAAGCTCTTAGTTTTTCTCCATTGAGAATGATATTTGTGGTGGGTTTTTCATAGATGGCTTTGAGAATATTGAGGTATGTGTCCTCTATCCCTACACTTTGAAGAGTTTTGATTAGAAAGGGATGCTGTACTTTGTCAAATGCTTTTTCAGCATCCATTGAGAGTATCATATGGTTCTTGTTCTTTCTTTTATTAATGTATTGTATCACATTGATTGATTTGCAGATATTGAATCAACCTTGCAGCCCTGGAATAAATCCCACTTGGTCGTGGTGAATAATCCTTTTAATGTACTGCTGAATTATTGGCTAGCATTTTGGTGAGAATTTTTGCATCTGTGTCATCAAGGATATTGGTCTGTAATTTTCTTTTTTGATGGGATCCTTGTCTGGTTTGGGGATCAATGTAATGCTGGTCTCATAAAATGAGTTTGGAAGTTTCCCTTCCATTTCTATGTTTTGGAACAGTCAGGAGAATAGGAATTAATTCTTCTTTAAATGTTTGGTAGAATTCCCTTGGGAAGCCATCTGGCCCTGGGCTCTTGTTTGTTTGGAGATTTTTGATGACTGTTTCAATCTCCTTACTGGTTATGTATCTGTTCCGGTTTTCAATTTCTTCCTGATTCAGTTGTGGTAGTTTATATGTCTCTAGGAATGCATCCATTTCTTCCAGATTGTCAAATTCACTGGTGTATAGTTGCTCATAATATGTTCTTAAAATTGTTTGTATTTCTTTGGTGTTGGTTGTGATCTCTCCTCTTTCTTTCATGATTTTATTTATTTGGGTCCTTTCTCTTTTCTTTTTGATAAGGGGTTTATCAATCTTATTAATTCTTTCAAACAACCAGCTCCTAGGTTCATTGACTTGTTCTAATGGTTTTTTATTTTTATTTTTTTTGGTTTCTATTTCATTGATTTCTGCTCTGATCTTTATTATTTCTCTTCTCCTGCTGGGTTTAGGCTTTCTTTGGTGTTCTTTCTCCAGCTCCTTTAGGTGTAGGGTTAAGTTGTGTATTTGAGACCTTTCTTGTTTCTTGAGAAAGCCTGTATCACTATATATTTTCTTCTCAGGACTGCCTTTGTGGTGTCCCACAGATTTTGAACTGTTGTGTTTACATTTTCCTTTATTTTCATGAATTTTTTCAATTCTTCTTTAATTTCCTGGTTGACCCATTCATTCTTTAGAAGGATGCTGTTTGGTTTCCCTGTATTTGGGTTCTTTCCAAATTTCATCTTGTGATTGAGTTCTAGCTTCAGAGCATTGTGGTCTGAAAATATGCAGGGAATGATCCCAATCTTTTGGTACTGGTTGAGACCTGATTTGTGACCCAGGAAGTGATCTATTCTGGAGAATGTTCCATGTGCACTAGAGAAGAATGTGTATTCTGTTGCTTTGGGATGGAATGTTCTGAATATATCTGTGATGTCCATCTGGTTCAGTGTGTCATTTAAAGCCTTTATTTCCTTGTGATCTTTTGCTTGGATGATCTGTCCATTTCAGTGAGGGGAGTGTTAAAATCCCCTACTATTATTGTATTATTGTTGATGTGTTTCTTTGATTTCATTATTAATTGGTTTATACCATTGTCTGCTCCCATGTTAGGGGCATAGGTATTTAAAATTGTTAGATCTTCTTGTTGGACAGACCCTTTGAGTTTGATATAGTGTCCTTCCTCATCTCTTATTATAGCCTTTGGCTTAAAATCTAATTGATTTGATATAAGGATTGCCACCCCAGCTTTATTCTGATGTCCATTAGCATGGTAAATTGTTTTAGAGCCCCTCACTTTAAATCTGGATGTGTCTTTGGGTCTAAAATGAGTTTCTTGTGACAGTATATTGATGGCTTTTCTTTTTTTATCCGTTCTGATACCCGGTGTCTTTTGATTGGGACATTTAGCCCATTTACATTCAGGGTAACTATTGAGAGATATGAATTTAGTGCCATTGTATTGCCTGTAAGGTGATGTTACTGTGTATTGCCTCCATTCCTTTCTGATCTACTATTTTAAGGGTCTCTCTTTGCTTAGTGGACCCCTTTCAATATTTCCTGTAGAGCTGTTTGGTGGTTGCAAATTCTTTCAGTTTTTGTTTGTCCTGGAAGCTTTTTATTTCTCCTTCTATTTTCAATGATAACCAAGCTGGATATAGTATTCTTGGCTGCATGTTTTTCTCTTTTAGTGCTCTGAATATATCATGCCAGTTCTTTTGGGCCTGCCAGGTCTCTGTGGATAATTCCACTGCCAATCTAATATTTTTTACCATTGTAGGTTACAGACTTCTTGTCCTGGGCTGCTGTCAGGATTTTTTCTTTGTTGCTAAGACTTGTAAATTTTATTATTAGGTGGCAGGGTGTGAATCTGTTCTTATTGATGTTTACGGGGGATTTCTGCACTTCCTGGATTTTGGTGCTCATTGCCTTTGCCATATTAGGGTAATTCTCTACAGTAATTCTCTCCAATATACCTTCTGCTCCTTTCTCTCTTTCTTCTTCTTCTGAATTCCAATTATTCTAATGTTGTTTCATCTTACGATGTCACTTATCTCTTGAATTCTCCCCTCCTGGTCCAGTATCTGTTTGTCTCTCATTTGCTCAACTTTATTCTCTGTCATTTGGTCTTCTATATCACTAATTCTTTATTCTGGCTATTATTCTAGCAGTAAGAGCCTCCATTTTTTATTGCACCTCATTAATAGTTTTTTTTATTTCAACTTGGTTAGATTTTAGTTCTTTTACTTCTCCAGAAAGGACTTTTATCTCTCCAGAGAGGATTTCTCTAATACCTTCCATGCCTTTTTCGAGCCTGGCTAAATCCTTGAGAATTGTCATTCTGAACTCTAGATCTGACATAGTACCTATGTCTGTAATGATTAAGTCCCTAGCCTTCAGGACTGCCTTTTTTTTTTTTTTTATCGTGAGTTTTTCCTGCCTTGTCATTTTGTCCTGATAAGAATATACGAAGGAGCAAATAAAGTACTAAAAGGGTGGCAAAGACCCCTGGAAAATGTTGTTTAACCAAATCAGTAGAGACCCAAAATTGTGGGGGGCGGGGGGGGGAAGGGGATAAAAAGAAGTTGAAAAAAATTAGAAAAAGAAAACAAATAATGAACAAACTATAAAAAAGAAAAAATATATATATTAGACTGGTGGCTAGAACAGGGTCACCCCCTTAATTTTGGGAGTATTTTTGGTCTCTTAGAAGAAAATACCTCCCAAAATTTTAATAATGAAAAAACATATATAAGGGTATACACAATGAATTGATGGAATATGCTTAGAAAGATGAAAAAAAAATTTTTTGAATTTCTAAAAAAGAAGTTGATAAAGTAAATTGGTTGGGGGAATAAAGAAAAAGACAGTGAAGAGAATTTGCTCGGGCTGGAGACTAGAACAAGCCCGGAGCTAGATGTAGGATATATTTTGATCTACTAAAAGTTTTACCCCAAATTTTTTAGAAGAAAAACCCCTATGTGTATACAAAAAATAAAGTTAGATACAATGAAGGATAAAATATGACCATAATAATGAAGTTTCAAAAAAGATTTTTATTATTATTTTTTTATGAAAGGTATTGTTAAGATAAACTAGTTAAAAAACGTTAAAAGAGGAAAGGGTAAAAGTTAAAAAAATAGCAGAATAAAAAATATAAAATAAAAAAAATTAACTGTAAGACTAAAGAATTATGGGGAGAAAACCATGAATTCCAGGTTTTGTTTTCTCCTCCTCTGGAATTCTGCTGTTCTCTTTAGTAAGTGAACTTGGCCTTGGCAGGATTTCTTGTTGATCTTCTGAGGGAGGGGCCTGTTGTAGAGATTCTCACGTGTCTTTGCCCCAGGTTGAATTGCACTGCCCTTACCAGGGGCCAGGCTAAGTATTCTGCTCGGGTTCACTTTTGGGAGCTTTTGTTCCCTGAATGCTTTCCATAGAGTTCTGGAGGATGGGAATGAAGATGGCGGCCTCCCAATCTCTGACCCAGAGGAGCCAAGAGCTTGGGGTCCCACTTATCTGTGCATCCTCAGAGAAAAGCTCTCAATCACTCCTGTCTCCCTGGCCTCTGGCTGCACTCTGAGCTTACCCAGCTTGTGACCAAGTGTCTCTGTCTCTGGCACACAGCTCCTCCTGGAGTCTCAAAACCCTGCAGATCCCTGAGCTCCCCCAGGGGGTATGTCCCTGGATCTTGTGGGGACTTCACTCACAGAGCAGTGGCCTGTGCCATGGATTACAGTTCAAGGTAACCCTGAGTTGAGAGCTCACTCCTCAGCTCTGTCTCTGTAGCCAGCTTCCCCACTCTAATACCTGTGAGCTCTGCGACACTCAGACACCTTCGATCCTTCTGTGACCCCGCGGGGCCTGGGGCCATGCTGACCCCACCTGGGCTTCACCCTGGTTTAGTGTCTGGAGTGATGTCTCTCAGTGTAACAGACTTTTAAAAGTCCTGATTTTGTGGTCCATTGTTTTACTGCTTGCCGGGAGCTGACCCCCCCCCACCCTCAGTCTATCTTCCTGCCGCTTTGGATTCACTTCTCTGCCGGTCCTACCTTTCAGAAAGTGGTCGATTTTCTTTTTCTAGAATTGTTGCTCTTCTCTTCAATCTCCTGTTGAATTTGTAGGTGTTCACAATGGTTTGATAAGCTATCTAGCTGATCTCCTGCTAACTGATGTCGTCTCAGCCTGCTACTTCTCCACCATCTTGACTCCTCCTCCCAGACGTTCTATTCACATTTAAAAATAATTTCATGTTGTATAGTTTTTTATTGTGATAAAGAACATAAAACATCAAATTTACCTTCTTAACCATTTTGAATTGTATCATCAGTAGTGTTATGTATATTCACATAATTGAGCAACAAATCTCTAGAACTTTTTCATCTTGTAACACTGAAATTCAGTGCCCACTCAACACTTACTCCCCTCCCCATACCCTCTACAATCACCTTTGTACTTCCTATTCCTATGAATTAACAACTTTAGATACTGCATATAAAATGGAATCATACAGTAATTGCTCTTTTGTGTCTGACTTCTTTCATTTAACATAGTGTCCTTAAGGTTTATCCATATTGTAGCAAAAATGAAAATTTCAGGAAATGCTACTATGTTGTAGCATGCACAATGGCTTCAAGGTTATTTTGCAGAATTGGATCATCAGGGCCCTGCAAGCCTTCAGGGCCTGCCATCTCAATTGAATTGCTTCGGTGTGCTCCATGACCTCTGGAGGTGGTATTCTTACTGCTGACCAGCAGGTTCCTGGGCTGGAAAGGGAAGTCATGATGGCTGCATGGAAGGGACTGTACTAATATATTATGTTAGCCCCAAGGGCAGCTTTAGGCACCAAGGAAGATTAGAATTTAGTCCCATCTATCACCAACAAGTGAACAGAGGCTTGCATCTGTGAAGAGGACAATAGTGCCATCATCTGGTTCTGGCTGCACAAAGGAGAGACCCAGTGATGCCCTAGCTGTGGAATCCATTATAAGCTGTTGTCCCACCAGTTGGCCCACTGAGACTTGCTCTAACTTACTCAAAATATGCTGTAAAGTTTCTTTTTTTCCAATTAAGACTAGCTATTTCATTGGCTCCTTCTCCCATTAAAAAAAAAGTGAGAAATTCTTTCATTTTTAAGGCTGAATAATATTGTGTGCATGCACCTCATTTTCCTTATCAATCTGTAGATGGACATTTGGATTGCTTCCACCATCCCTTGGATGCTAAAAATAAAGCTTGTGATGAACATGGGTGTGCAAATATTTTTTGAGGTCCTGCTTTGAGCTATTTTGGATTTACTCTGGTGGGAATTACTGGATAATAAGATAATTTTATTTTTAATTTTGGAGAACAGAGGTTTTTATTATTCAACAAAACATTTTTCTTTTTACAGAACTGGTTTAGATTTCTAAATTTCCAGTACTACTTAAAAAAGCTTTCATTTGGGACATTTTTCCTTTTGTCTTTTGTCCCATCATTTTGAACTTTACTTATTGGCAGTTAAACTCCTACTTTTGGATACAGTTTCTCAAATACATCTCTATTTTTCTTTGTTTATACTTCCTTCTGACTTTATACTTGTTTATTTTTCTGTAATTTGTTATATAGTGATAATTCTCTATCTTCATTTGTCTTGACTCTATTCATATATATCAGTAGCTCTTTATTCTGTGATGTCTGTATCTTAGGGTTAAACAGCAACTTAGGTCTGCTAAAACGGTGTTTACAAGGTCAATATTTTCTCCTCCAAACTGAGGGGGGACTCATGTTGATGAATTGGCAATATTCTCAGTAAATTGTGGATTAGAAAATTGTTAGTTATTCGAGGCCACAAGTTTCTGTCTTTGAGCTCTAGATAAGACTTCAAGTCATTCTGGGCTCTGAGTTTGCATCTGATGTTCATAGGGCCTGTTTCAACCCTCTATCACATCTAGAGACCTGAAAGATTCATTCAGAAATTTAAAATTTCTGGGTGCTTCTCATCTTTCCCTTCTTGTGGCTTTTGGGAACATCCAGGCAAAATGTCCATTCAGACCCCCCCTTCCAGTGTGGAGCACTCTGGGTATTGATAGCACCCAGTGACTTCTGAGATTTGAGATCTTACACTTAAAAGCTTATATGATTAATTGTGTAAGACTGATGAATCACAGACCTGTACCCCTGAAACAAATAATACATTATATGTCAATAAAAAATTAAAAGCTTATGTGATTTATCTCAACAGCTTAGAGCATTTTTTAATGTGTTATGTTAGCCATCATAAAATAAATTATTAGTTTTTGATGCAGTGTTCCAAGAATCATTGTTTATGTTCAACACCCAGTGCTCCATGCAATACATGCCTTCCTTAATACCCACCACCAAGCTCACCCATCCAACAACTCCCCTCCCATCTAAAACCCTAAGATTGTTTCTCAGAGTCCACAGTCTCTCATGGTTCATCTGTCCCTCTGATTTGCCCCAATTCACTTTTCCTTCCCTTCTCCTAATGTCCTCCATGTTATTCCTTATGTTCCACAAGTAAGTGAAACCATATGATAACTGACTTTCTCTGCTTGACTTACTTCCATCAGCATAATATCCTCCAGTTCCATCCATATTGATGCAAAAGTTGGGAATTCATCCTTTCTGATGGCTGAGTAAAATCCCATTGTATATAGGGACAAATCTACTTTATCCATTCATCTGTTGAAGGGCATCTTGGCTCTTTCCATAGTTGGCTATTATGGACATTGCTGTTATGAACACTGGAGTACAGATGGCCCTTCTTTTCACTACGTCTACGTCTTTGGGGTAAATACCCAGTAGTGCAATTGCCGGGTCATAGGGTAGCTCTATTTTTAATTTTTTGAGGAATCTCCACACTGTTTTCCAAAGTGGCTGCACCAAATTGCATTACTACCAACAGTGTAAGAGGGTTCCCCTATCTCCACATCCTCTCCAACACTTGTTTGCTGTCTTGTTGATTTGGCCAAAGGACAACTGGGGACTGACTTTTCAGTGATTAATAATGTGGAGTGATGGTGTGGCCTTTAAATGCTGTAGGTTTGTCTTTGTCTTGTGAGCTGCCATCAAACCAACAGATTGCTTACTGTAGTGAGTGTTTGCCAGTCCACTACCCACAGGATATCTTGTTTTGGATGCTATTGGATTTTACTTGGGCTTCCTGTAAATTTGTTTTGTTATCCCTAGCAGCTATTGAGTCCTACATAAATAATTCTCAGGGGTTTACTCTGTGTTTGCTTTGTATGTGTAATGACTGATACCCTCCAAGAGGACAACCCTATAGATGGAGTTGATGTATTGATACAGGTAATTTAGTTGCACATGCTGCCAAGACCCCAAGAGCTTTAGTAATTTTTTTCCCTTTAATTACTTATGCTTATAGGTTCCTCTCTTGTAGTTTGTGTGGCTAAGCTGAGTTCATTTTTTAGTGGGTTTCTCTTTGTGGTTGTTGGAATACTAAGCTGCTTATTATAACAGAATTAAGATATGTCTAAATGTTTGTAAACCATATTATTCTGGAAGTTTGGGGTAAGAGATGGACTTTTGTGTTTCTTTATGTAAGTCAACATGGTCTTTGGATAGAAATAAATCACAGAGAAGCCCAAGAATATTTTCCTGTATGTGTTTCCACACAATTAAGACTTTCATTCTAGTTTATCCTTATTTCTCCTGGCTGTTTCTGGGGATCCTTGCAGGTTGTCTCCCATACACTGGGATACAATTCTCTGAGTTACCTGATGGCTGCTATTTCCCAATTTTCTGCCCTGGCTTTCAAGGAAATTTCTGCTGTGGTTGCCAGAGCTGTGTGAGTCCTAACATCTTAGAGTTTAGGAGTCTCTGAGTCCCTGTATACAAGCTGCTATAATAGTTGGGCTCACATATGACATGTGTAATATTGAAAGTTATAATTCAAACTAATAAAGAGTTAACAAATGCTTTTATTCTATTCTTCCTCCTCCTCCTCCTCCTCTTCTTCTTCTTCTTGTTCTTCTTCTTTGTCTATCTCTCAGAAGCAGAGAGAGCACAAGCAGGAAGACAGCAGGCAGAGCCGGCAGAGGGAGAAGCAGGCTCCCTGCCAAACAAGGGCCCTGAAGCAGTACTCTATGCCAGGACCCTGGGATCATGACCTGAGCCAATGGCAGCCACCCAACAGACTGAGCCACCTAGACATCTCTTATCCTATTTTCATAAATGTCTTCATAATGACAAAATAAAACATATATAAAGCTACAATTTTTATATGACTAAAGACAAATATCAAAGATGAATTTAACTATTATTTAACATATCTGGTAGTGATGTCTTAATAAATAATAAATATACAAAATTAATATGTATTTGTCATATAAATATATTTTTCTTGCTTCACTTTAGCAAAATCACTAATTATATAGATGTAATAAAAATTTTTACATAGTTTGTGTTCAATTGATACTAATGAGCTAAAGTATTGAAATGGAAAGATTTTTATAAAAATACAAATTTTAAAAAGTGTAAAATTCTTAAAAATTTACTTTCATTAAAAAAATCATATTAAAAATTTAAGTTAGGATGTAAATAGAAATTACAAAAAATAATATCTGATTTTAAATCAAAATTAATGAAGAAAGTCAAGTTTAACTTTAATTAAAAAAATCTTATATAGACCTTGGATCCCTTTATCTGATATGTCATTTGCAATTATCTTCTCCCATTCCATAGGTTGTCTTTTAGTTTTGTTGACTCTTTCCTATGCTGTGCATAAGATTTTATCTTGATGAAGTCCCAATAGTTGATTATTGCTTTTGTTTCCCTTGCCTTTGGGGATATGTCTAGCAAGAAGTTGTTGTAGATGAGGTTGAAGAGGTTGTTGCCTGTGTTCTTCTCCAGGATTTTGATAGATTCCTGTCTTACATTGATGTGTTTCATTCCTTTTGAGTTTATCTTTGTGTATGGTGGAAGAAAAAGTCCAGTTTCATTCTTGTACGTGTGACTGTTCAATTTTCTCAACACCATTTGTTGAAGAGACTGTCCTTTTTCCATTGAATATTCTTTCCTGCTTTGTCAAAGATTAGTTGACCAAAAAGTTGAGGGTCCATTTCTGGGTTCTCTGCTCTGTTCCACTGATCTATGTGTCTGGTTTTGTATCACACTCATTAACCAAATCATCATCATCATCATCATCCAGTCAAGAAATGGGCAGATGACATGAACATCTTTCTTTCTCCAAAGAAGACTTCAAATGACTAATAGACACATGAAAAATTACTTCACATCACTTGGCATCAGGGAAATACAAATCAAAATCACAATGAGATACCACCCCACAGGAGTCAGAATGGTTAAAGTTAAGTCAGTGAACAACAAATGTTGGTGAGGATGTGGAGAAAGGGGAACCCTCTTACACTGTTAGGAATGCAAACTGGTACAGCCACTCTGGAAAACCGTATGGAGGTTCCTCAAAAAGTTAAAAATAGAGGTAACCTATGACTCAGCAATTGCACTAGTGGGTATTTATTCCAAAGATACAAATGTAATGATCCAAAGGGATACCTGCACTCTATTATTTATAGCAGCAATGTCCACAATACCTAAACTGTAGAAGGAACCTGGATGTCCTTTGACAGATGAATGGATAATGAAGATGTGGTATTATACATACAATGTATATACAATGAATATGTGTTTACACACACACACACACACACACACACACACACACACAATTACTCAGGCTTCAGAAAGGATGAATACTACCACTTACATCAATGTAGATGGAATTGGAGGCTATTATGCTGAGTGAAATAAGTGGCTCAGAGAAAGACAATTATATTTCACTCATATGTGGAACATAAGAAACAGTACAGAGGATCCATAGGGGAAGGGAGGGAAAACCAAATGGGAAGTCAGCAGAGAGGGAGAAAAACCATGAGAGACTCTTAACTACAGGAAACAAACTAACGGTTGCTGGAGGGGAGGTGGCTGGGAGGATGGAGTAATTGGGTGATGGGCATTAAGGAGGGCATATGATGTGATAAGCACTCGTTGTTATAAACAACTGTTGAATTATTGAATTCTACATCTGAAACTAATGATGTATTACATGTTGGTTAATTGAATTTAAATAAAAATTTAAGAAATCTTATATATTTTCCATTATACTTATATTTTTGTAAACATAAGACAATTCACAGTGCCCATGTAGTTGTTGATGTAAAGAATCTGTATTGTGCTTCATGCATGTTATGTCTAAACCAACATATATGGATTTAAGAGTAATGTAAATTTTTTAATGTTGCAAAATATTTCTCAGCCACTCTGTGGTTTCTCAGTAATTATGGTGAATACTGTGCTGATATGTGGATCCCTTGGGAACCATGAATAGGCACACACAAAAAAGCAAGAATATGGACTCTTAGCAATATGGGGTGGCAATGGGAATTGATCTTGTTATGCAAGAATCAGTTATATTTATGCTAAAGAAGGATTGAAAAGTAAATGAACTTTACAAAATATGTTCTTTATCGTACCTAAGCATTCTCCTTATTAATTTTCCTCTGCATGCAAAGGCAGTGTTGGACCCAGTTGTGGACAATAATACAATCCACAGGTCTTCACAGCATTTGGACACAGTCACCTTCTGCATTGAA
Organism: Mustela lutreola; assembly: GCF_030435805.1. NCBI lineage: Eukaryota > Metazoa > Chordata > Mammalia > Carnivora > Mustelidae > Mustela > Mustela lutreola. The sequence continues at coordinate 84,911,622 of NC_081292.1, read as the reverse complement.
GGTGTTTGGTAAAAGATGGAGAAAACCACTTCACCTCAGTGGTTTAACATCATGAGAGGGTCATGTTCTGCCAGAAAGGCACCAATTCTGAGGTGAATGTCCCTATTGCCTATGTCTAGTTCTTAAGCTGCCAGTCTTACTTTGTGACAAAGTGGGGTAGAATTTCTCTCCTTAACTTGCATTTTATTATATTAACTCAAGTATAAAACAGAGCGTGCTTGTATCTTTGATGTCCCAAGGAAACTGAGTGAAATAACTCTTATTTCTACTTCCCCTTTATTTCATTCTCTTTTATTTCAATCCCATTCTCATTCATCTCTCCCTGAGTGGAGGGAGCTGGGTGGAGGACAACCTGAGTAGCAAATATCACTATATTATACTCAAAGAAACTCTTACTCTCTGACTTGTACTCATTAAATTTGGCCACATATTTAAATCTTGGCTCCCTCTTCCATTATGAAGGATCCTTCTAAGAAACTTCTTGAACCCTCATGCAAATACTCTTTTAGTGTGTTCCTCTGTCCATCTTCCAAAAATACTGTGTCATATCACATTTAAATCATGCTATAGCTTATGTAAATGAGAAAGCAATATAAACCAACAATTTGGCCTTCATGTAATACCTCTTTAATTAGTTAGAATTAGTAGCTTTGGGGAAAAGGTTCATAGTCTAGGTTATATTCTTTTTTTTTTCCCTAGTGAAGGGAACTTTTTACTTAGTATTATGATTTAATATGTGATCTCTTATATAATTTTCATGGTATCCTCTGCAAGGCAGTTGTTATTTTCCCCTTCTTCTTCTTTTTCTCCTCCTCCTCTTTCCTCCTCCTCCTCCGCCTCCTCCTCTTCTTCTTTTTCTTTTCTTCTCCTTCTCCTCCTCCTCCTCCTCTTCTTCTTCTTTTTCTTTTCTTCTCCTTCTCCTTCCTCCTCCTCCTCCTCCTCCTCTTCTTCTTTTTCTCCTTCTTCTTCTCCTTCTCCTTCTTCTTCTTCTTCCAAATGAGGAAACAGAGTTTAGTAGCAGTTAAGTAACTGGCTTAATTTGTATTAACTTGAATATTGGTCTGTTTGATTTAAAAGCTTTCACTTTTTCTGATAAATGATCTGGTTTTCACTGCCACAAGTAAAATTCCACTTAAAACATTAAAAGGGAACCAAAATTCTTCCTTTAGTAGAATTTGGGGAATTAATGAGTCTCTGTCAGTTAAAAAGCCATCAGCAATTGTCTCTTTGACTTTTAAAGCTTCTAGCATCTGTAAGACATCTGTTGACTGCAATCCCTGAGGAGATTCCATGGCTTGAAAATTTTAATTTATGATTTATTAAAAAAACAACATAGCTATAATACATGATTTTGATTCTGGGTAGATGCTGGTGAGACCATTAAGAGGACAGGGAAGAGACTGTGGGAACACTGTGATTGATCATGTTATTCTTTTAAAGCTTAAAATAGAGAATTGAAGAACAGGAAGCTGGTGGGAATATAGGACATATAGGATGATATCATCTGAAAGTTAGAGTGATGAAAAGCCAATAAACTAAAATAATATAAATAATTGACAATTTCTGTATTTAGTTTCAAAATATCACCACACTAGAAGTTTAAGAAATGTGAATGAAAACAGTAAAATTTAAAAAGAATGGGGAGAGTGATTGAGATTAGCAAATGGTGAACAATGAAGCTCCAAGCTCTTATTCCCCCAATGAAATATTGAAACAGACAAACAAAAATTTTCTCAATTAACTTTGTTAGAGCCTTGGAAATTAGCCACTTTTGCAGCCACCAAGTAAACATCCAATCAAGAAAAAGCCATACTCAGAATGAAAAAGTTTTGTGTCATTTTTACTTACTTTTATCCAAACCTTTCCCCAGCATAGTGGCAGTCTTAATCTTGAAGCAACAGTAGCGCAGTTCCCAGTTCCTTCCCTTAAACTGGATGGATCACTGCAGAATTTATTAGCAAATTATTGCGCATGTCTATTCTAAACTACCTGGGGGATAAAAGACTAATATAAGGTGCTCATCTCTTGTTTTGCCCAGCTCAGAACTCAGGAGAAAAAACTGTGGCCTGTGCTCCTCATAATGAAAATGTTGACTACAGATTTATTCTAAGGGTAAGAGATCACGGGGAGGAGAAATAGAATAGACAATCTAAAGCATGGGGGAAAGGCGAAGGTGAGAATCTTTGGAAATTAAGGCATTGGAAGGCAGCTATGTATACAAGGAAAACTAGAAATTCAAATGCATGCCCAGGCAAGACACAGACTCAGAAAAGACATGAGAAGACATCAAGCTTTCACGTTGGGCTGATTCTTATGCTCAAAGCAAGGCTAACTAGGTATTGAAGAAGTTCCCCATTACAAAGCCAACTGCCAAAGACTGGGAGAACTTTTGTCATTCAAGGAAGTCTTTGCCACAACACTAGCTGAACAGAGCTAGAAGGGCAGAGACTTGAGTGATCACATAAGACAAGGACTGTTCTTTGCAAATATGGTTTGGAAATCTCAAAACTATTGGGGTAAAACACTTTTTGGCAATCACAAACAAAGAAGGAACTCTTGAAGCGGGGCAATCTGAAATCTAGAGATACCACATTGTAATATTCAAAGGCTCAATTTTCAAGAAAACTATCACAAGTCATACAAAGAAACAGGAAGACATGACACGTTCAAAGAAAAGAAATGGACAGAAACTGTCCCTGAAGAAGCTCAAAATAAGACTTCCTGGACAGGGACTTCAAAACAAAAGACCTAAAGGAAAGCATGAGCAAAAAATTGAAAGAAACCAGGGAAACAATGTGTGGACAAAATGAGAATATTAACAATAGAAGTTGGAGGTGAGGAGAGAAGTGTGTTGGGGGAAATCAGAGATTTCCATGAGAGATTTCCACAAACCATGAGAGACTGTGGACTCAGAAACAAACTGAGGGTTTTGGAGAAAAGGGGGTTAGGGGGTTTGGGTGAGCCCAATAGTGGGTATAAAGGAGGGCAAGTATTGCATGGAGCACTGCAATGTGATGCATAAACAATGAATTTTGGATCACTGAAAATAAAATAAAATAAAGTGGTGATAAAAAAAAAAAGGCGGCAGAGGTGAAAAATACTATACAGAAATGAAAAATTCACTAGAGGAGTTCAAGCAGGAGATTTGAGCAGGCAGAAGAATCAGTGAATTTGAAGATAAAACAATTGAAATTATGGGTAATGGAACAGAAAAAAAGTAAAGAGAAGTGAATGAATCTAAGGCACCATCAAACTGACAGATGTTTGCATTATGGGAGTCTTGCAAAAAAAGAGTGAGAAAAAGACAGATTATTTGAAGAAATAATGGTCAAACTCCCCAAATGTGATGAAAGAAATGAATGTACAAGTACAAGAAGCTCAGTAATTCCAAGTAGTAGAAACTCAAAGAGACCCACATGGAGATATATTCTAATCACACTAAGGTGCGAGGGCAAAAGAGAATACTGAAAGCAACAAGAATAAAACTGATTCATCATACATAATATAACCTTAACATCTCCTCTCATTCTGCTGCCAGCCAGCTCCTTGTGAACACCTAAATTTATCTAGGTGTGTCAGCTCCCTTGGGAGAAAACACAAATTTGAGTGATAGTGCCACCTTCTGGGATACAAAAGAAAGGTTTCTAAGTGCTATGCTGTTGTACAAAGTAATATCAATTTTTAATTAAGGAAAAGTGCCTGTTACTTCAAATGCAAAAGTAGAAGCACACATCAAACACTATGAAAAACCAAGTATCACCAGTATTACAAAAAGAAAATGACAATTCTTCAGCAACCAAACTAAAGGGTGTGCAATATTGTGATTGAACTGACAAAAAAATTCAAAATAGCTATTATGAGGAAATTTAACAAGGTAAAAGAAGATTCAGGCAATCCAATGAACTCAGGAATAAAATTAATGAACAGAAAAGTTCTTTATCAAAGAGACTGAAATGATAAAAATTAAATGAAATTCTGGAGCTGAAGAATTCAATAAAGGAGTTCAAGAATGCATCAGTGACAAGGCAGACCAGGTAGAAGAAAGAATAAATGACTTGGAGGATAGGTAAAGAGAAGTGATTCAGAAGAAAATAGAAGTTTTAGACTTAGGTGAATAAACCCTTAAGATAACTACCAGATATGACCAGAAAGTTAAATATAATAATTGCCATACCAGAAGGAGAAAAGAGGGAGGAAGGGGCAAAAAGTTTATTTAAAGAAATATGAGAATTTCCAAAACCTGGGAAGGGACTTGGACAGATAAGTCTCTTTCAAGACAGACAAGTTCAGGAAGCTAATAGATCATTCCATTATCTCAGGGTGAAAAGACCTTATCCAAGACACATTATAATGTAACTTAAAAATCAATGGTAAGAAAAAATATCTTAAAGGCATCTGGGACAAAATAAAGAAATTTGCAAAGGAAACCCCCATCACGGTATCAGCAGTTTTCTCAGCAGAAACTATACATCCAGTATAGAGTGTAATAATTTATTTGAAGTGTTGGAAGATAAAAATTACCAGCCCCCCCCAAATTACCAGTCAAGAATAATTTGGAGAACCAAAGGCTTATCTATACAAACAAAATCTTGAGGGACTTTACCACCACTAGACATTATAAGAAATGGTTAAAGGAGCTCTTCAAGTTGAAATGAAAGGGTGATAATCAGTGGCTTAAAAATATATGAAAGTACACAACCTTCTGGTAAAAGTGATAGACAGAATTGGTGAAAACCTAATTCTAAGTTAGAATGGCATGTTAGCCACTTAACTATTGTATAAAGGTTAAAAGAAGCATAAAAAAAAAACTATGGCTACCATAATTTGTTAATGAATCCACAGCACCAAATTATGACACTAAAAATATAAAAGGGGTGGAGCAAAAGGGTGGCACCTTTATAGACAATTGAGATAAGTTGTTAGCATAAAATGAAGTGGTTTGTCTTTGAGATGTCTTTCATAACCACAAGGCAAAAATCTAGAGTAATTTTACAAAACATAAAAAAAGGACACTGAGCATACCATCATGGAAAACTACCACTTTACAAAGATAAGCAGAAATGGAAAGCAAAGCAAAGCAAAACAAAACAAAACAAAAAAACCGCGATGGAGATACATAACAAGGAAGCAAACAGTATGGTGGCAGTAGTAAGTCCTTACATAGCAATCATCTCTCTAAACATAAATAGACTGAATTCACCAATCAAAAGGCACAGAGTGGATAGATGGATAAAAAGAGAGGACCCAACTATCTGCAGCTTACAGGAGATTAATTTCTGCTCTAAAAATACACAGGCTCAAAGGGAAGGTGGGAGATATTCCACATAAGTAGCAATCAAAAGATAGCAGGGATAGCTATACTTACATCAAAGAAAATAGACTTTAAGCCAGAAGTGATAAAAGAAATAAAAAAGGTTATTCTACAATGAAAAATTCATCAAGAAGAAAGAATAACTATAAATATATACATATCCAACATTAAGGCACCCAGATGTATTAAGCAAATAGTAACATATGAAGGGAGAAGTTGACTACTATATAACAATAGCAGGGGTTTCAGTACACCACTGTCAGCAATGGATAGATCATCCAAAATTCAACAAGAAAACATTGGAACTGAACCATACTTTAGAGCAAATGGACTTAATAGACATATATAGAACATTCCATCCAATAACAGAGAATATACGTTCTTTTCCAGTGCATATGAAACATTATCCAGAATAGATCATATGATAGGACACAAAACAAATCTTAGCAAATTTAAGAATATTTTCTGACTACAATGATGTAAAATTAGAAATCAACCCCAAAACTTGAGAATCTCTAAATACACGGAAACTAAAACACTCACCTTTGAACAACCAGTTAGTCAAGGAAGAAATAGAAAGGGAAATAAAAAAAAATCTCAAACAAATAAAATATGAATACAATATATCAGAACTCCTGGGATGCAGCAAAAGCAGTTTTGAGAGGAATGTTTATAGTCATAAGTGTGCATATGGAGAAATTAGAAAGAGCTCAAATAAACAACCTAACTTTATATTTTAAGAAACTAGAAATAGAAGAGTAAATCAAGCCAAAAATTGGCAGGAGGAAGGAAACAATACATATCAGAGTGGAAATAAATGAAACAACAAAGAAAACAAAACAAAACAAAACACACACACACATGCAAGACAGGATCAAAGAAATTAAGAGCTCATTTTTTTAGAAGATAAAACTGACAAAACTTTAGTTACAGTAAGAAAAAGAGAGAGAAGATGCACATAAAATTAGAGATGAAAGGAAACATTACAAGTGACACTACAAAATATATAGGCTCATAGGAAACTACTTTGAACAATTATATGCCCACAGATTACATAACCTAGAAAAGTGAATGATGTCTAGAAACACACAATTTACAAAGACCAAAATCAGGAAGAAATAGAAAATCTGAACCAAATGATAATGATTAAAGAGATTGAATCAGTAATCAAAAATCTCCTAACAGAGAAAACCTCAGGACCAGATGGAGGATTCTATCAATTAAAGAAAAAATTAATGCCAATATTTCTCAAACTCTTCCAAAAAGTTGAAGAAAAGGGAACACTTCTACACTCATTCTACAAAGCTAGAATTATTCTGAAACTAAAATGAAATGGGAACACTATAAGAAAAAAAAAAGCCTATAGGATAATATCCCTGACTAACATAGATAGATAAATTCTCAACAAAACATTAGCAAACTGAATTTAAGTGGGTTTATCCCTAAGATGCAAAATGGTTAAACAGATGCAAATCAATAAATGTAATACACCACATTAATAGAATGAAAGATGAAAATACATGGTCATCTCAATAGATGCAGAAAAAACATTTGACAAAATACAGTTTTCTTGCATGATAAAAATCCTTGGCAGTTTGGACACAGGAGGAACACTCCTCAACATAATAAGGGCCACATATGAAAACCCACAGTTAACATCATACTCAACAGGAAAAAAGAAACCTGAAATTTTTTTCTCTAAGATCAGGAACAAGACAAGGATGATTTCTGTCGTTACTCTTATTCAATATAGTATTGTAAGTTTTAGCTAAAGCAACTAGGCAAGACAAAGATATAAAAGGCATCCAAGTGGAATCAAGAAATGAAGTTGTTGCTATTTGCAGAGGATATAATTTTGTACAGAAAAATCCCCCAAACTCAAGAAAAAAGAACTGTTAGAATTAATCAATAACTTAATGAAAGTTGTAGGATACAAAATTAACATAGAGAAATCAGTTGCATTTCTATATGCCAATAATGAAACATGTGAAAAAGAAATAGAGAAAACAATCCTATTCATAATAGCACCCAAACCAGTAAAATACTTAGAGGAGTCAATTTAGCCAAAGAAATGAAATATCTTCCCAACAAATATAGGACTATGCTTAAAGAAATTGAAGAAAACACAAACAAATGGAAAAACATATCATGTTCATGTGTTGGAAGAATTAATATTGTTAAAATGTCCATATAATCCCCATCATGACACCAATGACCTTGTTCATAGAAACAGAAAAAAAAATCCTAAAATTTTTATGGAACTACAAAAGATCTTGAACAGCCAAAGCAATCCTGGAGGAAAAGAACAAAGCCAGAGGTATCACAATGCCTGATTTCAAACTATACTATAAAGCAATAATAATAATAATAATAATGGTACTAGCATAAAACTAGACACTATGAAATATAATAGCCCAGAATTACATCTCCATATATATGGTCAACTAATATTCAACAAAGGAGCTAAAAACACCCAGTGGAATAAGATGGATAAGGAAGATGTTGTCCATATACACTATGGAGTATTATGCCTCCATCAGAAAGGATGAATACCCAACTTTTGTAGCAACATGGACAGGAGTGAAAGAGATTATGCTGAATGAAATAAGTCAAGCAGAGAGAGTCAATTATCATATGGTTTCACTTGTTTGTAGAGCATAACAAATAACATGGAGGACAAGAGGAGATGGAGAGGAGAAGGGAGTTGAGGGAAATTGAAAGGGGAGATGAACCATGAGAGACTATGGACTCTGAAAAACAACCTGAGGGTTTTGAAGGGGTGGGGGGTGGGAGGTTGGGGGAACCAGGTGGTGGGTATTATGGAGGGCATGGATTGCATGGAGTACTGGGTGTGGTGCAAAAACAATAAATACTGTTATGCTGAAAAGAAATAAAAAATTTTTAAAAAAGAATGGTCTCTTCAACAAATCATGTTGGAAAAACTGGATAATCATAGGAAGAGGAATGAAATTGGACCCCTATCTTATACCATTAACATAAATTAACTTGAAATGTCAAAGACTTAAATATAGATCTGATACATAAGCTCCTAGGAGAAAACGTAAAGAAAAAACTTATTGATGTTGACCTTAGTAATGATTTTCTGGGTATAACACCAAAAGTACAAACAGCAAAACAACAAAAAAACTTCCTCTAACTTAAAAACCTCTGCACAGCAAGAGAAACAACAAAATGAAATGGCAACCTATAGAATAAAAGAAAAATTTTGCAAACCGTATACTGGATAAAGGGTTAATGCTATATATATATATATATATATATATATATATATAATTTTCTCATGCCACTCAACAACAACAACAACTAATCTGATTAGAAAAGGGAAGAGGAATTAAACAGCTATTCTGTGAAAGAAGACAACCAAATGGTCAATAGGTACATGAAAAGATTCTCCACGGGACGCCTGGGTAGTTCAGTGGGTTAAAGCCTCTGCCTTGGGCTCAGATCATGAACTCATGAACCCAGGGTCCTGGTTTTGGGCCCTGCATTGGGCACTGCATCCAGGTCTCTGCTCAAAAGGGAGCCTGTTTCCCTTCCTCTCTCTCTGCCTGCCTCTCTGCCTACTTGTGATCTCTGTCTGACTACAATGATGTAAAATTATTGGTGCAATAATAAATAAAAGAAAAGAAAAGAAAAGATTCTCCCCATTGCTAATCATCAGGGAAGTGCAAAGCAAAACCACAATGAGATATCATCTACTGTTGTTAGAATGGTTATCATGAAGAAGAAAAGATATTTCTAGAGCTGGCAAGGATGTGGCAAAAGGCACCCCTGGGAATGTAAAGAGATTCAACCACTATGGAAAACAGTACAGAGGTTCCTCAAAAATTAGAAATAGATCTACCATATGATCCAGTAATTCCAATTCTGAATATATGCCCAAGGAAATGAAACACGGTATTGAAGAGACATATGCACTCCCATGTTTACTGCAGCATTTTTCAAAATAGCCAAGATATGGAAACAATCTAAATGCTCATCAATGGATAAAGAAGATGCAAGATATATATACATGGAATATTACTCAGCAGTCAGAAAGAAAAACATCATGTTCTTAATGACAAGATGGATGAAATTTGAGCACATTGGGCTAAGTGATATAAGTCAGACAAAGACAATACTTTAGTGATATAAAGTATCACTAAAAAGCCAGACTCATAAAAAGTAAGTAAGGTGATTATGAGGGGTTGATGGTTGGATGGATAGGACAGATGTTTAGAAACACAACCTTGCAGAGAGTAGTAATTATGCTCTAGAGATCTAATACACAGTATAGTGAATATAGACAACAATATTATATTTTAATCATTCTTTCTAAGAGACTAGAACTTAATAATTCTACCCAGTAAAAAGAAAGGGTAATTATATAATGTGTTAGAAGTGCTAATTATTGCTACCATGGGGATCATATTATAATAGATAAACAGAGTAACAAGTTTATACACTTTAAATTTTCAGAAAGTAATATACAAAATATATTTCAATATAAGTACATAAAAAACAATTTAAAAAAGAAAGTAAGATGATGGAAAGGACTTTTTTTTTTAGATTTTGTTTATTTATTTATTTGTCAGAAAAAAAAGGAGGGAGAAACAGAAAACAAGCACAAGCAGGGGGAGTGGCAGGCAGGGGGAGACACAGGCTCCCCACTGAGCAAGAAACCTAATACTGGACTCTATCCCAGAACCTTGACACCATGACCTGAGCCAAAGGCAGCTACTTAACCAACTGAGCCACTCAGGCATCCCGAAAATGTTATTCTATACAAATTGTAAGCAAACTATAAGCAAATTATAAGGGAGCTGAGTCAGCTATACTAATACCAGATAAAATAAATTTCAAGTCAGAAAGTGTTCTGAAAGACAAAGAAGGACATTTATATTGATAAAAGAGTCAATTCATAAAGAAAATATAAAAGTTATAAACACATATGCATTAACATCAGAGCACCAAAGTATATGAAGCAAACTGACAAAATCGAAGGGAGTAATAAACAGTTCTACAGTAATCATTGTAGACTTGAGTACCTACTTCCAATAGTAGAAAGAAGAGTTAAGACATAAGATCAATCAGGTAATAGAGAACTTGAACAACACTATGGACAAATTTGACTCAATAGACAGATACAGGTCATTTTCCCCAACAACAGCAGAATATACATTTTTCTCAAGTACATTTGGACCACTCTCCAAGATAGATAATATTTTAGGCCACAAAGCAAGTCTTGGAAAGTGTAATAAGATTGAAATCATATAATGTATCTTTTCTGTTAATAATGAAACAAAACTAGAAGTTAATAGATGGAAAAGTGGAAAATTCACAAATATGTGGAAATTAAAGAACACACTCTTACAAAACCAGTAAGTCAAACAAGAAGTCACAAGGAAAATAAGAAAATGTCTTGAAACAAGCAAAAATGAAAACACAACATATCAAAACTTAAGAGATGAGCAAAAGCATCCTGTAAGTTATAGTTATATGGGATGCTGTTCTATAAGCATCTCAAACTTATAGCTGTAAAAGTTTACAAACAGAAGAAATATCCCAAATCAACAAATTAAATAAACTAGATGAAGGGCACAAATTCTTAGATGCACAAAACGAAAAGTGATTCATGAAAAAAACAAGAAATCAGAATAGACCTACAACTGGTAAGTAGATTGTATAGGTACTCTGAAACCTTCCAACAAAGAAAAGTCCTGGATCAGGTGGTTTCACTGGTGAACTCTGCTAAATATTTAAAGAACTAATAATGAGCTTTTTCCAAACTCTTCCAAAAAAGTGAAGAAAGAACACTTAACATATTCCATGAGGTCAGAATTGCCCTGATTCCAAAGCCTGACAGATACTGTAAGAAAGAGCTACCTTATGACCCAGCAATTGCACTACTGGGTATTTACCCCAAAGATGAAGATGTAGTGAAAAGAAGGGGCACCTGCACCCCAATGTTCATAGCAGCAATGTTCACAATAGCCAAACTGTGGAAGGAGCTGAGATGTCCTTCAACCGATGAATGGATAAAGAAGATGTGGTTCATATATACAATGGAATATTACTCAGTCACCATAAAAGATGAATATCTGCCATTTACATTGACATGGATGAAACTGAAGGGTATTGTGCTAAGTGAAATAAGTCAATCAGAGAAACACAGTTATCACATGGTTTCATTCATATGTGGAACATAAGGACTAGTGTAGAGGAGACTAGGGGAGTGGAGGGAAAACTGAATGGGAAGAAATGATTGAGGGAAACAAACCATGAGAGACTCAATTCCAGGAAACAAGCTGACGGTTGCAGAAAAGGGACGTGGGTGGGGGGATGGGGTAACAGGGTGATGGGCATTAAAGAGGGTATGTGATATGATGAGCACTGGGTGTTATATTCAAATAATGAATCATTGAATATTATATCAAAAAATCAATAATGTATATATAATGGAATATTACACTCCATGGAAAGATTGAATACCCAACTTTTGTATCAACATGGACGGTATCAGAAGAGATTATGATGAGTGAAATAAGTCAAGCAGAGAGAGTCAATTACCACATGGTTTCACTTACTTGTGGAGCATAGGGAATAACATGAGGACATTAGGAGAAGGAAAGGAAAGCTGAATTGGGGGAAATTGGAGGGGGAGATGAACCATGAGAGACTGTGGACTCTGAGAAACAAACAGGGTTTTGGAGGGGAAGAGGATGGGGGTTAGGTGAGCCTGGTGGTGGGTATTACGGAGGACACATATTGCATGGAGCACTGGGTGTGGTGCATAAACAGTGAATCTTGGAACATTGAAAAAATAAAATTAAAATTTAAAAAACCTGATGAATTTAAATAAAAAAGTACAGAACAATGTCTCTTATGAATACTGATGTAAATATCCTTATTCAAATACTAGCATACCAAATTTGGGTATTCCTGAGTTTATTCCTGGGATGTTAAAAATGGTTCAATATACAAAAGTCAATCAGTGTAATGCACTACACTAACAAAGAAGGGGAGAAACACATGATTACTGCAATAGATTGGAAAAAAACATTTGATAATATTCAATACACTTTCAGGGCACCTGGGTGTCCTGATCTCAGGGTCCTGGGATCGAGTCCCACAATGGGGTCCTTGCTTGGCGGGAACCTGCTACTCTCTCTGTTTCTGCTCCCCCTGCTTGTGCCCTCTCCCTCTCTGACAAATAAATAAATAAAATCTTTAAATAAATATTCAATACCCTTTCACAATAGAAACATTCAACAACTGTAAAGAGAAGGAAAATACCTCAGCATAATGAAGGCCTTATATGAAAAACCCTCAGCTAACATATTTGATTGTGAAAGACCAAAAGCTATCTCCAAATCAGAAAGAAGACAAGGATGCCTGGTTTTGTCACTTAAAAAAAAAATTAAAATATTTTGTTTATTTGACACCCCCACCCACCTCCTTTCTAGCAACCCTCAGTTTTTTTTTTCCCTATAGTTGAGTCTTTCATGGTTTTTTCTACCTCTATGATTACTACTCATTCAGATTTTGTCTTCCTCTATTTAACATAATATTGGAAGTTCTAGTTAGAGCAAGAAAAGGCAAGAAAAAGAAATAAATGGCATCCAAGCTGGAAAGGAAGAAGTAAAATTTTCTCTGTCTGCAGATAGCATGATATTATATGTAGAAAGTCAAACTGATTCCACAAAATACTGATAGAACTAATAAATGAACTCAGCAGTTGCACAATACAAAAATCAACATGCAAAAGTCAGTTGTCTTTCCATAACAATCTGAAGAGGAAATTGAGAAAATCTATTTCAATAGCATCAAAAATTAAAGTTATTTAGAAATTAACTTAATCACATATGTTAAAAATCATACATGGAAAATTTAAGAATATTCCTGAAAGAAATGAAAGAAAATTCAAATAAATAGAAAAACATACCTGTTTATTGATTGGAATATTTAATATTGTTTAGATGCCAATACTGCTTGAAGTGATCTATGGATTCAATGCAACTTCTATAAAATTCCAACAATGATTTTGCAGAAATATAAAAATCTTCTGTAGAATTCATATAGAATCTTAAGGAGCTACAAATAACCAAAGCAATATTGAAAAAGAAAAACAAAGTTAAGAGATTCACGTACTGATTTCAAAACTCACGGTAGAGTTGGAGTAATCAAAACAATGTGATTCTGGCATAATGATAGAGATACAGACCAATGAAATAGTGTCTAGAAGTAAGTCTTTGCATACACAGTGAAATGATCTTTGATAAGAATACTAAAACCAAAGGGAAATGAGTCTTTTAAATAAATGGTTCTTGGAAACTTGATATGCAAAAGAATTAATTTGGCATCCTTATCCTACACCCTATGTAAACATTAACTCAAAATAGATTTAAAAAAATTGTCACTAAAACTAAATAAACTCTTAGAAGAAAATATAGGGCAAGATATCCATAATAATTGGATTTGGTATTGCTTTCTTGGTATGACACTAAAATCAGAAGCAATAAAAAATATAGGTACATTGGATTTCATAAAAATTAAAAACTTCTGTGCATAAAAAGACAGTATCAAAATAGAGTGAGAAGGCAACCTACAGAATGGGAGAAAACATTTGTAAATCATATTTGATAAGACACTAATATCCATTATAAATAAAGAACTCCAAAGATACAGATGTAGTGAAAAGAAGGAACACATGTACCTAATGTTCATAGCAGCAATGTCCACAATAGCCAAACTGTGGAAGGAGCTGAGATATCCTTTGGCAGATGAATGAATAAAGAAGACATGATTCATAGATACAATGGAATATTACTTAGCCATCAGAAAGGATGAGTATCTACCATTTACATCAATGCGGATGCAACTGGAGGGTATTGTGCTAAGTGAAATAAGTCGATCAGATAAATATAATTATCATATGGTTTCACTCATGTATGGAAAGTGGAGAATAGTCCAAAGGACATCAGGGTGGGGGAGGAGATATGGGGAGGGAGACAAACCATATGAGACTCTCAAATTTGGGAAGTAGGGGTGAGGGTTGTGGAAAGGGAGGTGGATGGAGAAATGGGGTAAATGGGTGACAGGCATTAAAGAGGGCATGTGATATGATGAGCACTGGGTGATATGCTCATCAATTGATGAATCATTGAACATTGCGTCAAGGACTGATGATGTAGTATACTTTGGCTAAGTGAATTTAAATTAAAAAGAACTCCTAAAACTCAATAAAATACAAAACAAAAAACCCAATTAAAAAATGGTCAGTTAAAAAATGGTCAAAGGACTTGAGTCACTCAATGCATATCTTCCAAAGAAATATACAAATAGCCAATAAGTACATAAAAAGATGCTTAATATCTCTAATCATTACTTATTAGGATAATGCAAATTGAAAACATGAGATACCACTTTTCACTCATTAGGATTGCTATGCAAACAAACAAAAACAAAAGCAGAAAATAACAAATGTTGGTGCAGATGTGGGGAAATTGGAGCCCTTGTACCTTGCTGGTGGGAATGTAAAATGCAGGTTCTGTGGAAAACAGTATAGTGATTCATCAGAAACTAAATAAGGAATTACTACATGGTCTAGAAATTTGAATTCTAGGCTTATGTCCAAAAGAATTGAAAACAGGGACTTGAGGAGATAGTTGTGCACTCATGTTCACAGCAGCACTGTTCATAATACCCAAAAGGTTGAACAGCCCAAATGTCCATAAACAGATGAATGGATAAACAAAATGTGGTATGTATATACAAGGGGATATTAGTTTAGTTTGAAAATGGAATAAAATTCTTATACATGCTATAACTTGGATGAACCTTGAAGACATGGGCTATGTGAAATAAGCTAGACACAAAAGGACAAATATTGAATAATTCCACTTATATGAGGTATATTTTTAATATAAATTCAATTAACCAACATATAGTTCATCATTAGTCTCTGATGTAGAGTTCAATAATTCATCAGTTGCCTGTAACACCCAGTCCTCTTCACATCATGTGTCCTCCTTAATGCGCATCATCCAATTTTATAGAGTAGTAAGTTTATAGAGACAGAAAGTAGAATTGTGGTTATCAAGGCTGGAGGGAATGGGGGGGGGATGGGAAGTTATTGTTTAACCTGAGTTACTGTTTACTTATTCTTTTGTCATCCCACACAGACTTGATTACTATACATTTTTAAAAGATTTTGTTTATTTATTTGAGACAGAGAGAGAAGGAGAGAAAGCATGAGCAGGGGGAAGAACAGAGGCAAAGGGAGAAGCTGACGCCCTGCTGAGCAGGAAGCCTGACATGGGGCTTGATCCCAGGACCCTGGGATCATGATATGAGCTGAAGGCAGATGCTTAACTGTCTGAACCACCCAGCTGCCCCAGCCCCATTCTCTTTTAGAGTCAACTTCCTTTACTAGTTTTGAAGAAGAGGTCATTTGGCATACTTCTTTTCTTGGGTGGTACCTCTGGCAGGTTTTTTACCATACCACATATTTCTCACTCAAGTTATAACTTCACTTGGGGTCACTGCTTAGCTGGCCTTCCCACCTTAGCATCAGGGGAGGGGCAATTGCAGAGTGAAGAGTATTTGCATTTACCAATCCATCCCTTCAAGGAAAAAAGTTTGAAGGTCCTCTTCATATTGATGCCTTTCATGGACCAGAGGAGAACATGAACAAGTTTAAACTATTAACTATTGAAAGTAAGGTCTCTTTGGAGACTGGGTTTCTACCTTTCCTCTCTATAGCTTCAAATCCACTCCCATCTTAAGGCTTCAGATCATGATTTTGTCAGTTTCTCCCATTAGCATTGCCCTATGTATTTAGTTTAATAAAAATACCTGGGGGTGGGATGGTGTGTTGATAGGATGTTCTTCTTAAATAAGAAGTCTAGTAGTAAGCTGCTTCAGATTAGTTGGTGAACCACTGTGCACAAAGCTCCCTTTCTGCTGCAACCTCCTTGACATATTGGCTTAGCACTTAAGTTCACCCCTCAATGAGCTTCTGCAGTTCAGATGTCAAGTGTAGTTATAAGAAGATTTGGACAAAGAGGCGGATATCTCTTCCCATACTTCTCTCATTATTTATTAGAAGGAAAATCATTCTCAGATTCTTACAGCAGAATTTCCCCCCAGGACTTCTTGACCAGGCCAGTTGCAAGGAGGTTGGAAAAGTAAATATATAGCATATCCTGCCTCTCTCTTGGGAAGTAGATACAGCTGGCAATGAATAAGAGAGTGAAAGATAGCTTTTGGGTAGAATAGCAACAATACTCAAAGGGAAGAAAATTTTTCCCCTGCTGTTTATGAATGAATTTGGAGTTACTTAAATGTAGAGTTTCAGAAAATTGGAGAGAAGGAATAGCACCAACTCATTGTATGTACTACTCTGTGGTATTCATAACTAGTCTGATACTAAAAATAGATAAAAATATGGAAGAGAACATGAATATTAGAATATTAAATAGTAACACTATAGTAACTTTAATGATACTCATCTTATTGATATGATAGTACTATTTGCTTCTGGATGAAAATAAGTATGAAGTAAATTTATGATTAAAGATGGAAATTATAGGGCGCCTGGGTGGCTCAGTGGATTAAGCCGCTGCCTTCGGCTCAGGTCATGATCTCAGTGTCCTGGGATTGAGACCCGCATCGGGCTCTTTGCTCAGCAGGGAGCCTGCTTCTCTCTCTCTCTCTCTCTCTGCCTGACTCTCCGCCTACTTGTGATCTCTCTCTCTGTCAAATAAATAAATAAAATCTTAAAAAAAAAAGATGGAAATTATAGTGAGTTCTGAAAGGAGCATAGAAATCATTGCATTTGGACTAAGAGGGAATTTAGGTTAAACCATTATGACAGTAGTGTTGAACGATAATGTAATGAAGTTAGAAATCAACAGTGAAAATATAGCCAACACTGTAAGCTCAGAAAATTGAAATATATCTAAATAATACATGAGTTAAAGGAGAAATAACAGTGAAAAATATAAAATATTTAGAAATTAACAACAAAAGTATTACACTTTTAAAACTAAAGTAGTATTTAAAGGGAAATTTATACTCCTAAGTAAAATTTTGGACAAAGACCAAAAACTAAGAACCTATAAATGAAGAGCAGAACAGATATGAGGAATTTGAGAGGCAGTGCAGGGGGCCGTGGGGGGCAGGCAGGGAAAAAATGAAACAAGATAGACCGGGGAGGGAGACAAACCATAAGAGACTCTTAATCTCAGGAAACAAGCTGAGAGTTGCTGGCGGGGGAGGGAGAGGGTGGCTGGCTTATGGACATTGGGGAGGGTATGTGCCATGGTGAGTGTTGTGAATTGTGTAAGACTGATGATTCACAGACTTGTACCCCTGAAGCAAATAGTACATAATATGTTAATGAAAAAATAGCAGAACAACCCCCAAACTATTCAAGATAAAGAAATAATAATGACAAAATTATAAACTAATGAAATATGAAATAATAAAAAGACATGTTAATGAAGTCATGATATGATTTATTTGAAAGACTAAAATATTGGCAAACCTTGACATGACTTAAGAAGAACTTAAATAATATTAGGAATGAAATAGATGATATTGCTAAAAATATCATAGAAGATTAAAATCATAAAAATTCTATGAATATCCTTATATTGGAAAATTGGAAATTTAGATAAAGTAGACAATTTTCTACCCAACTCATTCATACTATTGTATGAATACTACTATGAGTACTACTATGTACTATCAAGAAGTACTCTGATGTTAAAACTGGAAAAAAAATTACAACAAAAAAAACCCCAGACCAATATTTCTCATGAACATAGATGAGAACATTCTTAACAAAATTTTAGCAAATTGAATACAATAATATATTTAAAAGATTTTATCAAGTGGGATTTATCCACTTGATAACATACGCAATGTTAGGTTAATGTTAGAAAAATTAATCATTATCAGTTCATCCTATTAACAAATGGACATAAAACCACCTATATTTTAATCCCAGCAGATGTAGGAAAAGCAGCTGGCAAAACCTAACATCATTTCTGATAAAAACTCTTAGCAAACTAGGAATAGAGGGAAATTTCCTCAACCTAATAGAATATACCTAAAAAAAAATCCTTAATTCTGAAGGTACGAATGGTTCCTTTTCAGATAACAATTTTTACTTTACCATTTCTATTCAACATCGAACTAGAGCCAGTGTGGCCAGGTAAGGAAAAGAAATAAAACCCATTTAGATAGGAAAGGAAAAAGAAAAACGTCTTTATTCACAATGGGATCATCTACATAAAAAATCTTATTAAATTTGTAAAAATAGCTACTAGAACTAATGAGTATAGTAAGCTTGTACAGTACAACACCAATATAGAGAAATCAATTGTATTTCTATGTACTTTAAACAATTGTTGCTATAAAATAAATGAGATAAATTTAAAGAAAAAGAGCAAAATGAAAGGACTATTCTATCAAATATTAAGATTTGTCACTGGGCTTCGATAATTAAGACACTATAAAGAGATACAGACAAATTAGTGGGTAAGACTAGAGCATTCAGAAAGAGATGTATACAAAAAGGAGAACTTGATATATAAAATAGGGGGATTACAAATAAGGTGTGGTACTAGAATAATTGGTTATAAAAATGAAAAATTTAAATTCCTACTCCATACTATTCCCAAAAAGTCAGTTTACAATTTTTGAAAGAAAATAATGGTGAGCATCTTTATGACTCAGAGGAGAGCCATATTTTCAAGACACATAAATCAAAGATTGTAAAAGAAAATTCTGCACATTTTATTAATGGAAAAATGAAAAGTTTTATGCATCACAAAGTGAAATGAAAAGTCAAAGACTGGGAGAAAATATTTGCAATGCATAAACCAAACAGATTTTTGATCCAAAAGGTACAGAGAATTGGACTAACAGCCCAGTAGAAAATTGGATAAAGTGTATAAAGAGAACCCAGATGTTTACTAAGCACATGAAACTTTTCTCAAAGTCAAGATAATGCAGAAGACAATGTATAAGTTGAGAGAAATCGGTTGATTCTGGGAATTTATTCTGCACAGGAGCACTGTCTCACAGCATGTGTGAAGCTGCTTTCCAAATAAGAGTAAAACAGAAGTGGGAATATGTTAAACTATTTCTAATAAAATCTATTGATATTTATGGAGAGCTCACCGTGTACAATGTAGCTTGAGTGGTGAGTCAGCTATGTTGCCCATCCTCAGAAGAGCTTAGAAGGGCTGCCTTGGGAAGTGGAGAAAAGGGGAAACAGGAGGAAAGAGCTTTGTTTTCCATTCCTGCAGCAACTCAACCACTTCAACTTTTACCTCCTTTATATGTTGAATTTTATATTAGTTTTTGTTGGAAGATGGTGTTCTAATATGGGAAATGCTATCATAGAAGCACATGGGCATCTGTAGTCTCTGTGGGCTGGGAGCTTGGACCAAGGCAGGGGCTGCGAGCTCCCACATTCTCTATGAAGATGGCCAACCATTTCTCTCAAGTGTCTGAGGGCATCTCCTTGCAGAGGTGGGGAGGGTGCCTGGAACTGGAACTAAGCTCTCCACCACCTCTACGTGCACAGTCCACCGGGCCCAGGATATGAGCATCTGAGCAGCATCCTGAGTGGTAGAGCCAACACCCACAGGCCACACAGGCCAACACCTAAAGGCACACATTCCCCAGCCTAGAAGCCTATAGAAAATTCCCATTAAGAGAAGTCCCCAAGCTCTCTGGCAATGTCCATTGGAAGCCTGCTGCAAAAGGCAATTTCATATCCAATATTTCCTATAATCAAGAATCTGAGAGGATTGCCTATGTTTGCATCCTGTATGCAAATGAGAATTCATTAGCTACATGACCATGGTAATGAGCTAAAGTTTCTCCATCTGTGGAGTAAAATTAATAGTGATGCCCATCTGAAAGTATTTCTGTGGCAATTCAGTGAAATCACATGTACAACACTTAGAATAGCGTCTGGCATAAAGTAGGCACATGATATATTTTAGTGATTATAATAAAATATAATAAATAATATATATAATATATAATAATAATAAAATATAATAAAATATACCCAACTTGCTCATGTATATCTGAACATGTGTGGAGACCCATTGTAGCAAGAGTGCCAGGAGTGTACATTTTTCATGGAGGATCTAAAAACCATTCATTCATTTGTCCATCCATCCATCCACTGAACAATGTCTATCAAAAGCTTCACATGTACCAGAGATTGTTCTAGGCGCTGGGAGATGGTAGTGAGAAAAACACATGAAGCTTCTATCCCCATGGAGCTTCCATTCTAGCCAGGGTATGTGGGGGACTGATTCAAAGTAAACAAACAGAAATATGTTGTACTATATATGTGTATGTATAATGTGTTAAGTGGTGGTGTGGAGAAAAAGCAGAATCAATGTACCTTCTTTGGGGTGGTTTCATTTTAGGGTAAGCCACCATAGAAGCCCTCAACACGGACTATAGTTTGAAGAGAACAAAGCTTCCAGTCCTGGTTTCACTGTACCTGAAGTTTTTAGAGTTTAAAAATGTGAACTGTAGCAATTTTTGTGTTGTCATTCTAGTGTCTGATGAAGCTTTTAGCACTCTCAGACAAGACTTCAGTTCCCAGGACCCCGCAAACCAGCAGTTTCTTCTCTTGGCCTTAAGACCAGTCAGTGGAAAGGAATGGCTGTTACAGGGGCTGTGCCAAGGCCTGTGCATAGGCTTACATGCTAAGTAGCAGCCCTGGACATTACCTTTCTTTTCGGTTGTGAGGAAACAACTGTTTTTCTTTTTAAAAACACACTCAACGTTTGCTGTGGAAAGAATTCATTGTTAACACCAAGTTGTATATTTTTTCTTGAAAATGTTGTAGATGTTTGATTTTTATCATGTGAGACCAGACCTCTAATCAGCAGATGTGCAGTTGCCTGCACGTGATGCACACAGGAATTTTATCTCATATTTGGTCTTACTCATTACTTTTTTTTCTGGTTCCACAATGAGAATTTTTAGTGAAATGAAAAATAGATATGAACTGGGTAGTCTACCTCTAGTTGACAGGTCTGAATGAGAAAGAGCCCATCTTGTGGCCAAAGGATGTTCATTTTCCTTTAAATATGTGTCAGGGAAGTGACAGCATTATCAGGCAGCATCAGAATAAGATTGGTGTTCGAGTTTTCCATTGTTTTTGGCAGAGGAAAAAATACGTGGAATTAGGAATGAGAATTAGCTATGTGATTTGGGGGCATCACAACCTTTTCAGGTTTCAGTTTCCCTTGCTGTAAAATATAGCCTTCACACTCTTCAGTTTGGGTGACTGGTTCTTCCTTGTGTTAGAAGCCTGGTTTTTATGCTTCAAGCTACATTTAGGTAGCCCAGTTGAAAGCTGTGGATATGGAGAAGGGCTGGTGAAAGTGGTAGAGCTTGATCCAGCCAAAGTCAGAGGTTGGTAGTGAGGAAGTGGGATCACATCTGAGGAAGTGGAATTCTCAAATTTTGTTGAAACTAAGATGATGCTTTTGGAGAAAGCATCAAATAATGTGCTGTCTGTGTAAACAAGGACTGTGAGTTAACCTAGCTCTGGCCAGTGGTCCCAGTGGGGTTTCCCAGTAGAAGTTGTGTTTCTTTGTGAAAGAGTTGATTTTCTTCCTGGAAGTGACTGAGTCACATTTATGTGCCTTCAAAGACCTTTGTTTGGTGGACTTTCCTTCATTTTATCCTAACTTCCACCACTTAGAAAGTGCTGTGTTCCAGTAGTTTTACCTAATTTATTTCAAATGATCACAGGTGATTTGTCTGGAGCCAATAAGAAATTTAAACAAATTCCCTAACATAATACAACAAAGCCAAAACAATCATTTCTACCTTAAAGTGTAAGGGGTTGAGAGCAGTAAAAAGAGAGATTTTTCTTTAAGTATTTTATTTGCTTATTTGAAAGAAAGAGAGGGAAAGAGAACATGAGCAGGGGGAGGGTCAGAGGGAAAGGGAGAAGCAGACTCCCCACTGAGCAGGGAGCCCAATATAGGTCTCAATTCTAGGACCCCAGGATCATGTCCTGAGCAGAAGGCAGATGCTTATTGCACAAGCTTGGACATATATTACATGCCTTAGATGTGTAGTCACTGAAATTGATAAAAATTTCTTAAATCCTTGAAGATCAACCCATAGGGAAACTATTACTCACCTTTGGTATGAATCTGGGCTTGTATATTGACAAGGATAGAAGCCTCAGATATTCTACCAGTTTGTCTATAAATGAGGCTACTTTTTGAAAGTTATCTTGTATAAAATCTTCATTTCCTAAATGATGGACACTGAGGTCAACCTTGTTTTCACTGGCAAAGAACACAGCTTCTGTTTGACCTACTCACTGATCACATCCAAAAGGGATGTGAGGAAACAGGGCAAAGTAGGCGATTTCTTCTCATTTAGTTACATAGCGTTTTCTGAGTCAACAAAGCCAGCTGCCTAAATGGTTCACCTGGATTTCCAAATGATTTGTCCTCCTTTGTGTCCTGCTCATGCACCACAGTCATTCTTAGAGTCTTAGTGTTGGGTGGGGGTGGCCGGTGGGGACATCATTCTCCTCTCCTTCAGTTGTTGCAAGCTGGGCTAAAACATTTAGGGTTTGTCTTTCTTTCTTTCTTTTTTTTTTTTTTTTGGTGTTTAGTTTTTATTCTCAAATTAAGGTGTTTTAAACAGAATTGACATACCACATTGAAACGTGACTCCTCTCCCATTCCAGATTAAGCCTCACTGACAAGTATACTTTCCTTTAATCTTTTTTTTTTTAGATTTGTTTTTTTAATTTAATTTTATTTTTTCAGTATTCAAAAATTTATTGTTTGTGCACCACACCCAGTGCTCCCACCACCAGACCATCCCAACTCCCAACTCCCTTCCCCTCCAAAACCCTCAGTTTGTTTCTCAGAGTCCACAGTTTGATAAAGAAGACATGGTCCATATATACAATGGAGTATTATGCTTCCATCAGAAAGGATGAATACCCAACTTTTGCATCAACATAAACAGGACTGGAGGAGATTATGTGAGTGAAATAAGTCAAGAGGAGAGAGTCAATTACCATACGGTTTCACTTACTTTTGGAGCATAAGTAATCAGAGGGGGAGACGAACATTTACAGTTTTAATGATCAATCACTTGGAAAATTTTTTCCCAGATGGTTACATTTCTGGTCTTTGTGATTTGTAGATGACACTTTCTTAAACTTTTGATACCCATCCTCCCCCCTTTTTATTGTTTTTTAAAAAATTTTTTAAAATTTATTTTCAGCATAACAGTATTTATTGTTTTTGCACTACACCCAGTGCTCCATGCAATCCGTGCCCTCTATAATACCCACCACCTGGTACCCCGACCTCCCACCCCCGCCCCTTCAAAACCCTCCGATTGTTTTTCAGAGTCCATAATCTCTCATGGTTCACCTCCCCTTCCAATTTCCCCCAACTCCCTTCTCCTCTCTATCTCCCCATGACCTCCATGCTATTTGTTATGCTCCACAAATAGGTGAAACCATATGATAATTGACTCTCTCTGCTTGACTTATTTCACTCAGCATAATCTCTTCCAGTCCCGTTCATGTTGCTACAAAAGTAGGGTATTCGCCCTTTCTGATGGAGGCACAATACTCCATAGTGTATATGGACCACATCTTCCTTATCCATTCGTTGTTGAAGGGCATCTTGGTTCTTTACACAGTTTGGCGACTGTGGCCATTGCTGCTATATACATTGGGGTACAGATGGCCCTTCTTTTCACGACATCCATATCTATGTGGTAAATACCCAGGAGTGCAATGGCAGGGTCATAGGGAAGTTCTATTTTTAATTTCTTGAGGAATCTCCGCACTGTTCTCCAAAGAGGCGGCACCAACTTGCATTCCCACCAACAGTGGAAGAGGGTTCCCCTTTCTCCACATACCCTCCAACACATGTTGTTTACTATCTTGCTAATTTTGGCCATTCTAACTGGTGTAAGGTGGTATCTCAATGTGGTTTTAATTTGAATCTCCCTGAGGGCTAGTGATGATGAACATTTTTTCATGTGTTTGATAGCCATTTGTATGTCTTCATGGGAGAAGTGTCTGTTCAAATCTTCTGCCCATTTTTTGATATGATTAACTGTTTTGTGTATGTTGAGTTTGAGGAGTTCTTTATAGATCCTGGATATCAACCTTTTGTCTGTACTGTCATTTGAAAATATCTTCTCCCATTCCGTGGGTTGCCTCTTTGTTTTCTTGACTATTTCCTTTGCTGTGCAGAAGCTTTTGATTTTGATGAAGTCCCCAAACTTTATTTTCGCTTTTGTTTCCATTGCCTTTGGAGACATATCTTGAAAGAAGTTGCTGTGGCTGATATCAAAGAGATTACTGCCTATGTTCTCCTCTAGGATTCTGATGGATTCTTGTCTCACATTGAGGTCTTTTATTCATTTTGAGTTTATTTTTGTGTACAGTGTAAGAGAATGGTCGAGTTTCATTCTTCTACATATAGCTGTCCAGTTTTCCCAGCACCATTTATTGAAGAGACTGTCCTTATTCCACTGTATATTTTTTCCCATTTTGTTGAAGATTATTTGCCCATAGAGTTGAGGGTCCATATCTGGGCTCTCTACTCTGTTCCACTGGTCTATGTGTCTGTTTTTATTCCAGTACCATGCTGTCTTGGTGATCACAGCTTTGTAGTAAATCTTGAAATCAGGTAGCATGATGCCCCCTGTTTTAATTTTGTTTTTCGATATTTCCTTAGCGATTCGGGGTCTCTTCTGATTCCATACAAATTTTTGGATTATTTGCTCCAGCTCTTTGAAAAATACCAGTGGAATTTTGATCGGAATGACATTAAAATTATATATTGCTCTAGGCAGTATAGACATTTTAACAATGTTTATTCTTCTGATCCAAGAGCATGGAATGGTCTTCCATCTTTTTGTGTCTTCTTCAATTTCTTTCATGAGTGTTCTGTAGTTCCTCAAGTACACATCCTTTACCTCTTTGGTTAGGTTTATTCCCAGGTATCTTATGGTTCTTGGTGCTATAGTAAATGGAATCGATTCTCTAATTTCCCTTTCTGTATTTTCATTGTTAGTGTATGATAAAGCCTCTGATTTCTGTACATTGACTTTGTATCCTGCCATGTTGCTGAGTTGCAGTATGAGTTCTAGTAGTTTGGGGGTGGAGTCTTTTGGGTTTTCCATATAAAGAATCATGTCATCTGCGAAGAGAGAGAGTTTGACTTCTTCATTGCCAATTTGGATACCTTTTATTTCCCTTTGTTGTCTGATTGCTGTTGCTAGGACTTCTAATACTATGTTGAACAAGAGTGGTGAGAGTGGGCATCCTTGTCATGTTCCTGATCTCAACGGGAAGGCTGCAAGCTTTTCCCCATTGAGGATGATATTTGTTGTGGGTCTTTCATAGATAGTTTTGATGAAGTTCAGGAATGTTCCCTCTATTCCTATTCTTTGAAGTGTTTTAATCAGGAACAAATGCTAGATTTTGTCAAATGCTTTTTATGCATCAATTGAGAGGACCATGTGGTTCTTCTCTCTTCTCATATTAATTTGTTCTATCACATTGATTGATTTGCAAATGTTGAACCATCCTTGGAGCCCAGGGATAAATCCCACCTGGTCATGGTGGATAATCTTTTGAATGTGCTGTTGGATCCTGTTTGCTAGGATCTTGCTGAGAATCTTAGCATCCTTATTCATCAGTGATATTGGTCTGAAATTTTCCTTTTTGGTTGGGTCTTTGCCTGGTTTGGGGATCAGGGTAATGCTGGCTTCATAGAAAGAGTTTGGAAGTTTTCCTTCTGCTTCAATTTTTTGAAACAGCTTCAGGAGAATAGGTGTTATTTCTTCTTTTAAAGTTTGGTAGAATTCCCCAGGGAATCCTTCAGGTCCTGGGCTCTTGTGTTTTGGGAGGTTTTTGACCACTGCTTCAATCTCGTTACTAGATATCCGTCTATTCAGGTTGTCAATTTCTTCCTGGTTCAATTTTGGGAGTTTATAGTTTTCCAGGAATGCATCCATTTCATCTAGGTTGCTTAGCTTATTGGCATATAACTGTTGATAATAACTTCTGATGATTGTTTCTACTTCCTTGGTGTTCATTGTGATCTCTCCCTTTTCATTCATAATTTTATGAATTTGGGCTTTCTCTCTTTTCTTTTGGATTAGTGTGGCCAATGGTTTATCAATCTTATTTATCTTTCAAAAAACCAGCTTCTAGTTTCGTTGATACATTCTACTCTATCTCTGGTTTCTACCTCATTGATCTCAGTTCTAATCTTGATTATTTCCCTTCTTAGGTGTGGAGTGGGTTTGATTTGTTGTTGATTATCCAGTTCTTTAAGGTATAGAGAAAGCTGCTGTGTTCTGGATTTTTCAATTTTTTTGAGGGAGGCTTGGATGGCTATGTATTTCTCCCTTAGGACCGCCTTTGCTGTATCCCATAGGTTTTGAACTGAAGTGTCTTCATTCTCATTGGTTTCCATTAATTGTTTCAGTTCTTCTTTGATCTCCTGGTTGATCCAAGCATTCTTAAGCAAGGTGGTCTTTAGCTTCCAGGTGTTTGAGTTCCTTCTGAACTTTTCCTTGTGATTGAGCTCCAATTTCAAGGCATTGTGATCTAAGAATATGCAGGAAATAATCTCAGTCTTTTGGTATCAGTTGGGTCCTGATTTGTGACCCAGTATGTGGTCTATTCTTGAGAAGGTTCCATGTGCACTTGAGAAGAATGAGTATTCTGTTGTTTTAGGGTGGAATGTTCTGTATATATCTATGAGGTCCATCTGGTCCAGTGTGTCATTCAATGCTCTTGTTTCTTTATTGATTTTCTGCTTCGATGATCTGTCTATTTCTGAGAGAGGCGTGTTAAGATCTCCCACTATTAATGTATTCATATCGATATGATTCTTTATCTTGATTAACAGTTTTCTTATGTAATTGACTGCTCCCATATTGGGGGCATAGATATTTACAATTGTTAGATCATCTTGGTGGATAGTCCCTTTAAGAATGATGTAGTGTCTTTCTGTATCTCTGACTACAGTATTTAGTTTAAAATATAATTTGTCTGATATGAGAATCGCTACCCTGGCCTTCTTTTGAGGCCGATTGGCATGAAAGATTCTTCTCTAACCCTTTACTTTCAGTCTGGGTGTATCTTTAGGTTCAAAATGAGTCTCTTGTAGACAACGTATGGATGGGTCTTGTCGTTTTATCCAGTCTGCAACCATGTGCTGTTTTATGGGCGCATGTAGGCCATTCACATTGAGGGTGATTATTGATAGATACGTTTTTATTGACATCGTGTTACCTTTGAAGTCTTTCTTTCTGTAGATTGTCTCTATATTTCTGTTCAATGCTATTCTTGGGCTTTTTCCTCTTTTATAGAACCCCCCCCCCCATTTAATATTTCCTGCAGTATCGGCTTGGTGGTTGCATATTCTTTTAAGCCTTGCCAGTCTTGGAAACTCTTTATCTCTCCATCCATTTTGAATGCCAGTCTTGCTGGATAAAGTATTCTTGGCTGCATGTTCTTCTCATTCAGTGCCCTGAATATATCTTGCCAGCCATTTCTGGTTTGCCAGGTCTCTGTGGACAGGTCTGACATTATTCTGATGGGCTTTCCTCTGTATGTAAGGATCTTCTTTGTCTTAGCTGCTTTCAAGAGGTTCTGCCTATAATTATAATTCTTCATTCTTACTATTAGGTGTCTTGAGGACTTTTTGAGAATCTGTAATCTTGGGGGGAAACCTTTTGGCCTCTAGTAGATGAAGGCTGGTTCCATTCACAAGAGTCGGAAAATTTTCATGAAGAACTTGTTCCACTATATCTTCTAGACTTCTTTCTTTCTCCTCCCCTTCAGGGATTTCAATAATTCTGACATTGGAATGTTTCATGGCATCATTTATTTCCCTGATTCTGTTTTCGTGGCTTCTAAGCTGTTTATTCCAGGCTTCCTCCTGATCCTTTCTCTCTATCTGTTTGTCCTCCAGATCACTAATTCTGTCTTCTGTCTCAGTTACTCTAGCGTTGAGAGAATTTAGATTAAATTGGAACTCATTTAGATCATTGTGAAGCTCATCTCTGGTAGCTTTCAGCTCTTCCTTAATATTGAAAACGTGATCTCTGGTCGTTTTCAGTTCAGCCCTAATCAATTCCGTTTGGTCACCCATGGCTTTCTCCAACCTAGCTATTGCTTGGATAATTGTTAGCCTGAATTCTCTTTCTGACATATTGTCTATGTTGATAGCCATTAGCTCTGGTGCAGAAGGTCCATCCTCTGTATTTTTCTTCTGTTGGGCATTCCTCCTCCTAGTCATTTTGGTGAGATATGGCTGAACGGATGTAACTGGATGTATCAACCGTGGTGCAGTCAAGGTGCACCCTGGAATGCTTCTGAGCAATCAGGGTTCCCCACCCAAATGAGAGGAAAAAGAAAAGGAAAAGAAAAAAGAGAGAGAGAGAGGGAGAGAGAGAGACAGGAACGAAAGGTGAGATAAAAGAGAAGGTTCAGCCCAAATAGGCCCCAAGGTAAGATTTATGAAGTATACGAACAAAAACACTGATAAAAGTATATGACAAGAGAAAAAAATATATATATTTGCATATATATATATATATATATATATATATACACACACACACACACACACACACACACACAAATAAAGGAAGAACCTCCTCAAAAAGAACCCCGAGTGTAAGATTTATATACTATCAGGACAAACACAAAAACACAGAAATACTGGTGGAAGAAAAAGATGGGAGAGTGGTTGTAAATTCTCAGTGTGGGTGAGGAAGGTTGTTTTGATTCTTCCTGGATGTATCTTGATATCTTTGTTAAAGGACTCAACTTTCCTAAGATAAAGGGGGATTAGGAATTGGTTTACCTATAGGGGTGGCATTGATTGGGAAAAGGGGATTACCTTGAAGTTTAACTCTATATGAATATTAGAAAATAAAAATTAGAAAAAGGAATAAACTAGACTAAACTAAACTAAAATTAAAAAAAAAAAGAAATTCAAAAAATAGAAATGCATAAGGAAAACACAGGTGTATGTATCAAAAAGTTCAGGTTAGAAGGTTATTATGGAATTTGATGTACTGGACATCTCACTGTGATGGTAAATAGGTTAAAAAATTATCTATATAATAATTAAAAATTATCTATATAAAAAATTGAGACAGAATAGTGGGAACGAATTAATAATAAAAATTGTTCTATGAAGTAGTGGTGGTTGTTCTCTTGTCTTTTTTTTTTTTTTTTTTCCTTTCCTGGTTTGTTTTCTGGGGGAGGGGCCTGCCACGTGGGTTTTCAGTCAATGATGTTCTCTGAGTTAAGTCCTCCTGCCCCCCTCAAGGGGGTGGGCTCTGAGGAAACTGTTTTTTTCAGTCTTTTGTTCTGTGAGGGTTTTTATATTTGTTCACTTTTGTTTTTCTCTCTCGCTTTGACCGCTTTTGATGGTTTTTGTAGGTTTAGAGGAAAGCAAACTGCACCCTGACCTCCCTCTCAGAGAGAAGCCTCAGTATGGCTGCAGAGCCCAAATAAATCCCCCCTTAGCCGCTGGCAGAGAAGGTTCCCAGTCGTGGTCCCTGGGGACTCAGGATTTTTTGCTTGTACCCAAAACCACGGCAGTGGCTGATATCTGGGCAGCTCCAGACTACCAGAGAAGTTCTAAGCAGCAATCGCACACTGAGATTTTCCTGCTGGCTTGGGCTGGGAGTGCCTGGTCTTTCCGGGTCTGAGAGCACTGGGCTGGCGCCTGTGCGCACCTCTCTCAGGGGAAGGCGCGGGGCTCCCCCCTTTTTAAAACTGGAAGTAACTTCCAATCCAATGAGCTAGTTGTTTGACTCATTGTCAAAGTCCAAGAGACTGGATGACCTAGCCTCAACACTGTCCAAGCACAGGTGGCAGCAGAGATCAGGTTACCATGGCTTGGGGTAAACTGTTTTCATTTCTTTGCTGCTTCCATGAAATGTACTTGTTTAACTTTTGCAAAGTCACCTTCAGGAAACAGAGGCTCGTTATGTGAATGGGAGACCTGTATTAGACTATGTGCCATCAAATGGCTGTAGCAATTGGCTTCGGGCCCAGCCTCTCTGGGAGCCTCTTTGGGTAGTGAGTCCTTTGAGAACTCTGCAACTGTTGATAGGGTCACCACTGCATCCGGGAGCATCTCAGTCTTTCAGCTGGCAGCAACCAGCCTAGGGAGAGACAGCTGCTGTGGTGAGGGGCCAAGACCAGAGGAGGTGGGTCGGGGCATTCTGGAGCTAGAGAAAGCCATGCACAACAGCACTTGGGCAGTGATTCATTCAGAAAGAGAGAAGACAGTGATGGCCGTAAGTGGCAACATCCTGACCTTGCTGAGGTAGAGGTTGTTTGTCTACATTGAACTTCTTAGTCAGTGACTTAGATGACTAAGAAGTGAACAGTGAACAGAGACAATATTGTCCTCTCACATGCCCTGGCGGCTGCACATGTAAAGATCAGGGGTGTGGATTTGAACCCTGGCTCTAATACAGAGGAACATATAACTTTGGGCAAGTGGCTTTAAGGCCAAAAGTTTCTGTTTCATCTCCTATAAAACAGAGATAACAGGGATGCTGTGAGGAGGAAAGAAGAAAGCAAGTGAAGCCCTGAGCCATTGGTGGCAATGTCTAACAAACAGTGTAAGCAACCATTGTGACCTTGTTTGATGTGGGAGTAAGCACTCTGCAGCTGATTTAGGGGTCAACCAATAGCAAGGAAAGGAATCATGGAACCATTTGTTTTACAGAGCATTAAAAACTGCTGAAAAATCAAATCAGTCTATAATTTCTATTATGTAGATAATTGCTCATACATGCAAAAGCACCATTGTTAGTAGGCTCATAATTAATAGGGTCCAGTTTGACCATCCATGGGCTAGAAAGCAGTGACTTCTTAGAATGAGAGAAAAACAGTGGTCCACTGATGTGCATCTTCAAGGATTGTGGCAAGATGGGCTGCAAGCCTCTGATGAGTAGAGATAAGTCATTGAGAGGACACCTGGGGGACTCGGGCTTTTAGAAGTTGGGCTTCCATGTCTTCCGTCGTTGGATGCTTTTCTCTCCCCATGAAGAGGGGGTGGCCATTCTCTTATTCTTTTGAACTGGTGCTGACCTACAGCCATTTTGACAACTTTTGAAGGAAAGTTATGCCCAGATCCTGGCCTGTAAGGTGGATAGTTTTTCCTTTCTTTCTCTCTCTCTCTCTTTTCTTTTTTAGATTTTATTTATTTTATTTGACAGACAGAGATTACAAGTAGGCAGAGAGGCAGGCAGAGAGAGAGAGAGGAGGAAGCAGGCTCCCCGCTGAGCAGAGAGTCTGATGCGGGGCTCAATCCCAAGACGCTGGGATCATGACCTGAGCCGAAGGCAGAGGCTTTAACCCACCGAGCCACCCAGGTGCCCCCCCTTTCTTTCTCTTAAAAGATCCTGTTGGGGATGGGTGGAAGCCATGGAAGCTAAGAGAGCATGCTTTGAGAAAGCTAGCAATGTCGAGAAACTATGTGGAGGGTGTCATGCTGCCAAGCCCCAGCTATTCCAGGGGTTCCAACTCAAGCACTGGACACACGGGAAGGGAATTGTCTGGAACATGTCTGCTCCCACAGACAACAGGTGGAAAGGAACCAAGGCTCAGGGCTCAGGTTAGGCTGTCTCACTAGGTCTAGCTGACTGGGCCATGACTCTAAGGCTCCCCAAATGGGCCAGCCAACCCAGGTGTCCCACCCGGCTTTCCCACTTATACAAACTCAAGCATGGTGAAATGGCTGCTATTAATGCCACCAAGGTGTGGAGCAACAGACAGCTGGACAACCATGTGAGTGCTTCCTGCACTGCTTGTCTTGCCCTTGTCTGTGTGAGGATTCCCATTGCTGTGATCTCACAAGATAGCATGATGGTGGGTAAGCCAGCAGTGCCAGCATTTTATTGTGGAAGTTCTGAGTCTGAATGCCACTCCACTTCATGAGCAAGTGGTGAGATGGGTCAGTGGTTCTTCTAGGATTGGACAGTCTCTGTCATCTGTGCAGTTCCCACCGCCTTCTGAATATCCCAACATACAGAGAGCAGTCTTGAAAGGGCCCAGCTTTCATCTTCGATCTTTCCAATCTCCCTTTTCCTGGTCACCCATGTTGGTTGCAGGTGGCAGACTCTTACCTGACCTACACCAGTGTATTAATGGCCACAGGAAATGACCAATCCCAAGACCAAGACCTGAAGCAGTCAGGGCAACCAGGAATTATATATGTTTGAACTTACCACTTCTAAATAACTCTTAATTCATGATTTTTCTTTATTCATTATTCATTAACCCATTTTTGTGAGAGAAAATCTGGATAAAGTATACTTAGGATAAGTAATTTCAGCATCACCTGCTAACAAATGCATATACACAATGCACACTTCCACATCCACGTGTGTGCAAAGTTTCCCTGTGTGCATGTATACACACACACGCCCATGAGGGCATCATGTGAATAGACTTCAATTTGGGATTAAAGGACTAGCCACATCCCTTTGCTGCAAAACCTGTTAGCAGATGTGGTGGTCCCACAGCCTTCTGAGCCTTCCTCGGTGTGGTCTGCTCCAAACACCTCACCTTCACTATTTAAAGCATCTGCACTGCAAAGTTTGTTTGCTTATATGTGCCAAAGCACAGTCTTTCTGGCAAGTGGGATGGGTGTGCATTAAGGACTTTGGGAGTTAAGTCAGTAGGTTTTCACATTTGACTCCACCTGGGTATTTTTAGGAGATTCACTGGGTATATTTAGCGAGATTCACTGGTACCTGACTTACTGGAGGCCCTTGAGAATGAATGGAGAAAGATATTCACAAGGAGAAAGACCACATGAGAAAGAGTGCTCTAGAAGGAGAATCCTAGAGATCAATGCTGAATGCAGATTTGAAATTTTAACTTGAACACTTGACACATATAAATGATTTCTAGAGCTTATATAGATTTCAGGGTTTGGCTAATGAAGTTTTAAAACAGGACAAGTTTTCTCAATCAGTTTGAATTGCATTTGATTAAATGAACAATGATGCTGGGGTAGCATCCTTTTTTTTTTTTTTTTTTTGTTTGTTTGCTCAAGATGTCCAGAGAGGCAGGCTGGGGCTTGTGTTGATGCGATGAGTCCTTTGCTCCTTTGAGGTTCCTATTCCACTCTCATCAGTTTGTGGTTTTTGTCCCTCCAAAGATGCTGGGAGCAAGTTCAGACATCAGTTCTGCATTTTGGTCAGGAATAAAAAGGAAGAGCAAAGGGCAAAAATGATCTATCAGTTGAGTCTTCCTTTTTATTAAGAAAACAATGATTTTCTTAGAGGTGTTACTGAGAAGGATTAAATTTCATCTCATTGACAAGGTCATGGCAGTCCTAGTTACAAAATTTGTTTCTGTTTGTAGGAAGGAAAGAAAGGAAATTGTGACAGATTCCAAAGGGACGCATGCCATGTTTCTGTTTAAATAAGGAAGCTAATTTAGGAAGTGGCTATCTATATCATTTTATATATCAATTATGTAAACTTAAATTGTATTTATATAATTATACAAGTGTATCAATTATATGTATATAATAGGTGTATTGAGGTTCTTTTATTAAGTCCTAGTGACTTGAAATCTTTCCCAGACCTCAGTGGGCCAGACTGGGGGTTTGCACCCTGGGGAGGAATGGCAGGGCATGCACAGTGGGAGGCCAGGCTTTCACAATGAGCAAACAGTGTTTGCAGAAGTGTACATGAGGTATATTCCTGATTTACAGAGGAAGGGAGATGGGTAATGACTATTTGAAGCTGGGGCTCTAAAAATTTTTTTCTTTCACATATAGATGAAGATGATTTCATTTAAAATGATCACCTGACATAGACTTATAATTTGTCAGGTGATACGGGGTTGATTTCTCTGTTTCATGGCTATAAAGACTGGGGTTTGGAATGTTTGCCATTTTTGGTTACAAAACAACCAGATCAGATTTTGAACTTAAGACTCTTAAATTCAGACTCTTAAATTCATGCCCCTCCTCCACCACAGCTGCCTCTTATTTTAAGTTAATCTCTTTTTTCTTTATTGTGTTATGTTAGTCACCATACAATACATCATTGGTTTTTGATGCAGTGTTCTAAGACTTACTGTTTATGTTACCCAGTGCCCCATGCAATATATGCCCTCCCTAAAACCCACCACCAGGCTCACCCATCACCCCATTCTCCTTCCTTCCAAAACCCTCAATTTGTTTCTTAGAGTCCACAGTCTCTCATGGTTCATCTATCTCTCCAACACCCCCCCTTCATTTTTCCTTTCTTTCTCTTAATGTCCTCCATGCTATTTCTTATGTTACACAAGTAAGTGAAACCATATGATAATTAACTTTCTCTGCTTGACTTATTTCACTCAGTATAATCTCCTTCAGTCCCATCCATGTTGATGCAAAAGTTGGGTATTTATCCTTTCTGGTGCTGAGTAATATTCCGTTGTATATATGAACCACATCTTTATCCATTTGTCTGTTGAAGGGCATCCCGGCTCATTTCATAGTTTGGCTATTGTAGACATTGCTGCTATGAACCCTGGGGTGCATATGGCTCTTCTTTTCACTACATCTGTGTCTTAATCTCTTCTTGACCTTGAATTTTGTTTAATCCTTCAAGATGAAGAAACTGAAGCATTTTCTTTTATCATTTGAGAGGAAACTGCAAAAAGGAGGGCATTTCTTAACTTCTCACAGTTCTTCCAGAGGAAAAGTCATGAGAACAAGGCAGAGCCTTCCCCATGTAGCTACAACTTATCAGTCTAGCATGGTGCAGCGCCACCGTTCTGGGAGCACCTCCTCCTCTGGGCCTCAAGATATTCTTCACCAGGTTTTGTGTGGGTCGTGAGCCTTACCCTGCCCACCCGAGTTGCTGCCTTTGTCTCTACGTGTTTCATTCCTTTGGAAAGAGTATTCATTGTTTTAAAAATGAGACCTGTTTATTACAAAATTTATATATTTTCTGTATTACATATTTTATGCCTCTCTAATGATAAATTCAAATAACAGCATCTATTGAGAGTATCATATGGTTCTTGTTCTTTCTTTTATTGATGTGTTGTATCACATTGACTGATTTGCGGATGTTGAACCAACATTGCAGCCCTGGAATAAATCCCACTGGGTCGTGGTGAATAATCTTTTTAATGTACTGTTGAATCCTATTGGCTAGTATTTTGTTGAGTATTTTCGCATCTGTGTTCATCAAGGATATCGGTCTGTAGCTCTCTTTTTTGGTGGGATCCTTGTCTGGTTTGGGGATCAAGGTGATGCTGGCCTCATAAAATGAGTTTGGAAGCTTTCCTTCCATTTCTATTTTTTGGAACAGTTTCAGGAGAATAGGAATTAGTTCTTCTTTAAATGTTTGGTAGAATTCCCCCGGGAAGCCGTCTGGCCCTGGGCTTTTGTTTGTTTGGAGATTTTTTTTTTTTTTTTTTTTTGCTTTACCAAAATTTATTTATTTATTATGTTCAATTGGCCAATATATAGTACATCATTGGCTTTTTTTTTTTTTTTATAAACATATATTTTTATCCCCAGGGGTACAGGTCTGTGAATCACCAGGTTTACACACTTCACAGCACTCACCAAATCACATGCCCTCCCCAATGTCCATAATCCCAACCCCTTCTCCCAAACCCCCTCCCCTCAGCAACCCTCAGTTTGTTTTGTGAGATTAAGAGTCACTTATGGTTTGTCTCCCTCCCAATCCCATCTTGTTTCATTTATTCTTCTTCTACCCACTTAAGCCTCCATGTTGCATCACCACTTCCTCATATCAGGGAGATCATATGATAGTTGTCTTTCTCTGCTTGACTTATTTCGCTAAGCATGATACGCTCTAGTTCCATCCATGTTGTTGCAAATGGCAAGATTTCATTTCTTTTGATGGCTGCATAGTATTCCATTGTGTATATATACCACATCTTCTTGATCCATTCATCTGTTGATGGACATCTAGGTTCTTTCCATAGTTTGGCTATTGTGGACATTGCTGCTATAAACATTCGGGTGCATGTGCCCCTTTGGATCACTACATTTGTATCTTTAGGGTAAATACCCAATAGTGCAATTGCTGGATCATAGGGCAGTTCTATTTTCAACATTTTGAGGAACCTCCATGCTGTTTTCCAGAGTGGCTGCACCAGCTTGCATTCCCACCAACAGTGTAGGAGGGTTCCCCTTTCTCCGCATCCTCGCCAGCATCTGTCATTTCCTGACTTGTTGATTTTAGCCATTCTGACTGGTGTGAGGTGATATCTCATTGTGGTTTTGATTTGTATTTCCCTGATGCCGAGTGATATGGAGCACTTTTTCATGTGTCTGTTCGCCATCTGGATGTCTTCTTTGCAGAAATGTCTGTTCATGTCCTCTGCCCATTTCTTGATTGGATTATTTGTTCTTTGGGTGTTGAGTTTGCTAAGTTCTTTATAGATTCTGGACACTAGTCCTTTATCTGATATGTCGTTTGCAAATATCTTCTCCCATTCTGTCAGTTGTCTTTTGATTTTGTTAACTGTTCCCTTTGCTGTGCAAAAGCTTTTGATCTTGATGAAATCCCAGTAGTTCATTTTTTCCCTTGCTTCCCTTGCCTTTTGCGTTGTTCCTAGGAAGATGTTGCTGCGGCAGAGGTCGAAGAGGTTGCTGCCCGTGTTCTCCTCAAGGATTTTGATGGATTCCTTTCGTACGTTGAGGTCCTTCATCCATTTTGAGTCTATTTTTGTGTGTGGTGTAAGGAAATGGTCCAATTTCATTTTTCTGCATGTGGCTGTCCAATTTTCCCAGCACCATTTATTGAAGAGGCTGTCTTTTTTCCATTGGACATTCTTTCCTGCTTTGTCGAAGATTAGTTGACCATAGATTTGAGGGTCTATTTCTGGGCTCTCTATTCTGTTCCATTGATCTATGTGTCTGTTTTTGTGCCAGTACCATGCTGTCTTGATGATGACAGCTTTGTAATAGAGCTTGAAGTCCGGAATTGTGATGCCACCAACGTTGGCTTTCTTTTTCCATATCCCTTTGGCTATTCGAGGTCTTTTCTGGTTCCATATAAATTTTAGCATTATTTGTTCCATTTCTTTGAAAAAGATGGATGGTACTTTGATAGGAATTGCATTAAATGTGTAGATTGCTTTAGGTAGCATAGACATTTTCACAATATTTATTCTTCCAATCCAGGAGCATGGAACATTTTTCCATTTCTTTGTGTCTTCCTCAATTTCTTTCATGAGTACTTTATAGTTTTCTGAGTATAGATTCTGTGTCTCTTTGGTTAGGTTTATTCCTAGGTATCTTATGGTTTTGGATGCAATTGTAAATGGGATTGACTCCTTAATATCTCTTTCTTCTGTCTTGCTGTTGGTGTAGAGAAATGCAACTGATTTCTGTGCATTGATTTTATATCCTGACACTTTACTGAATTCCTGTATAAGTTCTAGCAGTTTTGGAGTGGAGTCTTTTGGGTTTTCCACATATAGTATCATATCATCTGCGAAGAGTGATAATTTGACTTCTTCTTTGCCGATTTGGATGCCTTTAATTTCCTTTTGTTGTCTGATTGCTGAGGCTAGAACCTCTAGTACGATGTTGAATAGCAGTGGTGATAATGGACATCCCTGCCGTGTTCCTGACCTTAGCGGAAAAGCTTTCAGTTTTTCTCCATTGAGAATGATATTTGCGGTGGGTTTTTCATAGATGGCTTTGATGATATTGAGGTATGTGCCCTCTATCCCTACACTTTGAAGAGTTTTGATCAGGAAGGGATGTTGTACTTTGTCAAATGCTTTTTCAGCATCTATTGAGAGTATCATATGGTTCTTGTTCTTTCTTTTATTGATGTGTTGTATCACATTGACTGATTTGCGGATGTTGAACCAACCTTGCAGCCCTGGAATAAATCCCACTTGGTCGTGGTGAATAATCTTTTTAATGTACTGTTGAATCCTATTGGCTAGTATTTTGTTGAGTATTTTCGCATCTGTGTTCATCAAGGATATCGGTCTATAGCTCTCTTTTTTGGTGGGATCCTTGTCTGGTTTTGGGATCAAGGTGATGCTGGTTTCATAAAATGAGTTTGGAAGTTTTCCTTCCATTTCTATTTTTTGGAACAGTTTCAGGAGAATAGGAATTAGTTCTTCTTTAAATGTTTGGTAGAATTCCCCCGGGAAGCCGTCTGGCCCTGGGCTTTTGTTTGTTTGGAGATTTTTAATGACTGTTTCAATCTCCTTATTGGTTATGGGTCTGTTCAGGCTTTCTATTTCTTCATGGTTCAGTTGTGGTAGTTTATATGTTTCTAGGAATGCATCCATTTCTTCCAGATTGTCAAATTTATTGCCGTAGAGTTGCTCATAGTATGTTCTTATAATAGTTTGTATTTCCTTGGTGTTAGTTGTGATCTCTCCTCTTTCATTCATGATTTTATTTATTTGGGTCCTTTCTCTTTTCTTTTTGATAAGTCGGGCCAGGGGTTTATCAATTTTATTAATTCTTTCAAAGAACCAGCTCCTAGTTTCGTTGATTTGTTCTATTGTTTTTTTGGTTTCTATTTCATCGATTTCTGCTCTGATCTTTATGATTTCTCTTCTCCTTCTGGGCTTAGGGTTTCTTTCTTGTTCTTTCTCCAGCTCCTTTAGGTGTAGGGTTAGGTTGTGTACCTGAGACCTTTCTTGTTTCTTGAGAAAGGCTTGTACCGCTATATATTTTCCTCTCAGGACTGCCTTTGTTGTGTCCCACAGATTTTGAACCGTTGTATTTTCATTATCATTTGTTTCCATGATTTTTTTCAATTCTTCTTTAATTTCCCGGTTGACCCATTCATTCTTTAGAAGGATACTGTTTAGTCTCCATGTATTTGGGTTCTTTCCAAACTTCCTCTTGTGGTTGAGTTCTAGCTTTAGAGCATTGTGGTCTGAAAATATGCAGGGAATGATCCCAGTCTTTTGGTACCGGTTGAGTCCTGATTTAGGACCGAGGATGTGATCTATTCTGGAGAATGTTCCATGTGCACTAGAGAAGAATGTGTATTCTGTTGCTTTGGGATGAAATGCTCTGAATATATCTGTGATGTCCATCTGGTCCAGTGTGTCGTTTAAGGCCTTTATTTCCTTGCTGATCTTTTGCTTGGATGACCTGTCTATTTCAGTGAGGGGAGTGTTAAAGTCCCCTACTATTATTGTATTATTGTTGATGTGTTTCTTTGATTTTGTTATTAATTGGTTTATATAGTTGGCTGCTCCCACATTGGGGGCATAGATATTTAAAATTGTTAAATCTTCTTGTTGGACAGACCCTTTGAGTATGATATAGTGTCCTTCCTCATCTCTTATTATAGTCTTTGGCTTAAAATCTAATTGATCTGATATAAGGATTGCCACTCCTGCTTTCTTTTGATGTCCATTAGCATGGTAAATTCTTTTCCACCCCCTCACTTTAAATCTGGAGGTGTCTTCGGGCTTAAAATGTGTTTCTTGGAGGCAACATATAGATGGGTTTTGTTTTTTTATCCATTCTGATACCCTGTGTCTTTTGACAGGGGCATTTAGCCCATTCACATTCAGGGTAAGTATTGAGAGATATGAATTTAGTGCCATTGTATTGCCTGTAAGGTGACTGTTACTGTATATGGTCTCTGTTCCTTTCTGATCTACCACTTGTAGGCTCTCTCTTTGCTTAGAGGACCCCTTTCAATATTTCCTGTAGAGCTGGTTTGGTATTTGCAAATTCTTTCAGTTGTTGTTTGTCCTGGAAGCTTTTAATCTCTCCTTCTATTTTCAATGATAGCCTAGCTGGATATAGTATTCTTGGCTGCATGTTTTTCTCGTTTAGTGCTCTGAAAATATCATGCCAGCTCTTTCTGGCCTGCCAGGTCTCTGTGGATAAGTCAGCTGCCAATCTAATATTTTTACCATTGTATGTTACAGACTTCTTTTCCCGGGCTGCTTTCAGGATTTTCTCTTTGTCACTGAGACTTGTAAATTTTACTATTAGGTGACGGGGTGTGGGCCTATTCTTATTGACTTTGAGGGGCGTTCTCTGAACCTCCTGAATTTTGATGCTCGTTCCCTTTGCCATATTGGGTAAATTCTCCCCAATAATTCTCTCCAGTATACCTTCTGCTCCCCTCTCTCTTTCTTCTTCTTCTGGAATCCCAATTATTCTAATGTTGTTTCGTCTTATGGTGTCACTTATCTCTCGAATTCTCCCCTCGTGGTCCAGTAGCTGTTTGTCCCTCTTTTGCTCAGCTTCTTTATTCTCTGTCATTTGGTCTTCTATATCACTAATTCTTTCTTCTGCCTCATTTATCCTAGCAGTTAGAGCCTCCATTTTTGATTGCACCTCATTAATAGCTTTTTTGATTTCACCTTGGTTAGATTTTAGTTCTTTTATTTCTCCAGAAAGGGCTTTTATATCTCCCAAGAGGGTTTCTCTAATATCTTCCATGCCTTTTTCGAGCCCGGCTAGAACCTTGAGAATTGTCATTCTGAAGTCTAGATCTGACATATTACCGATGTCTGTATTGATTAGGTCCCTAGCCTTCGGTACTGCCTCTTGTTCTTTTTTTTGTGTTGAATTTTTATGTCTTGTCATTTTGTCCAGATAAGTGTAAATGAAGGGGCAAGTAAAATACTAAAAGGGTGGCAACAACCCCAGGAAAATATGCTTTAACCAAATTAGAAGAGATCCAAAATCGTGAGTGGGGAGAAAGGGGATAAAAAGAGGTTCAAAAAGGAAGAAAGAAAGAAAAAAAAACAAAAAGAAAAGAAAAAAAAAAGAAAAGAAAAGAAAAGAATTTTTAAAAAAAGAAAACACCTAAGAAAAATGTAAAAAAGAAAAAATATATATATTAGATAAACTAGTAAAAAATCGTTAAAAAAGAAAAAGGTAACAGTTAAAAAAAAAAATTTTACCCGAAGGCGAGAAAAAAAAAAAAAATGAAAAAGAAAAAATTAAATTAACTGCAAGACTAAAAAAAATCACAGGAAAAAAGCCATGAGTTCCGTGTTTGGCTTTCTCCTCCTCTGGAATTCTGCTGCTCTCCTTGGTATTGAAACCGCACTCCTTGGTAGGTGAACTTGGTCTCGGCTGGATTTCTTGTTGATCTTCTGGGGGAGGGGCCTGGTGTAGTGATTCTCAAGTGTATTTGCCCCAGGCGGAATTACACCGCCCTTACCCGGGGCCGGGGTGAGTAATCCGCTCGGGTTTGCTTTCAGGAGCTTTTGTTACCTGAGCGCTTTCCGTAGAGTTCCGGAGGACGGGAATACAAATGGCGGCCTCCTGGTCTCTGGCCTGGAGGAGCCGAGAGCCCGGGCCCCCACTCCTCAGTGCGCCCTCAGAGAACCGCGCCCAGTTACTCCCGTCTGCCTGACCTCCGGCCGCGCTCCGAGCTCACCGAGCCTGCGACCGGTTCAAGGTAACACGGAGCTGCGAGCTTACTGTCGGCTCTGCCTCTGTAGCCGGCTTTCCCGTTCCAATACCCGCAAGCTCTGCGACACTCAGACACCCCCGATCCTTCTGTGACCCTGCGGGACCTGAGGCCACGCTGACCCCGCGTGGGCTTCGCCCCGGTTTAGCCTCTGGAGCGATGTCCCTCAGCGGAACAGACTTTTAAAAGTCCTGATTTTGTGCACGGTTGCTCCGCCGCTTGCCGGGAGCCGGCCCCTCCCCCCGGGGTCTATCTTCCCGTCGCTTTGGATTCACTTCTCCGCCGGTCCTACCTTTCAGAAAGTGGTTGTTTTTCTGTTTCCAGAATTGCTGTTCTTCTTCTCTTCGATCTGCCGATGGATTTTCAGGTGTTTGCAATCTTTAGATAAGCTATCTAGCTGATCTCCGGCTAGCTGAAGCAGTCTCAGCTTGCTACTTCTCCGCCATCTTGACTCAGTCTCTTGTTTGGAGATTTTTAATGACTGTTTTAATCTCCTTACTGGTTATGTGTCTGTTCAGGCTTTCTATTTCTTCCTGGTTCAGTGGTGGTAGTTTATATGTTTCTAGGAATGCATCCATTTCTTCTAGATTGTCAAATTTATTGCCGTAGAGTTGCTCATAGTATGTTCTTATAATAGTTTGTAGTTCTTTGGTGTTAGTTGTG
Organism: Mustela lutreola; assembly: GCF_030435805.1. NCBI lineage: Eukaryota > Metazoa > Chordata > Mammalia > Carnivora > Mustelidae > Mustela > Mustela lutreola. The sequence goes on along the minus strand of NC_081292.1, from coordinate 84,869,132 downwards.
ATCTCTCCTCTTTCATTCATGATTTTATTTATTTGGGTCCTTTCTCTTTTCTTTTTGATAAGTCGGGCCAGGGGTTTATCAATTTTATTAATTCTTTCAAAGAACCAGCTCCTAGTTTCGTTGATTTGTTCTATTGTTTTTTTGGTTTCTATTTCATTGATTTCTGCTCTGATCTTTATGATTTCTCTTCTCCTGCTGGGCTTAGGGTTTCTTTCTTGTTCTTTCTCCAGCTCCTTTAGGTGTAGGGTTAGGTTGTGTACCTGAGACCTTTCTTGTTTCTTGAGAAAGGCTTGTACTGCTATATATTTTCCTCTCAGGACTGCCTTTGTTGTGTCCCACAGATTTTGAACCGTTGTATTTTCATTATCATTTGTTTCCATGATTTTTTTTCAATTCTTCTTTAATTTCCCGGTTGACCCATTCATTCTTTAGAAGGATACTGTTTAGTCTCCATGTATTTGGGTTCTTTCCAAACTTCCTTATCAAAGTTTGATAAGATCTTGTTTAGATAATCACTGTTCATTTGTTGTTTTAACTCTAGTCTAGAATCTTCCTGTGTATATATACAAATGAGCAGATATATGTAGATATGTATTTTTCATTTTACATAAACAGGACCATATTTTTTTATATGGTTTTGTTACCCAATTTTTCAAACAACAATATGTCATGAACTTCTATCTGTGCCAATAAAATAAGTCACATTATTATTTTTTAATAGTTGGAAAAATTCCTTTGTGTACATACTCCATAATTTACTTAACCAGTTTCTTGTTAATGGACACAAATTTGTTTCTTATTAAAAGAAAAGAAAAGAAAAACTAAGTAGGCCAGGTCCGTGATTCAGGCCATGCCCAGCCCAGTGGATGGTGGGCCACATTCCAGGGGTTTCCATATGGAAGGTCCTGACACAGAGCCTGGAATGCTGAGACTTTTCTTATCTTGCAAGTGTTTTGTGCAATGCTTTGGGCTGCAGCTGAGACTGGTAAGAGCAGGGCGGAGAGAACTGAAGGGCCCAAACATCTGGAATCCATTTCTGTGGGGTTCTGAAGGCAGGTTTATCTCTTGTCCATGTTCAGAAATCCACAAAGGGATAATTAACTGCCCCTTGGGCAATTCTTCTTAGCCTGGGACACTCTCCTTGTGGAAATACGAAATACGTGCAAAGCTAGTGCAGGAAAAAGCCCCAAATCCTAATGACCCTCCCCTGACATTTACTGAGTCTCTGCAGTATTCAGGTGTGGCATTGCCCATCCTAGCTCCTCTAAGGTCACATCTGAGTGGACAAGGCACAAGAAGTTTGGCAAGATGACTGCTACCCAGAAAAGTGTGGTTTCCTCACCTCACCTGGCTTCCAGCAAAGCTGCCTATTGTTCAGAACTAGTTTTCCTTATTCTTGACACTGTTTCACCTGGGAGTGGATCCCACCAGATCCTGGTTTGTCTTGTAACTAGTCTTTCATCTCAGAGGCATGGACCCACCTTGCTTGCTCATAAACTGGGGCAGCAAATTGTGGTTCACAAGGGAAGGAGGGCAGAGCAGCTGTTACCAGTAACAGTAACGACAGGATTGCCGAGACAAACATTTTCATGGTGATGCATGGGAACACTAAATCCAAACCACATTGTTTAGCTTTCAGTCCAGTAAAGGGGAATGCCACATCCCCTAAAGTAAATGGAAGAGATCATAGTTTAGAAAATATGACAGAGTTGAAAACTTAAAGCTGTATCACACAGTAACATCCTTCAGAAGAAAACAATTAATACAAAAGAGTGTATATATATTTCCATGTCAGTTTATTAATTTGGATTCTTCCCTAGTCCAAAAATGGAACTCAGTGGCCGTGAGTCAGATGTGCCTCAGGCAGGCAGTTACAAGGAGGCAGGAACATTTTAACAGTCACTGTTGGGAAGGGACACATGTTCACAGACTTGAGGAATGCACCAGACCATGAGAACCCATTTTCATGTGTCTGCTTCCGTTCAATGTTTGTTTCAGATTGACATCAAATGCCGTACATGGAGCTGTGCGACCCTGATATTTACATGCTCTAGTTCCCTGTTTTTCTTGTGTATTGAAAAGTCACTAGGAGTCTGTAAACACTGTGCAATGGAGTTTGATTTCACAGAGGCCAGAGCAGGCTTTGGGGGAAGGGCAGAGGTCATCTGATGCTCAGGAAGAAAGGGGTGGAGGTGCAGTTTTCTTTCTAGCCACAGAGGACAAAGCTAACGAATCTCAGACTCAGGTGCTCCTTGCGTGGGCTTGATGGGAGATGCTGGGAGCTGTGATCCAGGCAGAGAGAGGAAGCCTGGTTGCTGTCAGCAAGTATTACTATGTAAGCATTTCTGCTAAAGGGCTTTCAGAAGAAAGCTCTGAATTCCTAAAGCTCACTTTATTTGTTGTGATTTTTTTTCTTTCATTCTGGTAAAATTTCATATTTGCAGTTGTGCAGTTCTTTTTCTTAATGAAGGGCCTCGACTTGAATAAGATTCTGATCTCACAGAACCTTGAGCCTAGCACTATAATTTTTGGCTGTGTCACCTTTGAAATGAGTGTATTCAGGAGAGATGGTCCCAGACAACCCTAGTCCTCCTGCACAGCTCTGCCAACTGCTTCCCGGCAGAGCATGTTCTCCAACGATGTGTCTGCACACAGTGGGTAGAAGCCGAGGTGAACTCCCAGCACTCTTTCCCTAAGCCTTGCAAGGTGGTGAAGCATTTGCTTAGGCAAAGAAAGCAGGAGATGAAGATCTGGACCTGGGACTCAGGCTGCAGGGAGCACTACAATGTGAGGATCAGAGGACACCTGGGCTTCTCAATTGGGAGCAGCCGTGGCACCTGCTGATGGGGGAAGCCTGACGACGGGCATAGGAAAGTGGGTGCTTAACAGTCAGAATCTGAAGAATATGAAATAGCATCTAGTTCAGTCTCTCATTTTACAGATCAGAAAACAGATCAGGAGAGATCCGCAACTGGATTCAGACAGAGGTGGCTGTGAGCGTGACTGTGACTTTGGGAATTGGTTGGGGTGTGGCAGCAGGGCCACAGGCTGGGAAATACTGGTCAACATGACCTTTTCCTTCAAAGATAGAATGTGTATGAAAACAAGCAACAGGAATCTTGTATGGATTTAAGAATTTTATCTGACATCCAGAGGGTGGAACAACTTTTTCCACTGTGACTGTGGAAACTCCAAGTGGTACAGGCATGTGCTGAGGCAGAGTGGGCTGCTGGGTGCATCGCCAGATGGCGAGTGGATTCTCTGAGGCATGGTTGCTGGGGTTTTTGCCTGTTTCTGCCATCTGAGCACTCAGAAGTCTCGAATACTAACTCCTGTCCTGCCTTTCCCCGCATTTGGCGCTGGCCACTGGCAGGTGCAGATGGGAAACCCAGGAGCAAGGACTCAGTCCTGTCAGCATTTGGTCTGGAAAGCCACTCTGCAGGACCCTTACAAGCAGACCAGGTGGCTCATGCTTTTTCCACTTTAGCTATCAGTAAATTTAAAAACCCTGCAGCCTGCCTCTCTACTGGAGCCAAAGAGCAGGCAACACAAACTCTCCCCAAAAGAGGGCATGTAGGCTTTTGTTTAATTTCATAATCCTCGGTCTCTGTTCAAAGTTTTAGCAAACTAGGAAAAGCTCTTGGGGAAGCAGTGTCTCTGCTGAAAGCGGCTCTGTGAAATCCTCCCGTTGGACCAGCACCTCCAGGCCCTTAAGCTCGTTGAGTGGCTGGCCCCACAGGGTGTGCTTCCTAGCTCCTGAAGCCTCAACTGAAGAGACACTGTTCCATGCTTTGACTTGCATGAGGAACAAGAAGTCATCCTAGATGTGGCCCGGGAGATCAACTATGTTGTGTCTCAAAGTGGTTCTCGTGGCAGAGTGCTTGTCTAAGGATGTGTCCTCTAAAGACTGGTGTCATCCTCATATATCTGTGAGCCGCCATGGAACTCATGCCACGGTATTACCTGGGCCCTTCCAGGCCTGGCACTGGGGGCACTTTGGAGGTTTTAATTGATGGATTTCAAGAACACTGACAGAACTGCAGCCTGGCCACACAGGACTCACTAGGATGTGTTAAAATGAGGGTGCTGAGGTTCAGAGGTTCAGACTTAACAGTTTTGAGTAAGTCCCAGAAAGCAGCAGTTCTAAAACTGCCTCCAAGTAGATCTCTGCCTATGACTAGATCTTTCCCTTGGATTAGATCATGGTCTTGGGCTAGATCTCAGTCTCAGACTGGATCATTGCCTCAGCTGGATTGCTACCTCAGACTAAATCACTGCTTCAGACTGGATCTCTGCCTCAGATTAGATCACTTCCTTAGACTGGATCTCTGCCACAGACTAGGTCAAATTGTTCTCGACCTTGGCACTCATTCAGGGAGTGTCACTAACTTCAGGCTATCAGATTGGGAAGAAGAAAATGAAGAGGTCAGAGCACTGGAAATGAAGTCCACTATGTGGAGAGCCAATTTTCTGTATAAACAGTAACCCTTTGTTATATGTCATCCTATTACATTACTGCAGAACGACCTTCCAAAATCATCAGCAGAGTGAAGTAGAAGAGTTTGTATTAGTGCCTTATCAAATCATTGTGTTTTTGAAAAATTTATACAGATATTTAAAATCAAAGTTAAAATCTGAAACAAATCAAGCAGTTCTCTCTTGGAATGTGACTAGAAATGGAAAACACTAGGAGCTTTCTGGGGCCTCCTGGATGAAGCACCCTGAAGGACCCTGAAGGACAAGTTGCACATTGTTGATCCTGCTCTGGTTCCTGTTTTTTAAGACACTTGGTCTGCAAAAAGTAGTACCTGAACAAGCACATACTTCTGTCACTCTGGAAATGGTTTAGTTACTAATTTGGGGGAAAGAAACTCAATTTGAGGTGAATTTTGTGCCACAAACATGCAAAAAATAGGTTTTTAAAAAAGATCAGGAAATTCATTTCTCCTTTAGAATTGAAATGTTCACTGCATACCCCTCTCATGCTCCAAGAATGACTCATGTCCTGCATGAATTTGCTTAAGTTTAGGAAAAAAAAAGTATTTTAGACTCCCCCTCCTCCTTCCCTCAGTTAGACTCCCAAAATGTGGGTTTCTTAGTTTCCCAACCTAATGTACTTTTTGGACTAAAACAAAGTTGCTGTTGAATACTAGTTATCATTCCTGATTACCACACTTCATGTGGCAGATGCATGTAGACTGGAGCTCTGTTATCTTCAGCACAAGAGTCTTGGAGCTGCTTGTCTGTGTGGACCACATATTAGGGCTGCCCTTGCAGATGAAATCCCTCTAGAAGTAAATAAAGAACCATTGAGCAAGTCTAGCCTCTGAAATCACAGCGCAACCTTCCTGCTAGGCCTGGAGAAGAGGCGAGTGTCTCCATATGCCTCCCAGGGGCTGGTGACTGCAACAGGCAGAAAGGAAGCAGGCAACATCAAAGGATGCTGGTCAGAGCTCCACAGCCGCTTGGAACCTCTCTGTGACACAAGGTTTCATAAGTCTGCTTTTTTATCAGCTGAAGGCTAATAGCTTCCTTCCCTCTGTGTGCTGTTTGCCTTTCTGACTTGCCATATTTTTCTCACACTTTTCAGATTCACCCTAAGTGATTCTGCTGGCTAGAGCTCAGAGCTAGACCAATCCATTCCTAATGGCTAAGTCCAGGCCTGCCAAGATCAAGACCTGGAAGTGCTTAGCAATGAGAACTAGGGAGCTGGGATGAGGGGAAGGCTTCTTTCTGTCCTTTTGGGGACCTAGCCTGAGCTCCCTCTCCCACTCTCCTTAGTTCCTCTGAAGTCTCAGAGGTCTGCCAGCAGTTGGAGAAGGAGAGTTGATTGCCACCCTGGCCAGTGAGCTCAGAGGGGTCTGCTGCAGACAGATACAGGGATTCCTCCCACAATCCAGAAACATCTCACTGGCCCAGCACTAGGGGGATAGAGTAAGCCACAGGTTATAATTTAGGTGGACAAAAGATAACATTTTAGTGCTTCTCAAACTGAGATGAAGGACCACTTTTTTCCCCTCTAATTTTCGATGTATCACACAATTATACTTTTATAAATGATTATAAAACAAATTACTAAAAATCAAAAGAAAAAACAATGACATGCAAAGTACAATTGTAATTTTTTAACCTTACATTACCAGAAATCATGTTATAGTCTGTCAAATTGCTTCAACATTATCTACCTGTCTACTTATGATTTTTGTGGTTATCCTGTCACAGCCAGGAATAGCGAGAGGACAGCTTGCTCTGCGTACCATGCTTCGATAAAGTGCAGTGAGTCCTGGAGAGAGAGAGAGTGTGTGTGTGTACTGATAGTGAGAGTATTAGTATGTGTGTGTGAGTGTGTACACGTGTTTGAAGTGGGGAGTGTGTGTGGAAGTGAATGTGGTACTGGGCAGGGAGGGAAGGGATTTAGGCGGGGATGATGGGAAGCCTGTATGGAGGCTTAGAGGGGACTACCCATGCACAGGCTCTATTTAGTTGTTGCGTGAGGGGTGAGTGCACGCACAGCCAGGACCAGTGTATAAAGAAATGTGAGGGGGGCAAGGAGAGGCCTTTTCCATAGAATAGACAAGGTAACTGGTGCTAAATGAGCATGCCAGTCGTGGCTGCTCTACCCACACTTTGTGCATAGCACCTGGACTATACAGCTGCCTTCAGTATGGAACCACTGTGTGTGGACAGAGCCCAGGTGTCTACACACCATACCCTTACCAGCCCTCCTGGTCCTGTGAAGACCTTCTGTCATCAGCCCTATTTTACTGCTGAGACACTGAGGCTCAAAAACCCTAGTAGCTCCTTGAAGTGGCAGGGCTGGAAGCCAAATTCACAACTTACACCCCCAGCTCTGGTTTTCATTTAAAGCAGCTCCTAGGAGCATCCCTTCATTTGTAGTCATACTGTTGCTGAGTCTTCCTAGAAAAGCAAGTCAAAGGAAAGAGAACTGTCGTATGCTTTGAAAAGCACTGGCTTTCAAGAAGTGGCTGGACCAATTTGGGTTGGGGAGCCTGTGATCAGAAATATGTAATGTAGTATAATATATTACAAAACAAATGATCTTAGATAAATATTTTATAACTACTCAAAGTTATGCAGGCATCTTCTTTGTGAGAATTGGCAGTGGGTGGTGGCACAAAGATATTTTTGCTGTTCTGTAGAGATGTATTCATTTTCTTTTTTAAAGAGATTTATTTGTCTGAGAGAGGGAGAGAGAGAGAGAACTGGTAGAAATGGGAGGGGCAGAGGCAGAGGGAGAGAGAATCTCTAAGCAGTCCATGCTGAGCCCAGAGTGTGACATCAGGTTCAATTTCTGAGATCACGACCTGAGCCGAAACCAAGAATTAGATGCTAAAACCAACTGTGTCACCCTGTTACCCTGAAATGTGTTCATTTTCTATTTTTAAAAAGTGAAAAAGTATTTTCTGAGATTTTTTTATTGTGACCAAGAAATAAGCCCAGCTGTTGTTAAAGGTTTTCCTTCTTGTCCCTTCAAGAGGAAATCTCTTTATGAAAGGACCTCTAGGGCTCTAGGAGCACTCAGCCTGCTGCATTACCCACTCCTGGGAGGAGTCAGACAGGAGCAGCCAGCCTGCAGAACCCTCTCCTAGCTGGGTTCTGCACTGGCCGGGGAGGTGCACACTGGGATTTCTGAAGAGCCTGGAGACCATGTCTGATTTATATAATGTTGCATATTCTTCTGTAAAGACGATGACGTCTTTTGAGCAACAGTCCCTGGCTTGTGCTTAAATAGCCTGTGCCTTTCTTAGGGCAATGATTTGGTTGGGGGGGAAAGCTGTGTTCCACAGCCAGAACCATGTCCTTTGGAATCTTCTGCACTGCGCTGTGTTCCCCCAAATCTTCAGTGTGGGGTTCCCATGGATGATCCAAATAAAGGACATTTGAAACCTTCTTAGGAATTTTATTTTTACTGTGGATAAACCATCAAGTTGATAAATAAATCCTGGCCCCTGTGGGAAGATATGTGCTCTCTGGTGGGTAGGGGAGATATTTCGGGTTATGCTGCTGGCCATGGAACACAGTACAAGCAGTGTCCTCTCCAGATTGGTCTAGTCACCATGGTGGCTGGCTGTCCCCACTTTCTCCTGTTTCTCTGGCAAAAAAGACTTTCCTTAGATCATTTTATTTTATTATTTTATTTTTAAAAAGATTTTATTTGTTTATTTGAGAGAAAGAGACAGAAATAGTGACAGAGAGCATGAGTAGGGAGGAGAGGGAGAACAAAGCTCCCTGCTTAGCAGGGAGCCTGATGTGGGGCTTATTCCCAGAACCCTGGAATCATGACCTGAGCTAAAGGCAGACACTCAACTTACTGAGCCACCCAGGTGCTCCAGACATTTCTAAGCTTTTAATCTGTTGAGTAATTCATCCTCTGGAACCATGGCTGTCTTGTCTGAGAGGCAATTCACTTTGATTTTCTTAAAAAAAAATGAATCAACATATGAATGGGAAAAGTTTCCTGCTAATAGATTCCTCTGACCACCGCAGCCCTCTTTGTTGTTGCTTATCTGTATTTGACTTTTCAAAAGCAGTAATTTTGGGCTCATTTCCAGTGGTTCTATAACACTAGGCATATATGTCTGTAATATTAAGTAATTGGTATTTTCTTGTCACAGACAAGGAGTCATGGTGGTATGGTGGAGGGTGCCCAGAGGACTTGGGCTCATGTCCTGTCACTCAGTAACTCTGAATAAACAGTTTTGGGTCTGTTCCCTCTTTTGTAAAATAAGGGGCTCGAAGTACCTTCTGAGCTCATTCCAGCTATAAGTCTCTGACTTTGACTGTCCAGGAAATTTTTGCTCAGTATGGTCTGCAGAAAAGCAATAACTTATTAAATATTCCTTCTGTGCTATCATCAGGCCAGGAAATTTTTCTGGAATCAAGGTGATATAATGAGATTGAGAGTCAAGAGGTCAGAATCAATGCCTTGGTATTGCCTGGAATTGGCTGAGGGCTCTGGATTTCTTAGCCAACCTGAGCACCTATATCCCCATCTTGAAATAAAGGTGGGGGAGGGTGAGATAGACCTATGAGACTTATGCCCAGTCCCAAACAGTTCAATATCACTCACACCTTTGTTAAATACAATCGCATGGATTCTCTTTCTTAGTCTTATAAGATCATAGCCCATTGCATCATTTCTAACAGATGGTGGATCATTCTCAGACTCTATCATCAGGAGAATAAAGGTCTTGATGGATTAGAGCAGCCACACTGAGCCTGGAGCCCTGACGACAGGCACAGTTTGTGAGGCAAAGTCAGGATGTGTCCATAGCTCCAGAATAGATGGAGCCTTCAAGCAAAGTTTCAGGACTGACCCGATGCCATATGCCAACTATAAAGGAAGTGACAGTGTTCTTGTGGCTCCATCCTCCTTTTCTGTGCCTTGTCCTCTTTAGACATTCTCTCATTTCTCAATTAATCAGCTTCTACCTATCTAATGTACCCTTCTGGTGACAAATCTGCTTTTCTATTAAGTGCTTTGATAAATTCATTCACATTAAGTAATAAATTTTATTACTCTCACTTAAAGGCACAAAAGCTGTTGAACTTAATTTCTAACTTAATGATATCACTAGTTTTTGAGCATTTTCTATTCTTTCAGGGCTCAGTACTAGGTTACAGAAATGAGCAAAACTTCAGTGGTTTGTTGTTTTGCTGTGCTCTGTCGATGTCGCCAACACTATAAAGTGTTATCTCTGACATATTCATATATCACCATGACACACATGGTGGGGTATGTCCACCATTTTTTAAGCCCCAGAGATTTCTTGAGGAACATGCTCAGCAGATTTGATTTTCAAAGATCTTATCAAAGTACTGTGCCAAATTAGTCGAAGCCCTTATCTTCCTTCAGAAGGAGCTTAAAAATAAAGATGCATTAGTGAGGAATGAGAGAATATATTTCTTCATGGCTTTACCAAACATTTGAAGCTCTGAGAAGAGACTTGACATGTTCATCCTTTTTCCTTTAGTTGGAGGAGTCAAGACAGAAGGTGAATTTATGAAATCAGTTCTATCTAGGTAGGTCTCTTTGAAAATAAAAATCATTTGCTCTTGTATATTCTTTTGTGGCAACACAAGCATTTTTGTGTGTCTTTCAGCTTAGTACAGTTCAGAATTTTCTAGTGCAGGACCAAGGGACCAAGCTTCTTTCTTTTCCTGTGCCAGCTTCAAAATTTTAGGCCGTTTTTAGTACTGTCATTAATAGTTATAAATTTTCTTTTCCTTCTTTTTAATTTTTTTAATTACAAATTTAGTGGCTCCATCCATCCATTCATCCATCCACCCATCCACTCATTGGTGCTGGATCTTCTGTCAGTTCTAGAAATCCCAATAAAAATAAGATAGTCTGTGACCCTACTCTGTTCTCTAATCATGTTCTAGATAAGGAGGTCTGTATGGCATGATCTGGTTAAAAGGTTGCTCAAAGGCCAGGAAACATTGTCAGGATTAAAAATAGAGTTGTTACTGTCTTTAGGGTAGTTTTTGTTTTTGTTTATTAACATATAAATGTATTATTATCCCCAGGGGTACAGGTCTGTGAATCGTCGGGCTTGCACACTTCACGGCACTTACCATAGTGCATACCCTCCTTAGTGTCCATAACCCAACCACCGATTCCCAACCCCCTTCCCCCTGGCAACCCTCAGCTTGTTTTGTGAAATTAAGAGTCTCTTATGGTTTGTTTCCCTCCCATTCCCATCTTGTTTCATTTTTTTTCCCTTCCCCTACCCCCCCCCCCACATCCCCCCACCATGCCTCTCAAATTCCTCATATCAGGGAGATCATATGATAAGTGTCTTTCTCTGAATGACTTATTTTGCTCAGCATAATACCCACCAGTTCCATCCACATCACTACAAATGGCAAGATTTCATTTCTTTTGATGGCTGCATAGTATTCTATCATATATATATATATATATATATATATATATATATATATATATATATGAAACATCTTCTTTATCCATTCATCTGTTGATTGACATCTAGGTTCTTTCCATAGTTTGGCTATTGTGAACATTGCTGCTATAAATATTCAGGTGCACGTGCCCCTTTGGATCACTACATTTGTATCTTTAGGGCAAATACCCAGTAGTGCAATTGCTGGGTCATAGGGCAGTTCTATTTTCAACATTTTGAGGAACTTCCATGCTGTTTTCCAGAGTGGCTGCACCAGCTTGCATTCCCACCAACAGTGTAGGAGGGTACCCCTTTCTCCACATCCTTGCCAGCATCTGTCATTTCCTGACTTGTTGATTTTAGCCATTCTGACTGGTGTGAGGTGATATCTCATTGTGGTTTTGATTTGTATTTCCCTGATGCCGAGTGATATGGAGCACTTTTTCATGTGTCTGTTGGCCATCTGGATGTCTTCTTTGCAGAAATGTCTGTTCATGTCCTCTGTCCACTTCTTGATTGGATTATTTGTTCTTTGGGTGTTGAGTTTGCTAAGTTCTTTATAGATTTTGGACACTAGTCCTTCATCTGATATGTCATTTGCGAATATCTTCTCCCATTCTGTAAGCTGTCTTTTGGTTTTGTTGACTGTTTCCTTTGCTGTGCAAAAGCTTTTGATCTTGATAAAATCCCAATAGTTCACTTTTGCCATGCTTCCCTTGCCTTTGGCGATGTTCCTAGGAAGAGGTTGCTGCGGCTGAGGTCGAAGACGTTGCTGCCTGTGTTCTCCTCAAGGATTTGGATGGATTCCTTTCGCACATTGAGGTCCTTCATCCATTTTGAGTCTATTTTCATGTGTGGTGTAAGGAAATGGTCCAATTTCATTTTTCTGCATGTGGCTGTCCAATTTTTCCAACACCATTTATTGAAGAGGCTGTCTTTTATCCATTGGACATTCTTTCCTGCTTTGTCAAAGATTAGTTGACCATAGAGTTGAGGGTCTATTTCTGGGCTCTCTATTCTTTTCCATTGATCTATGTGTCTGTTTTTGTGCCAGTACCATACTGTCTTGATGATGACAGCTATGTAATAGAGCTTGAAGTCTGGAGTTGTGATGCCACCAACTTTGGCTTTCTTTTTCAACATTCCTCTGGCTATTCAAGGTCTTTTCTGGTTCCATATAAATTTTAGGATTATTTGTCCCATTTCTTTGAAAAAACAACAAAAACAACAAAAAAGATGGTATTTTGATAGGAATTGCATTAAATGTGTAGATTGCTTTAGGTAGCATAGACATTTTCACAATATTTATTCTTCCAATCCATGAGAATGGAACACTTTTCCATTTCTTTGTGCCCTCCTCAATGTCTTTCATGAGTATTTTATAGTTTTCTGAGCACAGATTCTTTGACTTTTTGGTTACGTTTATTCCTAGGTATCTTATGGGTTTGGGTGCAATTATAAATGGGGTTGACTCCTTAATATTTCTTTCTTCTGTCTTGTTGTTGGTGTATAGAAATGTAACTGATTTCTGTGCATTGATTTTATGTCCTAAGACTTTTCTGAATTCCTGTACAAGATCTAGCAGATTTGGAGTGGAAACTTTTGGGTTTTCCACATAAAGTATCATATCATCTGCAAAGAGTGATAGTTTGACTTCTTCTTTGCCAATTTGGATGCTTTTAATTTCTTTTTGTTGTCTGATTGCTGAGGCTAGGACTTCTAGTACTATGTTGAATAACAGTGGTGATAATGGACATCCCTGTCATCTTCCTGACCTTCGTGGAAAAGCTCTTAGCTTTTCTCCATTGAGAATGGTATTCACTATGGGTTTTTCATAGATGGTTTTGATGATATTGAGGTATGTACCCTGTATCCCTACACTTTGAAGAGTTTTGATCAAGAAAAGATGCTGTACTTTGGCAAATGTTTTTTTTTTTTTTTCTTTCTGAATCTATTGAGAGTATCATATGGTTCTTGTTCTTTCTTTTGTTAATGTATTTTATCACATTGGTTGATTTGCAGATGCTGAACCAACCTTACAGCCCAGGAATAAATACCACTTGTTTGTGGTGAATAATCCTTTTAATGTACTGTTGGATCCTATTGGCTAGTATTTTGGTGAGAATTTTCTCATCTGTGTTCATCAAGAATATTGGTCTATAGCTCTCTTTTTTGATGGGATCCTTGTCTGGTTTTGGGATCAAGGTAATGCTGGTCTCATAAAATGAGTTTGGAAGTTTTCCTTCCATTTTTATTTTTTGGAACAGCTTCAAGAGAATAGGAATTACTTCTTTTTTAAATGCTTGGTAGAATTCCTCTGGGAAGCCAACTGGCCCTGGGTTCTTGTTTTTTGGGAGATTTTTGATGACTGCTTCAATCTCCTTACTGATTATGGGTCTGTTTAGGTTTTCTCTTTATTCCTGGTTCAGTTTTGGTAGTTTATACATCTCTTGGAATGCATCCATTTTTCCAGATTGTCAAATTCACTGGTGTATAGTTGCTCATAATATGTTCTTATAATTGTTTGTATTTCTTTGGTGTTGGTTGTTATCTCTCCTCTTTCTTTCATGATTTTATTAATTTGGGTCCTTTATCTTTTCTTTTTGATAAGTTTAGTCAGAGGTTTCTCAATCTTATTAATTCTTTCAGAGAACAAGCTCCTAGTTTATTGATTTGTTCTAATGTTATTTTTGTTTCTATTTCATTCATTTCTATTCTGATCTTTACGGTTTCTCTTCTGCTGGGTTTAGTCTTTCTTCGCTGTTCTTTCTCCAGCTCCTTTAAGGTGTAGGGTGAGGTTGTGTACTTGAGACCTTTTTTATTTCTTGAGAAAGGCTTGTATCACTATGTATTTTCCTCTCAGGACTGCCTTTGATGTATCCCACGGATTTTGAACTGTTGTGCTTTCATTATCACTTGTTTCCATGAATTTTTTTTTCTATTCTTCTTTAATTTCCTGGTTGACCCATTCATTCTTTAGAAGGATGCTATTTAGTCTCCATGTATTTGGGTTCTTTCCAAATTTCCTCTTGTGATTGAGTTCTAGCTTTAGAGCATTGTGGTCTGAAAATATGCAGGGAATGATCCCAAAATTTTGGTACTGGTTGAGACCTGATTTGTGACCCAAGAAGTGATCTACTCTGGAGAATGTTCCAGTGCACTAGAGAAGAATGTGTATTCTGTTGCTTTGGGATGGAATGTTTTGAATATTTCTGTGATGTCCATCTGGTTCAGTTATTTAAGGCCTTTATTTCCTTATTGATCTTTTGCTTGGATGATCTGTCCATTTCAGTGAGGGGAGGTGTTAAGGTCCCTAGTATTATTATATTATGGTTGATGTGTTTCTTTGATTTCATTATTAATTGGTTTATATAGTTGGCTGCTCCTATATTAAGAGCATAGATATTTAAAATTGTTAGATCTTCTTGTTGGACAGACCCTTTGAATATGATATAGTGTCCTTCCTCATCTCTTATTATAATCTTTGGCTTAAAATCTAATTGATCTGCTATAAGGATTGCCACCCCAGCTTTCTTTTGATGTCTATTAGCATGAAAAATTGTTTTCCACCCCCTCACTTTAATCTGGAGGTGTCCTTGGGTCTAAAATGAGTTTCTTGTAGACAGCATATTGATTTTTTTTTAATCCATTCTGATACCCTGTGTCTTTTTATTGGGGCATTTAGCCCATTTACATTCAGGGTACTATTGAGAGATATTGAATTTAGTGCCATTGTATTGCCTGTAAGGTGACTGATAACTGTATATTGTCTCTGTTCCTTTCTGGTCTACTACTTATAGGCTCTCCCTTTGTTTAGAGAACCATTTCAATATTTCCTGTAAGCTGGTTTGTTGTTTATAAATTCTTTTAGTTTTTGTTTGTCCTAGAAACTTTTTAATCTCTTCTTCTATTTTCAATGATAGCCTAGATGGATATAGTATTCTTGGCTGCATGTTTTTCTCATTTAATGCTCTGAATATATTATTCCAGTTCTTTCTGGCCTGCCAGGTCTCTGTGGATAAGTCTGCTGCCAATCTAATATTTTTACCATTGTATGTTACCAACTTCTTGTCCTGGGCTGCTTTCGGGATTTTCTCTTTGTCACTAAGACTTGTAAATTTTACTATTAGATGACAGGGTGTGGACTTATTCTTGATGAAATTGAGGGGGGTTCTCTGTGCCTCCTGGATTTTGATGTTTGTTCCCTTTGCCATATTAGGGAAATTCTCTACAGTAATTCTCTCCTATATACCTTCTGTCTCCCTCTCTCTTTCTTCTTCTTCTGAATCCCAATTATTCTAATATTGTTTCATCTTATGGTATCACTTATCTCTTGAATTCTCCTTTTGTGGTCCAGTAGTTGTTTGTCTCTCTTTTGCTCAACTTCTTTATTCTGTCATTTTGTCTTCCCTATCACTAATTCTCTCTTCTGCCTCATTTATCCTAGCAGTAGAACCTCCATTTTTTATTGCTCCTCGTTAACAGATTTTTAAAGTTTTAGCTTGGTTAGATTTTAGTTCTTTTATTTCTCCAGAAAGGGATTTTATTTCTCCAGACAGGGTTTCTTTAATATCGTCCATGCCTTTTTCGAGCCCAGCTAGCACCTTGAGAATTGTCATTCTGAACTCTAGATCTGACATATTACCAATGTCTGTATTGATTATGTCCTTAGCCTTTGGTACTGCCACTTGTTCTTTTTTTGTGTTGAGTTTTTCTGCCTTGTCATTTTATCCAGATAAGAATATATTAATGAGAGAATAAAATACTGAAAGGGTGACAAAGACCCCAGAAAAATGTACACTAAGCAACCCCCCCCCCAAATTGGGGGGAGAGAAAGGGGATAAAAAATAGTTTTTTAAAAAAATTTAAAAATTATAAAAAGTATATATTTAGACAGATGAATAGAACAGAGCCACCCACTAGATTTTGGGTGAATTTTGGTCTCTTAGAAGAAACTATCTCCCAAAAATTTTAATGAAAGAAAAACTTATATATATACAAAAATGAGGGGAAACACAATGAAGGGATAGAATATGACTGCAAAGATGAAAATGTTGAAAAAATCTAAAAAAGGAATTGATAAGATAAGTTGGTTGGGAAAAGAAAGAAAAATAATGTGGAGAGAATTTGCTCAGGCTACAGACTAGAACAAAGCCCTGTGCTAGATTTAGGGTATTTTTTGATCTACTAGAAGTTGTATCCTGAAATTTTTAAAAGAAAAAACCCTATATGTATACAAAAAAGAAAGTTATTTACAATGAAGGATAAAATATGACTATAATAATGAATGTTCAAAAAGATATTTTTAAAGAAAGGTATTATTAAGATAAACTATTTAAAAAACATTGAAAGAGGAAAGAGGAAGTGTTAAAATAAAATAAGAAAAAAATTAAAAATTTAATTAACTTTGTAAGATTAAAGAATCATAGGGAGAAAGCTATGAATTCCATGCTTTGCTTTCCCCTCCTCTGGAATTCTGCTGTTCTTGATCAGTGAGCTTGGTCTTGGCTGGATATTTTTGCTGATATTCTTGGGGAGGGTCCTGTTGTAGTGATTCTCAAATGTCTTTGCCCAAGGCAGAATTGCTCTGTCTTGCCAGGGACCAGGCTAAGTAATCTGCTGGAGTTCACTCTTGAGAGCTTTTGTTCCCTGAACACTTTCCATAGATCTCTGGAGGACAGGAATGAAAATGTTGGTCTCTCAATCTCTGGCCCAGAGGAACTGAGAGCTCAGGGCCCTACTCCTCAGTGCACCCTCTGAGAAAAACACTCAATCACTCCTGTCTGCCTGGTCTCTGGCTGTGCTCTGAGCTCACCTGGCCTATGACCAAACATTTCTGTCTCTGGCACACAGCCCCATTTGGAGTCTCCAAACCCAGCAGATTCCTGCCACTCTGCTCTTCTGGTAGCTTTCCCTGGATTTGCTACATGTGGGGTCCCTGCTCAAAGAGCAGTGGTCTAATTGTGCCATGGATCACAATTTAAGGTACTCCTGAGCTAAAAGCTCACTCCTCAGCTCTGTCTCTGTAGCTGACTTACCCGCTCTAATACCTGCAAGCTCTCCTACACTCAGACACCCCCGATCCTTCTGTGACCCCATGGGACCTGAGACCACACTGTCCTCACGAGGGCTCCAACCCTGCTTAAGCCTCTGGAGTGATGTCCCTCCACTTTTAAAAGTGGAGCAAACTTTTAAAAGTTTGAATTTTGTGTTCTGTGGCTCCACCTTATGCCGGGAGCTGGCCCCTACCCCCACGGTCTATCTTCCCATCACTTCCAATTCACTTCTCTGCAGGTCCTACCTTTCAGAAAGTGGTTGATTTTCTGTTTCTAGAATTGCTACTCTTCTTCTCTTCAATCTCCTATTGGGTTTGTAGGTGTTCAGAATGGTTTGATAACTATCTAATTGAACTCCTGTGACCTGATGTCATCTCAGTCTGCTAACCTCTGCCATCTTGATTCTTCTACCCTTTAGGGAAGTTTTATTGAATTCTCCTCATGTGAACAATGATAAATTGACTATGATAACTTGTTGGCTATGACAAATGCCTATCCCTATGTCTAGAGTATTGGCTTTTAGATAAATACCTGTAGTGTTGATGAATGGATACTCTTAAGAAACTTACTGGTGGGATGCTTGAGTGGCCCAGTTGGTTTAGGGCCTGTCTTTGGCTCATGTCATCATCCCAGAGTCCTGGGATTGAGCCCCATATAAGGCTCCCTGCTCAATAGGGAGTCTGCTTCTCTCTCCCCTTCTTCTGCTCCCCTTGCTTGTGCTCTCTCTCTCATAAAATATAAAATCTTAAAAAAAAAAAAGAATCTTACTGGTGAGAAGCATCCATATGAAATGATAAATGTTAGTAGAGCTTTAGATTCAGGGCAAAATTGCTCAGTAGACAATTTTGTGATTTGAACTTTGGTTATATGATCCTTAAAAAAGATGAAATAGTATCTTCTTCTAACTGGCAGAGTACAGTTACTTACAAATAGTGTTGGGTGAAATAGGACTTCTTACTTCCTTTGTACCCCAAATAGGCAGTGTTTCTTTGAGAAGAAAGGTTCTCATTCCAGAAATACAATATCATCACAGTTTTCCTCTAGATGCTAAAAAATACTCTGTGGCTACCTTTTGCTGAGGACAATTCCAAACTCTGGGAAGGAGGTGTTATTTCTCTTATAAAACAGAGAGTGAGTTTTAGACCTAATTATTTCCTTCTGTTAAACAAAGCAATAGCAAATGGTCATCTAACTCTTTCATCATGACCCACTATAACCACCTCACCCACTTCCTTGCTCCAATTTCCTGCATTGCTACAGAGCAGTTCTGTGGATTTCAGTACAACATCCTTTAAAAAGCATGGCCAAAAGTTCTTGCTGTCTCCCCAGGAGGAGTAGGAAGAAGGTGGAGCTGACACAACAGTTTTATGTGTAAATAGGAATCTCATTGATGAAAATGGGACTGCTTTCTGCACAGGATATCTACAGGAATATTAACAATTGGGTGTTACTCACTGTTGACTTCAATAAATATTTTACAATGTGGGGATGTAACAATCCCAGGAATTTCCCTGCATCACTTTCCTCCTTAGCATTAGAATCATAGCCAGTCACAGTGAACTGCCTTTGGTCATGATTCTGCCCCATAGAGACCCTTAAATCTGGTTGCTTATTAGAGAAGTATGTGCCCTGCATTTGGCTGTATTGGGAAGGAGTTCTTGCCTAGTGAACACCTGGAGGAATTTCACGTTCTGCCTACTACCTCCTCCATTCTTCCATCCATGAAAACTGGCTATCCTTTCTTAGTTTTGTTCCCAAAGTTCTGGATGGAAGGCAGAAACTTCATACATAAGGAAAATAAGTGGACATCAAATGGGTAGAAACCTGGAAAAACAGACAAAGAGGGTGAAAGGCAGTGTGTTCTCCTCTTACTCTGGATGCCAGAAAGGGTTATGTCATCTGGATAATATCCTAAAGACCCAAAACAATGATTGATGGTCAATAAAATGCTCTTGGAGTGATATAGCCTTTCTCAGTGTACTGAATCTGAAGAACCAGTGTTATGACTACTATTAACCTTTGGCTCTAGGTTCCACATGTGCTTTCCCACTCTTGGATTTCTTTTCAACATCCAATCATTCATCCAATTCTCTGTGGATCAACTGCTCATGGGTCATCTGCTCTATGCTCTGCAGTGCACCATGCTCTTGGGAGGCAAGGGTGGAGACAAAGAGAAAAGTGGGGTGAACAGATAGTTTTCATGTGGTAAGATGGAATGATCACAGGAACACTAGTGTGAAGAGGTTTTGGATTCTTGTTGGTCTGCTGGATGCATAGCATTGGAATGGCATTTATCTAGTTGAGAGTTAGGATTCGCAGAGAAGTGATTGGATTCTCATGTTCAATATCACAACAGCTTCAGTTTTTAAAAAGGTTTTATTCATTTATTTGACAGACAGAGATCACAAGTAGGCAGAGAGGCAGGCAGGGAGAGAGGAAGGGAAGCAGGCTCTCTGCTGAGAAGAGAGCCCAATGTGGGGCTCAATCCCAGGGCCC
Organism: Mustela lutreola; assembly: GCF_030435805.1. NCBI lineage: Eukaryota > Metazoa > Chordata > Mammalia > Carnivora > Mustelidae > Mustela > Mustela lutreola. Next base: position 84,849,652 of record NC_081292.1, on the reverse strand, counting down.
TGGGATCATGACCTGAGCTGAAGGCAGAGGCTTTAACTCAATAAGCCACCCAGGCACCCCACAACAGCTTCAGTTTTATACTTCAGAAGATCAGCTCACTGCCCACTTTAGGCATTCAGTACAAACTTCTGCTGTGTTCTCCTCCAACCAGAGTAGATAGCTGAAAATTTGCCATTAGACATTCATTCATTGGTGTCATTCTTTTTGTTCATTCCTTGGTTAAAATAAAAATTGACTTAGGGAGGAGCCACCTTAACTTGACAGCTCATGTGGGTATCACATCGCCATTTAAGAAAGAGGTTTGGATGGAGGGTGGGTGGAGAGCAGAGGGAACAGATTCATGCTGACTAAGGAGAAAGGTCAGTCTTGAAATAGAAACTTGAAGTCAAACTTCCTTCACAGAACCGCTAGTACAGCACCACTTGGTAGCTCTGATGGCTGCTGTTGAGCAGGGACAGGTCTGGGTCATTTGAATGTACTACCTATTCTAACTTTTCCTATTGTCCTTTAGAAGGGTTAAAACTATGGAGACTGCAAGGTGGATCCTTGCCTCTTCCATTTATTAGTGCAGTCAGGAGTGCATGGGGAGGGTGGTAAGGAAGGTAAGTTTTGCACTGGTTTTCTAAAGGGATTATGTAAGGTAGGTGTGGGATACACTGAGAACTCAGGGGTAAGAATGAGACCCCAGAACTCATCTCACCTATCCCCTTTTTTTGTTGGATAAATTGGAGACTTCAAGGAGATTAATGTGTCATTTGCCAAATGTAGGGAAAGATCATACTCAAGTCTCCTAACTTCTAGTCCATTAGCCCACAGCAACCAAGCACTGTATCCTGCACTGATGGGTACTCCTTTCACCTAGTACCCAAGGCACACCACATCCCACTCTGCCAAAAGCAGGGAAAGTCTACTGGTGATGGTCTGGAAGGCACTCACACCCCATTTGCAATAGCTGGGCCTGTCTGTCCTGACCAACTGTAGGAAGAGCCAGGGAGTGATTTTGAGGGAGAAGGATGAAGAATTTTTTGAAGGTGAAGAAGCTTTCTTCATTGTAAGCTTAGTTCATGGCCTTAGCTCTAGATAGTAGTGTTGGCAGAGCCTGACTTGTGGTGGTGGTCAGTCCAGATCTGTTAGCAGGCAAGACTGTGAGATCTTTGAGGAAGAAGATCACAGCTGACTCTTCTGGGAATCCAATGTCTATATCCAGAGCAGGAGGTGTCCAGCCAGGGGACAGATGCTTACTTAACAAATATATGTTACACATTCAACAAAGTCTTTAATGTGCTATGGTGTAGTGTGGTGTGGTACGGAAAATACAATGCAGTGTAGCATTGCAGAAAGAAAATACATTGTAGTAGAAAATACAATGCAGTATACTACAGTACAGCTAATAAGTTTATTATAATACAGTACAGCACAGTACAGTATAATACAGTATACTATGGTATACTGCACAGTATAATACAGTATACTATGGTATACTATGGTATAGTAGAGCACGATATAGTACAGTACAATTTAGCACAGAATAGAATATATAGTAGAGTGCAATATAGTGCTATTATAGTACTTGCAGTACAGTGGGTATAGTATAGCACAGGGCAGTATAGTATATAAAGCAATACAGTATACTATAGTATAGTACTTAGAGTACAGAACTTATAGTACTCTAAGTGTAGTGTACTCTATATAGCACAGTGCAGTATAGTGTATAGTGGAGCAAAGTATAGTAGAGCATAGTATGTAACATGAGCCAGCAATATGCTACAGAGCAATGCAATGTAGGATAACAAAGTATATATATTGCAGTGTTTATATACTGTGTAGTCTGTATAGCACAGACTTCTGTATTATAGTACAGCACAGACTAGTACACTAAATATAGCACAGTATATTATATTAGAGTGTAATATAGGACCATGTGGTATAGTACAGTATAGTATAATACAACCAAGTGTTGTACAGTACTGTATACCATAGCAGAGCAGCCTACTACATATAGTAAATATATTACAGTATAATAAACTATGGCACACAGTATATAGTACAGTGTGTTATGGTAGGGTGTAGTACATGCAGTATAGCATGGTGCAACAATGTACAACATAGTTTGTTCAGTATTACACAACAAAGCATGGTCTAGTATGGTAAGTATAGTGTTTAAATACTGTGCACAGTACAGCACAGTATAATACAATAAAATGTAGTGCAGTATAATCTAGCACCATCAAGTACAGTGCAGTGTTGTACAGCTCAGACACATGGTCACACAATCCAGGACAAAGTGGTATAGTACAGTACAGTATAGTACAATATAGTACAGGCAGTAGAGTTCAGTCTAACACTGTCTAGTACAGTGCAGTGAAGGACAGTTCAGACACATGGTTGTACAGTCCAGGACAGTGTGGTACAGCACAGTACAGTATAATATGGTACAATGTAGTACAGATAGTACAGTGGAGTTAGTACAATGTAGTACAGTTAGCACAGTCTAACACCGTCTAGTACAACACTGTGGAGGACAGCTCAGATGTATGGTTGCACAGTCCAGGACAGAGTGGTACAGTATAGTACAGTATAATACAGTAGAGCACAGTCTAACACTGTCTAGTACAACACTGTGGAGGACAGCTCAGATGCATGGTTGCACAGTCCAGGACAGAGTGGTACAATATAGTATAGTATAATACAATACAACATAGTACAGACAGTAGAGCACAGTCTAGCACTGCCTAGTACAGTGCAGTGGAGGACAGCTCAGATGCATGGTCACACAGTCCAGGACAGAGTGGTACAGTACAGTACATTATAATACAGTACAACATAGTACAGACAGTAGAGCACAGACTAGCACCGTCTAGGAAGGTGCAGTGGAGGACAGGTCAGACACATTGGTCTCACAGTCCAGGACAGAGTGGTACACCACAGTACATTATAATACAGTACAACATAGTACAGACAGAAAAGCACAGTGTAGCACCGTCTAGTACAGTGCAGTGGAGGACAGGTCAGACACATGGCCTCACAGTCCAGGGCAGAGTGGTATAGTACAGTACAATACAGTACAACGTAGTACAGACAGTAGAGCACAGTCTAACACCATCTAGTACAGTGCAGTGGAGGACAGGTCAGACACATGGTCTCACAGTCCACGACAGAGTGGTGCACCACAGTACAGTATAATACAGTACAACATAGTACAGACAGTAGAGCACAGTCTAGCACTGTCTAGTATAGCTCAGATACATGGTCTCACAGTCCAGGACAGAGTTGTACAGCACAGTCCTTTCCAGTCCAGCCTCATGTTCTTTCATGGCTTGTGGCATGGCATGGTTTGGATGTACTGCCATCTGTTTCACAGTCTCTTTGTTAATGGACTCATGGGTTATTTCTGGCCTTTTGCTTGTGTAAACAATACTGCTATGAAAAGCACCATATGCATGTGTCTTTGCACACACATGTGGTATTTCCCTATTTTCTGAAAGAGAATTAGGACCGAGGGTCAGAAAGTCTCTGCTGAAACTTTTTCCACTGTCAGAACGATGTGATGATATGCATCTGGCTGAGGTCCTGGAACTGTAGTGTCCACCCAAGGGTTTCTGTGGCACCACAGGGCAACCAAATCCATTTAGCTAGTCAGGCTTCAGCTGGTGAACCTTAGCTCCTTCCTCAGGGGCCAAGGGTGTGGCATAGGGCCCTGTTCTGCCTGCAGCCCTCAGGATGGGTGGCTCTGCCCAGCCTGCCAGTGGAGGCAGCCCAGGGTACAGTACAGCACAGATCTGCAATATCAGCAACTCTTCATCAATCTGGTGAGACCAAAGCCAAGTTTCAAAACAAACATTTCCTGCATGAACAATGTGTTTGTTATATTTTCCTCATTTGTTTATGATGGCTGTGTCAGCCACACTGATTTACATAAACACTGCCAATCTCGGGATGTTACACTCTTAACAAAAGTAGCTGAGTACAAACAGCATTCCTCAGTTTTAATTCATATTGTCTAAACATAGCAGATGTTGATAAAATGAGCCAACAAGAAAATACCACAAAGGAGACCATTTCAAGGGGGGATTTTTGATTAAAATGCATTCCAGATTGACAAAATGTTACAATATTAATGGAATGGATCATTTAAATGTCATATTTGGCTCCTACAGAACCACAAAGCAGGCTTTACTCAAACTTTTGCAGCTTCCAGAAGTAAATGTACAGGACCACATGTATGTATCTGTAATTGAGTCAGTTCTATGGTTCTTGCTCCTCTATTAGTTATTTATTTGTTTATTTTTGTACATGCTGTACTGCTGCTGTGTTGTGGCCTCAATCCTGGAGTTGCTGTAGATGCACAACATGCCAAATGATGCTCTTTGCCTTCCTTATGAGTCATGTCAGTCCATGCTGGGCCCAGAGTTTCCAGCGACTGCTGCTAGAGCATAGTCCTGCCCAAATGGGCCAAATGATTGATTTGGAACCTCTCAGTAATGTGATTCTGGGAAGCAGGTGTTACAAACCAAGGGGATATGATTGCAAATAATGAGCAACAGTGGACAAGGATTTGGTAAATTCCTTACACTTCGTATTGGCAATGAGGGAATGATGCTCAAAGGCTATTGGCAAAATCATGCTGTTGAATCATTTAAAAATAAACTACAGTGAGCAGTAGGGTTCAAGCCTCTCACAGTATGGAGTGACATAATCAACATTAAATGTTGACAGTGAGCCTTTGTTTATTATGGTTCATAGAAAGAAATAAAATGGAATACTGCATCTTTGCCTTTTAATGAACACTTGCATTCAAAGAGTCATTGGAATGAGCTATGGATGCTATGGGGCCCAGAGTGATAAAGCGGGCGGCTTTTGATGGGTGGAAGACACTCCCAGTGCAGTTTTTTCCTAGGCTGCCTCCGCATCCCTGGGATTCTTTTTTTTTTTTTTAAATTTATAATTTTTTATTTTTTATAAACATATATTTTTATCCCCAGGGGTACAGGTCTGTGAATCACCAGGTTTACACACTTCACAGCACTCACCAAAGCACATACCCTCCCCAATGTCCATAATCCCACCCCCCTCTCCCCAACCCCCTCCCCCCATCCCTGGGATTCTTTGGTGGGAGAGCTATCTGTAGTTGGAGCAGAGGCTGGAGCCCAGTGCAAGCACAGTAAATGGGACTCAGTTAGGCTTCAGTGAATTCAGGCAGATGTGAAGGATGGCCTCTGCATCCCTGGCATTGCTGCCTTTGCATTCCATGTGCAGACATGGCTTTCCACTGCAAGTAGGGCTGACACTTTGGGAATTTATGTACAGATTTGGGGATTTTAGCACTTATTGCACTGGGTTGCTTTTAAAAATTAAATTCTTTAAAGCTCTTAAAACAGAGCTTATTACATAATAAATAACCTCTAAATGGTAGCTATTATTGTTGCTACATTTGTTTTTGTTTTGAGCTCACCAGTTCCAATTCTCAAGACAGGGCATTTATATCAGCCTATGTCATTGTGTGGATCAGCACATCAGGATGTTTAAATCAGCCCTTGCATGTGTCTGCAGTCCTTCCAGCTGACTGATGGGGCAGGGCTCAATATAGGGGCAGAGACTGTCACTTAGATATGGAAGCTTTGACATATGGAGAAGGGAAAGGAAATAGAATTAATTACTTCTTTGACCAAGAAGGAGGCAAAGAAACATCAAAGTATTTCTTTGTAGCAGTATAATGTTATTACTTCACTAGGATTTGTAATTTTATACAATGGTAATAATCAGGTCTATTTTGCAGATGGAGAAATAAAGACCAAAGAGGCTAAGTTGCTTGTCCAAGATCACACGGACTTTGGAGGCATCTCCAGACTCAGGTTGTTTCACTCTTGTCTGCACTGCCTTTTTCAGTCAGACTTTTTATATTCTCTAATTCAAGGAGTCCATTCTACTGCGAGAGGAAAGAATACAGTGTTTAATGCATACGTAAGTAATTTGTTCAATAGTTTTGAAAAATGTTCATGAAGAATGATCACTTTCCAGCTGCAGGAAAGAATAGGTAAGGAACAGTAAAAATGACAAAACTTATTTTTCTCTATTTTCATTAGGCCTTGGGTACCAGTGAGTTGTCATTAATTAAAAAAATTAAAATTTTTTTTAAATTAAAATTTTTAATTTTTTTAAAAATTAAAAGTTTAAAAAAATTTTCATTTTGAAATAATGGTAAGTTCACAGCAGTTATAAAAAAATAATACAAAGACACCCAGTTTCCGTCAAGGTAACATCTTGCAAAATTATAAAACTATACCACAACTTAGAAACTGACATTGATACAAAGTACAGAATGTTTCCATAGCCACAAATACTTTTCCATTTTTCCCTTTTATAGCCATACCTACCAGTTTTTCCTATGTATCCCCTGAAAGGGAACAACCACTAATCCATTCTTAATTTCTATAATTTCACCATTTTAAGAATGTTATCTAAATGAAATAATGTGGTGTATAACTTTTCCATTCAAGAGTAATTCTCTGAAGATTTATATAGGTTGTGTGAATCACTAGTTCATTCCTTTTTATTGTTGAGTTGTGTTATCTGGTGTGAGCATACAATGATTTGTGAATCTCTTACCCAATGAAGGATATCTGGTGGTGTTTCCCATTTTTGGCTATTATAAATATGGTTGTATATTCACATACAGTCTTCTTTCTGTGTGAATGTAAATCCTCATTGCTCTAGAATAAATGCTCAGGAGAGCAACAGCTATGTCTCATCGTAGTTGTATATTTAGTTTTTATAGTCAAGCTGTTTTCCAGAGTGAATATCATTTTATATTCTCACCAGCAACATGTGAATTATCCAGTTTCTTGGCATCCTTACCATATTTAGTGTTATTATGATTTTTGATTTTCTTTTAATTTAGCCATTCCTATAGGTGGGTAATAATATCTTGTTTTAATTTATATTTCTCTACTGGTTAATGATGCTGGACATATTTTCATGTACTTATTTGTCATCTACATGTCTTCTTCAGTGAATAGTCTCTCCATGACTTTTGCCAATGTTCTTATGGATTTTTTAATTTTTTTAAATATAATTTTTTTATTTTTTATAAACATATATTTTTATCCCCAGGGGTACAGGACTTTGAATCACCAGGTTTACACACTTCACAGCACTCACCAAAGCACATACCCTCCCCAATTGTCCCACTTTATTCTTCTTTTTCAAAATTGTAGCTATCCTAGTTTTTTTTTTACCTTTTCATATACATTTAAGTGATCTTGTTTATATCTACAAAAATCTTACAGAGATTATGACAGAAATTGTGTTAACTATGTATATAAATTTTTGGGAAAGTTGGAATCTCTACTCTGCAAGTTTTCCAATCTACCAACACTATATATTTATTTCTCTGTTTCTTCAAGTTATATTTTATTGCTTTTATTGGCATTTTTATAATTTCTGCCGTACAAGATTTGTATGTGTTTTGTTACATTTACACATAATATTTTCCTTTTTTGGACCAAGTGCAAATGGCATTATACTTTTTAATTTCAAGGTCCATGTATTTAATTCTAGTATATAGAAATAAAATTGTTTTCTCTGTTTATTTTATGTCCAATGACATTGCTGCACTCTCTAGTTCTGGAAGTTTTATTTTTTTTCTTTTCTTCAGATTCTTTGGGGTTTTCTATGTATACCACCATGTCCTCTGCAAATAGGGCAATTTCACCTTTTTTTTTTTTCCCCCTGATCTGTATGCCTTTTATTTCCTTTTCTTGCCTTGTTGTACTGGCTAGAATTTCACTACTATGTTGAAAAAAAAATGTACAGTTATTCACAGTCTTAGGGAGAAACCATTCAGCCATTAACTATTAAGCACAAAATTAATTGTCAGTTTTTCTGATGTTCCTGAATCGAGTAGAGGAAGATTCTCTATATTCCTGTTTTTCTTTTTTTTCTTTTTACTTCTTTTCGGTGTTCCAGAATTCATTGTTTATGCACCACACCCAGTGCTCCTTGCAATACATGCCCTCCATAATACCCACCACCAGGCTCATCCAACCTCCTACCCTGCCTCCCCTCCAAAAACCTCAGTTTGTTTGTCAGAGTCCACAGTCTCTCATGTTTCGTCTTCCCCTCCAATTTCCCCAACTCACTTTTCTCCATCTCCCCATGTCCTCCGTGTTATTCCTTATGCTCCACAAATAAGCAAAACCATATGATAATTGACTCTCTCTGCCTAACTTATTTCACTCAGCAGAATCTCCTCCAGTCCCGTCCATGTTCATGCAAAAGTTGTGTATTCATCCTTTCTGATGGAGGCATACACTCCACAGTATATACGGACCATATCTTCTTTACCCATTTGTCTGTTGAATGGCATCTTGGTTCTTTACACAGTTGGTCAACTGTTGCTATTGCTGCTATGAACATTGGGATACAGATGGCCCTTCCTTTCACTACATCTGTTTCTTTGGGCTAAATACCCAGTAATGCAATTGCAGGGTCATAGGGAAGCTCTATATTTTTTTAATCATTCCTTTTGCATTTATTTATTTATTTATTTATCGTACAGCATCTTATCTTTTTATCATTTATTTATTTGCTTATTTTTTGGTATTTATTTATTTATTGAAATTATTTATTATTTATAAACAGATATTTTTATCCCCAGGGGTACAGGTCTTTGAATCACCAGGTTTACACACTTCACAGCACTCACCAAATCACATACCCTCCCCAAGGTCCATAACCCCGCCCGCCTTCTCCCAACCCCTGCCCCCCCGCCAGCAACCCTCATTTGTTTTGTGAGATTAAGAGTCACTTATGGTTTGTCTCCCTCCCAATCCCATCTTGTTTCATTTATTCTTCTCCTACCCACTTAAGCCCCCATGTTGCATCACCACTTCCTCATATCAGGGAGATCATATGATAGTTGTCTTTCTCTGCTTGACTTATTTCGCTAAGCATGATACGCTCTAGTTTCATCCATGTTGTCGCAAATGGCAAGATTTCATTTCTTTTGATGGCTGCATAGTATTCCATTGTGTATATATACCACATCTTCTTGATCCATTCATCTGTTGATGGACATCTAGGTTCTTTCCATAGTTTGGCTATTGTGGACATTGCTGCTGTAAACATTCGGGTGCATGTGCCCCTTTGGATCACTACGTTTGTATCTTTAGGGTAAATACCCAGTAGTGCAATTGCTGGGTCATAGCGTAGTTCTATTTTCAACACTTTGAGGAACCTCCATGCTGTTTTCCAGAGTGGCTGCACCAGCTTGCATTCCCACCAACAGTGTAGGAGGGTTCCCCTTTCTCCGCATCCTTGCCAGCATCTGTCATTTCCTGACTTGTTGATTTTAGCCATTCTGACTGGTGTGAGGTGATATCTCATTGTGGTTTTGATTTGTATTTCCTTGATGCCAAGTGATATGGAGCACTTTTTCATGTGTCTGTTGGGCATCTGGATGTCTTCTTTGCAGAAATGTCTGTTCATGTCCTCTGCCCATTTCTTGATTGGATTATTTGTTCTTTGGGTGTTGAGTGTGCTAAGTTCTTTATAGATTTTGGACACTAGTCCTTTATCTGATATGTCGTTTGCAAATATCTTCTCCCATTCTGTCAGTTGTCTTTTGATTTTGTTAACTGTTTCCTTTGCTGTGCAAAAGCTTTTGATTTTGATGAAATCCCAATAGTTCATTTTTGCCCTTGCTTCCCTTGCCTTTGGAGAAGTTCCTAGGAAGATGTTGCTGTGGCTGAGGTCGAAGACGTTGCTGCCTGTGTTCTCCTCCAGGATTTGGATGGATTCCTTTCGCACATTGAGGTCCTTCATCCACTTTGAGTCTATTTTTGTGTGTGGTGTAAGGAAATGGTCCAATTTCATTTTTCTGCATGTGGCTGTCCAATTTTCCCAACACCATTTATTGAAGAGACTGTCTTTTTTCCATTGGACATTCTTTCCTGCTTTGTCGAAGATTAGTTGACCATAGAGTTGAGGGTCTATTTCTGGGCTCTCTATTCTTTTCCATTGATCTATGTGTCTGTTTTTGTGCCAGTACCATGCTGTCTTGATGATGACAGCTTTGTAATAGAGCTTGAAGTCCGGAATTGTGATGCCACCAACGTTGGCTTTCTTTTTCAATATCGCTTTGGCTATTCGAGGTCTTTTCTGGTTCCATATAAATTTTAGGATTATTTGTTCCATTTCTTTGAAAAAGATGGATGGTACTTTGATAGGAATTGCATTAAATGTGTAGATTGCTTTAGGTAGCATAGACATTTTCACAATATTTATTCTTCCAATCCAGGAGCATGGAACATTTTTCCATTTCTTTGTTTCTTCATCAGTTTCTTTCATGAGTACTTTATAGATTCTTTGCCTCTTTGGTTAGTTTTATTCCTAGGTATCTTATGGTTTGGGGTGCAATTGTAAATGGGATGGACTCCTTAATTTCTCTTTCTTCTGTCTTGTTTTTGGTGTAGAGAAATGCAACTTATTTCTGTGCATTGATTTTATATCCTGACACTTTACTGAATTCCTGTACAAGTTCTAGCAGTTTTGGAGTGGAGTCTTTTGGGTTTTCCACATATAGTATCATATCATCTGCGAAGAGTGATAATTTGACTTCTTCTCTGCCGATTTGGATGCCTTTAATTTCCTTTTGTTGTCTGATTGCTGAGGCTAGGACTTCTAGTACTAGGTTGAATAGCAGTGGTGATAATGGACATCCCTGCCACATTCCTGACCTTAGCGGAAAAGCTTTCAGTTTTTCTCCATTGAGAATGATATTTGCGGTGGGTTTTTCATAGATGGCTTTGATGATATTGAGGTATGTGCCTTCTATACCTACACTTTGAAGAGTTGTGATCAGGAAGGGATTCTGTACTTTGTCAAATGCTTTTTCAGCATCTATTGAGAGTATCATATGGTTCTTGTTCTTTCTTTTATTGATGTGTTGTATCACATTGACTGATTTGTGGATGTTGAACCAACCTTGCAGCCCTGGAATAAATGCCACTTGGTCGTGGTGAATAATCCTTTTAATGTACTGTTGAATCCTACTGCTAGTATTTTGGTGAGAATTTTCGCATCTGTGTTCATCAAGGATATTGGTCTATACCTCTCTTTTTTGATTGGATCCTTGTCTGGTTTGGGGATCAAGGTGATGCTGGCCTCATAAAATGAGTTTGGAAGTTTTCCTTCCATTTCTATTTTTTGGAACAGTTTCAGGAGAATAGGAATTAGTTCTTCTTTAAATGTTTGGTAGAATTCCCCCGGGAAGCCGTCTGGCCCTGGGCTTTTGTTTGTTTGGAGATTTTTAATGACTGTTTCAATCTCCTTACTGGTTATGGGTCTGTTCAGGCTTTCTATTTCTTCCTGGTTCAGTTGTGGTAGTTTATATGTTTCTAGGAATGCATCCATTTCTTCCAGATTGTCAAATTTGTTGGCGTAGAGTTGCTCATAGTATGTTCTTATAATCGTTTGTATTTCTTTGGTGTTAGTTGTGATTTCTCCTCTTTCATTCATGATTTTATTTATTTGGTCCTTTGTCTTTTCTTTTTGATAAGTCGGGCCAGGGGTTTATCAATTTTATTAATTCTTTCAAAGAACCAGCTCCTACTTTCGTTGATTTGTTCTATTGTTTTTTTGGTTTCTATTTCATTGATTTCTGCTCTGATCTTTATGATTTCTCTTCTCCTGCTGGGCTTAGGGTTTCTTTCTTGTATTTTCTCCAGCTCCTTTAGGTGTAGGGTTAGGTTGTGTACCTGAGACCTTTCTTGTTTCTTGAGAAAGGCTTGTACCGCTATATATTTTCCTCTCAGGACTGCCTTTGTTGTGTCCCACAGATTTTGAACTGTTGTATTTTCATTATCATTTGTTTCCATGATTTTTTTCAATTCTTCTTTAATTTCCCGGTTGACCCATTCATTCTTTAGAAGGATGCTGTTTAGTCTCCATGTATTTGGGTTCTTTCCAAACTTCCTCTTGTGGTTGAGTTCTAGCTTTAGAGCAATGTGGTCTGAAAATATGCAGGGAATGATCCCAATCTTTTAATACCGATTGAGTCCTGATTTAGGACCGAGGATGTGATCTATTCTGGAGAATGTTCCATGTGCACTAGAGAAGAATGTGTATTCTGTTGCTTTGGGATGAAATGTTCTGAATATATCTGTGATGTCCATCTGGTCCAGTGTGTCGTTTAAGGCCTTTATTTCCTTGCTGATCTTTTGCTTGGCTGATCTGTCCATTTCAGTGAGGTGAGTGTTAAAGTCCCCTACTATTATTGTTGATGTGTTTCTTTGATTTTGTTATTAATTGGTTTATATAGTTGGCTGTTCCCACATTGGGGGCATAGATATTTAAAATTGTTAGATCTTCTTGTTGGACAGACCCTTTGAGTATGATATAGTGTCCTTCCTCATCTCTTATTATAGTCTTTGGCTTAAAATCTATTTGATCTGATATAAGGATTGCCACTCCTGTTTTCTTCTGATGTTCATTAGCATGGTAAATTCTTTTCCACACCCTCACTTTAAATCTGGAGGTGTCTTCGGGCTTAAAATGAGTTTCTTGGAGGCAACATATAGATGGGTTTTGTTTTTTTATCCATTCTGATACCCTGTGTCTTTTGATTGGGGCATTTAGCCCATTCACATTTAGGGTAACTATTGAGAGATATGAATTTAGTGCCATTGTATTGCCTGTAAGGTGACTCTTAACAGTATATGGTCTCTGTTCCTTTCTGATCTACCACTTTTAGGCTCTCCCTTTGCTTAGAGGACCCCTTTCAATATTTCCTGTAGAGCTGGTTTGGTGTTTGCAAATTTTTTCAGTTTTTGTTTGTTCTGGAAGCTTTTAATCTCTCCTTCTATTTTCAATGATAGCCTAGCTGGATATAGTATTCTTGGCTGCATGTTTTTCTCGTTTAGTGCTCTGAAAATATCATGCCAGCTCTTTCTGGCCTGCCAGGTCTCTGTGGATAAGTCAGCTGCCAATCTAATATTTTTACCATTGTATGTTACAGACTTCTTTTCCTGGGCTGCTTTCAGGATTTTCTCTTGTCACTAAGACTATTTTACTATTAGGTGACAGGGTGTGGGCCTATTCTTATTGATTTTGAGGGGCGTTCTCTGAACCTCCTGAATTTTGATGCTCCTTCCCTTTGCCATATTGGGGAAGTTCTCCCCAATAATTCTCTCCAGTATACCTTCTGCTCCTCTCTCTCTTTCTTCTTCTTCTGGAATCCCAATTATTTTAATGTTGTTTCATCTTATGGTGTCACTTATCTCTTGAATTCTCCCCTTGTGGTCCAGTAGCTGTTTGTCCCTCTTTTGCTCAGCTTCTTTATTCTCTGTCATTTGGTTCTATATCGCTAATTCTTTTTTGCCTCATTTATCCTAAAAGTGAGAGCCTCCATTTTTTATTGCACCTCATTAATAGATTTTTTGATTTCAACTTGGTTAGATTTTAGTTCTTTTATTTCTCCAGAAAGAGCTTTTATATCTCCCGAGAGGGTTTCTCTAATATCTTCCATGCCTTTTTCGAGCCCGGCTAGAACCTTGAGAATTTTCATTCTGAACTCTAGATCTGAGATATTACCAATGTCTGTACTGATTAGGTCCCTAGCCTTCGGTACTGCCTCTTGTTCTTTTTTTTGTGTTGAATTTTTCCGTCTTGTCATTTTGTCTAGATAAGAGTTTATGAAGGAGCACGTAAAATACTAAAAGGGTGGCAACAACCCCAGGAAAATATGCTTTAACCAAATGAGAAGAGATTCCAAATCGTGAGGGGGGAGAAAGGGGATAAAAAGGAAGAAAGAAAAAAAAAAAAGAAAAAAGAAAAGAAAAGAAAAGAAAAGAATTAAAAAATAGAAAACAAATAAGAAAAATATAAAAAAGAAAAAATATATATATTAGATAAACTAGTTAAAAAACGTTAAAAAAGAAAAAGGTAAAAGTTAAAAAAAAATTTTAACCAGAAGGCGAGAAAAATAAACAAAAAATGAAAAAGAAAAAAATTAAATTAACTGCAAGACTAAAAAATATCACAGGGAAAAAGCCATGAGTTCCGTGCTTTGCTTTCTCCTCCTCTGGAATTCTGCTGCTCTCCTTGGTATTGAAACCGCACTCCTTGGTAGGTGAACTTGGTCTCGGCTGGATTTCTTGTTGATCTTCTGGGGGAGGGGCCTGGTGTAGTGATTCTCAAGTGTCTTTGCCCCAGGTGGAATTGCACCACCCTTATCAGGGGCCGGGGTGAGTAATTCGCTCGGGTTTGCTTTCAGGAGCTTTTTTTCCCTGAGCGCTTTCTGTAGAGTTCCGGAGGATGGGAATACAAATGGCGGCCTCCTGTTCTCCGGCTCAGAGGAGCCGAGTGCCCAGGGCCCCACTCCTCAGTGCTCCCTCAGAGAACAGCGCCCATTTACTCCCGTCTGCCTGACCTCCGGCCGAGCTCCGAGCTCACCGAGCCTGCGACCGGTTCAAGGTATCACGGAGCTGCGAGCTCACTGTCGGCTCTGTCTCTGTAGCCGACTTTCCCGTTCCAATACCCGCAAGCTCTGCGACACTCAGACACCCCCGATCCTTCTGTGACCCTGCGGGACCTGAGGCCACGCTGACCCTCCGTGGGCTTCGCCCCGGTTTAGCCTCTGGAGCAATGTCCCTCAGCGGAACAGACTTTTAAAAGTCCCGATTTTGTGCACCGTTGCTCCGCCGCTTGCTGGGAGCCGGCCCCTCCCCCCGGGGTCTATCTTCCCGTTGCTTTGGATTCACTTCTCCACCAGTCCTACCTTTCAGAAAGTGGTTGTTTTTCTGTTTCCAGAATTGCTGTTCTTCTTCTCTTCGATCTGCCAACGGATTTACAGGTGTTTGCAATCTTTAGATTAGCTATCTAGCTGATCTCTGGCTAGCTGAAGTAGTCTCAGCCTGCTACTTCTCCGCCATCTTGACTCCTCCTCCTATATCACTATATTTGAAGTGAGTTTCTTGTGGACAACATATAGTTGACTTTTGTTCAGACCATTTATATTTAATATACTTATTAATATGTTAGGGATTAAGCTTCTCTCTCTCCCCATACAGAAATATACATATATATATGTATATTTCTGTTTGTTCTTTCTGATTTTATTTTTTGTTTTCTTTTTCCTTCCTTTCTGTGGGTTGAACAATTTTTTAGAATTCCATTTGATATGTCTATAGAATTTCGAGTGTATCTTTTTATATAGCTCTTTCAGTGTTTTACTCTAGGTATTACATTATATATCTTATCACAATTTGCTGGTGTTATCATTTTGCCTTTTGGGAAGACTTACAGAAACTTTACTTCTAATACCTTTACCTTCCCATTTTCATAATACAAGTGTCTTAAATATTTCTTCTGGATACTTCCCCCCTATTTTATTTTATTTTATTTTATTTCTGCATACATTTACAACCATATCAGACTGTTAAAATTTCTGCTTCAACTGTGTACTGTATTATACTATAATATACAATACTCAAAAGGAGAAGAAATGTTTATTGTTTTTACTTATATTTGTGCTTACTGTGTTCTTTCTTCCTTCTTGATGTCTCAAGATTCCTTCTTTTATCATTCCTGTCTGTTTAAGAAATTTCTTTTGCCATTCTTTTAGGTAAATTTACTGGTGACAAATTTTCTTAGTTTTCCTTCCTCTGAGGATCTTTTGCTCTCCCTCTCTTTCCTCAAAGACATTTTCATTGGATGTAAAACTCTAGTTTGTCAGGTTTTTTTTTTTTTTTTTCAGTCTTCAAATCACATGTCATATCCTCTGGCTTCTGTGGCTTCTGATGAGAAATCTTTGGTTATTTGAATTGCCTTCCCCATTTAGGTGAGGTAATAGTTTTTCTCTGGACTCTTTCAAAAAGTTTCTTTGTTTTTCTTTAAATAACTTTTTCTTTTCATAAGTTTAGTTATGATATGTCTTGGTTTCTCTGCATTTATCTTGTTTGGATTCACTTAGTCTTTTGAATCTGTAGGCTACATCTTTTGCTAAATTTAGGAAGTTTCCAACCATTATTTCCTTGAGTACTTCTCAGGCTTACACACTTTCTCCTCTCCTCTAGAGACTCCAGTAACACAAATGTTAGACTTTTTGTTATAATCCACAGGTCTCTGAGGATTCTATTAATTATTATTTTTTCAATATATTTTTTTCTGTTATTCAGATTGGATAAATTCTATTGATCTCTCCTTCAGTTGACTGATTCTTTCCTCTGTCTCTTTCATTTGGCTGTTAAGCCCATTCATTGCATTTTTATCAGTTATATGTTTTTCGTTCTCAAATTTCTATTTGGTTCTTTCTTCTATTTCTCACTGAGACGTTTATGTGTTTGCTGAGATTATTTTTCCATTGTTTCAAGCATGTTTTGTATTTGCTCACTGAAGTATTTTTATGTTGGCTGCTTTAAAATCTTTTTCAGATAATTCTAACATATGTGTCATCTCAGTGTTCGCCTCTTTTGCCTTTTTTCATTGTTTGAGATCCTTCTGGTTCTTAGAATGATGAGTGATTTTACACTGAAACTTGAACATTGAATACTATGTTGTAAGACCCTTGGTTTTAGTTGGCTTCTTTTGACACTGTTCCAGTGGGGAGCAGGAGGGTGTTGACTCATTATTGCCAGTTGAGGGTGAAGTCCTGGTTCCTTAATCAGTCACCCTTGACACCCAGGGGGAAATCTCATCATTGCTCTAGGTGGAGGTGTTGGGAGTTCTGACTCCCCAGTTAAGCCCCCATGGAAATGTTCTGGCTGTGAGGGGTAGAACTCTCCTCCAATGTGGCAGGGGGTGGTCATTACTGCTGGGTGGTGGAGAAAATTTTGAGTCTATCCTAGGCCTCCTCTGATGTCACCTTAGGTGCCAGGTGATCTCCACCAATACCAACATATGGGATTGGGCTGGGATCACAGGGCAGTACTTGCTTACCTTTTGGAGAGGGTGGGATTCTAGGCTCCGGACTTGGCCATTGTTATCATGGAGTGGGAGAAGGACCACAGTTTTTCCTGTGGTGTTTGGCTGGAGTACAATGGTTATTTTCTAAAATGTTGTTGTCTTGCTAGGCTGCCTCTTTCCTGGATTTTTGCCTAGAGAGAGTAAGCTTCAGTTAGGGCTGGTTTTTGTCTGTGCATAATGGCATTTCCAGGTTGCTGGCTTCTTCAGCTCGAGGTCTGTGATATACAAGGCAAAAAACCAAAAAAACAAGCCCCCAAAGGGCAAAAACCAGGGAACTCAATTTTATGTCATTCCTCAGGTCCTGAATTCTCTAGCTGGTCTGGCTTCTTCTCTCCACCTTTTAGTGTTTCCTGTATAAAATGTTCAGTGTTTTTAGTTGTACTTAGTAGGAAGAGCAGAGTACACCTACTCTATCTTCCCAGAAGCAGAAGTCCTGTCATTAACTTATAAATGTCTTTGCCAAATAATATAAACAGCAAGTGGAGAACTGAAAGTGTATAAATTTGTATGCAAATACAACATCATGATCCAATAATATCCAACTCCAGGGAGGACTTTGAATTTCTTTCTAGTTGCTGGTGGTGCTTATGTTCTCTTCATGTAGGTATCAGTTAATTTCCACAGACTTAATTTATGTTCAGTTATTCTGAGACTTTTGCATTGAATTTCCTAAGGAAAGGCAAGGTGGACAAGTGTAAATTTGCTTCACAGCAATCACTTCAGAGTGAAAAAAATATGGCTGCAAAAGATGGCTAAGTTTCTGGGGTGGGGAGTTCAGACAATCAAGGCTCCAGGAGGGGCAGTGTCTGCATTTTGAACACAGAGAATTCATAGTTCACATCACTAAGCAGTGATGGATTTAAGTGACTGTTGCTGGACAAGACACATTAGTAGATTTCCTTTGGCACTTCATAATGAGCAGTTAATTTTAGCCTGCTTAGAGGAGAAAGGAGTCCTTGCTGGCTGACCAGCTCAGTTTTCAGGGAATCACTATAGTGACAAATACTGTTATAAAATATACAGAAGAAAACGATTTATAAGTGCCTGCTGATGATGAAGTGTTGCCAGATTTCCTGTGAAATAGAGAAGTAGTGTGAAGACCAGG
Organism: Mustela lutreola; assembly: GCF_030435805.1. Classification (NCBI taxonomy): domain Eukaryota; kingdom Metazoa; phylum Chordata; class Mammalia; order Carnivora; family Mustelidae; genus Mustela; species Mustela lutreola. The sequence continues at coordinate 84,831,585 of NC_081292.1, read as the reverse complement.
CCATCTATTGACGTCTCTGGTAATTAGTGCTTAACATGCTTTTGAACCCAACTTTTCCATTTATATGTTGTTTCTAACTAGGGGTAGAAATGGAAACTATTTATTTTTGGATTCAAACCACAGACACATTTAGGAGTTTGGAATTCATAAAAAGAAGACTAAGAAGTGATTAATGTAACTTTAGTAATGTAGATTATTTTATAAGTCACCAGTTTATCTGACTGAGAACAAAGCATCCTGCTTCAAATTATAAGCTGCTGTAAAACAGTAGTTGACTCTTACCACCTCTTCCACCATTATACTTTACAGTTAAAACAAACTTACTCTTGGCACATAAATTTCCTGAATGCCCCAGCTCAAGCCAGCCCTACTCATTTGTGACATGGAATAAGGTCCTTTGGAACTACAGTTACTCTGATGTTCCAGGGTCTGGTCCAGAGTCTGGCCTAGATTAGGTGCTCAACAAATGTTTATTAAATGAATTGACTATGGGAAATTGTATGCCCCATATCCCTACACCAGAAGGAAGATTATAGTCTTTTTCAACTTGGCCCTTGAAACTGGGTTGGTCTTCAGATGAGTAAAGACTAAATATCTAAAGACTAAATTTAAGTTCAGGTTTTCAGGTCTACTTTGTGATTAAGATCTGAGCTTTGGAAATGACCTTGAATTAGTATGGGACATTATGGCTTTCTCTTAAAAGAATGTTATAGTATTAAAAACTTAATATATGTATAATTAGAGTTCCTCTCTCAAATTCTGAATGTGTGTCATTATTTATGGTGACACAATAAAAAATATTTTAAGTATTATTTTAGCATCTTGTATAATAGTGTCTTATGGTTTAGGCTGACTTGTACATATGGTGGTAAATGGCCCCCTTGCTGGTGTCAGTTAGAATGGGGTAAGGTTTGGGGCACCTTAAGTGTCTGAATCTTGATTTCAGTTCAGGTCATGAGATCAAGGCCCGAGTTGGGCTCTATGCTAGACATGGAGCCTGCTTGAAATTCTCTCTCCCTCTTCCTCTGCCCTTCCTCTCCTCTCTTTCTAAAGAAAAAAAAAAAAAAAAGAGAAGAATGGGATTTGGTTTCATACAAGAGAGTCACTCAACCTTGGTGATTTTATCACACAGAAGTTTGTGTTTTCAAACAGTGTCACAAAACTATATCTGGCTATAAAAGAGCTAGAGAGCAGTAAATGGCTGTAGTTGTTGTTTAAGATTTTATTTGTTTGTTTATTTTACACAGAGAGAAAGCACACGCAGGGGGAGGGGCAGAAAGAAAGGAAGATGCAGGCTCCCTGCTGAGCTCAGGCCCCTGCAATCATGAAAAGAGTGAAAGGCAGACACTTAACTGAATGAGGCACCCAGGTGCCCTGAAGTGAATGTTTTTAACTGGGCATGTTGTTGCTCCCAATAAAATTGGGATTATGCTGATAAAATAGAAAAGAGAATAATATTTAATTGACAACCTGCATTTTCTGCCACACTATTGAAGTGTATTTATATGCACTCCTTTACATTAGGCTGGAAAGCTCCAAGCATTAATTTCTTATTGTTTAATTAAGTTATTATTTCTTATTGTTTAGCATGAAAACACAATGGCACACTTGATTTTTTTTTTTTTTTTCTGTCCAGGGATGGTGTGGGATATCTGCCTTTCTAGCCAGATGAGTTGATCAAGATAGAAATATTAATTTGTTTGAGCAATTGTTCATTGATTGAAAAGGTCACAGTAATATCTATTACTGAGAAAAGGGAAGTGGTGCATTGAATATGAATATCACTACTCACAGTAGACAAGAAGTGAACCTAGGAGAAAACAGGGGACATCAGTAAGCATGTTCTATTATGATGGAGTCATATTATGACTGGAGTCTTTGCTGGCCACAGAATTCTGGGCTACAGTGATCATGAATTTTTTCAAGGAGTATACAGCAGTCTTATGGCTTTTTTCTGTGGAAATGTATTTGAGAATAAGCTATCCTAAATTATTTATCTGGGTATGTTCAAGGCCTGATGTTTCTACTTACAGAAGCAATTTTTTCACATCTTGATGTTTTCTTTTTTTTCCTATATTCTCATTTAACTTCTTCTCCTCTTTCCATTATTTCTGATCTCATTGGACCATCCTACTGTGTAAGCATTTAAGCCCAAAGGAACAAAAGAAAGCAGTCTTTCTTTTATCTTTCTCTTATCAAGAAGTCCCATACTCCATCTGAGTATCATTGTAAAAGTTCTGGTACAAACCACATCCAATCCTATGTTCTTCCATAATGAAAAAAGTTGCTGTGCTCACCAACTATCTCTCTTCCCTCTTCAACTACAGGCACACTCATTCACTCATTTTATTGCCCTTCACTTTACTGTGCTTCTCAGATACTACGTTGTTCTTTTTTTTTTTTTTTTTTTTTTTTTTTTAACACAGTGAAGGTTTGTGGTAACCTTGTGTTAAGCAAGTCTACTGATATTTTTCCACCAACACATGCTCATTTTGTGTTTCTGTGTTATCCTTTGGTATTTTTTGTAGTATTTCAAACTTCTTATTAATATATTTATTATGGCTATCTGTGGTCAGTGACTATGAACCTGCTGAAAGCTCACATGGTTAGCATTTTTTAAAAGATTTATTTATTTTAGAAATAGAGGGAGAGTGCAAAGGGGCAGGGAGGGGCAGAGGGAGAAGGAAAGAGAGACTTAAGCAAGCTCCATGTTGAGTTCAGAGCCCAATGCGAGGCTCCATCTCATGACCTTGAGTTCATGACCTGACTCCAAATCAAGAGTTGGATGCTTAACCAACTGAACCACCCAGGTGCCCCAGATGGCTAACATTTTTTAACAACAAAGTATTTTTAAATTAAGGTATGTACATCGTTTTTTGGATGTAATGTTATTGAACATTTAACAAGTCTTGTAGAGTAAACGTAACTTTTATAAGCACTGGGAGAGCAAAAAATTCATTTAACTCACTTTATTACAATATTTGCTTTATTGTGGTGGCCTGGACTGAACCTGCAATATGTCTGAGGTGTGCTTATACTGCATCTTCCATATGAAATACAGTGTCTTCAAAGATCTGTCAGAGTTGAAACCATTAACAATTAATGAGTTGAAAACATTTGTTGAAGTTGGCTATTTTAAAAAGATAATTGGACTTCCTCTTTATGAGGCATGTGAAAACAAAGCCATTGTGTTTTTATAGATTTTATATTTGTATATTAGATGATAATCTTTTTTAATTGCTTTAATGGGCAATAGCAATAGCTAATATTTGTTGAACACTTATAATATGCCAGTTTAAAGCTTTGCATATGATGTCAGTCAGGATTTACTTGTCAATTAACAAACTACCTTAAAACTTACTGGCTTAAACTAAGGACCATTATTCTTGCTCATGAATCTCTGGGTAAATGGGGCTGGTTTTGTGGATCTTGGCTTGGCTTGCTCATACATCTGAGGTCAGCTGGTGGGCTGATTGAGGCTGTCTGGCCTAAGAAGGCTTCATTCAGGTATTTAGCAGCTGTTCAGCTGATGTCTAGGGCCAGATGGTAACTGGGTCACCTGTCTCTTCCTTCAGTAGGCTAGACTTAGTTTATCCACATGGCAGTAACATGGTTTCTAGAAGAAAGATGGGAGAAGGCATGACCTCATGAAGTCCAGCTCAGAACTGGAATGAAGCTACTCCCACTACCAGCTAAAAAGTCACAGGGCTATCCCAGAGTCAAGGAATAGACCCCACCTCTTGCTGGGAAGAGTTGCAGAACCACATTGCAAAAGGAGGATCCAGAGAAGGGTAGAGAACTATGGCCATTTTTATAATGTATTTCACATATGTTAACTCTTTTAATTCAACGATCTTGTGAGACATCACTACTCTTATTCCCATTTTATACAGGAGGAAACCGAGGCTCAGAGGAGTAAGTAACTTTGTTACTTAAGTAACCTTGTTCTAAAACATACTGTTTAAAAATGGCTGAAGTAGGACCCAAGACATTCTTGTTCTTGAGCCTGTTCTCCTAACCATTCTCCCACAACTTTAAACTAGGTATCAGGACAACTCAGGTTGGTTTGACCATCAAAAAGAGAGATTCCAGGTAGCAATATAAAATATAGCAAGTGTCAATGCCTAACCACTTAAAGGATTTTGAAGAAACTCTAAAGTGGAAGGTAAAGTGTGCCCAGCTCATTTAGATAGATGCAGATTACACAGGTTCATGATTATACCATTTTCCCTCCCACACTTTCTTCAGAAGTACCACTAAACATTTCTGAACATGTTTGTGTTCTGAGAGGCAAAACAACTATTTAAAGTCCTAAGGATCCCAGATCTGTGTCTTTGTGGGTTTCACCTAACAGATATGTTCCCCAACTGTTCTGTGCCTTAGTGATCTAATCATGGTAAGGCCCATGGACACAGATGGGATTCAAGAAGTTAATTCACTTACTTGTGGAGTATAAGGAATAACATGGAGGACATTAGGAGAAGGAGAGGAAAAGAGAATTGGGGGAAATCAGAGGGAAAGACAAACCATGAAAGACTGAGGACTCCGAGAAACAAACTGAGGTTTTTGGAATGGAGGGGGTTGATGGATAGGTAAACCTGGTGATGGGTACTAAGGAGGGCACATATTGCATGGAGCACTGGGTGTGGTGCATAAACAATGAATCTTGGAACACTGAAAAAATAAAATAAAAAAGTTAATTCTCAATTGTCACCAGGCTGAGACCCCCAAAACAGAGCAGATCCTCTGAGGTATTGTGATGTGAGAGGACGTGTGTGTCATAGGAAGTAAATCACTTACCATCAGATGTATCCAGTCATGGTTGGTAGGCTCTTAGGCTGCCACCTTATTTTTACAAAGGTCACCAACCCTAGGATCCTGACACTTAAAGAAATAAAAGGATACAGAATCTGCTGGTGACCAGGGAAAATAAACAAAAAGATGAATCTGTGTTTAGGATGACCGTAGGCCAATGTAACCCAGTCAGTGACATGCAGCAAAGTGGAAAGAAGGATCTACTGAGAATTCCAACTCTGCATTGGTCCTGAAGAGTCAAAGAAGTACCTAAATTCTCCCTCCCTGCTTCTGGGCCTGGTACCCCATGGTGGAGTAGCTGGGGGAAGGCTGATGAGGCCTCTGCAGGCCTGGAGAGCATGATCTGTGCTCTGTTCCTGAAGAAGTTAGAGGGAAAAGAGCAACAATCATGCAGAAGTTCTCCCAGCATGTGGCATCCTGTCTGTGAGCAGTGTAATCCCACACATCCTGAAAAGAACAGATGTTCCCTAGAATAAGCAATCATCTTCCCAAGACAATGACTAATGGAGAGCCAAAGTCCTTCACTGAGAGTCTTTGCATCATGGTGAGCTCGAGAACGTCCTGGTCAATGACCACAAGTTACTGATGGGCAATTGTGCCAAGACTTTCTTTCTACACTCAAAAGGTGAAAAAACACTAAGATTTCAAAGACATCTTCTGGATAGTATAGTTGAAATGCAAAGGGAAATTTCAGAGATGCTGAGAAGAATGTAGATAGTGCTTATGAATATAGAGTAACCATATGAGATGGCAGGAGAGCTGCCTTTAGGAGGGGACATAGAAGCTTCTGTGCTTTATGTCCTCACCAAAGGCACATTACCAGGATGCCCTCATCCTGGAATAGCTTTGGAGTCAGTGACCCTTTCATACTTCTTTTGACTCATATGGAAACAACCTCTTCTCAGTTGTGTCTTTGAAAAACAAGCAGCCCGAGAATTGTACCAGGGCAGCAAATGACCCAGAAACGCAATGATTGACGATGGTTGAAACTGTGGACAAGACACATTCACAAAACATGAGGAAATTAAGACAGACTCTGCCAAGTCAGAATCTCCAACATCAGGTTAGGAGCATGGAAGAAGGCGGCTATGGTGGTAAATCATGTGCAGGCCACAGTGGTAGGAGGAGCTGTGCATGCTCTCCTGGCCAAAGGGCCCAGAACTGCCTAATTATTGTAGTGCCTTTTCCCCTCCCTTCCCAAGGACTATCTGCAAGGACACACTCTTCCCTAATTTACTAAAAGCTAAGTATATTCCTACATAATTCTTTAAGAAATTGAGATCTGTAGTGCTAGTGTTACTTTATTTTTGTTTTACCAATACTCATTTCTTCAATGTCCAAACACTGTCACTTAAAGAAGTCTTAGAAGCATACAAGGTGCAGACAAGCAGGCCAGCACTCCACACAGAGCTCCCATTGACTGCAATCCTATTGTAAATCAGGGCCAATGTAAACAGGGCAGAGACAGCAATACTATGAAACCCTAAGCCTTGGTTGAGCTTGCCAAAGTGAAGCTATAAGTTGAGAACCATGATTCTCCAAGGAAAAGGGACTTATTTAGCATGACTTTTCTCTGTAGAATCATAGGACAAATTGCATCACTGAAGCCAGATAAATGTATGGAGTGCTATGTACGTGGACCTTGAAGCTCTTCTCTGGAAGTGTTAGAAAGAAAAGCTCCCTACCAATGTGAGTTTGGGTAATGTTGGGTTAAATAGGTTGAATGGATTTCTTTACTGTAAAATTTCTTAGAATATTTTTATCCTAATGTGCATTGTGAGTCTCCAGGAAGGGCATATTGAATGTAGTACTTCCCAAACAGGTAATGGGACTCCTGTTCTTCTTTCTCATGGGAAGTGGCTCATGTGGGCTCTGGGTTTAGCCTGTCTGCTTCAATCCAGGTTCTCTATGTGGCATCTGACAAGTTATGTAGGTTCTTTAAGTCCCAGCTTCCTCATCTATAAAAGGACCTGCCTTATAAATGTAAGGTTATGGGAAATAAAGTAGATGACTTATATAAAATATTGCACTTAACTCCATGGCCTCAGAGAGAGTTACAGCTTAATAAGTTACCAACATACAGCATTTGCAGAATGAATGTTGCATGGTGTACACTTTTCAAAATATTAGTGTAGTGGACATTGGAACTGCTGCTTAGCATTGATGGCCTCTCCCTGGCTAAAAGGCTAATAATTCCTTTAACTGGTCTAATGAGAAGGATGCTCAAGAACATTTCTTGATAGTTGTGAGGAAAGATCTCCCTTTGAATCTGAGAGATAAGTGTAGGGATGTGGACTATGAGAGGTGTTTTATTATAATGACGTGGGTAAATCTGAGGAGGAAGCAGACACTCAAAGGACAGAAAGACACAGATGATGCCTTCATCAAACCTCCTCAAACTGACCCTTCCCTGGACTTTTCAGTCAGGAGATTCTGTAAATTCCCTGAAGCTTAAGTAAGTCTGAGTAAGGCTTTCTGTTACTGGCTGGCTAAGCCCCTCAGCTGATAGAGGGGTGAGTTCAAGTGGATAAAGAAGCAGTGTAGTGCACTGGAAACAGCTCCAGAGCACACTTGCAACCCCAGCTTTCTAGCGATGGGCTTCACACTTTCCACCTATCACTTGACTGCTCCACCTCCCAGTTTCCTCAAGTATAAAAGGGAAAATCAATATCTTTTTTGTTCAAGCTTCATGGTTAAAGTGAGGTACAAAGGAGAGAAGGTGTGTGAAAACACTCTGAAGACAGTCAAGTGTTCTGTGAATGCAACACAGAAATATTTATAGCAAGAGTGGGAACTCGGCCACTTCTTGATTTAAAGCTGTTACACTGTGGTGGTACAAGATTTTTGGCTAATGTTAAAATAAGAACATAAAAGCCAGCTGTCAAAATATTATAATTGGTCTCTGCCTAACCCTAAAGGCTTTAAATTCTGTGATGCTAAAAGTTTAAGGGCTTATCTGTGTTTTCTGCCGTTCTATAATACTCTATCCCATTTAAAATTCTATAGCTCTGAATATTTCAAAACAGACTCTGAAAGTATTCATGTGTCAACTAAGAACATCACCCCTGGTAATTTTATTTTATTTTGAAAAATTTTCAAGCTTTGTAAAATATTAGTTCTTATTTAAAGTTTGACCCAATAGACCATTCTTTGATAAGAGGTAGTGAAGTTTTCAATTTTAATTTTAGAGAGAAATAGAAGTTTTAGCTAATAGCATGGTAGAAAGTTGAAAAGGAAATAATCTATAAAAACAAGAAAGAATAAATTCTTTCTTTAATGAAATTGAAATGTTAAATTATTAGTAATAGTAATGATCTGGTCTTTATTGGGAAAGACTGTTCTCTGTGGATTTTTGAACTTCTACAAGTCTTGCTGGGAATTCTAAGAACATGAGGTCCTGACTTCCCTTTGGCTGGATCATTTCTCAAGGTTATGTTTGTAGTGAGTATCTTTGAGCAATGGGATAAGGTCTCCCTCCAAGACAAAGTGTGAGCTTATTTACTGTTCACTATAACAAAGGTGGATCTCCCAAGCTCGGATATGACACAACCCTGCTGTGTATAAAACACCCATCAGGGACCTTCTGTGTCAGCCTCAAGGGACTTGGGGATAAGGGGAACTGACATTTATCTGCTGATGTTCTTGGTGTTTGCTGGGCACTGAATCAAGTCCTCTGCCTCTGACCTAGGAGTCTCAGGTCTTCTGCTAGTATCCATGAAACAGAAATAAGCAAATTTTACTAGCTTATAAGGAGAGTAAAAGCATTCCTCACAGGTCTTGACACTTTTGGTGATGTGTTTGGTTGATTTTCATGAAAAATTCCTTCCTAGGGACTCACCCCTATGGTATTCAGGTGTTCTTTGTGAGCTTCTGGCATCCTCATTAACCAGCAGAGGGAGCCCATGCTAATTAATTAGGTGAGGCTAACTTTTCTTGTGGTACACGTTAGAGCATCTTACAGATAAAATCCACTTACACTTATCCTGCTGCTGCAATATCCTGGTGCTGACAAAAATGTAGAACATAAAACAATAGCATTATTGAGTTGGGCTTCAGGGCATCAAAAATAAAAATACTGCATTTTCCAAGGGAACACCCCCAGGAAGGAGGAAGTTAGGGAATGTGCATTTCAACCCCAGAAGAAGTTAAAGGCAGTATTTTTTCAATAAAGGATTTTTCTAAAGTTGATAGCCCTGGATTTTATGAAAAGAGAGGTCCTGAATATAATTAAACAGTTACCTTTGGAATTCTAGAACTATCTCTTTCCTTTATACTATGTATGCTATTAAGAAATGAGGTCCTAATGTGGAAATTACTCTTCTTTAAAACTGTTCATAAGTAAGGCAGACAAATATGTGCACACACAGGTCCAGAGCACTTTGCTTTGGCATCTTCATGTCTGTATGTTACCCAGGAAAGTTTCAGGATTTCTGGACAAGTCCAGAGCTGAACATCTGCTTGGGGTTAGGCCGATTTCCCTGAGCAAGTTTTAGCCTCATACTTGACGATCTAAGAAACTTCTGTTTGTTTACAAAATAAAGCTTCTCTGGGTGGAAGCACATTCACATGCACATGTGTGCACATATACACAAGACATTTATTAAAGTAAAGGAGAAAACTTAATAATTCAAAATTGCACTTAAAATTGCCCTCTGGAGGGAAACAGAATATTATTAATGATAAAGGCAGTGATGGTGAAACTGATTTTATCTATTGTTCCTTGAATTTTATTCTGGAACTTGGGAAATATATAGATTGTACAATGACATTATTCAACCTCTAAATCTGACTTTCTCATTCTATTTCACAGTAATCTAATCTGGCAGATTTGACAAAGTGGTCTCTTGTGTGTTTTTTCGTTATCTCATTAGCTTTAATTTTTAATTGTTTTCTTTTACTTGTCATTATCACCATCTTGCTTAGAAATACCTTAGAGAGCTAAAGTGGCAGAAGATTAAAAATAGTGAGGACAAGAAAATGGCTGTTTTTAAAATGTCAGTCTTTAAGGAAGGCTATGCTTTTGAAGATTTGTAAGAGGAAGTGATGTAAGTTAAAGTAATTTTCTCATACAAACAATGTTATGAGTAAAGGGTTATTTTCCTAAATAAGGACTTTGCCTAAAATTTAAAGATATACTTTAAATACCCTATTGAATTAGCTGCAGATATTAGCTGTAGAGTTTTTTGTGCCTCACAAATCAGTTAGGGAGGACAATTCAGAAGCTGGCTGCATATTGTTTATGATTTAATTTGTGTAGGTAAGGCTGGAGGATCACTGGGAGAGCTGCTGGTTTCAGTCTAGGAACTTTAGGGACCCTGGTGAAGTTGAGGCCCCAGGCAAATTCAGTGGGAAAGGAGGGGAGAGAAAGGAGAATAGTGACATGCATGATCCCAGGGGTGCTTGACAATGGGCAGAAATTGGATACCGGTTTTGTGCGGAGCACCCAAAGAGAGAGAGAAAGTAGGGTACCTCAGATGCGGAAGGAGAAGGAGGCAGGGAGTCACCTCTTTCAAGAGTTGAGAACCCTCTCAAAAACTCTTGACTAGGATAGGGAAGCAGAGAACGAAGCGTTCTACAAACACATGAAGTAACCACCACATTGATGGTGCTGTACTAGGCACTCTTCCACTTGAGGTCAAGGAGGAAAGGTGTGGCTGCTCTCCCAGACTTTCAGCTTGGTGTACACAGCTCAGTCCAACCACTGTGCACATCTCGAGATGACCACTTCCTCTTGGGCATGCCTGTGAATAAGTTAAAGTTATTTGAGATTAAATTTTTTCCCTCTTTGTCCCAACATTTTTCACACCTCGTATTTTGTGATCCAAAAGGAAATGTTTCCTTGAAAGTGGAAACTGTATCAGAAATCTGGCTTTTGTGTTTAACTCACAGCTCCTTTCCATGGAACACATACATAAAAGGCTGAGAACAAAATGAAATCACTTTGCGTCACAGACACACTTAGAGACAGAGGGGACTTTTTCTCCCGGACCTGAGATCAGCTCTGGGGGCAGTGATACAGTTCACTGGGGCAAGTCTGAACTTCAGCTTTGACACTTTGAGTCTGAATTGGGTTAGTTCAGAGGAAAGAGGACTGCTGGCTATGTTGATACTTGCTGGGAGGGTCTCATAAAGTCTCTAGCCACAGACTCAGCCACCATGGCTGTGCTGACCCATAAATGACATGTCAGGCACCACAGAGTCCTATTCATGAGCTCGTGTTTTTGGAAGAAAGGTCCAGAGACTCTAAAAATGAGCAGTGAGACAGTGACATCATAATGGTATTTATTATTTCAGGTTAGACTGGCACCTACTAAATCACTAAGGCCACAGGTAGGTTTTTCCACTTGAGGGAAGTCTTCTTTTTCCCTCTAAAGCTGGATTACTGGGAGGCGTGAAGCATACACATTCCCCAGGAGTGCCAGTGTGGGTGAAATAAAGACTCAAATAATTCCCACTTCATTTTATTTTCACACATTCCCCTCCCTAGAAGTTGAGTGGATTAATTTTTATAGGGCACAGACTGGGGCGAGCTCACACACAAGTCCTTCCAGCTGCCGCCTCCGTGGCGTGATGGTGATGTGAGGAACATCTCAGGACATCGTGCTCCTTTTGGACCAGAAATTCCCATTTTACCTAAGCCTTTGGGTTCAAGCTCTCAAGCTTGAATTTTATCAATTTAATTGAAAGACATGACAAAATTATTAACATTTTAGCATAGATTCACTTATCACATTAAGTCTGACAGAATGGGACTGGAAATTTCAGAGGGGAAGGAGGGGAGAGAAAAGAGTGAGTGAATGGGGTTCCACCTAAAGGAGTGTCCTCACTGATGGAAATGTGATTGCATGTGCACTTGTGTGCCCATGTGTGTGTCCAGCGTAGTTGAGGTAGGGTGGGAGTGCCTGGGAAATGGAAGTCCTACCAGCCTACAAGATGGCTGAGATGTGGTTGGTGAGAGATGGTGACTACACTTACCATGGTGAGCACTGAGCAATGTATGGAACCGTCAGGTCACCATGTTGTGCACCTGAAACTAATATAACACTACGTGTTACTTATACATCAATATAAATGTAGGAAAAATGGTTAAGATGTATGATGTTGTTAGAACTTGAAGAATGAAAAAAATGTGTGTACATGGGGTAATATATATGGCTTGTGATGTACACGTATGTATACATATATACATATGTATATGTACATACATGTTTTGAAACAAAATTCATAAAGCAAAATAGAGGTTTAAAGAGCAATTGTAGTGATCACCTGATTACCCAGGTTGCATTTCAGATCATGAAAACTCCAAGGGCTTGGATACTTAAAAAAAACCTTATTTATTGATTTATTTTACCACAGAGTGAAGGCTGGTCTTGGTGTGGGGGTGGCCAGAAGAACACAGCTTCCTATAGCTCTGAATAAGTCCAAAGCCTGTCTGGAGGAGTCTTTCTCTGGGGCTGTGACTTGCCTGCATTCATACTTTCTTTCTGGGTCTCATAGCAGCTGCATCATTAAACTAACTTGGTGCCTGAAAAGAAGGATAAATCTATGCTGAGATTAATGATAATGCACTTAAATTTACATAACATGTTAAGTCCAGAAGGATCCCAAAGTACCATGTAAACCTCCCGGAGGTGCTGGGGTACAGGAGGCTTGCTACACGCTTCACGGAGTTCGCAGGTGGAGCCAAAGGTGGGACCTGGGTCCTAGCCATGACAGCCACAGCAGGACCACTCAGATCAGATGGTCAAGAAGCACAAAATGCTTGACAGACTTGCTTGTATTGGCTAAAGTTTTGTAACACTCCAATTCAGTGACTTAGATGGAATTGTGTTCCCTCCATTTTTGCGGATAATGATCTGAAGCCTGACGGGGGGAAGCCTGATGTCAGCAGCAGACCACAGATGTTTAGTGGCAGGGGGGTAGCAGCCTGGTCATTCTGGCTGAACCCACTGGCCACTCTGAGCTGCTGCACAGCTGTGGGGGCAGGGAGGAGGAACTGGCAGGGGACCCAGTTCGTGCCCCTTCCTTGCTTCTCTGGTTTAAGCATGTGGCCTTTTGCTGTTTTTCTTACTCTGTCTGGAATGGCTCCTGTCGGAGGGCTCACTCCTTCATGTCACTCAGGACACTGGCCAAGTGTTAGCATGACAGGGAGGACTTCTCTGAGTCCTTGACCATTGTGTCTGCCCCTGGGCATCACTCATCCCCTTACCCGCGTTCATTCCATCATAGCATGGACCTATGTGAAAGTGTATTCTATTTTCACTCGTACTCTTTATTGTCTGTCTCCCCACCTAGAATATAAGCTCCATGAGTTGGGGCTTTTGTTCCATCCCTGCTGTATTCCCAGTGACTAGAACAGGGCCTGAGACATAGTAAGTGCTTGGTAAACATCTCTTAGATGGGAGAATGTGTGGGATGATTGTAGTCCTTACATCATTCATCCATAGACTGGTGAAGAGCATCAAGAATGTGTCCAGATGTGGCCTTAGGGAACCTAGTCCAGTGCCTTGTACACAGGTGCATTTTGTTGAATTAAATGGATTTTTTTTTTCTTGGAGAGAGGCCTTTGTTTAATTTAAGGCATTTTTGATATTGGACACTAGGAAGATTGAAACTTTCTTTTTCTCATTGGGGTGGGTATTTCGTGTATCTAGGCTACAGTAGATTAAAACAGCTGAGTTTCTCTGACTTTTTCCATTGGAAGAAGGAGGGAGGTTGATTACACTGGAGTTGCTAATTGAATCTGCCCTTTTGAAACTCATTCCTCCAAAGGGAGTCAGAACCACACACAAAACAATGGCTACCTCTGTCTTTAAGAACTCAGGGACCTTTGGACAAAAGGTCCAACAGTCAGACGACACAACCACATGTGTGAAATATTCAGTGGGGCTGTCCAGAAGAGTGTCTTGGGAAGGTAGGATTTTCAGGGGAGGGGAGAAGGAGAAGGGGTGTTCTACGCGGAGAAAACAGCAAGAGCAGACCAAACAATCCAATAGCATGTAGGTGTGGACAAGGAGGAGCTATGGGCCTCTGGAGTTAGGTGGGGATATGGATCCACACCCTGGGATATGATCTCATTAGCTAAGCAGGACCAGGCCTGGCCAGAATTTGTAAGGAGGACCTCCCAGGAAAGCCCTGGGTACTGCATAGATTGATGCTGGTGATTCATTCAGTGGCAAATCTTTCTTCTGAGTCATTCTTGAATCAATGTTCCAGGACACAGCATGTGTGTGTGTGTGATTGTGCATGTGTTTGTATGTGAAAAGGGATAGCTTACTCTTAGACAGGTAGAGAATCCCTAACATCCTCTGAGGGAGTTAGATGGTTTATACTCTCCTGATGTCTGAGCTGTGGGGCTTTCCTTCTGCTAATCCATCTCCCACTGGCAAGATTATTTCAGTTGCCAGTTTCCCTAGAAATGATCGCTTGGATTCCTATGTTCTGAGATGATTCTGGCTGATTTTAAATCAAGGAGAAATGCACATGGAGATATTTTCCTGCCCTAGAATACCTTTCAGAGGGTTAGGTCAAGTGCAGTGGGATGCTTCTCTACAAAAAAAATCTCTTCTGGACAAAGCCAAGGTGTCTAGCTGTCCATAGGATGGTGGTGATAGACCTGGGATCCGGGCAGCGCTCACCAGGAGAAGTCGGACTGTCCCCAGGGAAGAAGTCACCTGGATGAGAGGCAGTGAGCAGTGCCCTGACAAAGGTCACTGTGTAGGGTGCAACTGTCCACCCTAAAGCATCCTTTTATCTCCTGTACTAGTTCCGCCTCCGTTAACCCCACATCTGAGTTCAAGCACACTGTTGGAGTATATCCCCCTTCTTAAATAAAGGTATTTCTTAATTACTTTGATGAATTGATAATTTAGTATGCATGAATGACACACCTTGTCCATTTGCTCCATGGCAGGGCATAGGCACTCACTGCCCACTCAGGGATGAGACTGCGTGCTAGTTTATTTTCAGTACTGGAGTGATTGGGTGGGGGTGAGGAGAGCTTGTCTGAGAGCCATAAAAAGTTGGTCAAGAAGGCAACGGGTAGACTTTGTTCTCTTTCCTCACTGATAAACTCAGAGAAAGGATTTAAAGGAAAAATTTTGTAGTGGCCTTGTCTTCAGTGGTCTTCCCAAGTAATTTCTTCCCCTTTGATAAGGACATATTCTTAATATTATGAAATAGTTTGATGTGCTTATTACTGGTAGGCTTGTAACTAAGACTCACTGGCCAGTAGTACTTTTTAGAATAGTTTTAAAAATAATTCTTGGTAGCTGGATGTAGGATGCTGCAGATCATGGGGTAAATATGAGAATATGGCATGCTTTCCACAGTGACTCCCTCTTTCCTTCTTTAAGATCAACAGCCCTCAAAACCAAGATCAAGAAAACTCCAGGCTTGAGCACCATTTACATTTCAGCATAAATAGGTCAGTTCATAGATGCAAGCTTTCCCTGAGACATTACTTAGCTATGTATGGATGCAAGAATTTTATGGTCACTGCATGATTTTACTTCTTATTGCCAAGTATACATAACCCACATTAACGAGTTGGTAGTAAAAAATGAGTTTTCTACATTTCTTGACTGTTGTATGTTTGAATTGTAAACTGTATGATGAATATTCTTATCCATATGGAGAGATATCAAGAATTCTCTTTGTGGTAAATGGGCATATGTATCTAAACTTTCTGGCACACCCAAGTAATAAATCTCTCTGGTAATTTAGACTGCATGAAGCTTGTACTTAAGGTTCCAATTCTCTTCCTGCATTTTTATTCATTGTTGTGTCATTGTCCTGGGCCGAAGGTACACCCTCCTTATCTCTGCCAGATTCCTTGCAATTGCAATTATACTTGAAAATGCTGGTCAGTAAGGGGAGGAGTCCCCTTAATTACAAAATGCAGTGCTTGTCATCTGAGAAAAATGAAGCACCCTCAAACCTGATGAGTGATCTGTAATCATCCCCTCTCCGTGCTTTATTCCTTCCTGTGTGGTTGTCTCTAACATGCCCGTTCCTGTGCGCTGACTCTCACCTCTGGGACCTGCTCCTGAGCTGACACCCACCTGCTGCAATGGAAGGAAGGTTTGCTGCCTCCAGAGAATTATTTTAACAAGCAAGGAGTTCAAAGTGTCAAACCAAACCAGGTTCTTCCACATGAAAGAGAAAAGCAAAGTGCAGTTATGGCCTATCAGTGCCTTTTTAAAAAAAAAGTTTTATTTTATTTTTTTTTCAGGGTTCCAAAATTCATTGTTTATGCACCACACCCAGTGCTCCATGCAATAAGTGCCCTCCATAATACCCACCACCAGGCTCACCCAACCCCCCATCCCCCTCCCATTTTTCTTAGTCGTCTCAGTTTGCTGAGGTTACAGGTAACGTGCTTTCAGTTTCTTTCCCACTCCCTATAGGTACATTAATATATGTTTATTAGGTTAGATACCACATAGAGCCACTAGATGTCGCTGCCTTCAACCAGTTTCACTTCGCGCCCAGAAAGCTAAGGTGCTTAGGAGCCAGCCAGGCATGTGAAGAGCAGAGCCCTAACCTCAAGGATTGCAGGGAGGATTGTGAAGGAGTGCTTGGGGTTGGACGTACTTCCAGGGATCCTTTGCCAGGTTGAAACGAAGGTGAAGAGAGCGGGGAAAAGGCGGTCACACTGCGGGGCCAGAGGACAAGGAGCAGATGCCTGCCTGGAGGACCTGCACAGGCTGGGCTGGGGTGCTAGTGCTCATCCCCAGGGATGCATGTTCGTGGAGGCAGAGAGCCAGGGAATCCAATGTCACACAACTGTAGAGTCACATGGCCCACAGGGAAAGCCTTAGAAGTAACATCTAGAATGGCCAGATATTCGGAAACATGCCCTTGGGGGCACTTTCAAGGAACAGTGTCATTTGACAGGTGGCATCGGTTAAAGCTTGAATTTATTTTTCTGATAATGTTTTTATATTTCTTGATTCAATTATTTGTCTTCTACTGACAGTATTACACAGCTTTAATATCCATTCCTATTGTATATAAACATCTCATCTGCAGCTAATTTGTGTCAAAGGGGCAAGAACCCAAATTAGTCCATTTATTACAACCAACTCCAGTTAGAAGGCTTAGAGCATTCTAGAATGTCTAGAAGAAAGAAGTTAACAATAAAATATCAGGTTCTGCATTTTTGTTCCCACAGTACATTCAAGAGCATCTATCTCTGATGGACACATTTGGACAGATTCAATTTATTCCTACTCAAAGGAGTTAGTTGGGAGACAGAATTGAAAGGTTTTATTTACAGCTGGCTGGTGTTTAGTCTGTGGCTAAGATGGTTCTAAGTGAGGATCCCAGAGGTGCAAAAGCAGGAGAAACAAAAGCATTGTTTACCAGATATTCAAACCAAATCTGGGGCTCATTGTTTGGTAAATGTGGAGCACTGACCATGTGCCTGATCCTGCTTTAGGTTGGGGATACATCAGTGAACAAAAAGGACAAAATCACATACCTCTCTGGAGTGTGCCTTTTAGTGGGGAGAGACACAAAATCATTTATGTATGTGAATATAATGAGCAATGCCAAGGAGAAAATATAGCAGAGAAGGGGGCTGGGGAGTATAGAGTGAGATAGTTGGGGAAGGTCTGAAGGTGACATTTCAGCAAATATGTGGACAATGGGAGGCAGTTGCAGAAAGGCTGGGGGATAGGCCTTGTCAAATATTCAAGAACTCTGCCACCCAGTGGTTCAACCATCAGTGTCTTGGAATTGAATATGGTGGTAGTATTTACATAAGGGAAATTGGCAAACGCTACAATCCAAGGCTTGTTCATTTGGGCACCTGGCTTCTCAGCATATCATGGGATGGGAGAGGAGAGTTAGCGGTGGCCTGCCCAGGACCAGGTCAGTCCCTGACTCTGGGGCAGGGCTGCAGTTACTGGAAGAATAAGGTTGTGCTAGCTCACAGGCTTGAGGGCTACTTCTAAATGTCAGCTTGGCTATTTGTAGGTAGTGCTTTGCTGGACAGTCAACCTTTCTCTTCATATTGATAATAGCTCCTTAGAATAAAGTAGGTCTGAAAAGTACCCTAAACTTAACAGTTACCACAATTTCAGGACCAACTTTTCTTCTTGAAATGATGTGAGAGCTGGAACATTATTCTTTACAGTCAGGCCAGAGGAGCCTCAGTCCATTTTGCTGAGTGGAGGTAGATCTATAAGCTGTTTTGGATAAAAAGTTTGCTTATGAACCTTCTTCCTCTTGTACCTTCTCAGGCTGCCTCTTCCTCCATCCTAATCTATGCCTCCTGAGGACGCCAATGAATTAAACACTGTGCTCTGCAACATTTTGAAAAATATATGTACACATTAAACTTCAATAAGAGTTATTTTGGTATTATCTATGATTTTGACTTTGAAACATTTGGCTCTATCAATTTACTCTCATTGTTATTGTAAACACCCAAGGTAAAATTTTAGGGAGAATTTAGCCCAGGTCATATGGTAATATATGGTGGGCACACTTTAGCACCAGGAAAAGCACTGCTGCCCTTTAGAATGGGCAGAGACAGAGCAATCCAGAGCACACAGATCTCTCTTTTGGGGCTAACAACAACATACTGGAAATTTTACAAAAACTGACTTTTCTGTGAAGTTTCCAGAACTTTCACCTACTATGTGGTCTGGCATTGACAACCCACATCCATCAGTATGGCTCATTCCAGCTGGGAGCAGGGAGCTCAGAGGTGCAAATCTTCAGTGAGGGGTGAGGCGGGCCAGGCATCCAGACCCTGGAGCCATGAAGTCCAGGCACCGTCCCCGTCTGTCCTTGACTCACTCTTTTGGACAAGAAAAGCCACAGTGGACTTCATCTCTGAGGATTTTGTTGGGGCCAGCTATTGAGGACCTGTATACTGCCTTTGCAGGGAGCCATGGCTGCTCATCCCCCTCCTAGGAGGAGTGCTTGGGAATGTGTGGGGAGTGCTCTTGATTTTCTTAGAGTCTGTGGAGTGCTTTCCCTGCTCAAAGTACCAGTATGTTCCATGGGGTGAGGCCAGGTAATGCCTGCTACTGCATTCAGCAGGAGTAAGTGCTATGGCAGGAGGGTACAAAAGAGATAGAATCCCTGATCTGTGTTCTGAATATGGCTATAACCCTAATGTAGAGGGGTGATGGCTGAAGAGTGCTTGTAAGCCTCACACAGTGTCCACAGAGGTGCTGGTGTGGACAGAACTGTGGGGTGGGTGTGAGGGACTATAGTATAGTCAGGGCTCATTAGCTCTCTGAGCATCTTGGTCAAGGTTCTTACTTCTCTGGGTCTCAATGACTTCTATAAAACTAGAAGGCTGACACAGATGATCCTGAAGCCCTACTCTTTGTAATTTCTAGATGGAGACCAACAGGCAGTCCAGAGTTCCTCTCAGTAGGACAGGTGGGCAGCTGTGGTTTCCTGAGGAGCTGATTCCGTGGTTTCCAGAGGAGCTGAATGTGTGTGAGAGCACATTCCAGGCAGGGATGGGCCGTGAGAATAGTGATGGCTGTCCCCTATGGTCAGCAGGAGACCGTCTCTCAGAAGGTGTTGACAGCAGCCCACCATTTGCATGCAGTGATTCCCAGCTTGTAAGAATGGAGATTGGGGCCCTGAAAGGAAATCTACTAGTGGCTGTCACTGGCCTGAGCTCTGCCATGGCTGTTGACTCCTCTCATGGTTTGTGGAAGGGCTGAGAAAACTGGATCTCAGCAAAGGAAAGATAGCTGCTCATGAACTGTGCTTTGCTTTATGTACACACATATTGTGATGGTTGATTTTACGTATTGATGTAACTAGACCACAGGGTCCAGATAGTTAGTCAAATATTATTATGGGTATTTCTGTGTTTTTGGATGAGATTAACATTTGAATCTTTTGTGTAAAGCAGATTGCCCTTCAATCAGTCATAAGGGTGTGCCTCATCTAAACATTAGAAGTCCTGAATAGAACAAAAGGCTGTTGTCCATAGAGTAAGAGATAATTCTCCTCCCTGGTGGCTTTTGAACTAGGATATCATCTCTTCTTGCTTCCACATCAGTTTATGGCCTTTGGATTTGAACTCACCCATCAGCTATCAGCTCTTCAGATTTTGGACCTGCCATCTTCTCTACCATGAGTCAGTTCACTAATACATCTCTCTCACTCTGTTGATATATGTTTATATTGACATTGATATATATATATAAATATATAGATATGAGTATATATTCCATCGATTCTATTTCTCTGGATAACCCTGATTTATATAAGTATTTGTTTATCTCACATGGTAGAGGAGAGAAAGCAGATTGGTTGTGTTCAGCAGTGTAATTGATCAAAAGACTCAGAATGTGTTTGCAGGCTCCCATGAAGAAATAAGAGCATTAGTTGAGCCCATGAGTTGGAACTGCATGGTAGAAATGCTACTGGATGCAGCTGGGATGTTGCATAAATGCAAAGTCCTCCCTCTTCCAGAGAGAGAAGGGGAGAGTAAACACAAGGTCAATACCTCACACTTTTTTCCCACTGTCTGTACTGATATTTCAAATGAACTAATCCAGGGTTGTTAGAGAATAAGCAAGCTAATCTATGTATACATTCACAGGGTTTGGAAATAAAAGTTATTGGGGAAATACTCAGTATTGTTGCCATTATTATTTCTGGGTTGCATTCTACCTGTATTTAAAGAAAATGAGGAATAGAGTTCAATGATCTATGTGTTTTGGCAAAAAGGTTAAAATTTCCTCCTAGTTCAAACTGAAAAAACCTCTCATAATTTTCAGGTCAGACATATAAATATTCTAAACAGAAAACTCATTAGTTCTGCCCATTCCACCATCTATTGAGTTAAGACTAGCTAATCCAGAGGTTGACACAGTTAAATAAAAAAGGTTCATTTGGAACTGTTAACACCTTGCAATAACACCTTGCACTCATATAGAATCCTTCATGCTGAAGGATTGCAAAGTGCTCTGTAGACAGTGTATAAATAGAAACCCTACCCTGACCCCCTGAGGCAGCCTACTTATAGGCACAGTGCCACCAAAACACACCCCCACAGTCTTCTTATTGAAAGAGAAAAGTGAAAACTATTTTCTACATTTCAAACCAAGTTTTTCCTTCATGCCAATCAATTCTCAGATTCTCTGACCAACAGGGTGCCCCAAAACCTGGGTATCTAACAATTCAATTTTGACACTTATTCTTAGAGTTAGCATGTACGTTACAGTGTAAGGGCTCAGTTCCATGACTCTGTCCCCACATAAGATACCAGTTTCAAATGTGGTGCCCAAGCTACCTGTATTTCTGCCTAGCTGAGTACAAATTTGGGAATACACATAGCCCCTTCTCAGGTTCAATAATTCACTAGAACAAATTGCAGAACTCAGGAAAGCATTTTACTTACTATTACCAGTTTATTATAAATGATACAACTTAGGAACAGCCATATGGAAGAGATGCATGGGGCATTGTATTGGGGGTGGAGAGTGCCAGTGCAGCCTCCATGCTCCCTTGAGTTTCACTGCCCCAGCAGCTCCTTGTGATCAGCAAACTAAAGGGCTCTAAAACCTGTCCATTAGGGATTTTTATGGTTTCATTACAGAGGCACAATTGATTAATTCATTGGCCTTGGTGATTGGACTCAATCATCAGCCCTTCTCCCCTCCCCAAAGGTTAAGGGAGGATGAGACTGAAAGTTCCAACCCTCAAATTGTACCTTGGACCAACCCCTGTCCTGAAGCTTTCTAGGGACTCCTAAGAATCACCTCATTAGCCTAAACTCAGGTGTGGTCTAAAGGGGCTTGTTATGCATAACAAAAGACAGTCCAATCTTTCAGGGAATTTTAAGGGTAAGGTTTTAGGAGATTGAAGCCAGCAACCCGGGACAAAGACCAAATATATATATCCTGTTAAATGTACAAATGACAGGGTATTTCAATTGACAGTACTGGTCACACTGGAGTGAGACCAGTACTAATGTGATCATGTTACTCACATAGAAGGAGTTCTAGGACATCTTAAATGGCTTCCTTGTGTTTTCTCATCTCACAGTCCTAAAAAAATTTCTATGGTGATAAAATGCTCCAGTATGATGGCCACTAACCACATGTGGCCACTGAGCACTTGACATGTGGCTAGTGTACAGCATTGTTATTTCATTGTGATGATTATTTAATTTTAATTGTGTTTTGCAAAGCTCTATAGTACAGCTCCTCTGGAAATGACAAATGACCTCATGGGAAGGGGGCAGCTCCTGCTGGATCAGGAGCAGCCCTATGCTCCTCATTTCTTACTTCTCCCATTGAACTGTAATGCAAACTGAAGAGATCCTGACACATCCAGAAATGTTTAGTGTTGGATCTACCCATGCATCCATCCATTCATCCCACCCATCCATCTATCCATCCATTTATTCTTTGAACAAATATTTCTTTTTTTTTCTTTTTATTTTAATTTTTAATTTTTTATAAACATATATTTTTATCCCCAGGGGTACAGGTCTGTGAATCACCAGGTTTACACACTTCACCGCACTCACCAAATCACATACCCTCCCCAATGTCCATAATCCCACCCCCTTCTCCCAAACCCCCTCCCCCCAGCAACCCTCAGTTTGTTTTGTGAGATTAAGAGTCACTTATGGTTTGTCTCCCTCCCAATCCCATCTTGTTTCATTTCTTCTTCTTCTACCCACTTAAGCCTCCATGTTGCATCACCACTTCCTCATATCAGGGAGATCATATGATAGTTGTCTTTCTCTGCTTGACTTATTTCGCTAAGCATGATACGCTCTAGTTCCATCCATGTTGTTGCAAATGGCAAGATTTCATTTCTTTTGATGGCTGCATAGTATTCCATTGTGTATATATACCACATCTTCTTGATCCATTCATCTGTTGATGGACATCTAGGTTCTTTCCATAGTTTGGCTATTGTGGACATTGCTGCTATAAACATTCGGGTACACGTGCCCCTTTGGATCACTACGTTTGTATCTTTAGGGTAAATACCCAATAGTGCAATTGCTGGGTCATAGGGCAGTTCTATTTTCAACATTTTGAGGAACCTCCATGCTGTTTTCCAGAGTGGCTGCACCAGCTTGCATTCCCACCAACAGTGTAGGAGGGTTCCCCTTTCTCCGCATCCTCGCCAGCATCTGTCATTTCCTGACTTGTTGATTTTAGCAATTCTGACTGGTGTGAGGTAATATCTCATTGTGGTTTTGATTTGTATTTCCTTGATGCCGAGTGATATGGAGCACTTTTTCATGTGTCTGTTGGGCATCTGGATGTCTTCTTTGCAGAAATGTCTGTTCATGTCCTCTGCCCATTTCTTGATTGGATTGTTTGTTCTTTGGGTGTTGAGTGTGCTAAGTTCTTTATAGATTTTGGACACTAGTCCTTTATCTGATATGTCGTTTGCAAATATCTTCTCCCATTCTGTCAGTTGTCTTTTGATTTTAACTGTTTCCTTTGCTGTGCAAAAGCTTTTGATCTTGATGAAATCCCAATAGTTCATTTTTGCCCTTGCTTCCCTTGCCTTTGGCGATGTTCCTAGGAAGATGTTGCTGTGGCTGAGGTCGAAGAGGTTGCTGCCTGTGTTCTCCTCAAGGATTTTGATGGATTCCTCTCTCACATTGAGGTCCTTCATCCATTTTGAGTCTATTTTCATGTGTGGTGTAAGGAAATGGTCCAATTTCATTTTTCTGCATGTGGCTGTCCAATTTTCCCAACACCATTTATTGAAGAGGCTGTCTTTTTTCCATTGGACATTCTTTCCTGCTTTGTCGAAGATTAGTTGACCATAGAGTTGAGGGTCTATTTCTGGGCTCTCTATTCTTTTCCATTGATCTATGTGTCTGTTTTTGTGCCAGTACCATGCTGTCTTGATGATGACAGCTTTGTAATAGAGCTTGAAGTCCGGAATTGTGATGCCACCAACGTTGGCTTTCTTTTTCAATATCCCTTTGGCTATTCGAAGTCTTTTCTGGTTCCATATAAATTTTAGCATTATTTGTTCCATTTCTTTGAAAAAGATGGATGGTACTTTGATAGGAATTGCATTAAATGTGTAGATTGCTTTAGGTAGCATAGACATTTTCACAATATTTATTATTCCAATCCAGGAGCATGGAACATTTTTCCATTCTTTCTGTCTTCCTCAATTTCTTTCATGAGTACTTTATAGTTTTCTGAGTATAGATTCTGTGTCTCTTTGGTTAGGTTTATTCCTAGGTATCTTATGGTTTGGGGTGCAATTGTAAATGGGATGGACTCCTTAATTTCTCTTTCTTCTGTCTTGTTGTTGGTGTAGAGAAATGCAACTGATTTCTGTGCATTGATTTTATATCCTGACACTTTACTGAGTTCCTGTATAAGTTCTAGGACTTTTGGAGTGGAGTCTTTTGGGTTTTCCACATATAGTATCATATCATCTGCGAAGAGTGATAATTTGACTTCTTCTTTGCCAATTTGGATGCCTTTAATTTCCTTTTGTTGTCTGATTGCTGAGGCTAGGACCTCTAGTACTAGGTTGAATAGCAGTGGTGATAATGGACATCCCTGCCGTGTTCCTGACCTTAGCGGAAAAGCTTTCAGTTTTTCTCCATTGAGAATGATATTTGCGGTGGGTTTTTCATAGATGGCTTTGATGATATTGAGGTATGTGCCCTCTATCCCTATACTTTGAAGAGTTGTGATCAGGAAGGGATGTTGTACTTTGTCAAATGCTTTTTCAGCATCTATTGAGAGTATCATATGGTTCTTGTTCTTTCTTTTATTGATGTGTTGTATCACATTGACTGATTTGCGGATGTTGAACCAACCTTGCAGCCCTGGAATAAATCCCACTTGGTCGTGGTTAATAATCTTTTTAATGTACTGTTGAATCCTATTGGCTAGTATTTTGTTGAGTATTTTCGCATCTGTGTTCATCAAGGATATCGGTCTATAGCTCTCTTTTTTGGTGGGATCCTTGTCTGGTTTTGGGATCAAGGTGATGCTGGCCTCATAAAATGAGTTTGGAAGTTTTCCTTCCATTTCTATTTTTTGGAACAGTTTCAGGAGAATAGGAATTAGTTCTTCTTTAAATGTTTGGTAGAATTCCCCCGGGAAGCCGTCTGGCCCTGGGCTTTTGTTTGTTTGGAAATTTTTAATGACTGTTTCAATCTCCTTACTGGTTATGGGTCTGTTCAGGCTTTCTATTTCTTCCTGGTTCAGTTGTGGTAGTTTATATGTTTCTAGGAATGCATCCATTTCTTCCAGATTGTCAAATTTATTGCCGTAGAGTTGCTCATAGTATGTTCTTATAATAGTTTGTATTTCTTTGGTGTTAGTTGTGATCTCTCCTCTTTCATTCATGATTTTATTTATTTGGGTCCTTTCTCTTTTCTTTTTGATAAGTCGGGCCAGGGGTTTATCAATTTTATTAATTCTTTCAAAGAACCAGCTCCTACTTTCGTTGATTTGTTCTATTGTTTTTTTGGTTTCTATTTCATTGATTTCTGCTCTGATCTTTATGATTTCTCTTCTCCTGCTGGGCTTAGGGTTTCTTTCTTGTATTTTCTCCAGCTCCTTTAGGTGTAGGGTTAGGTTGTGTACCTGAGACCTTTCTTGTTTCTTGAGAAAGGCTTGTACCGCTATATATTTTCCTCTCAAGACTGCCTTTGTTGTGTCCCACAGATTTTGAACCGTTGTATTTTCATTATCATTTGTTTCCATGATTTTTTTCAATTCTTCTTTAATTTCCCGGTTGACCCATTCATTCTTTAGAAGGATACTGTTTAGTCTCCATGTATTTGGGTTCTTTCCAAACTTCCTCTTGTGGTTGAGTTCTAGCTTTAGAGCATTGTGGTCTGAAAATATGCAGGGAATGATCCCAGTCTTTTGGTACCGGTTGAGTCCTGATTTAGGACCGAGGATGTGATCTATTCTGGAGAATGTTCCATGTGCACTAGAGAAGAATGTGTATTCTGTTGCTTTGGGATGAAATATTCTGAATATATCTGTGATGTCCATCTGGTCCAGTGTATCGTTTAAGGCCTTTATTTCCTTGCTGATCTTTTGCTTGGATGATCTGTCCATTTCAGTGAGGTGAGTGTTAAAGTCCCCTACTATTATTGTATTATTGTTGATGTGTTTCTTTGATTTTGTTATTAATTGGTTTATATAGTTGGCTGCTCCCACATTGGGGGCATAGATATTTAAAATTGTTAAATCTTCTTGTTGGACAGACCCTTTGAGTATGATATAGTGTCCTTCCTCATCTCTTATTATAGTCTTTGGCTTAAAATCTATTTGATCTGATATAAGGATTGCCACTCCTGCTTTCTTCTGATGTCCATTAGCATGGTAAATTCTTTTCCACCCCCTCACTTTAAATCTGGAGGTGTCTTCGGGCTTAAAATGTGTTTCTTGGAGGCAACATATAGATGGGTTTTGTTTTTTTATCCATTCTGATACCCTGTGTCTTTTGACAGGGGCATTTAGCCCATTCACATTCAGGGTAACTATTGAGAGATATGAATTAGTGCCATTGTATTGCCTGTAAGGTGACTGTTACTGTATATGGTCTCTGTTCCTTTCTGATCTACCACTTGTAGGCTCTCTCTTTGCTTAGAGGACCCCTTTCAATATTTCCTGTAGAGCTGGTTTGGTGTTTGCAAATTTTTTCAGTTTTTGTTTGTCCTGGAAGCTTTTAATCTCTCCTCCTATTTTCAATGATAGCCTAGCTGGATATAGTATTCTTGGCTGCATGTTTTTCTCGTTTAGTGCTCTGAAAATATCATGCCAGCTCTTTCTGGCCTGCCAGGTCTCTGTGGATAAGTCAGCTGCCAATCTAATATTTTTACCATTGTATGTTACAGACTTCTTTTCCCGGGCTGCTTTCAGGATTTTCTCTTTGTCACTGAGACTTGTAAATTTTACTATTAGGTGACGGGGTGTGGGCCTATTCTTACTGATTTTGAGGGGCGTTCTCTGAACCTCCTGAATTTTGATGCTTGTTCTCTTTGCCATATTGGGGAAATTCTCCCCAATAATTCTCTCCAGTATACCTTCTGCTCCCCTCTCACTTTCTTCTTCTTCTGGAATCCCAATTATTCTAATGTTGTTTCGTCTTATGGTTTCACTTATCTCTCGAATTCTCCCCTCGTGGTCCAGTTGCTGTTTGTCCCTCTTTTGCTCAGCTTCTTTATTCTCTGTCATTTGGTCTTCTATATCACTAATTCTTTCTTCTGCCTCATTTATCCTAGCAGTTAGAGCCTCCATTTTTGATTGCACCTCATTAATAGCTTTTTTGATTTCAACTTGGTTAGATTTTAGTTCTTTTATTTCTCCAGAAAGGGCTTTTATATCTCTCGAGAGGGTTTCTCTAATATCTTCCATGCCTTTTTCGAGCCCGGCTAGAACCTTGAGAATTGTCATTCTGAACTCTAGATCTGACATATTCCCGATGTCTGTATTGATTAGGTCCCTAGCCTTCGGTACTGCCTCTTGTTCTTTTTTTTGCGTTGAATTTTTACGTCTTGTCATTTTGTCCAGATAAGAGTAAATGAAGGGGCAAGTAAAATACTAAAAGGGTGGCAACAACCCCAGGAAAATATGCTTTAACCAAATTAGAAGAGATCCAAAATCGCTAGTGGGGAGAAAGGGGATAAAAAGAGGTTCAAAAAGGAAGAAAGAAAAAAAAAAACAAAAAGAAAAGAAAAAAAAAAGAAAGAAAAGAAAAGAAAAGAATTTTTAAAAAAAGAAAACACCTAAGAAAAATGTAAAAAAGAAGAAATATATATATTAGATAAAGTAGTAAAAAATCGTTAAAAAACAAAAAGGTAACAGTTAAAAAATTTTACCCGAAGGCTAGAAGAAAAAACAAAAAATGAAAAAGAAAAAATTAAATTAACTGCAAGACTAAAAAAAATCACAGGAAAAAAGCCATGAGTTCCGTGCTTGGCTTTCTCCTCCTTTGGAATTCTGCTGCTCTCCTTGGTATTGAAACCGCACTCCTTGGTAGGTGAACTTGGTCTCGGCTGGATTTCTTGTTGATCTTCTGGGGGAGGGGCCTGTTGTAGTGATTCTCAAGTGTCTTTGCCCCAGGCGGAATTACACCGCCCTTACCCGGGGCCGGGGTGAGTAATCCGCTTGGGTTTGCTTTCAGAAGCTTTTGTTCCCTGAGCGCTTTCCGTAGAGTTCCAGAGGACGGGAATACAAATGGCGGCCTCCTGGTCTCCGGCCCGGAGGAGCCGAGAGCCCGGGGCCCCACTCCTCAGTGCGCCCTCAGAGAACAGCGCCCAGTTACTCCCGTCTGCCTGACCTCCGGCCGCGCTCCGAGCTCACTGAGCCTGCGACCGGTTCAAGGTAACACGGAGCTGTGAGCTTACTGTCGGCTCTGTCTCTGTAGCCGACTTTCCCGTTCCAATACCCGCAAGCTCTGCGACACTCAGACACCCCCGATCCTTCTGTGACCCTGCGGGACCTGAGGCCACGCTGACCCCGCGTGGGCTTCACCCCGGTTTAGCCTCTGGAGCGATGTCCCTCAGCGGAACAGACTTTTAAAAGTCCTGATTTTGTGCACGGTTGCTCAGCTGCTTGCGGGGAGCCGGCCCCTCCCCCCGGGGTCTATCTTCCCGTTGCTTCGGATTCACTTCTCCGCCGGTCCTACCTTTCAGAAAGTGGTTGTTTTTCTGTTTCCAGAATTGCTGTTCTTCTTCTCTTCGATCTGCCGATGGATTTTCAGGTGTTTGCAATCTTTAGATAAGCTATCTAGCTGATCTCCGGCTAGCTGAAGCAGTCTGAACAAATATTTCTTGAGCATAATCAACCCTTGGTCATATTCAATGCTTTTCCAGGGAAACAGAGGTTTTTGAATTTAGAATTGCCCAGCAATTCTTAGTATAGGGGCAGAATCAATTTAAAAAAAAATTATTTATTTGAAAGAGAGAGTAAGAGAGAGAGCACAAGAACATAGGCAGAGGGAGAGGAAGAAGCAGACCCTCCTGCCAAACCGGGAGCCTGACCCAGGGTTCCATCTCAGGGCCCTGAGCCAAATGTAGACACTTAGTCGATTGAGCCACCCAGGTGCCCCTTGATGCGGAATCAAATTTTGAATAAGTGCAAAGTCAATCACTAGAACTATGCTTAAACATAGTCTTTCCCAGTGACTGCAGATTGAGGTGTGATGCCAAGCGGGACAAGAGGAGGTATGAAATGGTATGAAGTATGACTCCAAGCCCTACATATTTGAATTGTCCTCCCTGAAAAACATAATGGCTGTCTTTAACATGGATATGAACCTATTGTATAAATGTAGTGCTCCTTAAGTAGAGTAATTGGTTATTCTTGCAATCAGGAGGGCATTGATGATGGAGGGAAGCTGAATAGCTTGGAGGATAGCATCTTAAGGAGCTCAGTTATTTTCTCCCAAGTGGAATGGTGGGTTAGAAAGAGGGGAGAGAAAGTGGGAGGCATTGAAGTGGAGTTTAGGAGGCTGAAGGAAATGACACTCCAGGGAAATTGTTAAGAGCACTGGTGGAGACAGAAGCAACTGGAGCAAAACTGGGCCAGGGGAGAAAGCTCAAAACAAGGTGATTGACAGCACAGCTTATGTCCCCAAGCAACAGAAGCTGGCAGAAGTGAGCACTGGGCACAGCTCTGGTGAGGGAGGGCAGTGGGCAGCCGGAGGGAACACTTGTAGGAAGGGCTAGACCCTAGGACAGAGCCTGAGGCAGGTGGGCCTCTTGGAAAAGGAGTTGCCCAGGGCCTGGCTGAAAGAGGGACTCCCTCTAATCCTGAGATGAGTGAGCCCAAGGTGATAGACACATGGTCTTTCTTACTTAGTGGTAAAATGGGACCATTGGGGTGGCAGGTGGGGGTGGGGCATGAACAGTTTTTCCAAGAGGAAAGAGAGAAAAGCCAGACAAAAGTTACATTAAGCAAAATTTTTGTGCTTGTTAAATATTTCATGAGAAGGACCTTGGCTAGGGCCCTTTATGCATGTCTGAGTCAGTGCTATTGTAACAAATTAGCATAGACTGGGTGTTTGATAAACAAAACTGATTTCTCACAATTTTGGAGGCTAGAAGTCTGATCTTGGTGTGCCAGCAGGCAGGTGAGACCTGTTGCAGATTATAGACTTCATTGTATCCTGCAATAGGGCAGAAGGGGTGAGAGAGCTCTATGAGTTTCTTTTATAGGGACACTAACTCCGTTTATGGGGCCTCTACTCTCATGACCTTATCACACTCCAAAGGCCCCCACCTCCAAATACTATCACCTTGGGCATTAAGACTTAAACCTATATAAATTCAGTCTATAGCAATTTGAAATGGTTTACCTGGTCCTCAGTGGTTTGGGACCTCACCTCTAGTCCCTGTGGTGTTTTGATCCATAGAACTGGACAGTGATTCTTATGACATTGTTTAAAATTCTAAGAGATGGGGTTGTTTCTCATAAAGGACACTTACTTTTCTGCCTACTGTGGCTGGGCCATAATCCTCTTTGTTCTTTCTGTGACTGAGCATGAGGAGCATCTGCATGAGTTTGCAGGTCCTGGGAGCTAGTTTGTGTGCTTGACAGCCCAGGTATTGTTGCTTCTCGTTTATAAACTTTAATTAATTGTAGTCAATTTTGCCTTGGCATAAAGGGCTCAATTTAATTTCTCTCTTTTTCTCTCTGCAGACATGCACACACACAAACACACATATACATACACGTACATATACATATATATATATACACACAAACATATACATATATATGTATACACACACACACACACACAATAAAAAGGTTTAGAAAAAAAACAGACCAAGTCATTGGTGATTTATATAAATATTAGAATTCATGAATTTCATTCCAAATAAAGCCTTTCCAAATAAAATACATTAATATATATAATAGATATTATATTACAATATATTATATTAAATATATATATTTATAAGTATATAAAATTAATATAATATATATATATTCTATTCCAAACAAATCCTTTCCAGACAAAATGCATACACACAACACATACACACACACACACACACACACACACACACACAAGAGCCAGAGGTATGGGTGATTCTGCAACTCTGCATTTTGCTTGGAAAGGATTTGTTTGGAATGGAATTCATGAATTCTTATATTTACATAAATCACCAATCACTTGGTCTGATTTTTCCAAATCTTTACAAGCTCACATAAGTATTTTTAATCTAATTACTTTGAAGTAGTGCAGTTATCAGCATTCCCACTGCTCAGGCTCCTCATTCCAGGGCCGAGATAACTATGCCTTTGAAATGTTAAGTTCAGACCCTCAGACTGAGGAATTTGCTCCTTCCTTGGCTGTGTGCTGGGCCAAGCTGTCAAGCACACACAGCTGGGGGAATTGGCACTGATGTCAGCCTCAGGGGCAGGGACATGCTGGTGGTCCTGGCCACAGAGGTGTGGGATTGGGTGGTAGCAACAGGACAGTCCAGCTTCAGTGCTGAGATCTGGAATATAGACTGAAGCCTGTACAAGACAGGCCAGCCCAGAGCAGAGACTGACCCAGAGGTGCTCGGAGGACATTTGGATGGATGGCAGGTGCTCGGGTCATTGCTCTGAGCTTGTGCTGGAGCCCTGAATCTTGGGGGGATAAATGGAGTACTACAGTGACTTTTCCAGGGGATGTCTGCAAGGCCACTACATAGTTTTTTCCTGGGGTGTCAGCTTCCCAACGTCTAGGTTCCTGACTTTGTTTCAAAGCATGCCTCTTTTCTCATATAAAACTTTTACAATTGATTTTTATCCAAGAGGGAGTGAAGGCAATTGATGGTAATTTTGTCAAGTGTTTAGTTTAACATATAGAAGTTGAATTTTTTGCCAGAATTTGACATTGGTTTTTTTGTGGGTGTTGGTCTCTGCGTGTCCCTCTAGACACATATAGTTCTGACCAGCATGGAGGTGTTTTCAGAATGAGCTTTATACCCCATTAATACTAACTGGGTGAAAAATGCATTGCTTTTCCAGCAAACCTTTTTTGGGGGTCACCTTGACTCTTTTCCAGCAAGTGGGGAAATGATGGGATGCGGTATGGCAGCATATCCCCTGCACATAGGCCCAAGAGGCTGAGATCCAGGTGAGCTATTTGAGGTTAGGGTCTAGGCCCTCTGCCAGCATGGGGGCAGGCTTGCAATGACATGGCTCAGGCTTGCTTTATCAGCACCTGCTTGTGAATTGCTATTGATTATGATGTCATCTACCTGTGTGGCCCCTCCCACTGGAAGATTATCCCATTCACTGTCAAAGCCAGTGTGTCAGTACAATATCACTCCAGTGTGGGTGTAAGAAGACTAGCTGCAGAGGGAACTGAAGAACCACTAGGGCCTACATGTGTCCAGAGATGGCTATTCAATGACACAGAGGCGCCTGGCCTTCCCTAGAGGTGGCATGTGTGGCAGGGTGGGTCTTACCCTTGCCTGGCTTGGGTGTAAGGTTCTGGAGAGCCCTGTGAGGAGGGCATGCTGAGGCCCTCTTGCCCAGAGGCCCCTCTGCTCTCTAGAGATGGTTCTTAGGCAGCCTGGGAAGGGCAGGAGGTGAGCCCAGTGGGCTTGAAGGCAGCCAAGTGATGGGCCAGTCAGCAGCTCTGTGGAAAGGGGCTTCACATTTGAGTTCTTGCTTCCACTTGCTCATTGTGGCTTGAAATTCCTTTACTGGGGGAAGAATTCTTCCAAAAGAGTCAGGTTTCAAGTCCTCATACTTCTTTTGGCAATTTATAAGAAATTTGTCATTGGATCTGGCCTCAAGGGCTTTGAGAAAAGACTATATCATCCACCTTAAAATTATTTTGAAAAATAATTTTTAGGAAATTTATGATTTTTAAGGATGAAGAGTCTTTTAGAGACTTATTTAGCCAGGTGATCTTGAGCGTTGTACTCATCTTTTTAGACCTCAAATGATGTTTCTTTATAAAAGGAAATAATTGTACTATATGATTGCTCAGATCTATACTAGTTCAAAAAGTAACAATTATCTAATTAGAATTTTTAATGTAATGATTTTCAGAATCAGAAAAACTGTTCATATATTATGCATTCAGGTGGTAATACTGACTAAAAATCACACTGAAATATACATGACCACTACCAGGTCCTTTCCTAAGGTCACTAATGATAAAGGGCAGGAACATAGGAAGGTGAGGAGAAAAGAAAACAAACACAAAAGGTGTCAGAAATATGCTGAACTGGCCAGACAAGATTTGGGTATCAGTTTAGCTGGATAGTCTCTGTGACCTTGGGCGTATTGCTCAACCTCTCGGTTTGCTGATCGCTGAGATGGTAGAGCCCAGTTTGGAGGGTGTCATGAAGCTTAGAGCAGTTAGAAGAGTGATGGACACATGCATGCTTACCTCAGGGGCTGCTACTCTTATTAATGGTGCTCGTTTGTGAGCCACATACTGATTAGCAGCAGTTTGGAGTGATTTTCCCCTTAATTCAAGATCACTTTTGAGTCTGGGAGTAGAAAGAGATAAAGGGAGGAATGGAAGTTTCAGCCTTGGCTTTAAAAAGTCGATGAAGTAATGGGAAGTGGCACCTCCATTTTATGGATCAGTCTAAGGAGATCTGTAAAAAAATCCATGACTGGCACAACACTTTGAAAAACTACTTAGTTTTCTTCTTTTGGCTCTGCAATTTGCATGGATTTTGCTAAATTTTGCTAAATCCATGCTAAATTAAGGAAAAATATTTATATTATGTATTTCAGGGTTTTAATGATTTATGCAATTGATTTTTAAGGTTTAAAATATTTCTGTTTTAGGGTAACCTCAGTTGGTTTCATAGCCTTAAATGTTTCTGGTCTGAATGGTGTTTGAAAATACAATATAGTCTGTAAAATCTGTCAATGTCCTTTTTTTTTTTTTAATTTTATTTATTTTATTGACAGAGATCACAGGTAGGCTGAGGAAGGCAGAAAGAGAGGAAGGGAAGCAGGCTCCCTGCTGAGCAGAGAGCCCGATGCGGGACTCAATCCCAAGACCTGAGATCATGACCTGAGCCGAAGGCAGAGGCTTTAACCCACTGAGCCACCCAGGCACCCCTGTCAATGTCCTTTTAATGATTCCATTGCCTGGGTACAAGTGTCATGGAGGACACTGTGCCTTCCCTCTCTTCATGCCACCACACCAGCTGGCCTTGAGCCTTCTCAAAGGCCAGAACTCCCTTGAGGCTCCTTGCCTCCCTTTGCAGGCCAATGACTGCCACCCAGGGATCTGTGGCAATGCCTTCCTCCCCAGGCCCCAGGGTTCAGAGATGGGTGCCTTTTAGTCACATACAATAGGACTATGAAAATAAGGACAAAAGATACAATAATAACAACAACAAAGGATTAGAAAAAAGATATAACCCCAATCTAAAGATACTTGCTGCTCCTAGCTTTAATTTAACTTTGAAATTTCTGGCAACCTGGGCAGATAGATGATAGATAGAGATAGAAATTAAACAAAACACTATAAGCTACATGATTTCCATTATATCATGAATAGAAGTAGACTAGTTTGAATCTTAAGGCTTTTGTTCTCAACTTTCAAAGAAGTATGTTGTGAGTTTCCTTATATAAAGGATATTGACTGAGTAGTCGAATAGAAATGAGGCAATAGTTTCAGGGTCTATATTCTTCATACATCGATTTCTCATGTTTTTTCTTGTCCACCACTGAGAGGAGGTAGGTTAATCCCAGGGCTACGTACCCTAAAAGATAAGATGAGTCTGGAATAATGAGAGGGCCTCAAAAGAAGATTCTGTTGAATCACTAATGAAGAAGGTACACACAGTGCTCCAGTCCTGTGAACCATGATGTTTCAATGGCATGACTGCCAGTATCTCTTACTACTGTGTTCCGCCCACTGGACTGAACCTGCTCCAGTGTGGCTCCAACCCAGAAAGGAAGGGAAGAATGGGTCAATGTGATGATGGAGAGGTAGATAGGGACCACATGCAGATCTTGGGAAGGGTTTTGGTTTTACTTTCTTTTTTTTTTTTTCTTACTCTTATATTTAATTGTTTTTAAAAAACCATCCAGGGGAAGCTGGGTGGCTCAGTCATTTAGTGTGTGCCTTCAGCTCGGGTCATGATCCCAGTGTCCTGGGATCAAGCCCCACATTGGGCTCCCTGCTTTGTGGGAAGCCTGCATCTTCCTCCCCCACTCCTCCTGCTTATGTTCCTGCTCTTGCTGTTTCTCTCTCTCACTCCCTCTCTGACAAATAAATAAATAAAATCTTTAAAAAAATTAATAAAGCCCTCCAAGTTGGTAAGGAAGAAGTAAAACTTTCACTCTTTGCAGATGACATGATACTATAAATAGAAAACCCTATAGACCACCAAACACTGCTACAACTGAGAACTAAATTCAGTTTTGGTCTTTCTTATAAGAGCAATGGAAACCATTGCACTTTTTTTTTTCATAGTCAGTGTTGTTTATTAATTTTGATGGAAAATATTTCTTAAAATATTAGCAAATATAAACAGCCTATAAGAAAAGAAACAAACTAATAGTTCAATCAATTCAACGCATACCCAACAACCATCGGTACCAAGCAGAACTTAACATAGGAATGTGAGGGCCATTTAACCTTGGGAAATACATATTAGGGCAATTCAGCACATTTGTGAATGGAGAGGAGGAAAAATAATGCATTGTCATCATGATTATTGCCAAAAAAATGTGTTTGATAAAATAGAATATCCTACGTGATATAACAAACAAAAGCAAAAACACTTTAGCAAGTGAGGAATAATTTGGCATAGCTGTTTACAGAATTATCTATAATCACAAAATTGATGTGTATTATTCTTAGGTATGTTTTTGTAGTTCTACTTTATTAATATGTGTCCATACACAGATACAGTATTGTTTTGATATTCAATTTTTACATGAAAAGCAATAGTTACTTGTTTGTAATTTGCTTTTTTCCCAGTTGATATTATGGATTTATCCATAATAATATCCATATCTGTAGGATGGTTCATTTGTTTTAACTCATGTGTAATATTCCATTCTATGATTCAGACATAGGATGTTTATAAATTCAATTGAAGGACAGGTAGAGGATTTGTGTTCATTTGTTATGGAGAGATGTGGCAATCATCCTTGGACATAGCTTCTTAATGCAAATTTTCATCCAAGTAGAATTACTAGGTGGATGGTTTATAGGCATTTTCAACTCCTCATCTACTGCCAGTATGCTCTAACAGGTGTAACAATAAATTGGTAATGCCATCAGAAATAACTAAGTATCCGTTTCCCCATATCCTCACCAAAATTTAGTTTATCAGTTTTAATATATTTTTTTAAAAAACTGGGAATGAGACTGTTTTCTGTAATGTTCAAATTTACATAATTTTTATGATTGATAATAAGATTTGTGTGGGTTTTGATGATGAGTAGAGTTCCTATCAGAACACTTATTTACAAATTTTGTCTATTTTTAAAATGAGCTATTCATTTATCATTTATTTGAATGAAATCTTGCTGTATGTTATATTAAAATATTTTGTTGCCTACATGAATTCTCCTACCTGTAGTATAACGTTTTATTTCACTTCCCTTGTCTTTCTTTTTATATTCTTTTTTTTTTAAATTTTTTATTTATTATAAACATATATTTTTATCCCCAGGGGTACAGGTCTGTGAATCACCAGGTTTAGACACTTCACAGCACTCACCAAAGCACATACCCTCCCCAATGTTCATAACCCACCCCCCTTCCATCTCCCCCCCTCCCCCCAGCAACCCTCAGTTTGTTTTGTGAGATTAAGAGTCACTTATGGTTTGTCTCCCTCCCAATCCCATCTTGTTTCATTGATTCTTCTCCTACCCACTTAACTCCCCATGTTGCATCTCTAATTCCTCATATCAGGGAGATCATATGATAGTTGTCTTTCTCTGCTTGACTTATTTCGCTAAGCATGATACGCTCTAGTCCCATCCATGTTGTTGCAAATGGCAAGATTTCATTTCTTTTGATGGCTGCATAGTATTCCATTGTGTATATATACCACATCTTCTTGATCCATTCATCTGTTGATGGACATCTAGGTTCTTTCCATAGTTTGGCTATTGTGGACATTGCTGCTATAAACATTCGGGTACACGTGCCCCTTTGGATCACTACGTTTGTATCTTTAGGGTAAATACCCAATAGTGCAATTGCTGGGTCATAGGGCAGTTCTATTTTCAACATTTTGAGGAACCTCCATGCTGTTTTCCAGAGTGGCTGCACCAGCTTGCATTCCCACCAACAGTGTAGGAGGGTTCCCCTTTCTCCGCATCCTCGCCAGCATCTGTCATTTCCTGACTTGTTGATTTTAGCAATTCTGACTGGTGTGAGGTAATATCTCATTGTGGTTTTGATTTGTATTTCCTTGATGCCGAGTGATATGGAGCACTTTTTCATGTGTCTGTTGGGCATCTGGATGTCTTCTTTGCAGAAATGTCTGTTCATGTCCTCTGCCCATTTCTTGATTGGATTGTTTGTTCTTTGGGTGTTGAGTGTGCTAAGTTCTTTATAGATTTTGGACACTAGTCCTTTATCTGATATGTCGTTTGCAAATATCTTCTCCCATTCTGTCAGTTGTCTTTTGATTTTAACTGTTTCCTTTGCTGTGCAAAAGCTTTTGATCTTGATGAAATCCCAATAGTTCATTTTTGCCCTTGCTTCCCTTGCCTTTGGCGATGTTCCTAGGAAGATGTTGCTGTGGCTGAGGTCGAAGAGGTTGCTGCCTGTGTTCTCCTCAAGGATTTTGATGGATTCCTCTCTCACATTGAGGTCCTTCATCCATTTTGAGTCTATTTTCATGTGTGGTGTAAGGAAATGGTCCAATTTCATTTTTCTGCATGTGGCTGTCCAATTTTCCCAACACCATTTATTGAAGAGGCTGTCTTTTTTCCATTGGACATTCTTTCCTGCTTTGTCGAAGATTAGTTGACCATAGAGTTGAGGGTCTATTTCTGGGCTCTCTATTCTTTTCCATTGATCTATGTGTCTGTTTTTGTGCCAGTACCATGCTGTCTTGATGATGACAGCTTTGTAATAGAGCTTGAAGTCCGGAATTGTGATGCCACCAACGTTGGCTTTCTTTTTCAATATCCCTTTGGCTATTCGAAGTCTTTTCTGGTTCCATATAAATTTTAGCATTATTTGTTCCATTTCTTTGAAAAAGATGGATGGTACTTTGATAGGAATTGCATTAAATGTGTAGATTGCTTTAGGTAGCATAGACATTTTCACAATATTTATTATTCCAATCCAGGAGCATGGAACATTTTTCCATTCTTTCTGTCTTCCTCAATTTCTTTCATGAGTACTTTATAGTTTTCTGAGTATAGATTCTGTGTCTCTTTGGTTAGGTTTATT
Organism: Mustela lutreola; assembly: GCF_030435805.1. NCBI lineage: Eukaryota > Metazoa > Chordata > Mammalia > Carnivora > Mustelidae > Mustela > Mustela lutreola. The sequence continues at coordinate 84,793,407 of NC_081292.1, read as the reverse complement.
CCTAGGTATCTTATGGTTTGGGGTGCAATTGTAAATGGGATGGACTCCTTAATTTCTCTTTCTTCTGTCTTGTTGTTGGTGTAGAGAAATGCAACTGATTTCTGTGCATTGATTTTATATCCTGACACTTTACTGAGTTCCTGTATAAGTTCTAGGACTTTTGGAGTGGAGTCTTTTGGGTTTTCCACATATAGTATCATATCATCTGCGAAGAGTGATAATTTGACTTCTTCTTTGCCAATTTGGATGCCTTTAATTTCCTTTTGTTGTCTGATTGCTGAGGCTAGGACCTCTAGTACTAGGTTGAATAGCAGTGGTGATAATGGACATCCCTGCCGTGTTCCTGACCTTAGCGGAAAAGCTTTCAGTTTTTCTCCATTGAGAATGATATTTGCGGTGGGTTTTTCATAGATGGCTTTGATGATATTGAGGTATGTGCCCTCTATCCCTATACTTTGAAGAGTTTTGATCAGGAAGGGATGCTGTACTTTGTCAAATGCTTTTTCAGCATCTATTGAGAGTATCATATGGTTCTTGTTCTTTCTTTTATTGATGTGTTGTATCACATTGACTGATTTGCGGATGTTGAACCAACCTTGCAGCCCTGGAATAAATGCCACTTGGTTGTGGTGAATAATCCTTTTAATGTACTGTTGAATCCTACTGGCTAGTATTTTGGTGAGAATTTTCGCATCTGTGTTCATCAAGGATATTGGTCTATAGCTCTCTTTTTTGATGGGATCTTTGTCTGGTTTGGGGATCAAGGTGATGTTGGCCTCATAAGCTGAGTTTGGAAGTTTTCCTTCCATTTCTATTTTTTGGAACAGTTTCAGGAGAATAGGAATTAGTTCTTCTTATATGTTTGGTAGAATTCCCCTGGGAAGCCGTCTGGCTCTGGGCTTTTGTTTGTTTGGAGATGTTTAATGACTGTTTCAATCTCCTTACTGGTTATGGGTCTGTTCAGGCTTTCTATTTCTTCCTGGTTCAGTTGTGGTAGTTTATATGTTTCTAGGAATGCATCCATTTCTTCCAGATTGTCAAATTTGTTGGTGTAGAGTTGCTCATAGTATGTTCTTATAATCGTTTGTATTTCTTTGGTGTTAGTTGTGGTCTCTCCTCTTTCATTCATGATTTTATTTATTTGGGTCTTTTCTCTTTTCTTTTTGATAAGTCTGGCCAGGGGTTTATCAATTTTATTAATTCTTTCAAAGAACCAGCTCCTAGTTTCGTTGATTTGCTCTATTGTTTTTTTGGTTTCTATTTCATTGATTTCATCTCTGATCTTTACGATTTCTCTTCTCCTGCTGGGTTTAGAGTTTCTTTCTTGTTCTTTCTCCAGCTCTTTTAGGTGTAGGGTTAGGTTGTGTACCTGAGACCTTTCTTGTTTCTTGATAAAGGCTTGTACTGCTATATATTTTCCTCTCAGGACTGCCTTTGTTGTGTCCCACAGATTTTGAACCGTTGTATTTTCATTATCATTTGTTTCCATGATTTTTTTCAATTCTTCTTTAATTTCCTGGTTGACCCATTCATTCTTTAGAAGGATGCTGTTTAGTCTCCATGTATTTGGGTTCTTTCCAAACTTCCTCTTGTGGTTGATTTCTAGTTTCAGAGCATTGTGGTCTAAAAATATGCAGGGAATGATCCCAATCTTTTGATACCGGTTGAGTCCTGATTTAGGACCGAGGATGTGGTCTATTCTGGAGAATGTTCCATGTGCACTAGAGACTAATGTGTATTCTGTTGCTTTGGGACAAAATGTTCTGAATATATCTGTGATGTCCATCTGGTCCAGTGTGTCATTTAAGGCCTTTATGTCCCTGTTGATCTTTTGCTTGGATGGTCTGTCCATTTCAGTGAGGGGAGTGTTAAAGTCCCCTACTATTATTGTATTATTGTTGATGTGTTTCTTTGATTTTGTTATTAATTGGTTTATATAGTTGGCTGCTCCCACGTTGGGGGCATAGATATTTAAAATTGTTAGATCTTCTTGTTGGACAGACCCTTTGATTATGATATAGTGTCCTTCCTCATCTCTTATTATAGTCTTTGGCTTAAAATCTAATTGATCTGATATAAGGATTGCCACTCCTGCTTTCTTCTGATGTCCATTAGCATGAAAATTCTTTTCTACCCTCTCACTTTAAATTTGGAGGTGTCTTTGGGCTTAAAATGAGTTTCTTGGAGGCAACATATAGATGGGTTTTGTTTTTTTATCCATTCTGATACCCTGTGTCTTTTGATTGGGGCATTTAGCCCATTAACATTCAGGGTAACTATTGAGAGATATGAATTTAGTGCCATTGTATTGCCTGTAAGGTGACTGTTACTGTATGTGGTCTCTGTTCCTTTCTGATCTACCACTTGTAGGCTCTCTCTTTGCTTAGAGGACCCCTTTCAAGATTTCCTGTAGAGCTGGTTTGGTGTTTGCAAATTCTTTCAGGTTTTTTTTTTTGTTCTGGAAGCTTTTAATCTTTCTTTCTGGATATAGTATTCTTGGCTGCATGTTTTTCTCGTTTAGTGCTCTGAAAATATCATGCCAGCTCTTTCTGGCCTGCCAGGTCTCTGTGGATAAGTCAGCTGCCAATCTAATATTTTTATATTGTATGTTACAGAGTTCTTTTCTCGGGCTGCTTTCAGGATTTTTTCTTTGTCACTGAGACTTGTAAATTTTACTATTAGGTGATAGGGTGTGGGCCTATTCTTATTGATTTTGAGGGGCGTTCTCTGAACCTCCTGAATTTTGATGCTCGTTCCCTTTGCCATATTGGGGAAATTCTCCCCAATAATTCTCTCCAGTATACCTTCTGCTCCCTCTCTCTTTCTTCTTCTTCTGGAATCCCAATTATTCTAATGTTGTTTCGTCTTATGGTGTCACTTATCTCTCGAAATCTCTCCTCGTGGTCCAGTAGCTGTTTGTCCCTCTTTTGCTCAGCTTCTTTATTCTCTGTCATTTGGTCTTCTATATCACTAATTCTTTCTTCTGCCTCATTTATCCTAGCAGTGAGAGCCTCAATTTTTGATTGTACCTCATTAATACCTTTTTTTTATTTCAACGTGGTTAGATTTTAGTTCTTTTATTTCTCCAGAAAGGGCTTAAATCTCCCGAGAGAGTTTCTCTAGTATCTTCCATGCCTTTTTCGAGCCCAGCTAGAACCTTGAGAATTATTATTCTGAACTCTAGATCTGACATATTACCAATGTCTGTATTGATTAGGTCCCTAGCCTTCGGTACTACCTCTCTTCTTTTTCTTGCGGTGAATTTTTCCACCTTGTCATTTTGTCCAGATAAGAGTATATGAAGGAGCAAGTAAAATACTAAAAGGGTGGCAACAACCCTAAGAAAATATGCTTTAGCCAAATCAGAAGAGATCCTAAATCGTGAGGGGGGAGAAAGGGGATAAAAAGAGGTTCAAAAAGAAAGAGAAAAAAAAAAAAAGAAAAGAATTTAAAAAAAGAAAACGAATAAAGAAAAATATAAAAAAGAATATATATATATATATATATATATATATATATATATATATATTAGGTAAACTAGTTAAAAAACGTTAAAAAAGAATAGGGTAAAAGTTAAAAAAAATTTTTAGCAGAAGAAGAGAAAAAAAATGAAAGAAAAAAATTAAATTAACTGAAAGACTAATAAAATCACAGGGAGAAAGCCATGAGTTCCGTGCTTTGCTTTCTCCTCCTCTGGAATTCTGCTGCTCTCCTTGGTATTGAAACTGCACTCCTTGGTAGGTGAACTTGGTCTTGGCTGGATTTCTTGTTGATCTTCTGGGGGAGGGGCCTGGTGTAGTGATTCTCAAGTGTCTTTGCCCCAGGCGGAATTGCACCACCCTTACTAGGGGCCAGGGTGAGTAATCCGCTTGGGTTTGCTTTCAGGAGGTTTTGTTCCCTGATCGCTTTCCGTAGAGTTCTGGAGGACGGGAATACAAATGGCGGCCTCCTGGCCTCCGGCCTGGAGGAGCCGAAAGCCCCAGGGCCCCACTCCTCAGTGCGTCCTCAGAGAATAGCGTCCAGTAACTCCTGTCTGCCTGACCTCCGGCTGTGCTCGGAGCTCACCGAGCCTGTGGCTGGTTCAAGGTAACACCGAGCTGGGAGATCAGTGTCAGCTCTGTCTCTGTAGCCGGCTTTCCCATTCCAATACCCGCAAGCTCTGGGACACTCAGACACCTCCTATCCTTCTATCACCCTGCGGGACCTGAGGTCATGCTGACCCCACGCCACGTTTAGCCTCTGGAGCGATGTCCCTCAGCGGAACAGACTTTTAAAAGTCCCGATTTTGTGCTCTGTTGCTCCGCCGCTTGCCGGGAGCCGGCCCCTCCCCCCGGGGTCTATCTTCCTGTCGCTTTGGATTCACTTCTCCCCGAGTCCTACCTTTCAGAAAGTGGTTGTTTTTCTGTTTCATAATTGCTGTTCTTCTTCTCTTCGATCTGCCGATGGATTTGCAGGTGTTTGCAATCTTTAGATAAGCTATCTAGCTGATCTCCTGCTAGCTGAAGTAATCTCAACCTGCTACTTCTCCGCCATCTTGACTCCTCCCCCTCAGAAACCATTGAACTTTATTTCGTTTTTATATTGTTATTTTTAGCATGGGAGACCCATGCTAAGTTTGAATTTTGAAAATATCTGTGTGTGTTGTGTGTGGAGGTAGAAGGTGTCGGGTGTGTGAAGTGGACTGCATAGGAAGCCAATACCACAGGTTAGATGACAAATGAAGGGTTTGGTTCCAGGTAGGATGGTGGCAGTGGGAATGGAGAGTGGACTCAGATTCTGAATGCAACATGAAATGCTAGCAGCCAGGAGGCTGTGGAAGGAGGATGATGAGTTTGGTCTTGGGTGTGCCTATGCGTTCCAGGAGATGATAGCTGGTGGGAGTTTAGATGTACACATCTGGATTCAGAGATATCTTGGATGACACGTTTAAATTGGGAGCCTTCTGCATGTCAATGGTAATTGAGAGTGGGAGATAGTCCATGGCAAGAAGAGCCATGGGCTTTGGAATCAAGAACAAAGAAGTTTCCCAGTGTCTATGTGTCAGGGAATGGGGGAGATGGCAAAGGAGATTTAGCACATGGAATTGGGGAGGGAGGCCTGGGGAGCGTGGTGTCCCAGGACTCCAGGGAGGAGAGTGCCTCAAGAAGCGGGGAAGGCAACTGACATGGAAGTACTTGAATTTCATGAGAGCTGTCTGGGGCAGTGGTGAATGTAGCATGCTGAAGAGGACACAGAAGGTGAGAAAATGGAAAAGGCAAAAGTAAGTCTTTTAAGAAGTTAGATTATGAGGGAGAAGAAGAAGAGTCATAGGGTTGAGGAGAATTTGAACAGATTTTTAAGTGTGTTGGGGAGTGGAGTATGGTGGGGGGGGTGAAAGAGTTAGGTTCTGAAATTTATATCTCTTCAAATATTTTTTGAATCATTAGCCCAAAAGAACAAATGTTACAGGGTGCAGGATTCTGACTAGTATTGCTATATTCTACTACCTTGCACGATACTTTGTATATGGAGGTGTAACTTAAATATAAGTGATCATGCAGGGAGTAGCTGTCTTGAAAAATGAGAACGAAGTCTACAGGAGGATGAGACAGAAGTTAGAGAAGAAAAAAAAGGGGTGAGAGACGTCTTACGTCTCCCAGCTAGCTAGGTGTAATACATGCTGTCCTGTCCAAAATTCTTAACTCTGCTCCTTAAAGTGTAAAAATAGCCCCTGGCCTCTGCCCTCCACTGTTGTCCAGCACTGTCTGTTTCATCACTTAATAGAGCACATTTTTTGATCAGCTCATACCCCTGGGTACAGGTCCTGTTTCTGTCTTTGAGCATACACTATGCGTATAACAGACAGTTTGAGCTCTCTCCCTTTCTCTCTCCAAATAATCCCCATAAGCACAACCCATCACACTACACCTCCATTGCTGGACCTAGCCATCACCCAGGCAGCCAGGAACCCAACATTGCCAGCTCTGGATAGCAGGCCCTGCCTTTGCAAAGGGAAAAGGAACAAGCCCCAGAAGTGCGGGCGTGGGAAGAGTTTGTGCCTGGGAAAGGGATAAAGTATGAGGAGTCTGTTTGCCAAACATCCCACTTAGCCATGTTTTCCAATGCTAGTGCCTACTGGAGACTGGATGAGGAAACTCTCAGAGTATTTCTTTGCCCAGGAATGAAGAAGGCGAACTTTCTCAAAAAACCTGTGATACATGAGAATTTAGATTTCTGTAGTTAACTGTGCTGTGGTCCATCCAAATATAATGGGCTTATTTTTTATTTTTATTTTTTTCATACAACAAAAAACATTCCTTATTTCCTAAGGATCTAGCTATTAGATCCAGGCAAACAAATAGTCTATTTAGAATAATAAACAACAACAAAAATCTACATGGTGTGAGTGTGGGCATGGAGATGGGGATAGCTCTCTCTCCTACTTGCCTGTGGCTAATTGTTCATCTCCAGCCCTCCTTCACTAATCAAGCACAGAGGGGTAGACAGCACACATAAACCCCATGTAAACTCATTCACACCTGGGGATGACCCTGTCTGACGGCCTTTACTGGGTACACTAAATAGCTGTCAAGCTCTGGGCAGTTGTACTTACTCTGTGGAAACATCTGTCCTTTAGTAAGAGAGTGAAGTGATAATTCAAGCAGCTGCTGGTAGTGAGCCCAAACATAAACAGGAGAGCAGTGGCAGAAAGGACATGTCAAATTGAGGATGAAAGAAGACTTTTTCCATGGACATTGCAGGGAGTGGTAGAATCCTGTGTATTAGTCTAATTTTAATTCTTGGATTTTGGGTGCTGTATATTTTTAGCATTCGTTTGTGTTGCTCTCCTTATGCTTGGCCATGGTGGTACATCTTAAATTTAGTTCGATTGTCCTAGTTTGACCTTCTGACTTGACCTTCCAGTAACAGGAATCTGTGCTTCTGGTAAAAGGAGTAGTGTGGGGTTAAGATCCTGTAGGTAAAACAGCAGTCCCCAGGCAAAGATTGAAAATCAATATCTCAAAGGAGCTGATTTGATGGACAGGGAATGGGGCATGACAAGAGCCTATGACAGTGGTGACACCTTAGCTCAGAGTGATATCTCTGGAGAAGGACCTTGGCTAGCAACTGGGAATATGGTAGGGTCTAAATGGGAGGATCCAGCAAGCACTAAGCTTTTTCTCTAGCCTTAGGAGAACACTGAATTATTAGTCATTCTGGTGGGAATTTCAGGTGGTTGACTGGATGACTTGGGAATTAGTGACAGTACATCTTGGTGGCCTCAGTTCCTCAGAGGTTGCACTGTCAGAAGACATACAGTGTTGGGCTTGGTTCTAAACTGTGACTACACATTAGAATTAACTGCAGACCTTACTGCTGTTGCCCAGGCTTCAGCTACTCATTGGCTTACCTAGATACTCTGGGGTGGAAAGCTATATTGGAACTTTTAGGAGTAACAAGGATAATTCTAACTCATAGCCAAGGACTGAGATGTTCAGTAACTACCTGGACTACTAACCTCCTCTTTCTGTTGCAATGGGGCTGTTAGCACACTCCTTCTCCTGGTTGCATTTGGCTCAAAAACAAGGCAGGAATTTCTATGTCTCACTGAATTAAGTTAGGATAAATCTGAAGTAGATTCTGGTAAGTAAATCTGTATTTGGTAAACCCTAAAGGAACCACCAAAAAAAAACCAAAAAAAACCCCCAAAACTAAAAAATGATGAAAAATTTAAAGGAATTAAAATATTAGGCTAATAAATAATGCAAAGGAACATAGTAAAAGAGTAATAGAGAAAGAAAAAGACATGAGACCCATAAAAAACAATGTGTAAATGGCAGATATAAATCCAGCTCTGTCAATAATAATGTTGAATGTGGAAGGATCAAACAATCTAATCAAGTAAGCAATATAAAAGGCAGAAATTGTCACACTGGATAAAAATACAAGGGGGAGACAAACCATGAGAGACTGTGGAGTCTGAGAAACAAACTGAAGGTTTTGGAGGGGAGGGGAATGAGGAGTTGGGTAAGCCTAGTGGCACGTATTGCATGGAGCCCTGGGTGTGGTGCATAAACAGTGAATTCTGGAACACTGAAAAGAAACAAGATTTAAAAAAATTACAAGACCCCAATATATTTTCTAATAGAGAGCAAAATTTAGGTTCAAAGATATAAATAGGTTGAAAGTAAAATGATGATAAATCTATGTCATGCAAAGGGCAGCTATAAGAGAACTGGAGTGGCTCTAGTAATATTAGATAAAATAGACTTTAAAGACAAAAAAATGCTACTAGAGATAAAGAGGGATATGCTATAATGATAAAAGGGTTGACCCATTAAAAAGATACAACAATTTTATACACAAATACATCTAACAACAAAGGCCCAAAATATATGAAGCAACAACTAAAAAAAAAAAAAAAAACTTGAAGGGTAAATGAAATTCAATAATGGATGATAGTTGGAGACTTGAAGAAATCACTTTCATAATGGACAGAAAATTTAGGCAAAGATCTACAAGGAGATAGAAGGCTTGAACAGCATTATAAACCAACTCCACTGCACAGGTGCTTTACCCAACCACAGCAGAACATACGCTCTTTAAAAAATTTTAATTTTTTCAGCTTTCTGAGCTATAATTGACACAGCATTGTTTAAGCTTAAGGTATACAATATGTTTATTTGTACACATATTGTAAAATGATTATTGTAATAGGGCTAGGTAGCACCTTCATCACCTTACATAATTATCTTTTATTTTCTGTAGTGAGAACATTTAAAATCTACTTTTACCAACGTCAAAGTATATAATCACCAATCACAATGGATCCTTAGAGCTTACTCACCGTATAATTGGAATTATGTATACTTGGCATTCTTCCACCTCCCAAGCCCTGGCAACCACAATTTTACCGTATTTTTATGAATTCAGCTTTTTTGATTCCACATGAATCATGTTTGGGCTATCTGGGGTCTTTTGTGGTTTCATACAAATTTTAGGATTTTTTTTTCTATTTCTGTGAAAACTGCTTTTGGAATTTTTTTTAAGTCTCTTGATCAGGAACATGAGACATCATTCTAATATTTGTGTCTTCTTTAATTTCATTCTTCAAGTCTTATAGTTTTCAGTGTAGAGATCTTTATTCTCCTTGGATAAATTTATTCCTAAGTTTTTACATATTTTTAATTGTATAATTGACATACAATATTATATTAGTTTCAGGTGTACAATAAAGTGATTCAACATTTGTATACATTGCAAAATGATTACACAATAAGTCTAGTTCCTGTCACCATATAAAGTCAGTGCAATATTATATATTTCCCATGTTGTATATCACAGATCCATGACTTATTCATTTATAACTGGAAGTTTGTATTTCTTAATCTCTTTCATCTATTTCACCCTCTCCAACCTCCCTTCCTTCTGGCAACCACCAATTTGTTCTTTGTATCTCTAAATTTGGGTTTTGTTTGCTTGTTTGTTTTGTTGTTTAGATTCCACATATAAGTGAAATCATACAGTATTTGCCTTTCTCTGTCTGACTTATTTCACTTAGCAAAATACCTTCAGCTTCCATCCATGTAAGAGTTCATTCTGTTTTTATGGCTGAGTAGTATTCCACTGTGTGTGTGTATGTGTGTGTATGTGTGTGTGACATCTTCTTTATCCACTCATCCATCAGTGGACACTTAAGTTGTTTCCATATCTTGGTTACTGTAAAAAATACTATAGTGAACACAAGTGAGCATATATCTTTTTTGTTTGCTTTGTTTTTCTTTTTTGCTTATTTTTTTGAATTAATGCTTTTATTTTCTTCAAACAGAATTCTATGGTTTCAGATCTTACATTCAGATGTCCAATTTATTTTGAGTTCATTTTTATACATGGTGTAAGATAGTGGTCTAGTTTCATACTTTTGCATGTAGTTGTCCAGTTCTCTAACACCATTTATTGAAGAGACTGTCCTTACCCCATTGTATATCCTTGCCCCTTCCTTGTAAATTAATTGAACATATATGTATGAGTTTATTTAATCTGTTTTACTGATGTGTCTGTTTTTATTCCACTATTGTATTGTTTTGATTACTGTAGCTTCATAGTGTAGTGTGAAATGAGGGTGCATGATACCCCTGACTTTGTTGTTCTTTCTCAAGATTTTTTGGCTACTTGGGTCCTTTTGTGATTCCATATACATTTTAGAATTGTTTTTTCTAGTTTTGTGAAAAATGCCAAAGGAATTTTAATGGGGTTAGCACTGAGTCTGTAGATTGCTTTGGGTGTATGGACATTCTAACAATGTTAATTCTTCCAATCCATGGTAGATCTTTCCATTTATTTGTGTCTTCTTCAATTTCTTTCATCCATGTCTTAAAAGTTTTCAGTCTACAGATCTTTCATCTTCTTGGTCAAGTTTACTCCTAGATATTTTATGGTTTTTGATACAATTGCAAGTGGAATTATCTTGATCTCCCTTTCTGATAGTTATTGTTAGTTTATAGAAACTCAACAGATTTTTATATATTATTTTTGTATCCTATATCTTGTATCACTTTGTTGAATTCATTGACTAGTTCTAACAGTTTTTTGATGGAATCTTTAGGTTTTTCTATTTATGGAATTGTGTCACCTGGAAATTCTCTGAGTGGATTGTGCCTTTCTGCTGGCTTTGGCTAGGTTCCTGAAGAGTGTAGGGAGTGGGGCGTACTTAAACAGCTTTCCTATTTATGGCATCTTCCATTCCAATTTGTATGCCTTTTAAAAAAATTTTTATTGCCTAATTGCTGTGCTTAGGAATACCAATAATATGTTGAATAAAAGTGAGAAGAGTGGGAATCATGTCTTGTTTTTGATCTCATAGGTAAAGCTATCAGCTTTTCATTACTGATGAGTGGTGAGTATGATATTAGCTGTGGGTTTTTCATATGTGTTGTTGAGATAAGTTCCTTCCATACACACTTGGTTGTGTGTTTTTACCAAATGGATGTTGAATTTTGTCAAAAGCTTTTATCTGCATCCATTGAGATTATTAAAATATGGTATATCACATTCATTGATTTACAAATGTTGAAGCATCCTTGCATACCTGAATAAATCCCTCTTGATTATGGTGTGTGATCCCTTTAACGTACTGCTAACTTGGTTTTCTAATATTTTGTTAAGCATTTTTGCAACTTGTTCATCAGGAATATTGGCTTGTACTTATTATTATTACTGTTATTATTATTATTTTTAATGTGTGGTGGTCATTCTGGTTTTGGTATCAGGGTAATGCTGGCTTCATAAAATGAATTTGTAGGCATTACCTCCTCTTCAACTTTCTGGAAGAGTTTGAGAAGGCTATGTCTTAAATCGTTGAATATTTGGTAGAATTTACCAGTGATGCCATCTGGTCCTGGACTTTTGCTAGTTAGAAGTTTTTGATTACTGATTTAATTTCCTCACTAATAATCAGTCTATTCAGACTCTCTATTTCTTTATGATTCAGTCTTGGAATATTGTAAGTTTATAGGAGTTAGTACATTTCTTCTAGGTTGTCCAATTTGTTGGCATATAATTGTTCATAGTAGTCTCATGATCCTTTGTATTTCTATGGAATCAGTTGTAACTACTTTCATTTCTGATTTTATTTATTGTTGTTACTAACTTTCACTTCTTATTTTATTTATTGGAACTCTGTCTCTTCTTTCCATGATGAATCTAGCTTAAGATTTGTCAATTTTGTTCATTTTTTTCAAAAACCAGATCTTAGTTTTATTGTTCTTTACTATTGTCTTTTTAGTCTCTATTTCATTTATGATCTTTATTTTTTTCTTTCTTCTACTAACTTTGAGCTTTGTTTGTTCTTCTTTTTCTAGTTCCTTGAAGTATAAAGTTAAATTGTTTTTGTGAGATTTCTTTTGTTTCTTAAGGTTGTCCTATATTGCTATGAACTTTCCTATTACAACTGTTTTTACTGCAGCCTATAATTCTGGTACTTGCATTTCCATTTTCGTTTGTATAGGTATTTTTTCATTTCTCCTTTGATTTCCTATAGTACCCAGTAGTTGTTCAGTAACAGTTCTTTAATATCCATGTATTTGTAGCTTTTTTCTTGCAATTGATTTGTAATTTTATACCATTGTGGTAGAAATGTTTCGTGATATGATTTCAGTCTTCTTGAATTTGAGATTTGTTTTGTGGCCTAATACATTATCTATCCAAGAGAATGTTCTATATGCATTTGAGAAGAATGTGTATTCTACTATTTTGGGGTGGTATGTTTTATTAAGTCTTCATGGTCTGATGCATCTTTAAGATCAATGCTTCCTTATTTGTTTTCTGATTGGATGATCTATCCACTGAAGGGTGTTGAAGTTCCCTATTATTGTAGTGCTTTCCATTCCCTCCTTTAGGTCTGTTAGTATTTGTTTTATATGTTTTAGTGCTCCAATGTAGAGTAGATATAGTAGATATATACTTATATGTATCTTCTTGCTGGATTGATCACTTTACATTATGTGATGCCCCTCTTGGTCTTCTAGTACAGTCTTTATTTTTTTTTTATTTTATTTATTTATTTATTTTTTAAATTACATGTATTTATTTTCAGCATAACAGTATTCATTATTTTTGCACCACACCCAGTGCTCCATGCAATCTGCGCCCTCTATAATACCCACCACCTGGTACCCCAACCTCCACCCCCTCACCACTTCATTCCCCTCAGATTGTTTTTCAGAGTCCATAGTCTCTCATGGTTCACCTCCCCTTCCAATTTCCACCAACTCCCTTCTCCTCTCCAACTCCCCATGTCCTCCATGATATTTGTTATGCCCCACAAGTAAGTGAAACCATATGATAATTGACTCTCTCTGCTTGACTTATTTCACTCAGCATAATCTTTTCCAGTCTCATCCATGTTGCTACAAAAGTTGGATATTCATCCCTTCTGATGGAGGCATAATACTCCATAGTGTATATGCACCACATCTTCCTTAACCATTCATCTGTTGAAGGGCAGAAATATTCCCTTCTTTTTTTTATATATATAAACATATATTTTTATCCCCAGGGGTACAGGTCTGTGAATCACCAGGTTTACACACTTCACAGCACTCACCAAAGCACATACCCTCCCCAATGTCCATAATCCCACCCCCTTCTCCCAAATCCCCTCCCCCCAGCAACCCTCAGTTTGTTTTGTGAGATTAAGAGTCACTTATGGTTTGTCTCCCTCCCATCCCATCTTGTTTCATTTATTCTTCTCCTACCCACTTAAGCCCCCGTGTTGCATCACCACTTCCTCATATCAGGGAGATCATATGATAGTTGTCTTTCTCTGCTTGACTTATTTCGCTAAGCATGATACGCTCTAGTTCATCCATGTTGTTGCTAATGGCAAGATTTCATTTCTTTTGATGGCTGCATAGTATTCCATTGTGTATATATACCAAATCATCTTGATACATTCATCTATTGATGGACATCTAGGTTCTTTCCATAGTTTGGCTATTGTGGACATTGCTGCTATAAACATTCGGGTGCACGTGCCCCTTTGGATCACTACGTTTGTATCTTTAGGGTAAATACCCAGTAGTGCAATTGCTGGGTCATAGGGCAGATCTATTTTCAACATTTTGAGGAAACACCATGCTGTTTTCCAGAGTGGCTGCACCAGCTTGCATTCCCACCAACAGTGTAGGAGGGTTCCCCTTTCTCCGCATCCTCGCCAGCATCTGTCATTTCCTGACTTGTGGATTTTAGCCATTCTGACTGGTGTGAGGTGATATCTCATTGTGGTTTTGATTTGTATTTCCCTGATGCCGAGTGATATGGAGCACTTTTTCATGTGTCTGTTGGGCATCTGGATGTCTTCTTTGCAGAAATGTCTGTTCATGTCCTCTGCCCATTTCTTGATTGGATTGTTTGTTCTTTGGGTGTGGAGTTTGCTAAGTTCTTTATAGATTCTGGACACTAGTCCTTTATCTGATATGTCATTTGCAAATATCTTCTTCCATTTTGTCAGTTGTCTTTTGATTTTGTTAACTGTTTCCTTTGCTGTGCAAAAGCTTTTGATCTTGATGAAATCCCAATAGTTCATTTTTGCCCTTGCTTCCCTTGCCTTTGGCATTGTTCCTAGGAAGATGTTGCTGAGGCTGAGGTCAAAGAGTTTGCTGCCTGTTTTCTCCTCAAGGATTTTGATGGATTCCTTTCTCACATTGAGGTCCTTGATCCATTTTGAGTCTATTTTTGTGTGTGGTGTAAGGAAATGGTCCAATTTCATTTTTCTGCATGTGGCTGTCCAATTTTCCCAACACCATTTATTGAAGAGGCTGTCTTTTTTCCATTGGACATTCTTTCCTGCTTTGTCGAAGATGAGTTGACCGTAGAGTTGAGGGTCTATTTCTGGGCTGTCTATTCTGTTCCATTGATTTATGTGCCTGTTTTTGTGCCAGTACCATGCTGTCTTGATGATGACAGCTTTGTAATAGAGCTTGAAGTCCGGAATTGTGATGCCACCAACGTTGGCTTTCTTTTTCAATATCCCTTTGGCTATTCGAAGTCTTTTCTGGTTCCATATAAATTTTAGAATTATTGGTCCAATTTCTTTTAAAAAGATGGATGGTACTTTGATAGGAATTGCATTAAATGTGTAGATTGCTTTAGGCAGCATAGACATTTGCACAATATTTATTCTTCCAATCCAGGAGCATGGAACATTTTTCCATTTCTTTGCTTCTTCATCAGTTTCTTTCATGAGTACTTTATAGATTCTTTGCCTCTTTGGTTAGTTTTATTCCTAGGTATCTTATGGTTTGAGGTGCAATTGTAAATGGGATGGACTCCTTAATTTCTCTTTCTTCTGTCTTGTTGTTGGTGTAGAGAAATGCAACTGATTTCTGTGCATTGATTTTATATCCTGACACTTTACTGAATTCCTGTACAAGTTCTAGCAGTTTTGGAGTGGAGTCTTTTGGGTTTTCCACATATAGTATCATATCATCTGCGAAGAGTGATAATTTGACTTCTTCTCTGCTGATTTGGATGCCTTTAATTTCCTTTTGTTGTCTGATTGCTGAGGCTAGGACTTCTAGTACTAGGTTGAATAGCAGTGGTGATAATGGACATCCCTGCCATTTTCCTGACCGTAGCGGAAAAGCTTTCAGTTTTTCTCCATTGAGAATGATATTTGCGGTGGGTTTTTCATAGATGGCTTTGATGATATTGAGGTATGTGCCCTCTATCCCTACACTTTGAAGAGTTTTGATCAGGAAGGGATGCTGTACTTTGTCAAATGCTTTTTCAGCATCTATTGAGAGTATCATATGGTTCTTGTTCTTTCTTTTATTGATGTGTTGTATCACATTGACTGATTTGTGGATGTTGAACCAACCTTGCAGCCCTGGAATAAATCCCACTTGGTCGTGGTGAATAATCCTTTTAATGTACTGTTGAATCCTATTGGCTAGTATTTTGTTGAGTATTTTCGTATCTGTGTTCATCAAGGGTATTGGTTTATAGCTCTCTTTTTTGATGGGATCCTTGTCTGGTTTTGGGATCAAGGTGGTGCTGGCCTCATAAAATGAGTTTGGAAGTTTTCCTTCCATTGCTATTTTTTGGAACAGTTTCAGGAGAATAGGAATTAGTTCTTCTTTAAATGTTTGGTAGAATTTCCCCGGGAGGCCCTCTGGCCGTGGGCTTTTGTTTGTTTGGAGATTTTTAATGACTGTTTCAATCTCCTTACTGGTTATGGTTCTGTTCAGGCTTTCTATTTCTTCCTGGTTCAGTTGTGGTAGTTTATATGTTTCTAGGAATGCATCCATTTCTTCCAGATTGTCAAATTTATTGCCGTAGTATATATATTGCTCATAGTATAGTTCTTATAATCGTTTGTATTTCTTTGGTGTTAGTTGTGATCTCTCCTCTTTCATTCATGATTTTATTTATTTGGGTCTTATCTCTTTTATTTTTGATAAGTCGGGCCAGGGGTTTATCAATTTTATTAATTCTTTCAAAGAACCAGCTCCTAATTTCGTTGATTTGTTCTATTGTTTTTTTGGTTTCTATTTCATTGATTTCTGCTCTGATCTTTATGATTTCTCTTCTCCTGCTGGGCTTAGGGTTTTTTCCTTGTATTTTCTCCAGCTCCTTTAGGTGTAGGGTTAGGTTGTGTACCTGAGACCTTTCTTGTTTCTTAAGAAAGGCTTGTGCCGCTATATATTTTCCTCTCAGGACTGCCTTTGTTGTGTCCCACAGATTTTGAACCGTTGTATTTTCATTATCATTTGTTTCCATGATTTTTTTTCAATTCTTCTTTAATTTCCCGGTTGACCCATTCATTCTTTAGAAGGATGCTGTTTAGTCTCCATGTATTTGGGTTCTTTCCAAACTTCCTTTTGTGGTTGAGTTCTAGCTTTAGAGCATTGTGGTCTGAAAATATGCAGGGAATGATCCCAATCTTTTGATACCAGTTGAGTCCTGATTTAGGACCGAGGATGTGATCTATTCTGGAGAATGTTCCATGTGCACTAGAGAAGAATGTGTATTCTGTTGCTTTGGGATGAAATGTTCTGAATATATCTGTGATGTCCATGTGGTCCAGTGTGTCGTTTAAGGCCTTTATTTCCTTACTGATCTTTTGCTTGGAAGATCTGTCCATTTCAGTGAGGGGAGTGTTAAAGTCCACTACTATTATTGTATTATTGTTGATGTGTTTCTTTGATTTTGTTATTAATTGGTTTATATAGTTGGCTGCTCTCACGTTGGGGGCATAGATATTTAAAATTGTTAGATCTTCTTGTTGGACAGACCCTTTGAGTATGATATAGTGTTCTTCCTCATCTCTTATTATAGTCTTTGGCTTAAAAGCTAATTGATCTGATATAAGGATTGCCACTCCTGCTTTCTTCTAATGTCCATTAGCATGGTATATTCTTTTCCACCCCCTCACTTTAAATCTGGAGGTGTCTTCTGCCTTAAAATGAGTTTCTTGTAGGCAACATATAGATGGGTTTTGTTTTTTTATCCATTCTGATACCCTGTGTCTTTTGACAGGGGCATTTAGCCCATTCACATTCAGGGTAACTATTGAGAGATATGAATTTAGTGCCATTGTATTGCCTGTAAGGTGACTGTTACTGTATATGGTCTTTGTTCCTTTCTGATCTACCACTTGTAGGCTCTCTCTTTGCTTAGAGGACCCCTTTCAAGATTTCCTGTAGAGCTGGTTTGGTGTTTGCAAATTCTTTCAGTTTTTGTTTGTCCTGGAAGCTTTTAATATCTCCTTCTATTTTCAATGATAGCCTAGCTGGATATAGTATTCTTGGCTGCATGTTTTTCTCATTTAGTGCTCTGAAAATATCATGCCAGCTCTTTCTGGCCTGCCAGGTCTCTGTGGATAAGTCAGCTGCCAATCTAATATTTTTATATTGTATGTTACAGACTTCTTTTCCCAGGCTGCTTTCAAGATTTTCTCTTTGTCACTGAGACTTGTAAATTTTACTATTAGGTGACGGGGTGTGGGCCTATTCTTATTGATTTTGAGGGGCGTTCTCTGAACCTCCTGAATTTTGATTCTCGTTCCCTTTGCCATATTGGGGAAATTCTCCCCTTAATTCTCTCCAGTATACCTTCTGCTCCCCTCTCTCTTTCTTCTTCTGGAATCCCAATTATTCTAATGTTTTTTCGTCTTATGGTGTCACTTATCTCTCGAATTCTCCCCTCGTGGTCCAGTAGCTGTTTGTCCCTCTTTTGCTCAGCTTCTTTATTCTCTGTCATTTGGTCTTCTATATCACTAATTCTTTCTTCTGCCTCATTTATCCTAGCAGTGAGAGCCTCAATTTTTGATTGTACCTCATTAATACCTTTTTTTATTTCAACGTGGTTACATTTTAGTTCTTTTATTTCTCCAGAAAGGGCTTTTATATCTCTAGAGAGGGTTTCTCTAATATCTTCCATGCCTTTTTCAAGCCTGGCTAGGACCTTGAGAATTGTCATTCTGAACTCTAGATCTGACATATTACCAATGTCTGTATTGATTAGGTCCCTAGCCTTCGGTACTGACTCTTGTTCTTTTTTTTGTGTTGTATTTTCCGTCTTGTCATTTTGTCCAGATAAGAGTATATGAAGGAGCAAGTAAAATACTAAAAGGGTGGCAACAACCCCAGGAAAATATGCTTTAACCAAATTAGTAGAGATTCCAAATCGTGAGGGGGGAGAAAGGGGATAAAAAGAGGTTCAAAAAGGAAGAAAGAAAAAAAAAAAAGAAAAAAGAAAAGAAAATAATTAAAAAAAAAGAAAACAAGAAAAATATAAAAAAGAAAAAATATATATATTCGATAAACTAGTTAAATATAGTTAAAAAAGAAAAAGGTAAAAGTTAAAAAAAAATGTTACCAGAAGGCGAGAATAAAAACAAAAAATGAAAAAGAAAAAAATCAAATTAACTGCAAGACTAAAAAAAAAAAAATCACAGGGAAAAAGCCTGAGTTCCGTGCTTTGCTTTCTCCTCCTCTGGAATTCTGCTGCTCTCCTTGGTATTGAAACCGCACTCCTTGGTAGGTGAACTTGTTCTCGGCTGGATTTCTTGTTGATCTTCTGGGGGAGGGGCCTGTTGTAGTGATTCTCAATTGTCTTTGCCCCAGGCGGAATTGCACCGCCTTTAGCAGGGGCCGGGGTGAGTAATCTGCTCGGGTTTGCTTTCAGGAGCTTTTGTTCCCTGAGCCCTTTCCGTAGAGTTCCAGAAGATGGGAATACAGATGGCGGCCTCCTGGTCTCCGGCCTGGAGGAGCTGAGAGTCCAGGACTCCACTCCTCAGTGCGCCCTCAGAGAATAGCGCTCAGTCACTCCCGTCTGCCCGACCTCCGGCCGCGCTCCGAGCTCACCGAGCCTGCGACCGGTTCAAGGTAACACCGAGATGCGAGCTTACTGTCGGCTCTGTCTCTGTGCCGGCTTTCCCGTTCCAATACCCGCATGCTCTGTGACACTCAGACACCCCGATCCTTCTGTGATCCTGCGGGACCTGAGGCCACGCTGATCCCGTGGGCTTCGCCCCGGGTAGCCTCTGGAGCGATGTCCCTTAGCGGAACAGACTTTTAAAAGTCCTGATTTTGTGTGCCGTTTCTCCGCCGCTTGCTGGGAGCCGGCCCCTCCCCCCGGGGTCTAGCTTCCCTTCGCTTTGGATTCACTTCTCCGCCGGTCCTACCTTTCAGAAAGTGGTTGTTTTTCTGTTTCCAGAATTGCTGTTCTTCTTCTCTTCTATCTGCCGATGGATTTTCAGGTGTTTGCAATCTTTAGATAAGCTACCTAGCTGATCTCCAGCTACCTGAAGTAGTCTCAGCCTGCTACTTCTCCGCCATCTTGACTCCTCCTCCCAGTCTTTATTTTAAAGACTATTTTGTTTGATACAAATATAACTACACCAGCTTTCTTTACAGTTCTATTTGTATGGAATATCTTTTTCACTTTTTACCTTTAGTCCATCTGTATCTTGTAGGTGGTATACAGATGTGTCCTTTAAAAAAACAAACAAAAAAAACCATTCAGCTGTCCTGTTTTTGATTAGACAACTTAGTCCATTTAATTTAAGGTAATTATTATTTTTTAATAGATTTTATTTATTTATTTATTTAACAGACAGAGATCACAAGTAGGCAGAGAGACAGGCACAGAGAGAGGAGGAGGCAGGCTCCCCGCTGAGCAGAAAGCCCCATGCAGGGCTTGATCCCAGGACCCTGGGATCATGACCTGAGCAGAAGGCAGAGGCTTCAACCCACTGAGCCACCCAGGTGCCCCTAAGATAATTATTGATAAATATATACTTATTGCCATTTTGTTAATTGATTTGTGGTTGTTTTTGTAGTTTTTCTCTATTCATTTTTTCTTTTCTATTCCCTAGTGGTTTGTTGAGCATTAGTTTTATGCTTAGATTTATCATTTTTGATGTATTTACAATAATTTTTTCTTTGTGGTTACTATGAGGTTCACACATATCACCCTATGTATATAACTGTCTACTTTTAGTTTAGAACACATTCCAAAAATACATTTTTACACTCCTCTTCCATGTTCTATGTTTTTTATGTCAAATTCTACACTTTTTAAACTTTGTGTATCTCATAATTTGTTATTATATTTTTAATTAATTATTGTAGTTTTTGACATTTTAATTATAATGTATCTTGGTGTGGGTTTCTTTGGGTTTATCTTATTTAGAAATTTCTAAGCTTCCTA
The DNA here is from genome assembly GCF_030435805.1 of Mustela lutreola. NCBI lineage: Eukaryota > Metazoa > Chordata > Mammalia > Carnivora > Mustelidae > Mustela > Mustela lutreola. Next base: position 84,773,211 of record NC_081292.1, on the reverse strand, counting down.
GACCCAGATGTCCATTTCCTTTCCTGGGTTAGAAATGATAAAAAAGAATATATATATATGTAATTCAGCCATAAAAAAGAATAAAATCTTGTCATTTGCAATTGCATGGATGGAGCTAGAGAGTTTAATACTAAGTAAAATGAGTCAAATATCATATGATTTCACTGATATGTGGAATTTAGCAAACAAAACAAACAAAGGAAAAAAAATATATATATATCAAGAAATACTCTTAAGTATAGAGAACAAACTGGTGGTTACCCGAGGGGAGGTGGGTAAGGGGATGGGGAAATAGGGGATGATGATGAAAGAGTACACTTACTATGATGAACATACAATATAAAATATATACAAATATATATAAAATATAAAAACATAAAATATGATAAAAAAGAAATGTCCAATAAACCTGTCTTAGCCACAAGAAAAGAAACAACAACAACAACAAAACAAAACAAAGAAACCCCACAAAAAATAAAATTCTTATTTGGGAAGTGTTCTCCCTCTTCTAAATTTTCTGGAAGAGTTTTGGCAAAATTTTCTTAAGGATCTAGGCCAGCAGTTATCTCTTTTTAAGAGATTTTAAATTACACATTCAGTCTACTTAATAGGTACAGAATAGCTTGACTTTTCTGTTTGATAATTTGTGTTTCCCAGGAATTGATCATTTCCTGTAAGTTTAATTTACAAATATATTTTTTGAATTCCATTAGCAGTATTCCCTTATTATCCTGCAGGATGTTTAGTGATTTCAGATTTTTTTTTCTTAATATTGGTGACTTGTGTCTTCTCTCTTTTACTTGTTTATAGGTTTGTTGATTTCACGGATTTCTTTTTTCTTCAAAGAACCAAGTTTTCCCTAATTAATTTTTTTTCAATTTCATTGAGTTCTTCTTTTCTTTATTATTTTCTTTCTTTTGATTGCTTTTGGTTTCCTTTGCTCTGCTTTTTCTTTCTTTTTTTTCTTCCTTTTTCTTTGAAGCTTAAATTAGATTTTTGATTTGAGATCTTTCCTTTTCTCATTAGAAAGATTAAAAGCTATAAATTTCCATCTTATCAATGTTTTAGCTGTATCCTATAAATTTTCATATGTTATGCTTTCATTTTTATTCATTGGACACTTTTAAAGAATGCGCATTCTGTTGCCATTGGTTGGAATGTTTTATAAATGTCAGTTAGATACTGTTGGTTGATGATGGTGTTTAGTTGCTTTACATCCTTGCTGATTTTCTGTCTAGTAGGTCTACAATTTCTGGGAGTGCATGTTGTGGTCCTCAATTGCCATTTGCTTTCTTCTCCTTTCACCTCTGTTAGTTGAAGCTCTGGTGTTTCATGTATACAAATTTAGAATTGTTATATATTCTTGAAGGATTAATGTAATGCCCCCCTTTTTACTTTAATAATTAATTTGCCAAGAAGTCTACTTTATTGGATATTCATATGTTCACTCTGCTTTTTTAAAAACTTCTTTTTTTAAAAAAAAATATTTTATTTTGTTTTTTTTTCAATGTTCCAAAATTCATTGTTTATGCACCACACCCAGTGCTCCATGTAATACGTGCCCTCCATAATACCCACCACCAGGTTCACCCCACCCCCACCTCCCTCCAAAACCCTCAGTTTGTTTCTCAGAGTCCATAGTCTCTCATGCTTTGTCTCCCCCACTAATTTACCCCAACTCACTTCTCTTCTCCATCACCCAATGTTTTCTGTGTTATTCCTTATGCTCCACAAGTAAGTGAATGCATATGATAAATGACTCTCTCTGCTTGACTTATTTCACTCAGCATAATTTCTTCTAGTCCTATCCATGTTGATACAAAACTTGGATATTCATCCCTTCTGGTGGGGGCATAACACTCCACTGTATATATGAACTTCTTTCTCCATTTGTCTGTTGAAGGGCATCTTGGTTCTTTCCACATTTTGGCGACTGTGGCCATTGCTGCTATGAACACTGGGGTACAGCTGGCCCTTCTTTTCATTACATCTGTATCTTTGGGGTAAATATTCAGTAGTGCAATTGCAGGGTCATAGGGTAGCTCTATTTTTTAATTTCTTAAGGAATCTCCACTGTTTTCCAAAGTGGCTGCAAGAACTTGCATTCCACCAACAGTGTAAGAGGGTTCTCCTTTCTCCACATCCTCTCCAACACATGTTGTTTCCTGTCTTGTTAATTTTGGCCATTCTAACTGGTGTAAGGTGGTATCTCAATGTGGTTTTGATTTGAATCTACCCAATGGCTAATAATGACGAACATTTTTTCATGTGTCTGTTAGCCATTTGTATGTCTTCTTTGGAGAAGTGTCTGTTCATGTCTTCTGCCCATTTTTTTTTTTTTGACGTGACTATCTGTTTTGCATGTGCTGTTTGAGGAGTTCTTTATAGATCTTGGATATCAGCCCTTTGTCTCTACTGTCATTTGCGAATATCTTCTCCCATTCCATGAGTTGCCTCTTTGTTTTGTTGACTGCTTCCTTTGCTATGCAGAAGCTTTTGATCTTGATGAAGTACCAAAAGTTCATTTTTGCTTTTGTTTCCTTTGCCTTTGGAGACATGTCTTGAAAGAAGTTGCTGTGGCCAATGTCAAAGAGGTTACTGCCTATGTTCTCGTCTAGGATTTTGGTAGATTCTTGCCTCACATTGACGTCTTTTATCCATTTCAAGTTTATCTTTGTGTATGATATAAGAGAATGGTTGAGTTTCATTCTTCTACACATAGCTGTCCAATTTTCCCAGCACCATTTATTGAAGAGACTGTCCTTTTTCCACTGGATATTTTTTCCTGCTTTGTCGAAGATAATTTGAAGATAGAGTTGAGGGTCCATATCTTGGCACTCTACTCTGTTCCACTGGTCACAGTGTTTTTGTGCCAGTATCATGCAGTCTTGGTGATCAGAGCTTTGTAGTAAAGCTTGAAATCAGGCAACGTGGTGCCCCCAGTTTTGTTTTTCTTCTTCAACATTTCCTTAACTTGTTGCATAATATATCTTTTCTTATCCCTTTACTTTAAACCTAGTTATGTTGTTATCTTTCAGGTGAATTTGTTGTAGACAACATATATTTGGGTCATGTATTTTCTTTTTTTAATTAAACTGTTGTGTCAACCTGTGTGCTTTTATTGGTATATTTAGGTGATTTACATTTAAAATAATTATTGCTATGGTTAGGGCTTACATCTGGCTTTATTTTTTCTTTCCTCTGTATTCTGTTTTATATTTTTTCTTTTTATTTTTTACTTTCCTGTGTGTAACTTGAATATTTTTTTTAAAATTCCATTTTGTTTTCTTTATAGTATTTTAAGAGTGTTACTTTGGATAGTATTATTTCTGATTGTCCTATGTTTTATCCTATATATATGTAGCATTGCAGTTTACTGGTATTGATACTTTATCACTTAAATGAAGTGTTGACCTTGCTTGAGGTTAGGTCCCTTTACTCTCTGTAGTTTTAAAATATAGTTATCTTAAGTATTTCCTTTATATATATTATCATCATATCAAATGGTATTATAAATACTCTTCAACTATAACATATAATTAATGTAACTCATGAAAGAATAGTCCATTATGCTTACTTGCATTTTTACTCTTTTCATTGTTATTTTTCTGTCCTGAAAATTTTAGGCTTCATTCATTATCATTTTCTTTCACTATCATTTAGCCAGTCTTTTAGGGTAGGCCTGCTAGAAAAAAATTATCTCAGTTTTCCTTTGAGAATTTCTTTCTTTCTTCTTTATTCTTCAAGGATAGTTTATTCAGATATAGGATTAACAACTAATAGTTCTGTCCTCTGGAAAATTGTGCTACTTCTTTCCAGCCTTCCATTGGTTTCAAATGAAAAATCTGCTCTCATATAAATTGTTCTTTTATAAATAATGTGTCATTTCATTCCGACTCTTTTTAAGATTTTTTTCCTTTGCTTTAACTTTCATAAATTCAATTATGATGTGCCTTGGTGTGGATTTCTTTGAGTTTTAGGTTTCTTTCAGCTTCTCACACATTTATGTATTTTATCAGTTTTGAGAAGTTTTTAGTCCCATACTCCCTTTTCCTCTCCTTTGGAACTTTGAAAACATGAATGTTAGATCATTTATTATCTCATAGATTTTTAATTTTTAAATCTATTTTTTAAGTCTGTTTTTTCTCTGTTGTTCAGATTGAGTCATCCTATTGATCTGTCTTCAAGTTCACTGAGTGTATCAGCTATTATCACCACTCCAGAGAGAGAAAGCATAAGTAGGCAGAGCAGCAGGCAGAGGGAGAGGGAGAGGGAGAGGGAGAAGCAGGCTTTCTGCTGAGCAGGGAGCCTGATGCAGGGTTTGATCCCAGGACTCTGGGATCATGACCTGAGCCGAAGGCAGCTGCTTAACTAACAGAGCCACCCAGGAGCCTTTCTTTCTTTCTTCCTTCCTTCCTTTCAGATTTATTTATTTGAGAGAGTAAGAGAAAGAGAGAGCATAAAAGGGGGAGGGGCAGAGGAAGACACTCTGCTGAGCATAGAGCCTGATGCAGAGCTCAATCTCACAGCACTGAGGTCACGACTTGAGCTGAAACCAAGAGTTGGCTGTTCAAGTTACTGAGCCACCCAGGTGCCCCTGGGGTCTTCCTTTCAATCCCAGTTGGTATTGCCTACAGGAAAGGGTAGTGCTTCTCTGGGTTGTCTTGTGTTGCTGGCCCACAGTCTGTTACTGGGGGGCAGAAGCTCAGAAGCCACAAAACCCAAATCTACTTCTGCAGTTGTTGGAGGGCAAGGCAATGAAGGGTTCAGTTCATGCATGGCCCTAGAGGTGGACTGTCATGGCTGCTAGTGCTGAGGTCATGGAGAGGAAGTTGGGGCTTCCCTAGGACTCTGCTGAGTTTCCTCTTTCCCAGACTTTTTTGTTCCACATAAAATTTATGTTCCACATAAATTTAGAGAGAAAAGCTTAGAATTTTGTTTTGTTTTGTTTTGGTTTTGTTTACACATCTTTGTAGTTCTGATTTGCAGGCCCCTCAGATCCTTTAGTTTGAGGTCTATGGCAGGTAGAAACCGAGAAAACCACATTGCTTTTCCTCAGATCTTGAAGTCTCTAGTCAGCCCATGTCCTTCTCTCTAGGCTTTGAAATCTTTTTATCATTGTCCACTTATAATGTCCAATGTTATTAGTTGTACTTAGAGGAGATAATCAGAGAAAAGAATACCATCTTGTTTTAGACCCAGAAGGCTTAAATGGATTTTGCAATATGGACATTTCCTTTGCACTTAAAGCTATATATCCATCCATGTTGATATACCCAACTTTTGTGTCAGCATGGCTGGAACTGGAGGAGAACTTAAATTATGGAACTTAGATTATGCTAAATGTAATAAGCCAAGCAGAGAAAGTCAATTATCCTACATTTCATTTATTTGTGGAACATAAAGGAATAGCATGGAGAACACTAGGAGAAGGAATAAAAGAGAAGGAATAAATAAAGGGGGGGGATCAGAGAGGGAGTAAAACCATGAGAGACAATGGACCCTGGGAGTTAAACTGAGGGTTTTAGAGGGGAGAGGGGCTGGGGGAATGGGTTAACCTGCTGATGGGTATTAAGGAGGGCACATATTGAATGGAGCACTGGGTATTATGTATAAACAATGAATCATGGAACACTACATCAAAACCTAATGATGTACTGTATGGTCACTAACATAACATCATAAAAAAAAAAAAGAAAAAATATATCCACTGCTTGTTTGTGTGAGAATGTGGATCTTGTTTTTTAATTTTAACAAAACAGAAAACATCTTGATGTTATTTCTGATTCAAACAACATTAGCTCCAGATGAAATGGCTCTATCACATTATAAGTATTATGTAAAAGCATTTCTGTCTTACAATTTTTGGTTAAATTTGTTAATAAATATTATCAAATCTGTAGCAAGTGCTAATTCCCAAAACTATTCAGTGTTTGATAATAGTAGTTAAGGATGGTTCTTCTAACCATTTAAAACCACGAAAAACATTATTAGCTGAAGCCATATTAAAACAGGCAGAAGGCCTTAGTTTCTTTATTTTGCTCTACAACTTTTCCTGGTGGTATGCTGGTAAATGTTTAATAGTTAGATCTCTGGAGACCAAAATCCCTGGTTTATAGAGTTTGCTGATTTCTGTGGTGGAAATATTCCCACTGTGGCTGATTTCAAGTACCAATGTGATGTCACTCAATGAGTTGTTATGAAAACGTGTGTATAATAGGCTCTCTTGAGCTTGTGCTAGCAGACTTCAGCGAACCATTGATTGAAGAGAACTTAAGAGACCTGCTAAGGAAGCCTTAGCTTCTATGTCACACACATTGAATACTTGCAGTAGGCATCATATTTTGGTAATTTGGTCCATTTAGAGTCTATCTCACCTTTATTATAAAACATGCACACATGCAGAAAAGTTGCTTTCTGCATTATTTCATTGAAACAGAACAGAACAGGGGAAGAAATAAATCAGATTTTTACTTTTCTGCATGGAGCCTGTAAAACTGGTTTAACCAATCCTACTATTTTCCTTATAAGCAAATATTTACTTTTGGAATGACAAGCCCTGTACTCCAGGTAGTAGTTAATGTCACACATTAAGTAATGTTTCTTTATTTTATTTACAGAGACATTACCCTGGTTTGGGTTTCCAAAAAAAAAAAAAAAAAAAAAAAACCGGCAAGCTTTGTTTTAAATGTCTTTTGTGGTGGCATTTGTTAATATATCAAAGTGTTAAAGAAATCTGCTTCTTTGAAAGGTAGTTACTTAGTCAGTTGTTTGCTTCCTTGCCTTTGAATGGATGGTTTTCCGACTGCATGGCGATATATCATAGAACGTGTTCGCTCTAATTGGCTTTTTTCAAACCTTCCCCATATTCTGGCCTCTCCTGCCCTCTGTTCTGTATGTTTTTATAGCCCTTTGTCTATGGTACTGGCCAATTTGTAGCTCTGTGGCTCTCTGCCCAAACTTGCCTTCTGGAGTATTGAACACTACCAGGACCCATGTTTCCTTTCCCAAATGAAAACAATTGTTGGCATCTCCTGCCATTGGAGCCACCATGGCAAAGACATGAATCCAGATTAAGGGAGCTCTTTTACCTTGAGACCAATTCTGGTGAGGGAGGGGTGTTTCCCTGAACCTACAAGAAATTCTCAGACAAGGTGTCCCAAGAATTCAGCTCAATTCTGACACTATCTACCTGGAGATAGCATCAAATCCCATGGGTTAAAGGCTCATTCCTAAGAGACTGCCCCCCACCCTCCACTTTAGATGCCAGCCACAAGCCCCAGGTTGTTACTTGGGCTACTACTGACCAGTAGACTGTGTCAGAGGTTCCCTGGACCTCCTTCCTAGATTTTGTTAATTTTCTAGAGTGGCTCAGAGAAACATTTTACTAGATCATATTGTTTATTTTACAAAAGAATATAACTCAGGAACAGTCAGATGGAAGAGGTGCATAGGGCAAGGTATGGGGAAGGAGTGTGGAGCTTCCTCTGCCTGCAAGCCAACTTTTCCATCACTTCCACATGTTCACTAGCCTGAAAGCTTTTTAGATCCAGGCCTCTTGTTTTGGCTTTGTTTTGTTTTATTTGTTTAAGATTTTATTTATTTGTGAGAGAGAGAGAACAAGTGGGGGAAGGGCAGAGGGAGAAGCAGACCTGCTGCTGAGCAGGAGCCCAACATGGGGCTGGATCCCAGGACTCTGAAATCATGACTGGAGTGGAAGACAGACGCTTAACTGATGGAGCCCATCAGGTGCCCCGGCCTCTTGGAAACTTCATTAAATAGGCAGAATTGATTAAATCATTAGCCACTGGCATCTGATTCAATGATTAGTCCTTCTCCTCTTTGGGAGAGGAGTCAGGGTTGTAGGACTGAAAGTTACAAACCTCTAATCTTGTGGTTGACTCTACCATAAACCAGCCCCCTCCTTAGATGCTTTCCAAAAGCCACCTCATTAACATAAAAAAAGCCTCTTTATTACTTTCAACACTAAGGAAATTCCAAGCTTTTGGGGAACTATGAGCCAGGAATTGTGGATGAAGACCAAATATATCTCAATGATCAAATATATTTTTTTTATAAATCATAATATCACAAGGTCAAAGACCTGATAGGCTCTCTGCCTCAAATGCGGCTGCAATATTAATAGAGAACTCTTGTCTCATTGGGTAATCTTGGAATGGTACAATTACCGGAATGAGTAGGGCAGTGGGACAGTCAGGATTCTCAAAGCAACTGCTGACCTCTGATGCTCACAAGGCCTACCTGAAGTTTGGTGTAAACAATTCAGTAAAGTTGTTCCCTTTGGCTAATTTATAAGCTGTCTGCTACATGGGGTCAAAGTAGAGCTTAGTCCTGGAAACAAGGGGTTACATTTCTTCCCTGGACCTATCACTGACTCAGGAATCTGTCAGTTCTTTTATTTTGGGAAATGGGACAGAACCTTGTTTGTGGAGAAGGGTTTGAAAGCATTCTACTAAATACCTTTGTTATCTCTCTTCATAAAGCTGAGTAGTGTAGTGCAAATGGAGGAAGGGTGCTAGACAATGGCAGAACAGAATGAGGATGGCAGAGTGGTTGTTGTACATGATCAGGCATCACCTCCCATCCCATCCTGAGGTATAGCTAACCCTACTGAAGATTGGTGATAGAAATTTATAATTTGAAGGTCTTTTATTTTTCCTGAGGTAGTATCACTTGTGGAAATGGAAATGCCCCAGAGGGAAGTTCAAAACTCCTTAAGAAATATCAGTGATTTAAGTTCTTAATTAGGGTTAGTTCATCATATCCTTTTCAGAAAACTAGGGACCACAGGGAGGGAGAAGAGGGCTAAACAGATGGGGTGTCTGAAGCTAGCAGCTCAGAGATATCTGAGGGCAGACAAAGGGCAGACTTTGGCCATTTCACACTTTTGCCTCTGGCCAGCCCTTGGAGGAGCAACACAACATTAACTATTTTAGCAGTAATTTCATAAAAAGACTATGGGATGTTCAGGACATTCACTAGGAGGACATAGATACACATTTGCCTATGGGATCCTTGTTTTCAGAGAATGTAGCTTTCATTCTAATTGAAACAAATCCTGACTTAGTAGAGTCATAACCTCTTTCTAAAGCACAAAAGCAGAATGTGACCTGACTGGCAAAAGAAAGAAATTTGTTTTCTGAGAGACGTCCAATCACCAGTGTTTCCAGCACCTTCTATAGTTTCCTTCATATTACTGTATGTGGAGATTTCTTATGCAAAACAATGTTCTGGAGCATTATTTGGTCTTAATTTATCAAAGGGAGATCATGCTCACAGTCCAGAGTTTGGGGGAAAGAACTAACTTCTATAGAGCACCTACTTTGAGGTGGAAGCTTGCCAAAAGTTCCCAGTTAAACTTCATTCTCTTAGTCCGCTTGGGTTGCTCTAACAAAATACTATAGACTGGATGGTTTATACAACAATCATTTATTTTTCAGTTCTGGACCCTAGAAGTCCAAGATCAAGTTTCGGGCCAATTGCATTTCTGGTGAGGACCCTCTTCCTGGTTTACATACAGCCACCTTCTCTGTGTCCTTACATATTCTCTCCTTGGTTCATGGGGAGACAGACTTCATTTAATCTTAACTACCTCTAAAAGCCCTATCTTTAAATACCATCATTTTGGGGGACTAGGTCTTCAACAAGTGAATTTTGGGGGCATTTTGGTTCACAGCACCCACTTTGACTCAAGGTAGAATGTGTTTAAAATAAAATAGTTACAGAAGAGGAAACTGAGGCCAAAGAAGTGAAGAACTAACAAACAAAGAAGTGACTCACCAACTCCAAAATTCTGGCTGGTCGGATCCAGATACTCTCTCTCTATGATGCATGCTAAGGTCCAGACACTGGGCTGTTTTAGGAGGAAGGGCATGGTAAGAACTGCATCCAGTCTATCTGGAATGAGTCTGAAAGCTTCCTGACAAAGGGCAGACATGTACTATTTCTCCTCGTAGGTGTTTGGTAAGTTGAAAATCAAAATTCTGAAAAAGCGGATAGTTCCCTCTGATATTCAAGGGCCAGTTGTGCACTCCATATTCCTCAGAAAGGAAGAGAGGCTCTTACAAGTGAATATTGTGGGCGGAGTCTGAAGAACTTGTGATGGAACCATGGTGCCAGCTCAGGTGACCAACAGTCACCTGTGCTAAATTATTCTCCATCTTACCTGTTCACGAGGGACTCAGAGCAGCGCTGTTGAAACCTCACCTAGGATGATCCCACCTTTCCTTTCAGTCACTCATTTAACATTTGCTCATTAATTATTTATTAATATCTAAAGTGTGTGGTGCTGTTTTGGGTGCTGGAGGTAAGTAGGTGAGCAGGACAAAACTGCATCCTTATTGTCAGTACTCCATTTCCTTTTCAGGAGGCAGGATAGGCAAGGACCTGGTTACTTGAGGTTTCTGGACAGGCCTGGTGTTGTGTAGCTCTATTTCATTTAATTTTAATTTTATTTAATTTTCTTCATTTTGTTTCATTTAACTTTATTTATTTTAAGACAAATACAGAAAGCCATGCTGTCAGAGTAGATAGTGTCACAGAAGAAACTAATTTTAAAGACCAAGTGGTCATACATTGGCAGGATTCGCTGCTATAATCAAACAAAACACAGTTAATCTGGCACACATTTCAGGATGTACATAGTCATTACTGTGCTATATGATAATCAGGCATAAATGATCAGCAGTTAACCAAAATAACTATAATCAGTACAACTGCTACACAGACAAGTCATCTTCTAAATGTTATCTTTTATTAGGTCTCTAGTACTCAGATCTAGTGTCACTCTAGCTTTCTTGGTACTGTGTGTGGCTGCGATTTTCCAGTGTGCAAAGACAGAGCTCTTCATCACGTGTGCTCCATCAGCTTCCTGGGCCCACTAGCCTTGCTCTGAGTCCCTTTTGTACTTCCTCCCATTCACCAAAATTCCCACATTCTTCCCCTTCTCCTACCAGGCACCCTTGCTCCTGTCTTGAGACCAAAGCTGTAAGAAGAGTCTGGATTTATAGGGTATGTAATCTCCCAGTGGGAGCTGGCCAAATGGGGGAGGGAGAGAGATGGAAAATCTACACCCCCTGGAGAACCCAGCATGCAAGAATGGGAGGGAGATTGCACGCCAGGGTGAGGGACAGTGCAGGGAGGCAGAGGAGCATAGCCCCAGTGCCCACACCTCTTTCAGATCCAGGCTCCAGGGACTTTTGATGTGACTTTAGATGTAGGGAGGATATATCCCAAATCCTTGCCTCCAACCAGACATTCCTTAAATGAGACACAAACCTTCCATTTAATGATTGGAGATAACAATCTGAAATGCAAATGCTTGGAGAATTACTACTCTGGCTTGAAAAGGTTTGGGATCCAGGATAAATATGCTGCTTTAATTTAGAAAGTGGTTGGGAAGTGGGAAGCCCTGGGAGGCAGGAGAGGGCAGAAAGGAGACGCCTTTCAGGAGGGAAGAGGAAAATGTGATTGGATCCTGAGTTAAGTTTGTAAATCTGCTTCAGGTCCAGATCTGTTCTAGGCTAATGGGAGTTGTTGGTTATGTGATGTTGGGCCACCTGAATGACTCATGTCATATACCAGGTTAGCCTCTCTGTCATGAGAAGACTTTGTGAAGACTTATTCTTGATAGAAAAAGATGATTTACATTAATAAATAAGTTAGATTGCAAGGAAGCTGTTTCCGTAGTGTAGTGGTTATCACGTTCGCCTCACACGCAAGGAAGCTGTCTAACGTGTCAGGCATTGCATTTCAGGGCAATTATTAGATGCTTTGGGTGGAGTTACAGGCATAAGGCCAAAGGTTGAGTGACTTTAAGTCACCCAAGTAGAATGATTCTTGCTGAGAAATGGATGGCCTGAAGTGCTGGGGTGCGGGGTGGCTTGCAGGCTGGGAGGGAGCGGGGGGCAGCCTGCCCAGGGAAAGAAGTTGGTGGTAGCAATGCATTGCTTTGTAGGGAAGGCTTCAATAGAAGGATCAGAGGAGCACAAGAGTCTAGGACTAGAGCAAACACTTCTGTCCCTGCGTCCCTCTGGGGCTGGGGGACGGCCTGCATCCTAGCCAAGGCTGCCCCAGACAACCTGCACTGAACATGCTAGGAATACCAGAGGATTGAGGATCAGACTATAAGTTTCTAAGTATCCCAGGGAAAGAAACAGAGGTCCCCATAGAGTTTCTCTAATCAAGGTCCTATCAGTACAACAGAATTACTGATTTCAGGATTAGACTCATTACTTCAGGTGGCAACATACCCAAAATGAAACGAAAGACAGATGGCTCACTCTGAATCATATCTTTTTAACAGACAATATTTAATGTCAAAGAAGGTAGAAGAAAAAAAATTAGAACCCAGATTAGTCTGATGTAGTACATTCTCTTGTGATTATTTTTATTTCTTGGATTTCACTTGGGAGGTTGCTCTTATTTGGGACAGGATGCTAACTGTTGTCACTTAAGGCACATTTCACAACAAAGCATCATTCTGGATCTCAAGGAAAAACACTGGTCTTTCTGAAAATCTTAAATTATCAGAGTTATTTATCCATTTTCTCCCACCATAGAGAATAACATGTGTTTCTCATAAAGTTGTACATGTTTATCAAATATGTAAATTAACAAATACCACAACCATTTTTATATTATAAAATATATGTGAAGTATTTTATATCTGATGGAAAACTTTTCTTCATCAGGAAAGGGGTGGAGGTTGGTCCACACACTAGGACCTTCTGTCTGGAGTGAGAATTCCATTCCTGGCCATTCCTTGCCCAGGTCCAAACAATAAGTAATTAGCCCACCTCTTCTTGACTCCTTTTCTCAGTGGGTGGAGGAATCAGAAGTACATCTCTTTTAGTCTCAGAAGCCGGGAGACTCATCTTATCCATGTATCTTCCCTGCGGTCCTTGAATAATAAGGACATGCATAGATTTAAGATATCAACCCTAGGGGAAGGGTGGGCATGTGTTCTCTGAAGAAGCCTCCATTCTGACCCCAAGGATATAATACACCTGTTACCTATTCACAGAGTTAGTTAGGCCTGCTGGGAAGGTTGAAAATATTACTTGAAATGAATTACCATTTGATTTAGCTATCAGAACTGTTGTTGAGTCTGTTGTTAATTCATAAATAAGCATGTAATTATATCTTCTCTATTATCTTTGTACATTTCCTAATCAATTTCACTCATAGATAGTCATATTACTTCTCACATGGAATGCAACCTCTGCCCCACTAGACGTAGCTCAAGGCTCTCTTTGTGAAACCTTCCCAGTCAGATTCTCCCAGTGTTGTGAGTTCCCTTACCATTGAGTCAGTTCTACATCATGTAACTTACATCTCAAAGCAAAATAGTTAATTCCTATTTAGCACTCACAACATGCCACTTACTGTTCCAAATGCCTTTCAAATGTTAACTCATTTCACGTGCATAAATCTCTTATGAGACAGACACCATTATTTTTTTTTTTTAATTTCTTTTCAGCGTAAAGTATTCATTGTTTTTTGCACCACACCCAGTGCTCCATGCAATCCGTGCCCTCTCTAATACCCACCACCTGGTTCCCCCAACCTCTCATCCCCGCCCCTTCAAAACCTTCAGATTGTTTTTCAGAGTCCATAGTCTCTCATGGTTCACCTCCCCTTCCAATTTCCCTCAACTCCCTTCTCCTCTTCATCTCCCCTTGTCCTCCATGCTATTTGTTATGCTCCACAAATAAGTGAAACCATATGATAATTGACTCTCTCTGCTTGACTTATTTCACTCAGCATAATCTCTTCCAGTCCCGTCCATGTTGCTACAAAAGTTGGGTATTCATCCTTTCTGATGGAGGCATAATGCTCCATAGTGTATATGGACCACATCTTCCTTATCCATTCGTCCGTTGAAGGGCATCTTGGTTCTTTCCACAGTTTGGTGACCGTGGCCATTGCTGTTATGAACACTGGGGTACAGATGGCCCTTCTTTTTACTACATCTGTATCTTTGGGGTAAATACCCAGTAGTCCAATTGCAGGGTCATAGGGAAGCTCTATTTTTAATTTCTTGAGGAATCTCCATACTGTTTTCCAAAGTGGCTGCAAGAACTTGCATTCCCACCAACAGTGTAAGAGGGTTCCCCTTTCTCCGCATCCTTTCCAACTCATGTTGTTTCCTGTCTTGCTAATTTTGGCCATTCTAAGTGGTATAAGGTGGTATCTCAATGTGGTTTTAATTTGAATGATGAAATGATGAACATTTTTTCATGTGTCTGATAGCCATTTGTATGTTTTCATTGGAGAAGTGTCTGTTCATATCTTTTTAAATTGATTGTCTTTTTTAATATGATTTTTAATTTTTTAATATGATTTTTAATATGATTGTCTGTTTTATGTGTGTTGAGTTTGAGGAGTTCTTTATAGATCCTGGATATCAACTTTTTGTCTGTACTGTAATTTGCAAATATCTTCTCCCATTCCGTGGGTTTCCTCTTTGTTTTGTTGACTCTATCCTTTGCTGTGCAGAAGCTTTTGATCTTGATGAAGTCCCAAAAGTTCATCTTTGCTTTTGTTTCCTTTGCCTTTGGAGACATATCTTGAAAGAATTTGCTGTGGCTGATATCGAAGAGGTTACTGGCTATGTTCTCCTCTAGGATTCTGATGGATTCCTGTCTCACGTTGAGTTCTTCTATCCATTTTGAGTTGATCTTTGTGTACGGTGTAAGAGAATGGTCGAGTTTCATTTTCTACATATAGCTGTCCAGTTTTCCCAGCACCATTTATTGAAGAGACTGTCTTTTTTCCACTGTATATTTTTTCCTGTTTTGTCGAAGATTATTTGACCATAGAGTTGAGGGTCCATATCTGGGCTCTCTACTCTGTTCCACTGGTCTATGTGTCTGTTTTTATGCCAGTACCATGCGAAACAGACACCATTATTATTTTTGCAGACAAGAAAAGTGAAGGCCTGAATGGTTTCTCCATTTCTGCAGGTTCCCCCACTTGTCAGAGTTGTAAAACAAAGCTGTGCATCTGGGCATCTGGTCCAGCCCCTCTCCATGGGCGCTACTATCCAGGGGAGGCATGAATCAGAGAACCCTCCCTGCCAGGGGCTCCTGGCTATTTATTAGAGTGATCTGCGGAGAATTTATAAAATAAAAGATCCTGGATTTCCCATTCAGAGTCTGTGATTTAGTGGATCAGGGAATGTCTTCAACTTCCTTCAGTGCTTTGAGAATGAAGGCAAGTTTGGGGACATTCTTTCCTGCAGCAGGATCCTAAGTGCACAGCAGGTATAAAAGGATTGTGTGTGTGTGTGTGTGTGTGTGTGTGTATTGCCTAGCAGAAGCCTCAATATCAGAGTTCTCAGATGTATGTGAGCCTGTAGATGATATGACAAGCCACAGACAGAGGAAAGCAGTCACCAATCCTATCAGATATGGAAATATTTTGACAACGGTTGCTAACTAAATTTAGAGAAATTTATTGTAATTTTAAGTAAAAACTTCTAACTACAAGACAAATTTCTTTTAAAACTCATACTTCCAGTTCTGTCACTTGCCTGAGTACTAAGTCTGCTTGTAGATCAGAATGTGCCACGGTCATGGGGGATGCTGATGTCCAACACTCCAGAGGGATGGCAGTGAACCACAGAACTCAGAAAAAGAAGCTGGTGGAGATGTGGCTCTAGACTCTAGTTAGTCACCTCGAGAGAAGTTAGTCGTCTCGCTGTATATCAAAGTCAGCTCCAAACACTTTTTAAAAAGTACAGCACCTCGTTCATGGTGCTGTGTCCACTGGCATTTTGTTTGATTCAGAAGATGGACGCTCTCAGCCAGATGGGCCTCCCCAGTGTGTGAGTTCCACTGCCCTTTGCAACCAGCTTCTTCTCCACCAGGACTGAAGAAAGATATTTAATATGAATTCCTGCTTCTTGCAAGTTTCCAAAGTTCACATCTCTCTCTCTTACATCAGAGCAGAACACAAAACACAAAAAAATCCCAGGGTAGCAACTATCCGGGATTAATTTCCCCTTTCTTTTGGCTCTTCTCTCCTCCTCGAAGGGTTAAGTATGTGGAGGGAAGAATTGCTAGACTTTGTGTCTGTGCTTGGTGGGAACTATTAAATTACTGCTGGATGTTTTTGATTATACCACACATCAGTGCTTGAGTACCGAGGCCCTGGAAGCCACATGTGCCTTGCCGGCCTGGCCTGCGCCTGTGCCTGGCCCCCGGCGCCTGGCCCCACACTCACTCATGGGGGCCTCTCCGTGGCACCGAAACAGTGCAAGGATGGGAGCTAGTGCTGGCAAAGTGAAAGGAAACGGGCAATAAAACCGAGAGCTGAGCGGCTTACTGGAGCCAGGACGCTGGGGTCTGCTTAATTGCTCTGAAATGAAAAAGATTCGGGGGTTTTCATGAAATCCCATAGGTACACTTGCCAAGCCTCAAATATTGAATTACAGTTTCTAATCCCTTCCCTCTCCCTCAGCCATGTGTCTTATTTCTTCTGGAGGTTTGTCCACAGCTCTGGGCCGGGAGGAAAAAGGTTAACCTGAGCGGAAGCCAGGCTCTCCCAGGTTTCAGTGAGCATACAGAGGTGCCCTCTGGGAGCTCTCCGTCGCTGGGCATCTGGCATCCGTTGGTGCCAGGGTTCCAGAATCATTGAGAACAAAGGTGCTTCCCCAAGGCCCAGGGGTGGCCATGCTCTGGGGCTGACCAGGATCAAAGTGCATAGGTCATTTCTCTGGGCAGAATCCATATCTTTTATGAGAGACTTAAAGGAGTCTTGCAAAAATTAAGAAGTACTAATAGAGAAAACAGAAGTATGACAACACAGTTCGGGATTTTCCTGGGGAAGAAGAGGATTTTCAGGACTGCCCAAGGAGGAATGGGAAAAGTGGTCAAAAGGCTGTTGGGCAGTCAGTGTCCAAATTACAGAGAGGGGGGGTGCATAGCATTCTCCATCTGACCTCACCAGTGGGAAGTGTCTCACTGAGCAATTGAGGGCAGGAAACCTGGCTGGGGTAGAAAGGATGTAGCATGAAAACCAGCCCGATGAGTCATGTAAGATGAACACTGGCCTATAATAAGCACAAAGAATTGTTAGAGGGGAGACGCCAGGAGCATAGGGAGGTGTAGAGGGGTGGGCGGGGTATAAGGCTGACTTCCCTTACACCCCTTCCCTGCTGGTGGTGTGGCCTGCTGCTCCTCAGTTCCCACTCACTGGTTTCACACTCTCCAGGCAAAGCCTGGAGGGGCACACCAGAATGACCTTGGAGACTGAACTCAGAGGCCAGGACTCTTTCTTCAGGCAGGTTTTATCTTCTCTGGGGCTTTTGCATATCTCACCTTATTTGTTTCACAACCTTCAGGTTTCCTTTTATGCTTGTGGAACAAGTGTATTGGGGTTGTTCCACAAGACAAAGGTGGGGCAGGGGAGCTGGTAAGCACTGAAAGGAGCTTTCCTTCTGGGTGATACAAACTCTCCAAATTTTCAAAGCATTCTTAGGAAAACAAAGGCTCTGAGGTCTGTTTTGAGGAAATGTGCCAGAAAAGTGATAGGAAGACAGAGTAACAGTGACATGATATGAAATCAAGGAAACTTTGGAGACTGTCAAGATTAATATGTAAGGAAAACATGGGAAGTCTACCTGAGTATGAGCTACTGTTACCATCATTATGAGTGAAGAGGCTCTTAGTTCTCTAGTTCCTACTTTACTGAGCACATGGCTGAGTGTACTCTGAATTTGGAGATTCGTTTCTTTCCCACACTCACACCACCAAGTTCATAGTGTCTTCTGTGGCAGTATATTTACCACTGCTTAGAGGTGGCACCTCTGTGACAAGTGTGTCATCCCTGTCATAATGGTCCTACCTGGTATCTTGTGTTCTGCTTATGTTTGTAGTTGTATGTCATGGGTTTTTCCAAATTAAATCTGTGTGGTCTTTTCTTGGTTTTGTTGGTGGATGAAGGGTCTTGTTTCTGTGACAGCATGGCCTTCTAGAAGGAGTAGTCCAGACTCTCAGTGTGTGCTGTCCCCTCAAAGAATATCAGAGTTCTACCCCATGCTTCCTTGGCAGACAGAAAACTGGGATCTTGTGATATAGTTGCCATGGGATAACTCTTGTTCCCAAAGAACAACATGATCTTCAAGGTAAGGACTGTAGCTAAACCTCAGGGTGAGGAAAAGCACTGTGGAGGCAGAGAGGCAGAAGCGGCACAAAAGGACAATTCAAGTGACCGCCCAGCTTTCCCAGTCTTGGAAAGTTGAACTATCCAGATGCCCTTGTTCCCAGCCATGTGTCATCATGTGAGGAAGGCCAATACATCTCTCTCTGGGGGAGCACAAGCTTGTGAGCTGCTCTTCAGGAGGATAGCACCCACTGGCAGATCTCATCATGAGCATGAGCCTCATTCATGCCCACACAGTGTGAAAGTGGTCTCTGTGTTCTCCCTCTGCAGCTGGATGGAAGGAAGGAGCAGAGAAATAGTACATGCTATTGGTGGGATACTGTGGGCCTTTTCACATACATCATTTCATTTAACCTCCCAGGAACTTCTGAGGTGCTAATTATTATTCCCATTATTTTAAATGATGAAACTAAAGCCTAGAAGCATATTAGTTAGCACTAGCTGTTGTAACAACAACAACAACAACAACAACAACCCAATTGTAAAAGGTTTTAAAAAATGACAGAGGTCTATTTCTCATTCATTTAAATCCCAAGGCGGGGGTTCCTTCTCAAAGGAAACTCTCCTCCAGATGGTACTTCAGAGATCTGGTCCCCTCCACTCTTGAGACTTAATCATTTTGGAGTCTTTTACCATGCTCTGGCTCCAGTAGTGAGACATTTAAAATTTAGTGAGAAGGTTATTTTAGAACTGGGATGAACCATAGCAATAAATAATCCAAACTCTGTATTATTTTATTGATTAAGAAACTGAGATTCAAGAAGATTGACGGATTGGTCAAGGTCTGAAAGTTGGGTCATATAAAAATCTGTTTGTACA
Source organism: Mustela lutreola (assembly GCF_030435805.1). Lineage (NCBI taxonomy): Eukaryota > Metazoa > Chordata > Mammalia > Carnivora > Mustelidae > Mustela > Mustela lutreola. Next base: position 84,754,203 of record NC_081292.1, on the reverse strand, counting down.
TTCAGTTCTACAAATATGAGTGAAAATTTGCTGAATGGGCCTAAATAGAGATAGGATTTCCTCCTCAATAAATTAAAACAAACAAACAACCTACAAATTCAATTCAGCTTTTATTTATAGATAAGAAGCATTGGGGTTCAAAGTTCTAGAAATTCTTGGTATGAATATTTGGGCAAGGAAAAAGTAATGCATGTGGCTGTAGGCAGTGTAAGAAATGCCTTTCGGGGGTGCCTGGGTGGCTCAGTAGGTTAAAGCATCTGCCTTCGGCTCGGGTCATGATCTCAGGGTACTGGGATCGAGCCCCACATCGGGCTCTCGCTCATCGAGGAGCCTGCTTTCTCCTTTCTCTCTCTCTCTGCCTGCCTCTCTGCCTACTTGTGATCTCTGTCTCTCAAATGAATAAATAAAATATTTAAAAAGAAAAAAAAAAGAAGAAATACCTTTCAAGGGAGGTAACAGTAGGTGTTTTTCTCTGCCACTTCAATTTTCACCTGCTTTTCAAAATATTTGTTTCTCTCTATTGACTAACAGAAAGTGTTTCCAATAGGTGACAAGTGGGGTTTCCTGATTCATCATCACAAGGGCAAATCTGATTATGTCTTATCTTTGGTATTCCCTATGTTCCCATGAACTGCGACTTGGAGCAGGATAGGAAAGAGAGAAAGCAAATGTTTTGCAGATCTTTATCAAGTTCCCCTGAGGGAAGCAGCTTGTATGACTAGCATGCAAGGACTGACTAGAAGAGAAGAGGGGTAGTGGATAAAGAGGAATCCAGCGTTTCATACAGAAAGCAACAGCAAATGATGAGTCAGGATAGTTCTGGTGCAAAAATATACAGTGAGAGGATGAAGAAGTGATAGGGTAAATATCGTCCTTTGATTCATTTCTATCTATTGCCACAGAATGAAATCACTTCTCTCCCTAGGAGATTAAAACCCAGTCTTTCTGTCTCCACCACAGAATGTCTGCTTTTCTCATTAACTGGACTTCCATATGTGGTACGGGATGACCTAAGCTGTGGAGGGCAGCGGGCTGACCAGAACAAAGGTCAGATTGTAATCTCCAAGCATGAAATCTATTTTTTGTCCACACTCTCAACATCCACTTCCTACCACCAAATAAAAGGTAGAAGAAAGAACAACATAAAACTGTAACAACAAAAGGTTGTGATGTGAAATAAAGCCCTGGAAACATCATCTGCTGTTATCAATGCGTTTGGAACTAAAATCTTCCCCACTCATTTGGCTCTGATGGTATGCCGGACAGCCCTAGGGAAATCTGTAACAGCAGGGCCCAAGGACACATGACCTGTTAAGGAGACCATCACCAAAATAGGATGCATGCTTATTTTATTTGTAGACACAGTAAGTCCAGGTTTGCATAATGACTTTTTTTAAGGGAGAGAAATAATCTGTAAGAGAAAAAGTTATTGGTTTTGAACACTATATTTTATCTGTTTGGTTCTTTGTGGTTGCCAAATCTACAAAAGTACAAAGCTTAAAAAAACAAACAAACAAACCCAACAACAGACAACTCTTATTGAAATCTCTTGGAAGATATAAAATCTTCCAGAGAAGCCCCTGCGTTTTCCTTTAAGTTAGACAACAAGTGGAGAGAAGTGAGTTTGTTGTCCCAGAGTACATGGGAGCAGACAGGGGTGGAGTTTAAGTCTGAACTTTGAAGCGTTTGATTCTTATCAATTGTGTAGAGCAAAGTGGAACTACATTGATTTCAAGCGAATTAGTTTTCTGAGCTCTCTGGAGGCTTGGGTGATTTTAGTAGTGGAATTCTGATGCTCTCCAATACCAACAAAGACAAAAAACATACAAACCATGAGGCTAAGATTGGAGAGCTCTCAACTACAAGGGAATTTTTAGACATCTTTTTTTTTAACAGCCCTGGCCTGAAGTATCTGGGAGATGTCTTTAGAATGTTCAGATTGGCTTCCTGCTAAAGGTAAGTGCATGGCTGACAGTGAAGTCAAGGTGAAGAATGCATATAGAGCAGGAAAGGTAAAAGGCATCTTTCTTTTCAATTGCAAGAGTTTGGTGACGAACTGTCTTAATTTACTTTTTTAAAAATTTGTTTTATTTTCCAATTTTATTTGGTTTGTAGTATTATTTTCCTTGGGCTTGATATGGCAAATGTGCAATACTTTCGGCAACTTTGGATAATAAAATGGAAAACCCTGTTTCTAGTCAGGAAGAAACACAGCTGAAATGCCATTTGACCCTCACAGTGACTGCAGCCTGCACACTCCTGCCACAGGCTCCGGGAGGGAGGGCTGGCTTGGGTCTCCACATGCACCCCCTCCCGCGGCTCCTCCCCTTCTTTCCTCCCACGCTTCTCCCAAAATGTACAGGCTTCAAAGCAATCTCTGATAGCTAAGTGACCAAGTCCTGGAAGTCTGACATTGGGATAAAACTTGGATGTTCTGGAAAAGACTTTGGAGGCAGAATAGGACAGGCAGCAAAACCCAGATGCTTCTACAAACAGCTCCATTTTGGTAATGGTTCCTGGAATGATTTCAAATCAGCAAAATATCTCTTTTAAAACAGATAGTCTTCTGGCTGCTGTGCTGGGTTGTTTTGCTTTGTTTTGTTTTGGTATGAAAACATTTTGTAGTTCAGAAAACTTTCTTTAATATAAAAAGTTATATATTTTCTTCAATACTACAGTCAAGTAGCTAAAGTGTTGGAAATGTTAACAGCAATGAGACCATATTTGTTGTAAGAACTTAATGCTCTGTCTGATTCCTTGCATTTTTCCTTCTACCTCCCTCCACACTTCTTTTTGTCTTATTAAAAGGATACCCATGATGACTTCCTGGGTATATTTCTAGAAGAAGAAGAAGAAGGAGAAGGAGAGGGAGGGGGAGAGGGGGAGGGGGAGAAGAATTCTTTTGTCTTAAATTCCATTAGTTTTTGAGCCTCTGGAATTTCACAAGAGGTGTCAAATTTAGCTGACCCCAAACTTTTCGCTTGAACAGAAATAGAAACCTAGAGGGGAAAAGCCATGCTGTGTGCTAAGGATATATGACCCATGAAAAGAACTACAACAGAATATGTTAAATGATCTTGTTAAGAGCATTACAACTCTTCAGAGTTCTGTTTTACCTCTCTTGAGTGGGGTGTATAAAACTTTGTTCAGATTTGTTGTGGCTGACTCTAATAAAAATAATTTAAAACACAAACTTGAAGTGAGTTTTTATTCATTAATTTAACGATTTTACCAATACTACCTTTTTAATTTTCTTCACCTCTTTTTTTATTTTGTCATTAACTGTCATTTATTTCTGAAGGAAGCCAAGACTCCTTAGAAAAATAGCTGATTACAGATCTGTGGTTGGACATGTACAATTTTTATTTTCTTCACCTCTTTTGTTGTCAGTAGTTATTCATTCATTGATTCAATGATTAGTAAGTGCTTATCGTGTTTTTATGGGGGAATAGAAAGATAACTAAGACACAGATCCTACCTGCGAAGTCTCAATTTTGTTAATTTTAAAACTGAAATGTTATGTCTCTGATTTTTTAAATCCAGTGAAATGATGAGATGCTATTTATATGTCATGCCTTGGGTGCATTCTACAAATACACATTGGTATTTTATGGCATACATAGCTGGATTTGGCGGGCCTTTTGCCATTTATGGTTTTGCTTATAGATCTCCCACGGGCCTTTAGGGTTTCCTCAGAAAGACCTTTTGCTATTTCTAGAACAGGACGTTACACTTCTTGGTGATACCAGATGTGTATAGACATGCTTATTCTTCCTCAGAATCTGTGCAGTGGTGTATGTGAGACTGCACATGAGCACAGAAAACCGTCCCTGCCACAGGAACTTGCAGTACTATGGAGACAAACAGGGTAGGAAAATATCTACCATAAGACAAGTTCCATAACAGAGTTTCATACCAAGTGCTACTATGGGAACGTAGTTGGTATGAACTTGGAGAAGGGGTGTAGGTGGTCTGGGAAAGTTCAATGTAGGAGATGACACAGGATGCCCAGATGGAAAAGAATGGTATAGAGGGCAAGTGGCGAATATGCCACCTGTCCAAGTGCTTTGTGGAAGAGGAGGTGGAGCCTCGGGCTGGTATTCTTCTTCTGGCCAGAGCTGCCTCTATAGCTGGCCCAGAATGTTTGTTCTACACCAAATCCAGTCACAAGGATGTCTGTGACTCTCCAATACACATACCTGTGTGAGTCAGTCTAAATGAATCCAGTGGTGGTAAGGACCATTCACTTGGAGATACTCTGAGATTCTAGGAGTACTGTCCTTGAAATCTGGAAAGTTCTAACAGCAGGCCCTCTTTGCGTAGAGAGGAAAATAATTCTTCTTATTTTTGAAGAATCTTTTTGCTGACTTCAGCACACTTCACTACATCTGCATAGCAACTGAGAAAGTCCCATATAAAGTCCTGTTGTATGCCAGGCGCAGACTGACAGGCACTGGGGCAGCCTCAGTCTTGCCCTACGGGTCTGCCCAAGTGCACACAGCCTTCAGGTGTGCAGCCCAGGTCTTGGGACCCTCTGTCCACTGTACCACATCAATCTGATTTATTGGAAATGACTTTTTAAGATAGTGACCATCTTGTGATTATGTAGAATGATATGCTACATAAGCATGTGTAAATTCCTGGCATCTGAAATTCCATCTCTAAGGATCTCTTCCTCCTATAATAGTCATGACAAGAAAAAATTCGAGGAAGTCTTATCAGTTGTGTATGCAGAGGATATCAGAGGTTCTTATCAGAGCTGACTACTACTGGGGTGGTGTCAGGGTGGGTGATGCCTATCTATTACTGAGCAGGTGAAGGCGGACAGAGCTGCAGGAGCCATGAAGAGGAGAAGAGCTGGGAGCTCAGAACCATTTTACTTATCAAATATTTCCTGTTTGGGACATACTTGAATTGTTTCTTGGATTGATCATCCAAATTTGCTGGAAAATTGGTTGTCAATGTGACAGCAGCAATGAGGGAGGGTTGTCTGATTTCTTTCCTTGTGATCTGGGCCTCAGGTTGTAAATATTTTGGATAACTTCAGTGGGATCCTCCTTGTCACCTATAATGAGAACAAGCCAGCCACATAGTGGAAATAACTCTGGGTGGGACAGGCTTACCTTTTCTGTAGAGTGCTCTGACAACCATATCCTATAATAGGACCCCTTCCCCTCTGCTCAGGGTACTGTGTGGAATGGGCACAGTGGAGATTGTCTGGGAGTGTGGCCCATCTCTGTTGCTCCTGGTAGATTCTGGGTAGCTAAGGAGGGGCTGTGTGGTCTGCCTGTGTGCCCAGAGCCAACGGGCACCATAAGCTGGGAAACAACGGGTAACTGGGTCCCTTTCCAGCCTAATTCAGATGTTCCATTATGAGTCTTTAGAGTTGGACCAAGCTAGTCTGAGTATAATTCTGTTTACCTGACCTAGTTAAATGGCTTTTTTTTTTTTTTTAAACAGGGAACTGAATTCATAGCTTTTTTCACCCAATAATTATTGCACATGAGATATGGAAGGGAAACTTCTGGATATTAATTGCTTCATTTTGGAGAGTTGCTGTGTACCACAGTGGCCAAAGCATAGGCTTTGGAGGCCTGAGGACTTGGGTACTGATTCTCAGGTCTTAACTATGTGAGATACACAAGTTTTTGATGTCTGAGTTTCCTCCTTTCTAGAAAGGGAATAATAGTACTTATGCCCAGGTTGCTCTAAGGATAATGTGAGGTGACCATGTGGAGGGCAGGGTACTGTGATCATTGCTATCAGTATTATCATCATTAGCCTCCAGAAATTAAAGTCCCTGTCTGTGCTTAGAAAGACAGGTCCAGATCTAGTGAAGAGCAAGTGGCCTGTGCCCCAGCACTAAGTCTGGTCACTCTGTGCTATGTGACCTGAAATATGCTCTGTATTTATATGTGGCACCAATTACAGTCTCCCACTCAATGATGTATTGAAAGCAGACCACAGGAGCAGTGGCATCTTTTTTCTATGTTGCATAGACATGCTCCTGGGACATAGAGGAGAAGGAAACAAGCTCTAAGAATTTTCAAGACCTGACATGACTTTGAAGGTAGGTTCTGCCCTGTCCCTGTGAAACCTGTGGAATGCCCTTAATTTCTAGAAACCTTATTTTCCTCATCTGTAAAATGGGAATAACAGTAGAGCCTCAATTACTGAGGATGACTGAGAGGACTGAACAATCTGAAAAGGTACTTTGCACATTGGCTGGCACACAGCCAGCACCCCCTACATGGAGTTACTGATATTCCTGGTACTTCCTTATCGTCATTATGAGAAGAGCTAGGAGGAAAGTGAGGTCCTCATCTTCTTCCATTTGAGTGCTGGGAAAGAACCTCAGCACTTTGCTTCCACGAGTTCCACCAAGTCAGAACCTGTAATTAGACAATCACTTGTGAGGAGCTTCACTCCATGCCCATCAACATACTCCACAGGGAGGGCTGCTGGCTGGCTTTATATGAAATAGGAATCCCATCTGTTTGCTTTTCCTTCTTGGATCCTGGCTCCTGACCTGGCACATGGCAGGTGCTCAATAAATATTTGCTGAACAAATTCATACAGAGGGATAATACATTCTTGTAACCTCTCTGAACCATCTCCTTCTGGAACAGTTAGAAGATCATAGGCTCTAGACAGAGCCTTGGGTTCAAATCCCATTTACCTGGCTAACTAGCCTTGGTGGCACTGTTGACACTTGTGCCTGGTGTTCCCAGATGTGAGGTGTGGCGCTGGTGACCACACCTGTCTCCCAGAGTTGTTCTAAACATAGGGGAAGTGGAAGTAGTGGAAGATGAATTTCAATAATCTTCCTTTTTTATGAAGATATCTTATAGGACTTGAACTAGCATGTTGGAGTTTTCCTAATCACTACAGCATACTTTTAATACCTTTTCCAAAGAGAGGAATTCTCCTGTTTTTCATTAGTTTTGTCTGCCTAAACAGATGTGTTGCACATAAATGCACTAAAGTTAAATCCAGTTTCTAAAAACACATAAAACTAAATTATGCCAGATTACCAATTTGATCTTGTATTTCAGCCTTTAGAACCTAACCAGTCTGATTTAGTAAAAATAGGAGTGTTCTTCCTCACTGAAGCATCTTAGGGTTGCTAGGCAATTTGTAAATTTATGTCTCTTGTTCCCCCCTCCCCATTTATTTGCTAGACTCCTTTTTTTTTTTTAAGATTTTATTTATTTATTTGGAAGAGATCACAAGCAGACAGGGAGGCAGGCAGTGAGAGAGAAGGAAGCAGGCTCCCTACTGAGCAGAGAGCCGGATGTGGGTTCGATCCCAGGACTTTGGGATCATAACCTGAGCCAAAGGCAGAGGCTTTAACCCACTGAGCCACCCAGGCGCCCCTGCTAGACTCATTCTGATTCTACCTTGCTTTGATCTTTAGAGACACACCTGAGGACAGCTTACCCAAGTATCAGTTAGTGTTTAAGAATCTTCTCAAAAGACAGTTCGTTCCAGAATGTACCCTCTCCTAATTCCGGTATCCCAGGAAGGGCACCCCAAAATACATGCCATGATTTGGCCCTCCTTTCTCACTTCCCTCAAAAGGAGTTTCATTCCTTCCCAACTCTTGGCAATGTAGATGTCACCTGGCACTGGACACCCAGGGCCCTCAGGGAGCATGAATGTGAGGAGGCCCAGCCCTGAGTTGATCAGTCCACTGTGGCAGCACCCACTTAATTTCCCTACCTGCAGTTTGAAAGTGATGGTTTTGGGCACACAGCTCGCAGAACAAGGCTGCGGAGGTGGCCTGAGAAAAAAATTTGTTAGAAAAAAATTCCGACCTTTCTACTGGTGGAAACAAGGAGCATGTACCCATGAAGCAGGTTTCTGATACTTTCTCCAGGGGACTCCCTGGGGAGCTCTCTCAGAATGTCTCTGCACGCCCTAATCAGAGGGAGTATGTGGACACCAGGCCAGTCAGCAGGGCTTTCCAGCAACCTGCCACCGTCCCCTCAACCTCATCTCGGATTTGACGTTTTTCCTCCGCGCACTAGCTACCTGTCTCACCGCCAGTAAGGTCCCACACCCTCACTCAGGGAGCCTCTATATCGTATGCTCCTGTGCGTAGTAACGTTAGCGTTCCTGAATCTGGCCCGGAACCGGTTGCCATTCCTGCCGGGGTCGGGGACGCATTCCTCAGCTCCAGCTTTCCCCCTTGCCCTGCGTCCCAGTGCCCAAGCGCGACCCCCCCCCCTCCGCCCACCAGGCCACCCCCAGCCCTGGGTCCCACGATCCCAGGCCCTGTCCGCGCCCCCGCCCCCGCCCAGCCTCCACCTGCCGCCCGCAGCCGGGCTGACAGCCTCCCCGCCCCCGCGCCCCCCCCCCCCCCCCCGCGCTTCGCTGGCGCCAGCCGCTGGATGGGTCTTGCACTTTGATTATTTGTGTTAACAGTTAATTTAGCACCGTGGCCACGTGTGCCAAAGCTGCCTCCACTTCCTGCGCACTCCCAACAAATGGCACTTTTATGAGACCTTTCGAAGCGGCTCAGGCGCAGTTTTCGGCGTCCGTGGCCTCCGCCTGGGCGCACAGACACCGCTTCTCTGGCCTTCCACTCTCCACCGGGAGCGCCCACTCTGTTCAGGCCACGTAGCAGCTGTGGTCTTGAGAAGTTTGCCGGAAAGGAGCTATTTCTATTTCTGGTAACTCCGCCCCTCCACCGGCAGCACTGTCTGATCTAATGGAGATTTATAGAGCCGGCCCTGTGCTCACCGCGACTGCGCTTTCCCGGACGCCCGCTTGTGCCGGGTGCCTGGGATTACAAAATCTGTCCTTGGTCCTAGCAGAGGGCTGACTGCTGTCCTGACAGGCTCGGCAGACTTGCGTTCCGGCCTCCTCCCCACCCCACCCCAACCAATTTTGTAAAATGTGGAAACACGCACGGAACATTTCTGATCCCTTTCGACTCATCCTAACATCCCATTCATCCCTCAGATCTAATTTCTTTCATCTCCTCTGGGGTGGTTCCTTGTGCTAAAATGCCTTGATGTCACGAAACACGTGCTTTGGCTTTTAATCCCTTCATAAGATTTTCCTAAGTGCGGCAGCAAGGAGAGGGAAATGGCTCTTCCAAAGAGTTACAGAGAGGAGGCCTTAGAGTTTTCTAAACTCTGGCTTTTCTTTTAAAGAACTGATTTTTCCTTTGCTTAGATTTTTAATATAGATGATGTTCCAGAATATTAATAATATTTGGTCTTTTCCTAAAGGGCAAAATTCTAGTCATGTTTGCAGTGAATGTTCTGGCACAGAGAAGGGGCTGTGTAAGCTGATTATCAGAACTTAGAAAGAGGGGTTTTATGTGAGCTGGCAGGGACCCTGATCTTTTCTGGCCTAGGGGACCTGAGTAAGCCTGGGCCAATTTTAGTGTAAACTGGGGATTGCAATCTGCCTTACTATTCTTCTAGAGTAGTTTACACTAGAGATTGCCCAGGATGGTCTCAAATTCTTGCATATCCTGCATTCCTCACTCCATTTTGGATGGCTGGAGGTTGGGCCCCTCCAGTTCTCAGGGAAGGTTTCTGAGACCTACACTTAATGGTGGATTTACCTTTTGTGTTGGAGCTGGGTGTGCATTTAACCTCACTTCTTTCTATTTAACTCTTTCACTTTCTCTGACCATTCAAACTGAATGTCCTGCCATAAGATTCCCCTGTAGTCACCTACCATTTGGCAAGAACCACTAATTCTCCCCTTAAAAATGAGTGTTTGGGGCTGACCCCACTCCCTAAAGAAATGAAAATGTAAATGAATGCCTTGAGCTTGTGTCTGTGTGTTGTGATATCTGACCAGGGATGATGAAATCTGTCTTCATACCCACAATGCTAAAACTGTGTTTTGTTTTGTTAAAGGTTTTATTTATTTATTTGAGATCACACAAGTCAGCGGGGGGGCGGGGGGGGATGTGGCAGAGGGAGAGGGAGAAGCAGAATACCCCTGAGCTGGGAGCTCAGCAGGTGGTATCCCAGGGTCCTAGGATCATGACCTGAGCTTAAGTCAGATACTTAACCTTTCTGAGCCACCTAGGCACCCCTAAATTTATGTTCTTAAAGGTCACCAGTTGTCAAATTCATGGCCAAGACCTAATCTTCATTCCCATTAAGTTCTCAAGCATATTGAACAAAATTGTTTAATCAGGCTCTGTCTGGAAACTCCTCTGATCTTTGTAGCCAAGGACCCCTCCCCCACTTCCTTTTCCTACTGTTATCTCAGGACTGGATGGGTGCAGGCTCCATCTTCAACACCTGTCTTTTTGCAGATGACTCTGAAATTGAAATGTTTAGTCCTAAATGCCAGACCCATATTTCTAACTAAATCAGACACTTAGGAGTGGTTGAATTGGCATCATCTGAAATGTAACATGTTCATTCATTTGTTTGTTCAAATAATGCTGATAGCCTGATGTCTTTATTCTTGGTGTTGGGGACACAGTAATGAAAAAATAAGACATCAAGTTCCTGTTTTGGTAGGGTGAGAATCTATTGGGAGCAAGGTCACAAGGGCCCAGCACCGCCATACTTCTCCCATTTCCTGGGATCACACACTTGCAGTCTGTTTAATGTTCTCAACATTAATGTTTCCATTCTATCTAGTCTTATTGGTTCTCCCTTCACAATGGCTTTCTAATCCATTCTTCCTTTATTTTGTTCTCCTTTTCTCCTTCCTTCAGAATTCCTAACTACTTCTAGACTACCCCCTACTAAAACTGTGATCTTTTCTCCCTCTGATGCTAGATTACTTTTCAAAAAGTATAGATCTGATCAATTCAACTATTAATTAACAAACAAATATATTAAAAACCTACAATATTCCAGACACAAAGGTAAGTGCTGAGCTTATGGAGGAAAAAAAAAAAAAAGAAAAGACAGCTGCAGAGGGGCACCTGAGTGGCTCAGTGGGTTAGGCCTCTGTCTTCGGTTCAGGTCATGATCTCAGGGTCCTGGGATCGAGCCCCGCATAGGGCTCTCTGCTCCTTGGAGAGCATGCTTCCTCCTCTCTCTCTGCCTGCCTCTCTGCCTACCTCTCTGCCTACTTGTAGTCTCTGTCTGTCAAATATATAAATAAAAATCTTAAAAAAAAATAGCTGCAGAAATCCTTACAGATCTCTACTTTATAGATAATTGGACTAAAAATCAAACACAGTGCAATTACTAAGAAATTGGATTCTCTATCACCTACTAGATTAAACTTATGTTTTCCTACCATGGATCCAAAGACTACCACCTGGGCCCAACCTGGAGTCCCAACTTCCTTTAATCTGCTTCCTGTCCTGATGGCCACACTGTGCTAAGTGCCTCTTCCAGAGCCCTGCCCCACCTTTCCTGCCATTCTGTTTTGCCTTTGCCTTTTCTGTTTGTCAGCAATGCCCTTGCCTTACCATCACTATCAATTCAAATTCATTCTGTCCTCTAAAATGGAGCTGAACCCTGTATTTTCCAAGCAACCATTGCTTAGAATTCCTCCAACTGAAATCTCAGCCCCTTTTCCAAGCTTTTTTAGCATTCTTTTTGGATCTGTTCCATGATGTCATCAGACACTGCCTAATATTGTAGTTATTTGGACCTCTGAACCCCCTGCTATAGTGTAAGTTTCCTAAGAGCAGAGACCCCATATTCTTTATCTTGTTATACTCTATGGTGACACTGTGACAACCTGAAGATGTAGACAGGAAGAAGTTTTGAGTGAACGAGTGGCTAATTGAGAGGGCTCACAGAGGAAGTAGACATTTTTGGGGCTTTAGGAACAGGGGGGATCATATTCAGAGTTTCTGATGTGAAGGAGAAAGGATCCTTCTCAGAAGAGAGGAAGCTATAAAGGTGTAGATCAGTGGAAAGAATCCGCTGACAGAGAGTAGACAGCAACATCAGTGGTTGGAACATCATGGTTAGAACAGGGCCTGTGAGTTGGAGAGGCTTTAACCTAGTAAATTTTCAGTAAGAATTTAAAATGATTGTGTCAGAGACCCCCATAGGAAAAAGACCTTATTTTACGTGAGCTAAGGGGAATGACTCAACCCTGATTTCAGGGTGAAACTGGAATAGACCAGCCCAGAAGAATAGTAACCCCAGGGACTAAAGAGAAGTAATGACTAGAAGCTTCCAAAAGTTATCTAATTCCTTTAACCGATTGACTGAGTGATATAGTTTGTTCTTTTGCAATCTACTGTACCCTGACTTTTCCCCTTGCTCCCAGGGGGCCCATTTTCTATGGATGAACCATCAAGACTGACCTTTAAAAGGATGAAGGATTGTAGGGATCACAGAAACACAGAAGACTTCCTCATATTATAGATGAGGAAAGCAGACTTTCAGCTGCTCATCAGTGGCAGCTGGGTTGTAGCCCTTTCTGCCGCATTCGCCAGGTGGATTTTTTTTTAGGATGCTTTTGACTTACATTGAAAAAAGCATTTTCAAGTAGCTTAAGCAAGTAAAGAAAGGCATTTCTCATATCTCAGAAAGACTATAGGCTCTAGATCTGTGGCTCTACTTCTTCACGGTTGACCCTGACTAGCAGCAGCACCTGGGGCAGCAGGTTTGCATCCACCTGGATGGTGAGGCTGACTGGCTGCAGGTGGCATTCCAGAACCATCACTGACAAGGAGGATGGGGATGTAAGCTTGACTTAGATGAGTCAGGGCTCACTCATGGATTTGGACATGGGGTCAGATTTCCCTGAGATCTGTTGGCTGTCTAGATGTCTTCTTGAAAAAGAGTAAGAGGAAGGAATGCTTGGTAGGCACCAGAGAATGGCTTGGAAAATGGAGGGCAGTTCCTCACACATATCATGCTTGGGAGCCACATAGCATCCAACAACTTACAAAGAATTTTGGTTGAGTTTTAAGTGCTTAGAAGTCAGATACTTTACTTTTTAAAAAACTGCCTATGGCATCTTAGAGCACGCTCACTGCCTGGGATTCTGGGTCTGTGCAGGCAGTGAGGCTGAAGCTGCTCATGTCCTCTGGTCACATCCTGTCCCCACAGGTCTGCCTCCTGCCTGCCCTTCCTCCAGTCCCTCCACCTCAGTTACTGGCTGATTCTCTCTGCATGTTTGTCATCCATTTTGTCTTTTCCCATCAGGCTTTTCTTTCTTCCATGGATGCATATGCCTGGTATTCACACTGAAGTAGCATTTAAATTCTGAGTTGAGGTAGATATTAGAAATTGGAAAGGTGCATTAAAATATTTTCCATTCCTATTCTTTTTTAGAGATAACTTCTCCTATTCTTTTTTAGAGTACAAGTGAGCAACCACTTTTACTGGACATTGTATATAACATGATCCCATCAAAGCCAGGCAAGAGCTCTGTGAAGGGGTTGTTAAGAGACCTGACTACAATCATATAAGTTGTTAGGGTTCTGAATTCAAACCCTATGTTTTTATCTTTACAATCTTCTGCTAAAGTCTGTCTCATTGAAGAGAATTTAATATTGAATATAAGAAAATTTAATATTGCATTTTAGTCATCAGCATGGGTGGCTAAGTAAAAGTCAGCATCTATAACCCACCAAAGAGGGCTTGGTGTTTTCTAACTACTTCCTATTATACATTTAATGAGGTTTGTCTGGGAACAATGCACTCTATATAGTGGAACAATTTGATTACATTCTTCACTGATAGAGATTTGGGTAGATCAGGGGCCAACTGTACCTCTAATATATTTTTACATGTGGATAGAAATACCATAGCCTGATTATATGGAGTCTAGCTTCTTCAAGACTGGGCATCTCGTGCCCAGGCACCACTACTGTGTAGGGATCTCACAGTGCCAAGGCCTTGATCAAAGCAGGAAAGAGACAGTCCAGGCTGGCCTCAGTTGGGCATTTGCTTTACCTGTTCAGGTTCTACCACAGCTCTTGCACATGCTGACATCATCTATGCTGGGCATATATATGGCACAGACCAAGAGCATTGCTTCTAAAAAGACAACATATCCAGGTGTGTGAAGAATGATCTGGTGTCTGCGACTTTCATTAAGACAAAGTATCCCAGGGAAAGCTTTGCTGGCATCCTGACTTAGGTTAAAATTAGCAATGTGGATTTATTAACCAAGAGGCACTGAGCCCTGTTCTTCATATCCTCCCTAGATTCTATGAGCTACTCTGTAACATTTCAATAAATTGCTGTTTACTATAAGTTGTCCAAGCAGGTTTTCATTTCTTGCAGTGAAAGAGAACTGAAACCATGATGAAATGACAGGTAGATGGTGGTTTAGAAAGCACAAAAATATAATTCATTACTTGATTATCACAAATGCATAAAGCCCGCCTGGCATCCCAGCCTGTGTCTGTGAAGAAGCCACATTAGGGATATAGTGTTTAAACCATTTAAATCATTTGCCTAGTGGAAACAGACTGTGATAATATATCCAGAATGACCTATTGGCAGTTTCTTACTTTCTTACTGGTGTTGTCCCCAGCTTCTATCTGATTCTGTGAAATATGCCCACTTTAAACTACTTCAGAGCCTTAACTATCATCTGGGCCAAGCAACAGTTATAGATAAAGATGAAGGAAAAAACAAAATTAGAGGTAGTGGTTTTTGAATGAGGATTGGGGATTGAATTTAGAGCAAAAATAATTTTGGGTTTGAAGAGGGTATCTATAGCTATTTTAATCCTCCTTATTTATCTATCTGAAGAATTTCTGTACATTATGACAACCAAGACTTTAGTCCTCAAGCTGGCTAAGGGAAGGGTCAGCTGGTATGGTGGTTCTGTCAATAAAGCAGAACGGTTTTCTAAGATGTTGTTTGAGGGATCCTTCAGAGATAATGCAACCTCCACCCAGCCCTCACTTAGTAAAAATGGAGACTCTGATATCCATAGAAGTGAAACTGAGGTGAAGCATTCCCCAAAGCTGGCCACTTCTCCAAGCCATCTGGCTAGCACATTTTGTGTGTTAGCTTCACCATCGTGATCACTGCCCAGACCTGTGTCCTTGGTTTAGGATTCACTGAGCAGGTAGACATGGAACACCCCAAAATAAACAAAGTTGAATAAAGGAATGTTGGCCCAAAAGAAAGATGCACTTACTGTTGACTGTGTCTTCTGGTGCCCTGATGATGTTGAGATGGACTCTATAAAGCATTGTTCCTAGAGGTCTTACATTCTCACTCTGCTTGGGAATAAACAATTGTTTGAAGCTTTGGTCAGCTGAAAGCACATCATTGCACTTACCTGAACATAAATAAACTGATTTTGTTATGGAGGATGTTATTATGCATTGAGCCAAATTTATAGGTGTGGGATTTGAAGTAGAACTATAAGTTTCGGGGTTACAGTTAGTAGAGTGTTTCAGTGAACTTGTTTTTTGCCCTATCATTATAGGCTTTGCATTTCTGGGTATTATTTTGTACCTTTTTGGTTTGAATGAAAGATTCTCCCAATTTTCTCTTTATTCAGTGCCAAAGTTGAGTTTCCAAGTGAGTAAATGACAGCAGAGATTCGCTGTTATGGATTAAGCTGTTGTGAGAAAGGAAACCAAATTCAGAACTACACCAGCTAGGTCTACCTTAATGTGTATTCCAGTGTTTTAAAACTATGAATAAAAAGAGGAAATAAGTCACTCCTATGGAAGTTGTCACAGATTGCCACATGGCTAGTGGAAATGTGTCCTGCTTTGCTTGGGGTTTCTTCAGCTAACTTCTCCTGACTTTGCTCTCAAGAACCAGTCAGGAAAGTCCTCTGAATCTTTACTTATGCTTTGGACAGCTTCACTGCACTGTGGCTGTTCCACATCTTATTTCCTAGTGAATCAGTATTGAAAGGAAACTCTCAGAGGGCTTCCGCTTGCTTCTATTTGTGTTTTTACTTGGTTTGTGAAATGATATTGTTTAAATCATTTCCTAGATTAACTTCAGACACTGTTAGAATCACAGTCCATGAGGAGTTGTCTGATATGGTTGTAATATATAAGAAATTAGTACTTTCTGGCACAGAAAAAGATCCATTCTTAGATAATATTTTGAGCATCACAGCGAAGGACTTCCTCACAGAGATCTATATGGGGTGTTATGTTCCCATCAGGAGATTGGAGACACTTTGTGTTTTAAAAGAATAATGGGTTTGTTTTTTCCCTCCATGGGGGAACTGTATCACCCTCCCTGCCCCCAGCTTAAGCTAAGAACCACAATGCAAAATTCTGAGGTTTATAAATGTTTTGACCTAAAATCTAGTAGCTTTGCTCTCCAAGTGGTAGATGGGGTAGAATGAAAACGCTGACAATGTCTTGTATCACAGCCAGCCATCTTCATGTTCATTTCAGGAGACAGATGAACTGCCTCTGGTCAGTGAGAGACGATGGGACCAATCCTGAGGGTGCCAGCTCCTGAGGAACTTGGAGCACAGGGCCCTTGACTTGACACTAAGCCCTCCAGGATGGAACAGAACCTTAATGTCATTAAAATATCAAAATGTATTGAAACTTTTCCATCAGTTTATTTAATTTTCATGGAATGAAAGGTATGTTGCTTCTTGTTAAATCTGCATGAAAATACGCTAAATTTCCCAGGAAACCTCATAAGGGATAGATATAGGGAAAGACCTTGTGGTAGGCTGGGAGCACTTGCGCGGACATGCATCCATGGAGCTGACTGTGCACACATATTCCTGCTGGGAATCAGAACATGCGTCTGCTCTTGCAAGGACTACACTCTCACAGGGATTCTGGGCCCTTGTTCAGGACACCCATGCCTCACTCCTGTGGCCAACAAACTCCCTACATGCTGACTGTGAATCACTGGATAAATCCTCTTGGGTGTCTTGTGTTTCCCTACTTCAAACACAGTACTTCTGTTTCACCTGGGTGTAGGGATCCTTGGTCTCTGGGGCTTCTGCTCAATGCAAGTATCAGAGATCAGAACTATTATAGATCTGCAGTAGAGGACAGTTCTCAGACTCAACTGGTGCCTTTTTGAGCTTCCTGAGTTTACTGAGCTGTGTCCTGTGCATCCTCACAATATTCTTTTTTTTTTTTTTTTTTAAAGATTTTATTTATTTATTTGACAGACAGAGATCACAAGTAGGCAGAGAGGCAGGCAGAGAGAGAGAAGAGGAAGCAGGCTCCCTGCTGAGCAGAGAGCCCGATGTGGGGCTTGATCCCAGGACCCTGGGGTCATGACCTGAGCTGAAGGCAGAGGCTTTAACCTACTGAGCCACCCAGGCGCCCCTCCTCACAATATTCTTAAAGGTCTAGACTATTTTCTCTACCTTAAAAAGGCAACTGAGTCACAGAGAGAGATTGAGGCTAGAGAACCTGGCCAAAATTCACAGCTAGGGAGTGTTTTGGACAGGATTTAGATGCAGGTATACTTAGCTGAACATTGTGCTTTTTCTCCCAAAGTGAGAGACCAGGTGGTATGAGAAGGGTGTAGAAGTGGGGCTAAAATGGTGAAGTGTCTTCTGCTGTATAAGGTCTGTGGTTTCCCAACCTCCCTACCTTCATCCCCTTGAATCCTCTGCCTTTTATACTGATGGTATGATGTCACCCAGCATACTTGGTGTGCAATAATGCAAAATGAGAGAAATAAGAAAGATGATTAGTGTGGTGCCTGGTGAATCAATGATTCGTTTGTATTCCACTAAGATGTTGGGTGGCTTGGTGTAGTGACTACCATGTTACTTCTCTAACTTGGTGCACTTGGCTGGCCCTTGAAGTCTTCTTGGCCAGGGCTGTCTACATGGGAAACAGCTCTAACAGGCCTAGGCATCATTCTGCCCGGGACCTACTGTTAACTCTGTACTTGTGTGTGGGCTCCCCATTTTGGTGTCCTCGCCTGGCCCAAGGGTGCCCCCAGTTGTTTTGTCCCCAAGGTTTGGAGAACCCGTCGCAGTCAGAGAAATCTAACTCACTTGAGAAGTTGGAACCTGGGTTCCACTTGCCTCACAGCTAAGTCTGCTACATTCTTCTTGTCTGGGCCAGATCAGCCCACATGCATCCTTACTGCAATAATGTGACATTGGCCTTCTCAATTAGGATCCTCTCATTTTGCCATTCCCACAGAAATTATCTAGAAGTGTAGAGTTACAAAAAGAAAACTCACCATATTGTGATGTAGAAAAATAGGAATCCCTTTTCAAATTTGTATTTGCTCCAGAAAAAACAAGAAAAAAGAAATAACAATTTATCTTTTTCTCCTTTCCTTCTCTTTTTCTTCCTCTATACACATATGGACAAATCCTACACACACACACACACACACACACACACACACAGAACTACAAGCATTGGTGGGGACTGCTCCCTATTGCAAGCAAAGCTGCTGAGAAAGCACACACCAGCCATGGTGGTGAAGTCATGCAAATGTTATGCCCCCAAAGGCCACAGGAATTGTGGAAAGATTTGTGTAAATATCTCATGCATTCTTGTGATCTAAGGTTTATGGAAATGAAAACCACAATCGAAAAGCCAATGCCACATTTATTCCTCCTTCTTCCTTTTCTCCTTTAGAATAAATTCATAGAACATTTTATGGAGCAGCCAAGAAAATAAATTATTTCAACTTTATTACCAGGAAGACATGAACCAAAGTGCACTGCAAGGACTAACCAGGTTAAACAGGATCTACTTGGGGAAATGATGAGCAAATGCTGCCAGCCATCTCTGCTGCCCCCTGGGCTGGAGTTCTGAGACATGAGGACAAGAGTGGCTTCCTCATTTCCCCCATTTCCAGATGGGATTGGTAGGATTATAAATGCTTAGTTTGTTCAAACTCTCTTTTACTCCCATGAAGTTCAGGCTTCTTTCCTCATCTCTCCTTTTTTAATTTTGTGGGGGAACACTGGAATTGGAATGTCTCACATACTCAGCACAGCTCAGATATTCAACTCGCTGAAGCTTCTCTGGCACCAAGTTTAAAGAAACCATCGAGGAACACATGGTTTTCCACACACAGCTGGAGCTGAGGCACACCCTCCCCAGGATCCCAGCAGCATGCTTTCCGGAGTCCTCTCTTCCTTGGCCATTTCCTAGGCCTGAGAGTGAGGAAGGCACTCTCTGGAGCGAAGTCTGGGATCCTATCAACTCATGTTAACTCTCCTCCCTCATACCTTATTTAGCACAGCAGGAAAGTCAACACAATGAGAACACATTTGGACCTTAAATTTTACATTGCATTTGTGTGTGGTGTTAGAGTTTTCACTTAATTCTTGTCCTAATTTTTCTGACTTATAAGAAGGAGCAGGGGGTCAAATCTGTTCAAATGTGACTTCCTGCTTTCTCCTGCCCCTCACTTTCCTTCCCTCATATTCTCTTGATGTGTGTCAGACACATACTGAATGTATTTGGTTTGGGAACATGCAAAGTAGGCAACAGTACTATTTTTAATTAATCCAGTTGTAGATCACTTCACTGCCCTGGGATGAGATTTTGGGCACAACTCATAGCTTTCTTATTCACTTTCAGTATTAAAAATTCAGCCTGAGTTATATAAAAACTTTACTCCCCCCATCTAAATGGATCTGGCCCTCAGCATGGCCTTAGGTCTCAATTCTGATCTAAGTTCGGGACCTGGCATTGGAGAAGGAGAACCTTTCTCTATCCTATCCTCCTCCTCTGGAATTAGGGCTGGGGAATGGAGAAATTTCTGACAGGAAGGTCTCTTTTGCCTAAGATAGCTATTATCTAACATATCTAACACCCTCTATAGGTGCCCAGATACTGTTTTTTTTTTTTTTTTTTTCCTTTATATTGTTGCATCAGTGGATTCTTTGGGGAATATTCATTTTGACAGGACCTCAAATCCTGAGCTGTTTTCTGATACACTTGTTTGGTCCAATTGACTACTTTGACTCACACTCAACTTCTGCTCCAATAGTACACCCCACCTGGACTTTTTCTGCTGCTTTGCCTCACTCTTGAGCCCTCTTAGGGCAGGGTCTCTTCAAGAAAGCTTAAGAACAGCCACCTCTGAACTGTGGAATCTGGCTAATGGTGACAAAGATGATGACCTGTCTCATAGGTGGAAATGCAGCTCCTGCTTCAACTTGCTCTCCTTGCTCTGCCATCCATCATGGAAGCTCATGCATCTCCTCATGGTTAGGCTTTTACAACAAGAATCAGGCACATCCAAACAACTCTTGAAGACATTCTGACAGGACCAGCAGGTGCTGGTTTTGTGAAGTACCCTCATTTGGTTTGAGTACATGTCTTGGGGGGTGAGAATGCCATAGAACTTCTTTTCCACTAGATTAAACACTTTTTTATATATTAAAAAATCCCCTCTTGTCTGGGTGGGTC
The DNA here is from genome assembly GCF_030435805.1 of Mustela lutreola. Taxonomy (NCBI): domain Eukaryota; kingdom Metazoa; phylum Chordata; class Mammalia; order Carnivora; family Mustelidae; genus Mustela; species Mustela lutreola. The sequence goes on along the minus strand of NC_081292.1, from coordinate 84,733,940 downwards.
AACAAAATGGCAGAGTAGGCATTACCCACCCTTTCACAGAAATGTGAAAAATGAGTAGAAACTGTCTGAATGAACTTTTTAAGAACTCTTCAAAATGGGCAAAAGTTTATAGCAACTAAGAGAATGCTGAATCAAGAAAGACACAAATTTAAAATGATATATAATCTTTATGGCATTTTTATTTAGCTTTGCCATAACTGATGACAGTCTTGAAGGAGGCAGACTGAATTTCTAGAGTTGACTCCAGACCTTATTTGTGTTTGTCTCTTCTTACCTTTCTAGGAACTACCTGAGGACTGACACAAGGTGCTTGTCTCTGTTTCACCTAATTCAGAAGTCACTCAGGGTGGAAAAGTAGTGGGCATTTCTTGAAAACATTGTAAGGCAAATAAACAATCCACAGACTCTTGAGCAAAAGATTATGGTTGAAACATACCACCTAAATCCTGGGAGGGAAAACTGAAGCAAGCAAGAGAGAGAGAATAAAATTAGGGCATTCAAAAGCACCTGTATATAGCATGAAATTTAGAAAGCAATGAATAGAAAAGCTCTAAGAAAATCTTTAGCTTTTACCATGGACTGATCTAAAGACCTAGAAAGCACAAAATGAGCTGTAAGCACAAAATGAATACTTAAGCAGAGCTGTAAACAGATTGGCTAAGTGTTGAAGGAGGGCCCAGCACACAGTTAATCTTAAGAGATTAGTAGAGTTTTGTTTTGTTTTTCTTTGTTTTTTAGCTGTTGGAATTCAAAGAAATCTGTCAGAACACCACCTGAAAGCAAGCTAAAGGAATAGTCGTCAGTGACCACACATGACTTGGAATACAGTATTTGGGGGAAAAAAAAAAAAAAAGTTTGGTAAAGTCATTATACAGATGGATGACTACAGCCTTCAAAACAAAAACACCAAACCATGGGAAAGGTGAATAGTCTGATTTCAAGAGTAACCACACTAGAATATTTAAACACCTAATTTTCAATAAGAAATCACATGTACAAAGAAATTGGAAAGTGGTTCATTGAAAGGAACAAAATAAATGGATATAAATCATCTCTGAGAAAGATCAGCATTCTAGTTACTACTCAAAAATTAAAGTCATCTGTCTTAAATATGTTCAAGGAGCTAACAAAAACTATGGATGAAACTAAAGGAAACAGGATCGAAATCATTAAAAGGAACCAAATAGAAATAATAGAAATTCTGGGACCAAAGTACAATAACTGAAATGAAAAATTCACTGGAGGATTTCAACATCAGATTTGAACAGACAGAAGAAAGAATCAGGAAAATTGAAGGTAGAACAATTGAAATTATATAATCTATGGAATACAAAGAAAGGAGAATGAAGAAAAACAAGCAGTGCCCAAAGGACTAGTGAGATACCATTTTAAAAAGTCAACAGCCATTCCCAGGAAGAGAAGTTCCCAGGAAGAGAAGTGAGCTAGACAAAAGGGCAGAAAGAATATTTGAGGAAATAATGGCTGAAATTTTTCCAAACAGGATGAGAGATGAATTTACAAAAAATCAAGAATCTCAACAAATTCCAAGTGAGATAAATAGAAAGAAATTCACATTGAGACACATTACATAATTGTTCAAAGCCAAAGGCAATGAGAGAATCTTGGAAACAGCTGGAGAGAAGTGACTCATCACATACAAGGGATCCTCAATTATATTAACAGCTGATTTCTCATCAGAAACATGGATGATAGATGCGGTGGGACGGCACATACAAAATACAAAGAAAAAAATCCCAACATCCCAAAATTCTGTATTTGGAAAGACTATTCTTCAAAAGTGAAGGACAAATTAAGACATTCCCAGGAAAACAAAAGCTGAGGAAATTTGACTTTCCTTACAAGAAATACCAAAGTGGCAAAATGAAAGGATACTAGACAATAACTTGAAACCATATGAAACAACAAAGATCTCTAGAAAAAGTAATTATGTAGGCAAATACAAAAGCCAATATAATTGCATTTTTGGTTTGTAATGCTACTTTTATTTTCTGCATTATTTAGATGTATGTCTACGACAATTAAAAATCTGTTATTGGAATACAAATTATGCAAAATGTAATTTGTGACAACACAAATGAAAGGAGAAAGAGCTGTATAGGAGCAGACTTTTTGTTTTCTACTGAAATTAATTTGGTATCAATTATAACAAAATTGTTACATGTTTAGGATGTTAATTGTAATCTCCATTATAAGCACACAAAAAAACTAAAAAACTAGGTATGAAAGAAAATGAGAAGGGAATCAAAATGTTTTACTGGGAAAAACCAACCAATTACAAAAGAAGACAACAATGGAAGAAATGAGGGACAAAAATGGGACAAGACATGAAGAAAACAAATATAAAAATGTTAGAAGGAAATCCTTCCTTATTAGTCCTTCCTTTCTTACATTTAATTGCATTAAATGCAAATAGATTATATTAAATGCAAACTCTTCATTTCAAAAGACAGACATTAAAAATGTGAATAAATACACAATCCAACATCCTTCCATGATAAAAATTCTCACCAAAACAGGAATAGAAGAAAACTTCTTCAACAATATAAAGGACATTTATGAAAAACCCACAGCTTACCTCACATTTAGTGGTGAAATACTGGAAGCTTTCCCCTTAATATTAGGGACAAGACAATGATGTACACTTTTACCACTGCTACTCAGTATTGTATTGGAAATTCTAGCCACCGAAATCAGGCAGGAAGAAAAAAAAAAAAGACATCCACAATGATAAGGAAAAAGTAAAACTATCTTTATTTGCAGATAACATGATACTATATATGTAAATATGTATAAAATACCAAAGAGCCCACAAGAAAACTACTAAAGCTAATAAATGTATTCAACAAACTTGCAGGGTATAATATCAACACACAAAAATCTATTCTGTTTTTATACACCAACAATGAGGAAGTCAAAGAGGGAATAAGACAATAATTTTATTTACAATATCATCCAGAAGAATAAAATACCTAAGAATCAATTTAATAAAGTAGGTGAAATACTTGTCCAGTGGAAACTATAAAACATCACTGAAAGAAATTAAAGAAGACAAATAAATGGTAAGAGATCTTATGTTTATGGATTAGAAGACTTAATATTGTTAAGATGTTAATTCTACCCAAGAAATCTACAGATTCAATGCTTTCTTTATTAAAATTTCAGTGACAATTTTGCACAAAAGGAAAAGCTAATCCACAAATTAATATGAAATAATAGAGGGTTTTGAATAGCCAAAACAATATTGAAGAAGGAAAATAAAGTTGGATAACTCACATGTCCCTGCTTCAATAGTTACTATAAACTACAGTGATGAAAACTGTGGTGCTGGCATACATGTACATATAGACCAATGGAATAGAACTGAGAGTCCAGAAATGGACCCAAACATTTGTGGTCAACTGATTTTGACAAATCAGTTGTACCTAGACCACTCAATGGGGGAAGAATAATCTCTTCAGTAATGATGCTGACTGGGACAACTGGTTACCCATATGCAAAAGAGAAAGTTAGAACTCTGTCTGGCACTATATACAAGAATTAATTCAAAATAGATTAATGGTCTAAATATAAGAACTGAACTCATAAAACTCGGAAGAATACATAAGGATAAATGTTCAGAACCAATTGGTTTGATAATGAATTTGTAGATATGAGCAACATAAGAAAAAAGCTGATAAATTGGATTTCATAAAAATTTTTTAAAAATTGCACATCTAAAGACAGTATCATAAAAGTGCAATGGCAACCTATGGAGTGAAAGAAAGTATTTGGAAATTGTGTGTTTTATAAGAGTATAGGATCCAGAATATATAAAGAATTCCTACAACTCAGAAACAAAGACAAGCAACCGAACTTAAAAAAGAAATGTGCAGAAGACTTTCTTTAGAGGAGAAATACAAATGGCTAACAAATACATAAAATGATAGATGTTCAACCTCATTATTCGAATGAAACCCTATACATTGCTGCTAGGAACATAAGATGGTACAATCTCTGTGGAAAACAGTGTGGCATTTCTTTAAAAATTTAAACTTAGAATTATCATATGGTCCACAATTCCATTTCTAAAAGTATACTAAAAAGAAGTGAAAACAGGTACTCAAACAAGAAGTTGAACAAATACATGCATAATAAGACTGTTCGCAAAAGCCAAAAGATGGAAACAGTTCTACTGCCCATCAGTGGATGGGTGGATAGACAAAAGTGGTATATCCATAATGGAATATTATTCATCTAAGAAAAGGAATGAGGTACTGATACATACTACACTGTAGATTAACTGAAACACATTATACTCAGTGAAAGAATTCAGACACAACAGGTTATATATTATATGACTTCATTTATACAAAATATGTAGAATAGTAAATCCATAGAGACAGAATTCAATTTGGTTGTTTTAGGGGCTGAAGGGAGGGGGTTAGGGGATAAACTACCAAATGGGTAAGAGATTTTAATTTGGCATGATGAAAATGTTTTGAAATTAGATAGAGGTGGTAGTTGTGCAGTACTGTGAATGTACCAAATGCCACCGAATTATTTATTTTAAAATGGGTAATTTAATGAAATCTCCTCTCAGTCTGCTCCATCCATTTGGAACTTCTCCTGAGGCTGGAAGTGGTTGGAGATTAAGTGTCCCAGAACAGATGCTGGGCTATCTCTTGGAACGTTTATCATTTTTTTTTTTTTTAATAAAATGTGACTAGTACTTTTATCCTTAGGACCTTAGTGAGATATCTTTTTGCTTTGTGTTCTCTGTTGAGGCTTTATGTCTCTTCTCTCCAAAGGGGAGTGTGCAATAGAGTGGAACCTATGAGCACCAAGGAAATGGGTTGCAATGTATTCTTGCCCTCTCAAGTAAGTTTTACACTCTTTCCTAAAGGAAGAAAATAACCCAAGCCTGGACCAATGCCATGACTCCTCTTTGCAAGGCACCGTGAAAAATTGTTCATTACAAAATTATAAGTCTTAGGTATCCTAAAGAGATAGTGGCATTTGAAAACTTCTCTAGCATTCTTATATCCCAGTTTCTCTCCTTTTAGAGGGAAACTGAGGCTGAGGCATATTGAAAGTGTGCCTGGAATCCACAGAGATAAAAGGAGGATTAGTGGTTGCATAAGGCTGGAGTGGTTGGATGTAAATAGGGAGTGGCTGCTAATGGGTAGGAGTTTTCTTTTGGGGTGACAAAAATATTCTAAAATTGACCATGGTTCTGGTTGTGCAACTATAAATATACTAAAAATCATTGAACTGTGCATGCTAAATGGGTGAATTGTATAGTATGTAAATTATATCTCCATAGAGCTAATACATATATGTATAATATTATCTATCCATCCATCCCTCCATCCATCCATCTATCACCTATCTATAAATTGCCTGGGCCCATTCACGACTAATTAGTATCATGGAAGCCCTTCAACACTCTTACCATGAATGACCTATTACTGTGAGTCTCAGATGACTCTTTGTCCCTAAACTCGTGTCTTTGGCTAGGGCTGTTCAGCTCTAGGACTGATCTAGCTTTTTTTTTTTTTAAAGATTTTATTTGTTTATTTGACAGAGAGAGAGATCCCAAGTAGGCAGAGAGAGGGAGAGAGGAAAGCAGTCTCCCTGCTGAGCAGAGAGCCCGATGTGGGGCTCGATCCCAGGACCCCGGGATCATGACCTGAGCCAAAGGCAGAGGCTTTAAACCACTGAGCCACCCAGGTGCCCCTCTAGGACTGATCTAATAACTGCATTGATGCTCTAAATCACTTATCCATGTGATAGCTTCATTTGTCTACCCCATAAGACCAGTCAGATGATGCATGCTATACTGGGCTTCATATTCTAAGTGGTTGATATTATATTTATATGATATGATATTATATTTCATTCTGTTGGAATGAAAATGGCTGTGTTTCTGGGAAACAACCTTCCAAGAAAGCAAATAGTGACATTTTCAGTTAAAAGTTTTTTTTTTTTTTTTTTTTTTTTTTTTTTTTTTTTTTTTTTTAAATGCAATAGTCCTGTTGGCAAAGCCCTTCTGGCCATCCTGTAGGAGAAGGTCATGTAAGATGAAATAGAAAAGAATTTTCCCAATGAGGAGGCCACTCCACTTCTGAAACTACCTAGACACAAACCAGACCATGAGGCACAAAAGCCCTTCTAGCAGTTATGTTCCTAAGCCCTCTTGGTAATTGGGAAGTGCATTTAAGAAGCATTCAATGAGTCATTGCTAGCAAAAACACTTTTGTGTAAGAACAGTGACTCCAAAGCTTATGGAAAATACTACTGACCCAAAGTAGTTTATTTTTTCAAACACAGCATCTCTGCAACTGTTGGGCTGACCCAAGGCTGAGTGGGGAATGACTGAGGTCTTCTGAGTCTGACTGCTCTTCTAGTTGAGGTTACTCTGATTGGTGGTTTTGGCCTCCAGAGCTGGGTCTGCACACATAAAACCAAATGAAAACTTGGCAATTGCACTAACTCAGTGAGGGAATCCACTTAAGGAATATGACAAGTGTGCATTGTTAAGGAGCCCTCTCCTTCCTGCCGGGATCTGCACAAAGAAACAATAAATCTCCCAACACAGGCTTGAGTTTGGGTTTATATGACCCAGAATTCCCTGGATATTTTTCATTGCATTGGATATCATTAGTCTATTCACATGGATGCTGCCTTCTATGCAGAAAGGAGCCATATTAGATTTAAGACAATTTTCCTCAAAATAGTTTCTTGTTATACATGCCCCCAACACACTTCCTTGTTTGTCTGCTATCTGTTCTGGGGGAAGGCTACAATGCTTTGCTGACCTCAGTTCAGTGGTTTGTTGCTTAGTTTATCTCCCTAAACAAAACAATTTTCTCTCCATTTTGTCTTATTTCCTACCAGATAGAATCTTTTGTTTTCAGTTGCTGCCTTGTCAGCTTCCAAGAATTTAATTCTTCTTGAAACTTGTTGAGACGCTCAGGGTTCAGTGGTCTGTGTCGGGCTCTGGCTCAAGGTTGAGGATTCCCTCCTTTTCCTTCCCAGTATTGTCCAGCATCCTGCAGGGCCCTATCCCTGGCCACACCGTGGATAGTTCGGCTCCTGCGTCCTCCTGTAGCACTGGGGTGCAGTTGCGCCCTCTCCAGGCATCACCATAGCTGCATGCCAGATGGAGGAGGAAACCAGAAGCTTTGAAAGAGTGGGTTCCTTTTAGTCCTCAGCTTTCTGGGTTGTCCCAGTGAAAGCAAGTTGGAGAATCTCAGGAGATGCCTCCCTCCTACACACCCTGGCATCATTTGCCAGATGATAGACTTTGTGTTTTAGAGGGAATGCCCAATATGAAAACTCCCCCAAATTAGTTTAAGAACACTGTAATTTCATTTTAGTGCCTTTTCAAGTGAAGAAGAGACTTTCTCCCTTATGGTCTTTCCTCCACGCTGGGGTTCATGTCAAACATAGACTTAATCAACTTAGAAACAAAATCTTAACAATCTTACCCATAGGAAAAAGTACAGACATCTCAAGCTGGTACACCAGACCCCCTACAGTCCACAACACAGACAGCCCTACCTGCTTGCCACCCTGTACCCCTGGGCCCACACAACCCCCTGTGCCCCTGTGATGTGCATGCCCAGCTCCTTCAGCCTGGTTCTGGGGTGTGCTGCCCTAAGGATATGCTCTAATAGTTGGGTCTATTCTATAAGACTTCCCTCAACTTTCTGGGAACTCGCATTGTCATTCACGATAGTGACATAATATTCATCACAGTATCCTATGAACCATCATATCTGGGCCTATCCCCCATGTAGACTGAGCTTGTGGCTTGGCTGTGAATGGTGTTTAACACACAGTATATATTTCTTGGGAAATATTTATTGGCCAGAAGTCTACAAGATGAAAATGGAAAGGCTTTAAATTTCATTCAGTGAACATTCTTTGAACACTATGCCAGGCTGTGGGAATGATGTAAAGATGAACAAGAGGCTTGTTACTGGGGAAGCAACATAGTATATCTTATGTAGGTGGTGGCTCTGGTTATGTGTATGAGACCATTGGCAGCATCTCTGAAAGTTGCTGCTTTACTGATCATAATTTATGAACATAGAGTGTTGATGGGGTGCTTACATGGGTGTAACCTAGAGTGAGTTGTATTTTGATATTCAACTGACGCATATGTAACTATGTGTGTACCCTCATCTTTCAAACTCACAAATCACTCAAGATGATTCTCTCCCTCGTTACTATTTTGAATGGATTCCTTTGCTCAATGAGATTGGTTTTCTTTTAAGGCAGTTGAAATAATTTACTCTAAGAGAATAGAGGAGGATGGAGATTTAGTTGCTGAAGGCATTTTAGAGGAGGGAAGGCCTGAGACACTGCCCTCCCCTCCCCAGACCCTCTCATTTTCAGTTTAGCAATGGCAGGTGTGTGGTAGGCATTGTGCAGACAATTAAGGGGTGCTTGCACTGGCTCTAACATTGTGACAAATGACAGATTATTCTAAATGTGTGTTCTCTAAGTCTGTGCAGAGGGTTTCTAGGTATTTCCCTGGGTCAAATACATTTTAGAAATGTTGAACAGGTTTTTTTTTCTTTCTTGCAGAATCTCCACCAGGGCTTTCCTAATCACATTTGAGCAGGGGCCACGCCCCCCCTTTCCCTCATAATCATTTCCATATCACACATATTTGGAAATGCAAGTGTGTTGAAAAGGAGAGACTTTGCAGCCAGCAGATGTGAGTGAGCCTCTTCAAATGACTTAGCCTTCACGCCAGGATCTCTGTACTGTGCAGGCTGTGATGATGCATGTGGAACATGTGGTTGAGGGCCTGTTCTGCGAAAGTAATTTTTGGTTTGTACATGACTGCTTTGCCCATACCTGGAGGAATAAGCCCCTCTACTCAGACTATTTATTATTATGCCTAATACCTCTTAGAAAAATGAAGAGTCATCAATGAGCCTCAACTACTATAGCCCTGGAGTCCATGGAATTATTAAAGAAGCAAGGAACATTATCCCCTTAACTGCCAGCATCATGACCAGAAAATGCCTTACAGTGGAAAGTGGGTCCTGCCAACACAGCATATCTGATCATTCATTCATTCATCCATTCAACCAATACTGACCAAGTTTATGTTGAGTGTCAGATACTGTGTGTGGAGCACGAAGGTATTATAGTGAAGAAAAGCAGGCACAGTCTCTATCCTTGTGGGGTTGCTGTCCAGTGTAGAAGACAGACTTATCAAATAAGTAAACCAAGGTCACACACTTTCTCTGTAAAGAATCAGAGAGCAAATACTTGAGGCTAAGCAGGCTGTGTGGTCTGGTATAATTGTGCAGGCCTGCTGTTGCAGCCACAGTGCACAATTGCACAGATGTGTGATTATGTCCAATAACACTTTAATTACAAAGACAGATGGTGGATAGACTTAGGCTATGGGTGGTAGTTCGCCAACCCCAACCGAAAACATAATATTCAACTGAAATGCTTTGGAGGGTGAGAAGACATTAGATAAAGGTGGGAGAAAAGAGCACTTTCGGTAGATGGAGGGGGAAATGGGGGCTGAGGTGAAGCTGACACGGGAAGTAGTTGGACACTACTTAGCCATTGGGCCAGGCTCAGGGAAATTCTAGGCATGACGGATAGTGTCATGTGCAGGGAACATGTGCAGAGCTTTATTTTGGAAGCACCCTATTGCCTGTGCTGTAGACAGTGGGTTAGAGAGGGAAGGGGTGGATGTGGGTAGCCCAAGTAGGATGCTGGTATTGCTGTCCCAGCAAAAGTGGCAGGACTGTGGGCAATGGGAACACTGTGGAGGTGGAGGAAAGTGTAAAACTCCAGCAATTCTTAGCAAGTAAAACCAGCATACTTCATTCTGGATTTAAGTTTAAAGATGCAGGCAGAGTCCAAAATGACTCCCCAGTGCCTGGATTATCTGACTGGTTGGGCATGTATTTCTGAGAAGACAATAGAAGGGGACAAAGAGACAGTTGGGAGGCCATGACCACTATGTGGAGATGGTGGACTGGGGTGCATTTTGTTTATCCAATGAGGCAAGAGTGGATCTGGATCTCAGAGGAGAAACCCGGGTGCAAACCATATTTTGATAATGGATCTGTTGCTGACTTAAGAGAAAGTAGAGTATGGGGTTTGCCAAATGCCAGCCACAGGCCAAACCAGCTGGCCACCTGCTTCTGTAAATAAAGTTTTATTGGGGCATGGTAGTGCTTGTGCTTTTAAATACCATCTATGGCTGCTTTTGTACTACACTGGCAGAGTTGAGGAGTTGCAACAAAGACCCTATGGCCCATAAAGCCTATATTATTAGCTCTTTGACCTTTAATAGGAAAAGTTTGCTTATCCTAGGTACATAGAATGAGGAAAAAGTGGGCCTACGGCCAATCTCTGAAGAGATCCCACATTTAATGAGCAGGGAGAGGAGGGTGAGCTTCAAAAGGGGCAGAGAGGGAAGAGGGACACAAACTAAGAAAAAGAGCACATTTGAAGAAGGAAGGTGTGTTCATGTGTGTCAAAACTTTGGGGAGGTCAGAGGGAGATGAGGACAGAATCACCATCCACTGAGCCCCAAACTGGGGGTCGCTAGGGATTTCCATTAAGTAGAGCTCTATGCGCCTCGTTCCATTAGAGTGATGGGAGATGGTGTTTGGTATTGGGGGCTTTGGAGAACAGAGAGAGAAGGACAAGGGGGGACAGGGCAGGAGACTGGACCCTCTTCTGGAACTCTCCTGCACTCTCTTCACTGACTCCACTTTTCATCCTCTGTTCAGTTCTCCACCTGTCTTATAGCTATAGGCAGGCACTCACTTCTGTGAGTACAGGTTGCAAAAACGAGTAACCAAAAGTAAATATTAAACTTCTGTATTGATTTTCTGTAAGCGTTCACCCATAGCTCCATAATCCTCAGTAAAACCTTATCACTGCATGTGTATGTGTGGTGTGCATGTGTGTGTGTGTGTGTGTGTGCGCCCACTCATGTGTTTAAGTCGAGGAAAGATGTGGCTGATATAATACATATAAAACAAGAATTCAAAGCAAGTAGGAAATAGGAGACAGAGATGACCCTGAGAAGTAAATTCCTTGGAAACTAGTTTGAAGAAAATTTGGGGAGATCACAGTGTTGAGGGTAGAGGTAGAATATAATATCATCTAGCTTTTGAGGGGCTGGAAATCCCCAACTAACATCTGGATTACTCTATCTGTGGTTTGGGGTGGTGGAGGGGCATAAAATATATTTATCCCCATCTCTCCCTACTAGGGTGTAAGCTTCTTGCTTATAGAAATTGTGTCTGACTTGCTTCTTATAATTTGGACACAAAGTACAAGTGAATCTTCTGAACAACAAGGAGAAACAGATATATATATTTTTTAAATTATCACCATTTTACAGAGCAAGAAACTGAGGTTTAGAGAGCCACGTGTGTACATAAAAAATCCAGAATTTTAATTTCTACTGTACATATAATCTATTTATTCTTAATCTTTATCCTGTATGACCCATGAGGGTCCCTTTCTTGGGCAGCTCCCTGTGACTGTGTCCTCTGCACTGCAAAGGACATTTTTTATGGTGTTGATGACAGATGGAAGGGAAGGCCAAGCAGGATCACCTTCTGAGCTCCGTTTTGTAATAGTGCCGATGGCAGCATCTACTTACCCTCTTCTGGAACTCTCCTGCACTCTCTTCACTGACTCCACTTTTCATCCTCTGTTCAGTTCTCCACCTGTCTTATAGCTATAGGCAGGCACTCACTTCTGTGAGTACAGGTTGCAATAATAGATTGAGTTGTCACATGAGTGTGACTGAAATCATCTAATCCTTGACTCTTCTATGGTTTCTTATTAGCAAATTGCTTTTAACATAGAAAAATTATACAAACTGCCCACTGCTAGTGAAGGGTGTGGGGAGCATGGAACAGAGAACTTATTCTTTGAGGTTTACCTTTTGTGGTCAAGCCCAGTTATCAGCACTGTCTGGGATAAAAGAGTGACAGAAAGGAATTGCCTAAGAATTATTTAGAACATAAGAGCTTATTTGCTTTGTTTAAGGAGTTTGCTAATATCCCTCCATGGCTCCATTCATTTTTTTTTTTAAAGATTCTATTTGTTTATTTGTGAGAGAGGGAGAGAGGGAGAGAGAGCACAGAGGGAGTGGGAGAAGGAGAAGCAGACTCCCCGCTCAGCAGGACCCTGGGATCATGACCTGAACCAAAGGCAGACACTTACATGACTGAGCCACCCAAGTGGCCCCATGGCTCCACTCTTCAGACAACGATGTCTGAATTCTAATCTAGTTTGTAAGCATGATTTCTCCCCACAGCTTCCTCCTTGTAGGAGACTTCACACCCTGCTGGTGGGCATGCAAGTGGGATAGCCATTTTGGATAGACCAAATCAAGTATGGGACCACCCTGTGACCAGCAGTATCTCTGTGGGAATCGCCAGGTGGGTCTTTATGGTGAGGGGTCTTCAGATATTCAGTGCAGCATGGTGTGGGAAGCAGGAGTTTGGGGCAGCCTGTAATAGTGCACATGGGACACAGAACATGAATGCTGCTTAGAAGCAATGGGCTCCTGTACCCACAGGGACATGAACTATGTAAGAAATATAGCACTTGGTTAAAAACAAAAACAAAAACCAAAACCCAGGACTTTTAATGAGATAAATTATACCATCCATTGATAGAAATAGAAAATACATGTACCTAAAAACACAAAATACACTTTGTAAGAACACATTTAAACACAAATATATTGTAAAGATGTTGCCTTTGAAGGGGAAGGGGATAAGGTGGGGTATGAAATACAGTGAGATTTAATAATTGTAGTGACATGGGCTAATATGTCTGATGACATAATGAACTGAGGAATATGATTAGCTCAACCCTCTGCATTGGATATTTTAAAGAATCCTTCAAGGCTTTTCTCTTGAGAAGTCTAATCCTTATAACAGGTGTTGGTGAGGATGTGGAGAAATTAGAACTCTTGTGCATTGTTAGTGAGAATGTAAAATGATGCAGCTGCTGTGGAAAAAGTATGGTGGTTTCTCAAAAAGTTAAAAATGGAATTACCATATGATCTGGCAATTCTACTTTTGGGGATACACCCCAGAGAACTGAAAACAATCTAGAAGAGATATTTGTATAGCCATGTTCATAGCAGCATATTCATGATAGCTAAAACATTGGAGCAACTCATGTGTCCATAGACAGATGAATGGATAATCAGAATGTGGTGTATATATATATATACACAATGGAATATTATTCAGCCTTAAAAAGGAAGGACATATGCCACAACATGGATGAATCTTGAGGGCCCTACGCAAAGTGAAATAAGCCAGACACAAAGACTCCAATACTGTATGATTCCACTTGTAGGAGGCACTTAAAGTAGTTGAAATCACAGAGACAGAAAGTAGACTAGTGGTTTCCAGGGTTGAGGGGAGAGAGAATGGGGCAATGTTATGTAACAGGGACTGAATCTCAGTTTTGTAAGGTGAAAAGACTCCTGGAAATGCATACTTAACACCAATGAACTATACCCTTGAACTGGTTAAACTATACACTTAAAAAGGTTAAAATGGTGAATTTTGCGCTATATGTATTTTATGATTATAAAAAAATTTAAAAAAAAAGTCTACACCTTAACATGGCTATGTGGGTTAACAGTTTGCGGTTTTGTTGCTACTTGTTTCTACAGATCTGTCTCCACAGCGTCCTCTACTTCTCCCTGCTCCAATTATAGGCCCCCCAAAATGACTGGTGGTTCCTTTTGTCTAAAAACACTGTTCCTGTTCCTTGTCACCTGGGTAATTCATTCAGATCTCTGTGTCCACAGTTTTCTCAGTTTCCACTGCCCAGCTTGCTGTGGCCTTTAAACTTGCATAGATTCCTCAGCTCTTTTAATACCCTGTACTCCTTGAGGACCCTGCAGACAGAGCCTGAGCCCCTCCTCTTCACTCACCTGGAAGGGAAGCATGGACAGACCCTAGGCCCTGTTGGCACTTCAAAGCAGGAGTCCTGGGTGGGAGAGAGTCAGTAGGCGTCCTCTTTCAAAGGAAGTTTTATTATCTGAGGAAACCCAAACATTCAGCTGCATTGGGTAATAATAATCTTGCTTTCTGATAAACTCTCAGGGGAAAAAATAATTTTGGCTATTTCTTCTCAATTGAAATTTTTTTTTTTTTTTTTAAACTAGCCTGTTTAGCTGGCCTTCCTCCTCTGTGTTTGCTAATATGTCTCTGAGTAGGTGAGAGCCATTTTACATCTGTCATGCTTTGTGCTGTTTTCTCCTGGGCTGGGGTGATTTATAACGAACTGCCCACAGCCCTCTGGGGCCCTCCTCCACGGAAGCCTCCATGAAAGATAGACTAGTTTTCCCAGCAAACCGCGTGAACACCAAACACCAGCAGCTCTCCATCAGCCCACGCTGATGTCACTTGGCCCCTTACTTCAGATCTGGACCGAGCCCCAAACAGGGACTGTCTTTGGAAGGAAGATAAAGAGAGTTAAGAGGAAGCCAAGATTAGAATGAAGCAAGTGCCCCATCTGGGAGGCCTTGTCTCTGGTCATGGCCTCTGTGTTGCTTGTGCACATTGAGGAGGGACTGGAGGGAGGGAGGATAACGGGGGCCTGGAGACAGGAGGCCCTGCGCCCTGCTCTGAGTTCTGAGGGACTCCTGGTTTGGGTGACTCTACTGTTTGCAGGCTGGGTGTTGACTGAACTTTCCTGGGTTCATTTGTTCTTGAGTTCATATCTCTGCGCAAATCCTCAGGGACACATGCACCTTTGTTCCAGGGGTCTGGGAAGAAGTGGGGAGGCTTTGGTGCTGCTGATCTTACTTTCTGGTGGCATGCCAGGTGGTGGTATTCAGCCATTGCCTGTGTCCTGCTTTCCTGAGACCCTGTGCCACATCCAGGAGTTGAGAACAACACCACTCCTGCTCTGCTTGGTGTCCTCTTGCCAGGCACCAGCAACCCTGGTGGTCAGGGAATCTGGAATCTGCAATCTGACCGCAACTTCTGGCCTAGAGCCTGGGGTCTGCCCCTCAGGGGTGGGGGCAGGTAGGGATTGGACAGACCCTCCCCAGCTTGCCCACATCTCTGTAGGCAAACCCAGCTATGAAAGGCCCTGTCTGGTCCCTGGGGAAGGTCTTCAGCCCCAGCCTCTGCTAGTTTGTGTCCTTTTTTGAACACACAGTAACCGAGGATCACCAGGTCTGGCAGTTTTTGAAAGAAGACTTTCTTTCCATTTTGGCAACTTGTCTCCTTAAAGACACTGCGTTCTTTTTATTGGATGGGAAATAATTTTACAAATAACCCGTTTACTTTAGTAATAAGACCCCACCTCATCCTCTAACCAGCCACCTCTCACCAACAGAATTTCTTTCTTATCTATCTGTTCCTTGGCCTCTGGCGTTAATTGTCGTAAGGTCAAAGTATAAACTCTCTAGGGGATCCCAGCATTGTAAGGATTTGACTGAAGATCAGAAACAAATAGCAGTGAAGTAAAAACATCAGGGCCACAGCGCTGAAAGCTGTGAGCTTCCCAAACGGCCGCCATCTGTGCCGTGCTGGGCCGCCGGCTGGCGCCTGAGTCAGCTTGGCTTGGCAGGCTCTTACTCAACGCTCTGTTTTCCTTGGGGGGTGGGAGGGGTGGGAGGGTGAATCAGGGAAGGAGGGAGGGAGAACTGAGGCAGTGAAGTTGCTCTTTTGCCTCATGATTTATATTTGGTCAGAGTAGCCCTGTTCCACTTTCTTCTAGCTGGAATGTGTCTTGGACATGTTGTTTCAATATGAGACAATCAGCTGGGCCCTCTGTGGAATGTCCCTGGAGACTGGAAACGACCTCCCAATAGGGTCATTTGTTCGGCAGAATTCTAAGTGGCATTCTTTAACATCTGCATTCTATTAATACCTTCAGAATATTTCCATCAGCTTTGGGAAACCAGAAGATGCATTGAGAGATGTTCAGCACAGAATCCTGGGGTATTTTTTAATTCTTTCTTGTGATTCTTTTGTATTGGTGGGAATATCCTCCTGCTCTGTCCCTTTTCCTTTACCGTGATGCAGGTGAATATACACGTCCGTCCAGTAAAGCCCAAGGGCAAGGTGGTTTGTCAGGTGGACTTCTTTAGCCTATCACAGCTCACAGTAGAAGGCAAATTTGTAAACCCACAGGAAAGAGCTGGACGCAGGCAGAGTCAGGACAGACATTCTGGCTGCGTTTGCTGGAAACGAATGGAAAGAAAGACCACACTGTGAGGGGCCCCGCTACACTGGTCGCAGGGCTGGCTTCCAAGTCCACATGGGGGCCTCGGTCTGGATGCCTGGCCCTGTCTTGTCCTCCCAGGGTACAAAGGTATTGAAGAAGAGATTTGAAGAGAAGGATACAATGAAGAGGTAGGAATAAGGGAGCATTTCTTTAGGAAAAATAAAAGCTATCTGTCATACATAGATCAGATGGAAATAAAACTTACACTAGTAAAGAGCAGACTCAGTGAGTGTGATGTCTCAGAGGTGGAGCCCAAACTGGAGAAGCAGCTGTGGCTTTGTAGGCGGGCTCCGGGACAATCGGTCTCCTGAAGAGCTGGATGTGGAGGAGACCTCAGGGACAAGGTCGTGAGGGTGGAGGGCTGCTTGATGGGAAAGACGAGGCAGAAAACAGGGAACCTGTGAACCCATGAAGGGTCAATTTAATTCAGCGGAGCATTTCATGAATACTCACTGTGTGCAAACACAGAACCAGCTACTCTGTAAAGCAGACTTGGAGGTAATAGGAAACATGACCGGAAAGTGAGATCTGACCCGCCGGAGACAGGTTCCAAAGGGACATTGAGGAGACACTCAGAGGAAAGGCAGACCATAAGGGCAGTGGACTGGTCAAGGCGCTGTGTGGCCTGGACAATGCACCTGCTGGGGCCAAGATGCATCTGCCGCTGTGCAGAAGCCCCTTACCCACATCTGTGTCACAGCAGCTGAAAGGTGTCTCAGAACAAATCCATTTGGTTATCATCTTAAAAGGGTTAAAAAGTAAGTCTCTGCCTCTAAAAGGTACTGGAAACATAATTTTACCCAACATGTACTTTATTGCTTTAAATTCTAATATTTGCAAAATGGATGAATTATAAGTCTTGGTAAAAATTATGAAGCAGTTTTCTTGGAAATTCAGAAGAATGCCAGACTCTGATAAGGCGCCTGATGATGATAAATTGCTTCCTGGTTATGTGATTCTGAGAGAACACTTCTTTACGGGCCCGAAGGAGGCTGGTGCAGTAGGAAGGCACCCCCTGGACCTGCAGGAATGCCTGCAGACCAGCTTCCTCTGCAACCCGGAGGGGCCTGCCAGACACCCCCTGCCACTGCCTGTGGCACACTGGCCTTGGTGGCAAATCCTGAATTCAGACTGGCACCCTTCTGCCCAATATCGTGAGTGTTCTGTGAGCAAAAGCTTAAAAAAACACAATCATCCAGGTTGTAGATTTGTATCTTCTTTCACTTTGTCAGAATTATGCAGAATCACTTGGAAAACAAATAAACAGATACAGCAAATAACTGGAGTCAGATCTTTGGCTCAGGAAATTCTCGAGCTCACGTGTTTGCTCAGAAGAGTTTCCCACAGCCTGGCTGTTACTTTTTATCTATCCCCACAGGATGTACTCCTACACTGTCTCTTCAGGGTCCCTGGCTTCCTGTCCACGTTCCCACAGCTGCCGAGGGGGACAGCTCCAGTTTGCACTTGGAGTCTTCTGAACATAGGGTCTGTGCTGTCTGCTTGAGCTGGTAGCTCCACACAGAAATATGGCAGATGTTCAGCTTCAGGAATCAAAACCGAGGTTTCGCACCATGCAGCACATTCTTCCTCCCAGTCCTGTTCATTTCCTCCTGACAGGATGTGGAACAATTTCCCTCATCTGTTGCTCGCTCAGTGGGTTTGGGATTTTGTGAAATTTACAGTGATACTTAGATTCCTCCCGAATATCTTCTAAGAGGTTAACAACAACAACAACAACAACAACAACAACAACAACAACAACAAAAAGTTGATTCAGTCATAGACTCTCTTTCTAGTTGAGGGGTTTCTGGTTTTGCGTGACACACAGGTGAAATTGAGAGGCAGACGAAGGAGACAAACCACCTCAGGGGTTTCCTGGGTCGTGGCATCTAAAGAATGCCTTCCAGCTAGTTCAGGGTCCTCTAAATTCTGAAGAAAACACGACATATTTACAAGACTAAGGGAAAAAAGCAAAAGACAATTTATGTTCATTTGCAAACTGGACCAATTCTGAACAGAATTATTGTAATGTTGCATTGGCACAGAGGGCATTCTGGTAGGGGATAGAGGTGTGGGACGCCATTTCCTGCAAGTATACTCAGTATGTGATCAGTGTCCAGTGACACAATTTGGAAAATATGCCTACTGCAGCGGTTTCCTTCTGGATTCCCAGGCTATGTAAGTTCCCTTGGCTTAACTTCTTTGTTTTCCTCTTCCATTAGCAACCGGGAAGGCAAACTAACATTTGCAGCAATGCACTGGGACTGATCCTTTTGTGTGTTATCCCCTTTGATTCCCACAACCCTGTGGGCATAAGTAATTTATGCCCACTTCACTGATGAGGAAGCTGAGGCTCACAAACATTAGGTCAGTTTCTCAAAGGTCAGCTAGCAGCAGGTATATTTGAATTCAAAATAAGACCTCTAAGATTACAAAGCTGTGCTTCTTTTACTTTACTGAGGCAGTTTCATTGTGTATCTTTAGTTTTTCAGGGCACTGGTTAAGAAAAAAAGGCACACAATGGGAATTCAATTTTTTTTTTTCCACTTTGGTACTTGAGAGAAATTGGCTGCTTTTCAACCACTTTCATTCCTGTTGCATGATTTTCTCTTTGTCCCATTAGCACATTGGGTTCACAGATGCAGTCCTGCGTGAGCATGGCTCATCCAGTGCCTTGCACATACTAGGTGTCAGCAAATATTGTTGAAAGGAACCAAAGCACTCTTTTTCTTACTTATTTGTGCAAAAACAGAAGAGGCAAGAAAGTTTCCAACTTGGTATCTTTGTTCCTTGTCCAGGATTTGAGCATGGAGAGTCTAGGTCACAATCCCCTGTTAGGGTGAGGTTGATTGGTTACCAGTTACTAATTTAAATGAACAATTGTACTGGATTTGAGGTTCAGGAGTATGTGTCCTACTGGTCCTTTAAGAATTGATTACTTTTCAACAACTCTGATAAAGCATAGTAGATTTTTTTTTTTTTCTTTCTTGGCTTCTTCCATAGCTTTTCATTCTCTATTTAGGTCAGAGTCACACACTAGCTCTCAGCTTGGTTTGGCCATTGATAAGAGTGGGGGGAAGTGATTGCTGACCTCTTTTGCATTCCAAGGGCACAAGTATATGCCATATACTTGTTTGCTGTTTGTCTCCTTAGAAATGATTTTCTTTTCCTGCCTTGCTTAGGAGCCCTGGGGCTTTCTCACCTCCTGTGAACGCTGCCTTGCGTGGCCTTTTTCAGTGTGGCAGCTATCCTGAAGGAACCTATTAATAGCCTTCATTTCCAGTATGTGCCCTGTAAAGTCAAGCCTCATTTTTAGCAGCGTTCGGTTACTCACAATTCTAGGAAAAAGTTCCCTTTGACTGTCTTCCTGCCAGAGGACGGTTCAACCCCCTCCACCTCCTCAGGGAGAGGTGAAAGGAGCCCATGATTATGTAGTGGGCGAGACACTCGTTACAGGAGCCCTCTTCTCCAAACTGCTCCTATGGAGACACCTGTCATTGTTTGGACAGCTACCTTGATAAGGCTTATGGGGGAGGAGGGTGAGGCTGTGGCTGCCCAATGCTGAAGTCACGCTTGACTCATCTCTTCCTCTCATGCCACACATCCAGCTCGTCACACATTAGAGACACATCCAGAAACCAGTGCCTTCTCACAGCTTCCTACTCTGCCTGGTTGCCTAAGGCATCCTCGCCTCTCACAAGGCCCCAACAGGCCACAGACCTGGTCTCTGCTTCCTCCATGGGCTACTCTCCGCACGTACCCAAAATAGGCCCTTAAAGCAGAAATTAGATTAAGTCACTTGGAGTGGCCAGCTGTTAACACTGAGCACAGTTGAAGTCTTTGCTTGACCTGTATGACTTGCATGACCTGACCTTTTTGACCTCATCTTCTATCACTTTCTTCTTTCCCGCTTCTGCAGAACTACACTGTCTTTTCTTCTTGCCACAGTTCTTGCCCCAGGGTTTTGCACATGCTCTTCCTTCCATCTGGGATGTTCTTCCTCGAGATAGCTGTGTTCTTTGTGGTCTCTGCTCAGATGTCCTCTTATCAACACAGCCTTCCAGGACCACCTGAAACAAAATAGCAATCCTCCCTCCTGGCAACCCCTATGAGCCTCCGCTGTTTCACTTCTTCGCTCTGCCTTCATGGCTATCCGATATGCCATATACTTGTTTGCTGTTTGTCTCCTGCTGCTGAAAGACAAAGCGCCACAAGGGTGAGCACATGTTTCTGGCCAGAACCTCAGAACACAGAGCAGGGCCTGCCCAGAATAAGTACTCACTAAATATCTGATGAAGGACTTGATGTTGAGCAAAGGTGACATGAGATGACGAAACTGCTTTTCACTCCTTTTGCCAGAGGGCCAGGGGAGAAGGGCCGACACAGACAGAGGGACCTTAACCAGGGTGCAGACGACCTTGATTTACATCTAGATATTCTCTTGGGTGCCCCAGTTACCTTTTACTAGGAAAACCACAACAGATTCAGGCTAACAGAAGGACAAAGGAAATGTGGCATCAGTCACTTGATGTTACTGTTGGAAGAATATTAGTGAAGTTGGAAGAATAGATAGTGAGATAGACATGTTTCTTATCAGTATCATCAATTGCTAAACAATGGAATTTTAAAGATTTTACTTTATTTATTTGACAGATGGAGATCACAAGTAGGCAGAGAAGCAGGAAGACAGAGAGGAGGAAGCAGGCTCCCTGCTGAGCAGAGAGCCAGTTGTGGGGCTTGATCCCAGGACTCTGGGATCATGACCTGAGCCGAAGGCAGAGGCAACAGTGGAATTTCATTTTTTATTTTTTATTTATTTTTAAGATTTTGTTTACTTATTTGACAGAGAGAGATTACAAGTAGATGGAGAGGCAGGCAGAGAGAGAGAGAGAGAGAGAGAAGCAGGCTCCCTGCTAAGCAGAGAGCCCAATGTGGCACTGGATCCCAGGACCCTGAGATCATGACCTGAGCCGAAGGCAGCGGCTTAACCCAGAGCCACCCAGGTGCCCCAACAATGGAATTTTAAATGGAAGCAAATCTAAGAGTTATTTTGCCTGCTCCTCCTCTAGCCTAAGCTCCCTGAGGCTGGATCCATAACTCTCCGTGTTTATCAGTCCTTATCCTAGGCAGAGACTCCATACTCTTCTCTAAATGGAAGGTGAGGGAGACCAGCGGAATCAACGGATTAATTTCCTCCATAGCAAAGTAGGTCAGTTTTTTGTTGATCCTTTCTGGAGAAGAGAAGTGTTTTCTCTACTAGTACACCAGTTTCTCTTTTCCGACAGCTAAAAAGTTATCAGCTTTAGGACTTCTTAAAAAAAAAAAAAAAAAAAAAAAAAAAAAACCTGATTCAAAATCTTAGTATGTCTATTCAATGTCCCAATGTTTTTCTTTCTGGGTTGGTGAAAAAATAAGCTGATTCTCTTTTGCTAATATAGTTGTTGAGAATTTGTTGGGTCAGCTCAAAATTTTTCAGTCAGTAGGGAAGGTTACTATTAGATTATAAGGATAAATATTAATAAATCCACAGTGAGAGGGGATGACATTCTATGTGCTAGAACAACACTCAGGAATTTCTTCTAAGATGGATACCTTTCTGGACTTGACTTCATTTTGGCTGGAGAAGACTCTGAGGCCATATCAATGTGAGTTCCCCAACATTAGAAAGACACTAGTCTAGGGGAAAATGAGTATTGTCCAAGTACTCATGCAACACCAGACATCAAAATACTACTGATGTGTTGCAGAAGGAAACCCTCTCCACTAAATATAGTGTGGAGTTCGTGGGCACAGCACCATACCAGAAGTCTGGGAGGCTGGTTCTCTTGTCTCCAATCAGATCTTACCTGCCTGAAGCCAGGTGGTGTCGGAAAGTCATCCCAGCTTCTTGGTGAACAATTCAATGCTAGTGACTCTGGCATAGAGCTCCAGGCAAGGCCTTAATCTCCTGGCCAGTACTTGGGCATCCTTGGCATCAGTGTTGCCCGAGAGTGCTAAGACTCCAAAGTGCATCCTGTTCACTTCTGCCTTTACTTCCGTTTAAATTCAGTGGTATTGCTCAGGCCCCTCAGTCCAAGTAAGCCTCATAAATGTTAGTGGGTGGGCTGTCTCCACACATACCTTGGAGACAGATGAAGGATCTGGGTCTGGGAGCCCCTGTGGGTGCCGGAGGCTCCCTCTGATGCCTCTCCGCGACTTTCTGCCTGGATCATCATTAGTTTAGCAGTGAAATAATGAGTTTCATGGGATGAGGAACTAAAGAAAAGAGGCCACACAATGCTTCTCTTTCAGCTTCATCCCTGCCTCTTTTTAGAGAGAGAGAGAGAGCACAAGTGGCAGGTGGAGGGTGGTGTTTGGGTGAGGGGCAGAGGAAGAGAGAGACTCCTAAGCAAGCTCTACATCCAGCATGGATCCAGATGTCAGACTCGAACTTACCACCCTGAGATCATGGCCTGTGCCAAAATCAAGCAGATGCTTAACTGACTGAGTCAGTCAGCTGCCTTTCCTTTCTTGTCTTTTTCTCCCTCCTTTTCAGGAACAAACAAAAACATGAAGTAGTTGAGAGCCAGACTTAAATTCCTATGGGAACAGCTTCTCAGGCTGAGAATTGCACATTTGTAGGGGAGTTCCGGACTTCTATGGAGTGGTGTTTGCAGAGGTTTGGTAAAAGTGGTTTATACTCCTGATAGCACCCATGGCTTCTGTGTTTTCTCCCCTCCTGAGAGCACACTGCTCCCAGGAATGGCCGTGGACTCATCTGCAGTGGTAGATGACCAAGGTTGCCAAAGCCTGCCACCAAGACCTCTGGGAGACACCTAACCTGAACCGTGAGGCTTCTCCCACCTGACATCTCTGGGCTACAAGCTGAGTTTGAGCATTCCTTATTGACATGGTGACTTCTGTCTGCCAAGAGAGTTGCCACAGTATCTTCCTGTGGAAACTCAGGGCCTGGATCCTGCCTGGTGAAACTGCTAGTTTGTCAGGGCATTCACAGGCTCTCCATCTGACTTATCAGAACTGAAGTGAAATAAACCAGATTATGGCTAAGAAGGAGTGCTTCTTGCTCCTCCTTGTTGTCTATTTTCTGATTTGGGGACCCAATGAGAGGAGTCTCCTCTTCTACAAAATGCTTTTCTTTACTGAAGGGACCTGAATCTGTTGCTAGAATCAGACTCAGGTTACAATGACCGCTGTTAACACTGCCTTAAATGGATGTCTGAATACCATCTAAGGAAAAATGGCTTGGGATTTAGTAATGTAGCCAACTTGCCTTTCTCACCAGAGCCAATTCTTTTATCAGTTATGTAAGCCCTGTGCTTTGCTTTCCTGTCTTCTGCACCTCCCCCTAGCAGTTGAATGCTTGACTCTGGAGCCAGATATACATGGATTTGGATCTGGATAGGGTCCTTGTTTCGTTTTGTATCAGTTAATTAACCCAGGCAAACCCCAGTTTCTTCATGAATCACCTTGAGGCAATACTGATACATCCAACCCTCCACCATGGTGTAGTTTTGAGGGCTGAATATAATTCTTACAAAAAGTTTAGCACAAACCAGGCACATGGTAGACATTCAATAAGTGTTGACTCTAGCCTATTTTGGGAACCTAAATCCACTTTGAAAAATCTGAGGAATGATAAGCAAATTTTGAGGTACATGGAAAAATCATACTTAGAATTTATTCAGAGTTATTTCTCATTATACAAAAAAATGGAAAAGTGGTCCCTAAAATGCCAGTTATCCAGAATCGTAATAAATAAACTTTTGTAGGAAAGTGACTTCTTTGGATGGTGGAGAATTTAATGCTTTATATAAAAAAAATTAAATTTGAATTCTTCTTTGTTGACAATCTTTTTGAAATATACTATCCAATTTCCTGTCTTCTTAAGCAAAGTTTCCAGGACATAATTCATCAGTTTCCTTCCATCCCACATTGTCATTATCTACATCAATTTTACTGTACTTTGTTTTGGATGGAGATGGTGTGGAATGTGGGGCTTGCTGTAAGATCAACTTGTTTCCCTGCCTTTCCATGTAGTAAACGCCTCCCACTCTGTCCCGAGGGCCAGCAGGCTCAGGGCTCTGCCTTCAGACTTCCTTCTCACTCTCCCGAAAGATGCAGACAAGCCCCTGGCCTGTCGCCAATGTCTGTGACCCACACAGGACAGGGGTATGTTGTGTGTATCTGCAGAGTTAGCAAGCGTATTTAGATCTTCTGAGGGCCATCTTTTAGGCTTGGGGATATAGCAGAACTTTGGGGGATGTGAGGATGCAGATCTCTAGGCCACTGAGGTTTAACTTCTTTTGCATCATTGCTAACCTTGTATTTCCCATGGGGAAGACTGTTTTCCCTTAACAAGGGTAATGGAGGAGGAATAAAGCCAGGACATAAAGTGTTCTGATATCCACCCTTTCAGTTGTCTATGGCAAGAGCTCCACAGGTAGAAGAACATGACTTTGGCTCACCTACCCTACCATCTGAAGAAAGGGCAACAGTCCCAAGAAGTTCAGATGCTTCCTTCCAATGCACACTCTGGGTAAGGTCAGGATAGACCTGAGTCAGCCCATTCTATGTCCAGAGCTCTTTCTGCTTTTCTCATTGGTCAAATATAAGGAATTCAGAAAAATTATAAGAATAGCACCAACACCTTGTACTTAAAATAAGATCACACATATAATTATTGGAGAGTTGCTGAATGTGTTTTATTTTCTGTCCCTAGAATTGCCCAAATAGTAACTTTTAATTAAATATTAAATTCTAAATATTTGAAGCATGAGTAACTTCCTCATATACAAACAAGAAGCTTTGCCAGGAAAAAAAAAAAAAAAAAACAACTGTCTGTCTCTCTCTTAAATATCCCTGCATTCTTGCAGTTAACATAATATATACGACACAAGCTGGGTTGTTGTTGGATTCTAAAGTAGTCCACAACTGAAAAATTATTACACAGGACACAGGACACATATATACATAATGATAAAAAACTCACCCTGTTTCTACTTTGCTTTCAAAAAACACAACACACAAGGCTCCTGGCTCATGTCATGATCCCAGGGTTCTGGGATTGAGCCCCACATCAGGCTCTCTGCTCAGCCAGAAGCCTCCCCCCCACCCCCGCCTGCCTCTCTACTTGTGATCTTTGTCAAGTAAATAAATAAAATCTTAAACAACAACAACAACAACAACACCTAAACCAAACACCACAACCCATAAACTGGTTTTGTAAAGATTGACTGGAGAAGTGTCAAGTTTCCCATTAGGGGCATCTGAAATGAGGGTCCAGTGTGACTTCGAAGGAGATAACATTCCACGTTAAAGGCCTGGCATCTCTCTTGTGAGAACATGGGCTTTCTCTGCGAAGTCCTCACTCAGACTAGCTTGTTTCATTGTTATTTCTGACATTACAAGATGCCACTGCATGAAGATGGATAGGAAGTCCTTGTTTCATACTCTATAAATGGATTGGCAATAACAAACTTCTTAGGCTGTGAGGATAAAGTCAATTAATTAATACATGTGAAACATTTAAACCTATGTCGTTGCCCAGTGAAACACTTTATCTCTGTTTATTTGCTATGATCACTTGCACAGTAGGGTTTACCTAAGAAATATAAAAGTGTGCTTTTTTTTTTTTTTTTTTTTAGCTTTGCTGAGGAATAATTGACAAACTGTCAGATAAAGTGTACAACATGGTGATTTGATATACATGCATATTGTGAGATGATTCCCTTCATAAAGTTAATGAAAACATCAATCACTTCACATATTTATGCTTCACTCCTTTTTTGGTGAGAACATGTAAATTCTACTTTCAGCAAATTTTAATTATACAATATAATGTTATCAACTATAGTCATCATGCTGCATGTTAGCTCATCAAAACTTACTCATAACTGAAATTTTGTACCATTTTACCAACCTCTCCCTATTTTCCACACCCCAGTTACTTTTCTGCTCTCTATTTCTGTGAATTTGATTATTTTTCTCCCTCTCTCCCTCTCTCTTTCCCTTCCTCCCTCCCTTCCTTTCTTCTTTCTTTCCTTCCTTTCTTCCTCTGTCTTCTCTCTCTCTCTTCCTCTCTTTCTCCCTTCCTTCCTCCCTTCATTCCATTACACATATAAATGGTACCATGCAGTATTTGTATGTTTCTCTCTGGCTTATTTAACTTAACTATAATGCCTTTAAGGTCCACCCATGTTGTCTCAAATGGCACAATTTCCTTCTTTTTTTGTGGCTGAATAATATTCAATTGGATATATATAACACATTTCTTTATCCATTCATCCACCCTTAGACATTTATGTTGTTTCCATACCTTGACTATTGTGAACAACGCTTCAAAAATCGTGGGAGTAGAGATACCTCTTTGATGTAATAGTTTTGTTTCCTTTGGATATATACAGAGAAGTAAGATTGCTGGGTCTTCCTATTTTTAATTCCTTGAGGAAACTCCACACAATTTTCCACAGTGGCTGCATCACCAATAGGGCATGAGTGTTCCCTTTTCTCCCTATCATTACCAGCGCTTGTTATCTCTTGTCTTTTTGAAATTAGCCATTTTGACATGCATGAGGTGATAGCTCATTGTGGTTTTGATTTATATGTCTTTAATGATTAGTGATATTTAGCACATTTTCATGTACCTGTTGGTCATTTGTATGCCTTTTTGGGAAAAACGTCTATTCAGGACATTTGCCCATTTTTTACTTGGGTTATTAGATTTATTTATTGATTGATTTTTATTTGTTATTAAGTTGTATGCATTTCTTGTATATTTTGAATATCAGTTCTTAATCAGATATATGGTTTGCAATATGTCTTCCCATTCCATAGGTTGCCGTTTCATTTTGTTGATGGTTTCTTTTTTGTGCAGGAGCTTTTTAGTTTGAAGTATACCCAGTTGTTTATTTTTGCTTTGGCTTTTGCTATCAGATTCAAAATCACTGTCAAGACCAGTGTTAAGGAGTTTACCACCTTTGTTTTCTTCTAGTTTTATGGTTTCAAGTCTTATGTTCAAGTTTTTAACCCATTTTGCGTTGATTTTTGTATGTATGTGGTGTGAGGTACGGGTTCTGTTTCATTGTTTTGCATGTAGCTGTCCAGTTTTCCCAAGACAATTTACTGAAGAGACTATCCTTTGCCTACTGTATGTTCTTGCCTCTGTTGTTACACATTAGTTGGTCTTGATTGCATTGGTCTATTTTTGTACTCTCTATTCTCTTTCATTGATCCATATATCTGTTTTTATGCCAATACTATATACAGTTTAGACTATAATAGCTTTGTAATATAGTTTGAAATCAGGGAACATGATACCTCCAGCTTTGTTCTTATTCACTAAGATTGTTTTGGCTATTCAGAGTCTTTTGTACTCTATAATAATTTTAGGATTGTTCTAGTTTGTAAAAAACACTGTTGGGATTTTGTTAAGGATTTCACTGATTCTGTAGATTGCTTTGGGTGGTATAGATATTTCAAAAATATTAATTCTTCCAATCCATGAGTACAGAATGTTTCCATTTATTTGTGTCCTTTTTAATTTCACCAGTTTTTTATAATTTTTATACTGTTTTCAGTATATAGAACTTTCCTCTCAGTTAAATTTATTCTTAAGTATCTTATTCTTTTTTTATGCTATCATAAGTTGGATTATTTTCTTTCTGATATTTTATTGTTAATGTAGAAAAATGTAACTGTCTCTTTGTCTATTGATCTTATATCATACAACTGTACTGAATTCATTTATAAGGTATAATATTTTTTGGTAGCATCTTTATAGTTTTCTATATGTATCACCTTTGAGTATGATAGTATAGGCTTCTCCTTACTCACCTATTATGTTGAGGTACTTTCCTTCTATACCCAATTTGTTGAGAATTTTTATTATGAAAGAATGTTAAATTTTGTTAAGTGCTTTCTATGCATATATTAAGATCATGATTTTTACCCTTTATTATGTGATTTACCATACTGATTGATTTGTCCATATTGAACTGAATCATCCTTGCATTCCTAAAATAATTCCCACTTGATCATGCATATGGTCATTTTAATGTGTTAAATTTGGTTTGTGATTTTGTTGGGGACTTTTGCATCTATATTTAACTGAAATATTGGTCTACAATTTTCTTTTCTGTAGTATCCTTGTCTGGTTTTAGTGTCAAGGTAATAGTGGACTTATAAAGTGAGTTTATAAATTTTTTTCCTCTCTTCTATTTTGGAAGAATTTGAAAAGGATTGGTATTAATTCTTTAAGTGTTTGGTAGAATTCACCAGTGAAGCCATCTGCTCCTGGGTTTTTGTTTGTTGGGAAGTTTTTGTTTATCTATCATCTATCTATCATTTGTCTATCTATCACTGAAGTAAAGTTGAAACAATATTATATTAGTTTCTATTGTACAACATAGTGATTTGATACACATTGCACATGTGTATTGATACACATTGATACACATTGCAAATTGATACACATTGCAAAATGATTAGTTGTTACTATACAATTTTATTCCAGTATTATTGACCATATTTTCCATGTTATACCTTTCATCATCATGACTTATTTATTTTAAAATGGGAAGTTTGTATCCCTGAATCTACTTCACCTGTTTTGTCCATCTCACATGACTCTCCCTCTGGCAATCATCAGTTTGTTTCTTGTATTTGTTTGTTTGTTCATTTGTTTTGTTTTTTAGATTCTACATATGAGTAAAATCATATTGTATTTTTCTGTCCCTGACTTATTTCAGCGTAATATCCTCTAGGTCCATCCATACTATAGCAAATGGAAAATTTTTATTCTTTTTTATGACTGAGTAATATTCCTGTGTGTGTGTGTGTGTGTGTGTGTGTGTGTGTACCACATCTTATCCATTCATTTATCAATGGACAGACATTGCTTCCTTATATTGACTATTATAAATATTGCTTCAGTGAACACAGGTATATGTATATCTTTTTGAATTCATGTTTTTATTTTCTTTGGGTAAATGCACAGAAGTGAAATTATTGTATTGTATAATAGTTCTATTTTTAATTTTTTGAGGAATTTTCATACTGTTTTTATAGTGGCCACACCAACTTATATTTTCAACCACAGTGCATAACTATTTCCTCTTCTCTACATCCTTGCCAACACTTGCTATTTCTTATTTTTTTGATAATAGACATTTTGGCGAGTGTGAGTGTAACATCTCATTGTGAGTTTGAGTTTCATTTCCCTGATAATTAATGATGCTTGAGCATCTATTCCTGTGTTTGTTGGCCATCAGTGTATCTTTTATTGAAAAATGTCTGTTCTGATCTCTGTTTATTTTTTAATTGGATTTTTTTTTTGGTGCTGTATTGTATGAGTCCTTTATATATTTTTGATATTAACCCCTCTTCGGATATATTATTTGCAATTATCTCCTCCCATTCAGTAGGTTGCTCTTTAATTTTGCTGATGGTTTCCTTTGTTGTACAAAAACTTTTTAGATGGGTATAGTCCCATTTATTTATATGTTTTTGCTTTTGTTGCTCTTACCTGAGGAGAGAGATCTAAAAAAATATGGCCGAGATGAACATCCAAGAGTTTATTGCTTATGTTTTCTTTTAGGGGTTTTATGGTTTTAGGTCCTACATTTAGGTCTTTTAATCCATTTTGTGTATGTTTTGTTTTGGTTTTCTTTTTTTTTTATATATATAGTGTAAGAAAATGGTCCAGTTTTTATTCTTTCACATGTAAATTGTTCAGTTTTCCCAATACCATTAATTGAAGAGATTATCTTTTCTCTACTGTATATTCTGGCCTTTTTTGGTCATAAATCAATTGACCAAAAAATTATGGGTTTATTTCTGGATTCACTATTCTGTTCTATTGATCTATGTGTCTGCTTTTGTACCAGTACCATGTGGTTTTGGTTATTATAGCTTTATAGTAGAGTTTAAAATATGGAGCATGGTATCTCTACCTTTAATCTTCTTTCTTAAGATTGCTTTGTTTATTCTGGGTCTTTTGTCCATACACATTTTAGAATTATTTGTTCCAGGTCTGTGTAGATTACTTTGGGGAGTATGGACATTTAAAAATATCAATTCTTTTAATTCGTAAACACAATATCTTTCAGATGTATAGATTTGGCATATATAGTATAAATAAAAATATGTATTTTTAAATTTATTCTTTTTAATGCCACTATAAATGGCATTGTTTTCTTATTTTTTTCCTGATAGTTTGTAATTCGTGTATGGAAATATAACAGATTTCTGTATATTAATTTTGACCCTGGAATTTTACTGAATTCATTTATAAGTTCTAATAGTTTTGGGGGAATGTTTATTATTTTGTGGAGGTTGTACATTTTTAGGCATTTATCCATTTTTTTCTATGTTATCCCATGTGTTCATGTATAATTGTTTATAGTAGTCTTTCATAATCCTTTGTATTTCTGTGACATTGATCATAACTTCTTTTTTACTTCTGATTTTGTTTACTTGGGCTCTATTTTTCTTGATAAGTCTGACTACAGTTTTATCAATTTTGTTTATCTTTTAAAAGAACCAGTTCTTAGTTTCACTGATATTTTCTATTGTTACTTTTAGTTTCATTTCATTTATTTCCATTCTGATCTTCATTAATTCATTCATTCTACTAACTTTGGGCTTTGTTTGTTCTTCTTTTTCTCATGCCTTTAGGTATAAGTTTTAATTGCTTATTTGTGATTTTTCTTGCTTCCTGAGGTAGACCTATATCTCTATAAACGTTACTTTTAGAACTGCTTTTGCTGTCTCCCATAGATTTAGAGTGTCATGTTTCTATTTTCATTTGTCTCAAGGTATTTTTAAATTTCCTCTCTGGTTTCTTCGTTGACCCATTGTTACATAGCATGTTGTTTAGCCCGTACACCTTCATGTTTTTTTCCAGTTTTTGTTGTAGTGATTTCTAGTACTATGTCATTGTGGTCAGAAAAGATGCTTAATATGATTCATCCATTAGCCCAGCTCAAGCTCTTGGTTGTCTCTCAAAACTTTGTGATTGTCTAAGCTGCCTTACCCTTAAGTGTCCCAAAGGGAAGAATTCCATTCAGCACCTAGATGTAAGCTGGTTGGAAATCAGATGCTCAGGCAGCAGCTTGGGAAGTAGGGAGTAATTGGGAGATGCGTATTTTGGGCTGTTCCTTTTGTACAGGGCTTGGATGCATAGCTGTGGGGAAGGGGAGAGTGCTCATCCTATACTCATTAATGACTGTTACTGTTAGTAGAACTTGTGAATGAAAGCCCCATTGGCTGTCAGAACCAGTAGATCAGAAATCAGTCTTTAAGGGCAGTAGCTGCAAAAGCTGGTGTGCCAAACAGGGGTACAAACTCCTTCCAGGGAGATACTGGCATCTTGGAGCAGGCTGGGTAGAGAAGGCCGGGAAGTAGCTCCTACTTCCCTGGTCTCAGGGAGGATAGTAGTAGCCAGCCCTTAGATGTATGCTCAGCTAGAGCCTGACTCAGTCAGCAGCTTTTAAGGTATGCAGATGAATCCCTTTAAGGGAAATACTGTTATATGGGTATTTCTGTCTGCTCCCTCTGCACTAAGCCCTGGGGGAGATAGCTGCAACAAGTGTTCTTACACCCATTAATAACCCCTTCTTTGTTTTCCATAGTCTTGATGATACAAGACCGATTGGAGTTCACAGCTAGGTGCTTGGAGGCCCATCCTTTAGGTGAGCCTTAAAAGTTGGGGGATTAAATGTGAGGTCCAAACCATTCACTCCTAAGGGAGAAGCTGGGAGTTGGGAATTCCTTCATGGCTTTATGGTGCTATGCTAGGGCTGGGACTGATGGAGTAGTGTGTCCCAGCCTTTTGCTCAGGTAGTTCCTGGGGTTTTTTCCTGGGAAATTGCTCCATGTGTAGCTGTGCGTTCAGTAAGTTTGTGGGGGAGGGGAGCTTAGGACCCTCCTATGTTGTTATCTGGGTCAATCCCTTAAAATAGAATTATTAGAAGTACTTCCTCCTTCAAAAAGCTCACCTCTAAAGCTACTGAAGAAGGATTAAATGGCAAGCTCAGAACACTGGGCTATGTGTGGAGCATAGTGGTTCAGGCTGAGGCCTGTGGCCAGCCTTGTGTGGAGCCAAATCCTGGTTCTGCACTGGTTTCTTGGGGGACCTTGGGAAAATTACTTTCTGTGCCTTTGTGTCTCCACCTGTAAAACTGGGATGATGACAACAGTAATTTTTAAAAAGCAGAATAGAAACTGGCATGTAGTAACTGCTATATAAATGTACGTTTTTAAAAAACTCACAGAGACAGGAGAGATCATTACAATCCAGAGGAGATAAGAAAGTATCCTTAGAAAAGCTCACACCTGGGGCACCTGGGTGGCTCAGTGGGTTGGGCCGCTGCCTTTGGCTCAGGTCATGATCTCAGGGTCCTGGGATCGGGTCCTGCATCGGGCTCTCTGCTCAGCAGGGAGCCTGCTTCCTCCTCTCTCTCTCTCTGCCTGCCTCTATGCCTACTTGTGATCTCTCTCTGTCAAATAAATAAATAAAATCTTAAAAAAAAAAAAAAGAAAAGCTCACACCCACACCTGAGATGAGCATTAAACAATAGACAGATTTGGATGATGAAGAGGAGAATCAGCTGCTGCACTATATGCAGACCTCAGGCTCCAGGAGGACTCAAATCTGAGTGGGGTTGCTGGTTCCACCTGAGCAGATTCTGAGGGTTATAGACCACAAAGATGCCATGAAGAGACTAGGGAAACATTCTGTCAGAAGGAACAGCCTGTGTTTGGTGAGGAGGAATTCCCGGAGGGTTGTTGAATCCCAAACTGGTCTAACCACAGTGTGTTCAGAAAGACTGCTAAACATTGCCTTATGAGGTACTTTTGCAAATGTTGTATGGTTTTCCATAACCCTGAAAAGCAGGACTTGTAGCTGTATTTTTCAGTTGAGTAAGAAACTTCAAAGAACTAAGCCTCTCAACAAAGGTCACACAAGGGGTAAGGTGCTGGAGACTAGGTCATTCCACCCTGGAGTCCATGCTCCTCCTGATGCTTTGGGCTGCCTTCTAGGCATGAGGCCCTGGACAAGTTAGTCAGCTGTGAAGATGGGAAGAATTGGCAAATTTCAGACTTCATTTGAAGCAAGCATGTCTTGGGTTGAGTAGAAAGAATGGACTGGAAATAAAAAGTGAAGGAAAGACAGAACACAGAGATGCTTCCAGGATACTTTCTAGAAAGGGTCATTAGTTGGTGTTAGAGGAAGGTGCTGAGTGCTGCTTGGACCATGTGAGTGTGGAGATCAAATACATATGTTTTCTTGTTGGTAAAGGATTGTAAGGCTGACACAATCTGGGGCAAGGGCTGTAGGCACAGGAGATACCATGCAGGATGTCATGGGATTGCAGCACATACACAGGAATCAGGGTTGTCCCCATCTGGTCACACAGAGCTTCCCTGCCCTTCTGTATGTCCTGAAAGCCTGGTACTCTATTTCCCTGCTCCCAAACACAGCTCTCCTATTGGGAACCATGAAGCCCCATTGATAATTTCTCCTCCTGAGGATCACACCATCTTTGCCTTCTCCAGCCTGGGCTAGGTCAGTCTCTTTTTACTTTTTCCTGATACTCTTGAGGTCTCCTCAGCATGTACAGTGAATGAATGTTTGGACCATGTCTTTGTCACTGCTCACTGTGGTCTCCTTAACCAGGAGCTCCTGTTTTGACTTCCATGGAAAATGCCTGCATTCTGGGCTAGATGGTATAGTCCTATGTGTGGAATGTTATCTTGTGTGTTGTACTTAGGAGCTCTTTTCCTTCTGCATTTTAGAGTATTTGTAGAGAAATATAAGCCTTCTGGCCTCTTTATATTTCAATAGTGCAAGTAGCTGAGACAGAAGGACTGCCACTGAGAATAGCAGATTAAAACTTCTAGACACAAAGTGAAATGAATGGCCAAGTTCTTTTTTTTTATAATTTCCCGAGCTAAGTAATGAATGAAAGATAAACAAATAGTGGTGCAAATAGTGAAAACCAAATTAGATTTGAGGTTTCTGCCCCTTCTGATTTAATAATAAGTAATTCAAACAGTTATCATTTGGGGAAGTAAGGAAGTGATACTATAAAAATAAATGCTTTTCTCTGTCCAGCGTCCTTTGTCCCTGTGTATTATTGCAGTGAAAGGAGGGCTCGCTGCCCGCAGCCCCACTGCAGGGTTTGGCATGCTATGTGAAATGACTCCCTGAGAAGCAAGGAAAGCATTAGTTAAATGGGAAAGAAGATAGTTTCAGTCCCAGTGTCCCCCATGAGGAAGGGAAACTTGGTCAGTGTAAGATACTCTGTGTTCCTAGAAGCTGGGAATCTGTGTCCAAAACCTCCCACCCCCGTCTTTTGTTTTGTTTTGTTTTCTTTTGTTTTGTTTCGTTTTTGCTTTTTTGAAAATGAAGAATAGGTATTTTTATTTTTCACTCATTAATTTATTTTGCTGATGATGACTTTTTAAGATGAAGATTCTGTGTTACAGTGGTTATGAATCAAATTCCAAATCGTGGCATGTCATTAGCACAACCAGCAACAAAAAACTAATGAGTATTCAGGCAGCTTTGAAAAGTGACAAAGCCTTTGGATTCAGATTTTGTTTTCACCTTCCTGTCTCCTGCTCCTTGGCTCAGTGTCCAGGCCAGGAAATAGCTCCGATGGCTCCTAGGCTTGTCTTTCCAGACAGCAGCCCTGGGAGTTCAACCTAGCCTTACAGCACAGCCAGACCTGCCTGGAGGCTCAGCAGTGTTAATCCAATGCGGGTTGTCCTGTCTGTAGTTACAGAGGAAAACAGAATAGAATTTGTTTCCCAATGGATTCTCCAAACCAGTTCCTGGGAAAATAAAACACTGACCATTCTCACCTTGAGAAATAATTATCTCTGCTTCTTAAACATAAACCATTACCCCCACAATTGTACTGTTAGAATTCTGGTTAAATAGTCTGTACCCAAAACTTCCTTTTATATACCTCTTTTACCCTGCTGCAGGGAAAAGTGCAATGACTTTAATTTTTTACAGTAGAGTCAATTGGTTAAATTACTTAATTCAATATGATTACACAGAAACAAAATTTGTCAATGACATTAATAAATATTATTTAAATTAGCTGGGCCTTTTAAAGTAAAGGCAAAACCTCCATCTTTATATGCTATCCACAGTTTAGAGGCAGGAACTCTACCGAGTTAGAAATGAACAGAGGTGGGATTTGAAGCCAACTGTGCTTTAACCGAAGCCTGTTGTTCATTTCCTCCACCATATTTCCTTTCTTTAGGTAGCAAGAACTTTAAAGGCTACCACAGAGAACTGTTCTTTATATTCATCATATGTGTCTGCCTTATACTATTTGTAACTTGCAATGGGTCTTTGCAATGGGTCTTTTAAAAGTGTCCTATTGGGGGACACCTGGGTGGCTCAGTTGGTAAAGCAGCTGCCTTCAGCTCAGGTCATGATCCCAGTGTCCTGGGATCGAGTCCCACATCGGGCTCTTTGCTTCAGCAGGGAGCCTGCTTCTCCCTCTGCCTCTGCCTGCCATTCTGTCTGCCTGTGCTCTCTCTCTTCCCCTCTCTCTCTCTGATAAATAAATAAAATTTAAAAAAAAAGTGTCCTATTGGACACTTTTATTTTTCACATTACTGTGAGGTTTGTTCTTACAGCTCTGAAGAATAACATGTGCGAGTAACTTAACCCTTGATGGAATCATTTCCTCTGATCTTCCAAATGACTAAGAAGTTATATTTACGACATGGCCGACTAAAATGATCCCATAATCATGAAGTCTGACATCATGAACAGATGCATAGGCCACCTATCCATGTGAAGGTCAGGTACACCTTCACTGTGGTTTCCTCAGAATCTTATTTTGACCTCTGGGTTGGTACTAGATGCCTGTGTGTTTGTGTGTGAATGTTCATGTTGACTTGTGTCAGTTGCCTAAACTCTCTACTTAACAGAACTCAGTCTTATTGTGAGTGGCAATTACCTTGGCTATTCTAAACTACATTTCCCAACAGGACTTGCTGAGGGGTTACCCTAGGGCGGTTCTGGACATCAGATGTAGCAGATGTCAGCTGGTTGAGGCTTTGGGAAAGCTCCTTCAAAGAGATACAGAAGGCTGGAACATGCCTTTTGTCTCCCTTCCTTGCTTCCTTCCTGAAATAGGGAGTCAGCACAGTTCCGGACTGAGGGTAGGGTGGGAGCCAGCCTAGTCTGTGAAAACAGTCTCCTAAGATGACTGAAGAGAAGACCAAAAGAACCTGAGACTCTCAATCCTCCAAGCTGCTGTCCTGGACCTGGAGCTGCTTGCCTCCAGACTGGGAATGATGTGGAAAGAAGATACCGTCTTTGCTTGAAGTGGTTTTTCTAAATCACTTTGTGTATAGCTGAAAGCCACTTCTAACTGAGTACAAGTTACGTAGTTACATAACTTTTATGCTACCACTTTAGAATTTCTCTCTGTCAAAGTTCCTGTCAAGGTAGGTGAGTACTAGGAATGGTATTGGACCATCCCGCAAGGGGAGCACACTCTATCCATGACTTTCTCTTGGAGTTGTACAGTATCACTTTGTAGGTCTTACAGGAATGCTGCAACATTTCCATCACCACCTTGCCTAGGGCAGTCAGAAGATCATTTCTCAAGTTTATAAAATACACCTACCAGTTTTCATGAGGCAAAGGCAAAGGACCAGAGTGGAAGAGAACCATGGTCATGTTTTATGGAGTGAGGCCCAATATCCCACACTCACCTTTGGTACATTACATGCACATAGAAGGCTGCTGTGGGGGGACAAGATTGCAGACTCTGACTTTTTTCCCAGCCAAGATCCATGGCTCTGAGTCCATCCAACACCTTGCAAGTGGATGCAGTATAGAGAGTGATTAGGACCCAGTGAGTTTTCTGGCGCCCTGCAGCCTTGTTTATAAATGTACTTGGACTTGAGTTCTCTGGTGTTTTACTTATTATGAGACAGAAAAGTTTTTATAGTCCCTGGGATTTTACAAGACTTGGTGGTAGGTATTCTCTCCAGTGGTTAGTTTAGGAACTTTGGGTAATGCTTGATTCTAGAAAGGAAGGTGTTTATCACCTGCTGAAACACCAAAAATGAACAGTGTTATAGAACAACACGGCGGAGTTCAGGGAAACTCATGTCTCAGTTTTATCTGAGAGGGTGTAATCAAGTGGCTTCACCAACAGCATTCTTCTCTGGTGAGCAGGAAGCAATCTTGGGAAGCATTTGAACCTGCATCATCATCTTGTCCTGCTGTCTGACCCATTACTGATGCTTGAGTGAAGCTGAGAACTTGTCCCTGTGAACACGGCAGAAGAGGGTGCTGGAAAGGCATTGTTCTCCATTGCAAGCTGGTATCAGATCCTCTCTAATGCAGCAGAGAGTACCTACAAGGAGGGGGACAAACAGGCGAATGTGAGGGGGAAAGAAGAGCATTAAAACCACAACGGAAAGTCATTTTCGGACACTACTGGAATCTGCTGCTGATCCTGCTTTCCCCAGGATTTTCCTTCTTTGACCCGATCAATTAAATACCGACTATCAGCTGGGATCATAAGTAGCAACACATCACAAGTTTAAAAAGCCTAAATGCTCCTCAGGGTTGTGGAATTCCACTTGTTTCTATTTCCTTTTGGACTTTATGAGCTGAAAAAGGACAGTTAGTGGCATATTGAAGATGATGTGTAGCCCTACGCCTACTTTCTCATAAGGAAGCTAAGCAGAATGCATGGAGACTCCCCTAATGCCATTTCCACCCCCGGCCCTGCTCCCGAGGGGCAGTCATGTTCTCTTTTACAGTCCCTAGGCTCAGCGGCCAACAGCACGCCCTAACTCAAACCATCTCCAGCATGAAGCCTCAACTCAGCTGGAAACGGTAATGACAACAAAAGCCATACATGCCTGCATTCCTTTGCTTTCTAATCTGTGGAACTTTTTTTTAGCTTTTTTTGCATATGTTTACTCAAACCCAAGAAGATATTGTGACCTTAAATCCAGCATGTCTCCCGTTCTTTCTACAACATTTTTCTGTCACTCATGCCTGGGTTTATTTGACAAGTACTTGTTCAGCACAGGTTATATGGCAGGTTTTGTGCCAGGTGTTGGGGACTGGGCACTGGACATCACTGACCCATTACTGATGCTTGAGTGAAGCTGAGAACTTGTCCCTGTGAACACTGCAGAAGAGGGTGCTGGAAAGGCATTGTTCTCCATTGCAAGCTGGTATCAGATCCTCTCTAATGCAGCGGCTGAAGGGCCTGGTGAGAGTGTGTGGGGTAGTGGCAGAACTGCAAGCCAGTCAGACCGGAAGCATCAGAAGGTGAGAGGGGAGGGGCCCCATTAAGGACTGTACTTGACTCTCCCTAAGGCTGCAGTCAGGGCAGGTGAGATGGGCTACAGTGTGGATGACAAGAGACACCTGGGGCTCCACTACAGAGGGCAGGGCATGGACACCTGTGAAGATTTGGTGCTGGTATGGAAGGAGGAGGCAGGGCTCAGGGAGTCCTGTAGGGAAATGTCAGGAAAGCCTTTGCATGGGTGGGGCACATGGGTGGGGACAAGGTAAGTCTGAGATACGTGTACGGCAGCAAAGTGTCCAGTAAGCAGTTGTGAATGTGGTCCTGGTGCTCAACATTCAGGCACAAGCCGTGGTCTCACATTTGGGAGTTCTCGATCTGTGTAAATAACACCATGAGTGGGTAAGATTGCTTAGGTGGGGAGTCAAGTATTTCTTTTCAAATTAAAGTCCTCTCTCTTTTATTTACAATAGTGAGAGGTGTAAATGCTGATTGTGTCCCTTTCCATGCTGGGTGACCTGCACCATTTCATGTTATGTCTGTCCTGCACCAACCCATTCGGTACTTTCATCACCACTAAGATCTCTAGTGGAGACAAAGTGAGAAACCATCTTTTCTATCCTGCTCTTGAAGTTTAACATGGTATGAGCTCTGCCCTTTCCAAGTCTCTAGCTCCACTTTTGAGAGCGATAAGCCTGTGCATGTTTCCTTGAGGACCACAGAGTACCCCCCTACCTTCACTAGGAAATCTGGGTGTGGTTAGAGACAAAGGAAGCCCTCCATGTCTGCACAGTGTCTGATTTGTGACCTTTGAATCTACTTTACAATTGAGAAAGAGTGAAAAATAAAACAAAACATAATGCCTGGCAGTGAATGCCCAGCTGTATTAAAAACAAGCAAAGAGGGAAAGGAGAAGGGGATCTGGCCAAGTTTGACCTCAGCGGCAGACCGCTCTCGGGGCAGATTCGTCCTGGCATCAAGAGTAGTTTCCTTCTCCCCTCCTGGTTCTCCAGGAAGCCTGTTTCCCAGGCTCCTTCCCCTGTAGAAGGAGCACTTTGGGAGTGGCCTGGCAGTGGTGGGGTCCAGCTGAACCTTTCCAGGCTGCTTGGACCATCAGGGAAGGCAGCTCCTCATCAAGGAGCCCTCCTGTTCATCACACTATTTGTATGGAGATAAACTGTCTGTTTTTTTGTTAAGATGCAGGGATGTTTAAAGGTGTTTTGTGTGAATTTGATTTTGGTTTTCTTGTGAATGTTTGTCCATGTCACAGGGTGTGCTCAGTTGCACAGAGGAGGGCTCTGAAGAACAAAGCACAGTTACAGCCATTAAAATGAGCTAACCTTGGGTCAAGATGTGTAAACAAATATCCAGGCCCATGGACTAGACCCAACCCTGAAATGACTGAATTACATATAAAGACTTCATTCAAGTCTTTCAAAATGAGATTGCAAAACCCTGAATTTGCAGAGTAGCTAAGGGAATCTGCTAAAAAAAATCCAAGGGAGAAACACAGTGGGCCCTGCTTTTCCTTGTTCCTTAATCACTGGCCTCAACTGGTCACAACTGACAGTAATATCTAGGGTTTAGAACAAGGTGTTTAGGGGAAGAATAAAAAACACTGGTTATGATAATATTGGGGTCACACATCTCTTCCTCAGAGAGAGGTTAAAGTTGTTGTGCTGGTACTTACTGTAGGTGGTCAGCTGTGTAAGAAGTGATCAGAGGGAAAAGAGGCACTCTCATCCCATCTCAAGGTTGGGAGCATGTTCAATTTTCCAGCTGTCCACTGACCTCAGGTTGTCTAAGATGCCAGGTTCAGAATTTGGAACAGCCTGTCCATCACAGATCGGCCGTGGTCCTTGCTTTACAAAGACCCCTCTCAGTTGTCATCTGGTTGAGCAAGTTTGCTAGAGTGACTCCTTCCACGAACTGCTCCTCTGCTCATTCTTAACTGTTTTATTCACTAGACAACAGTTACAACATTTCCCATGCTCACAGAGTTTGGTAAATCTTAGAAATTAGGAGTGCAGTTTCAAGGATTGGGCAGCTTTAGAAAGAGAGTAAAAGTGAAGATTTTAAAAGTCTGGCAAAGTAGCTCTGCTTAATATTTTGGGTCACATTCTTTACTCTTTTTTGTACCTTTAAGTTAATCATAAGAATAACTATAATGATTTGCTTATTTACTAAAACTTTGGTTTGTATTCGACTTGTTTAGTATTAAATATCTCAGAAATGACTTTTTAAAAATGTTAATGGACTAGGAAAGAAATGGTTCTGGAAAAATGTTGAATCTGATGACATAAAGTGTATACATGATTCATCCATGAATGTGCCAGGAGCTCTACTGGTTTCTGACCCACTCCTGTGGCCTGTGTGTGAAACATGAGCCTCAGGTCACCTACAAAACCATGTCCCCATGCTGCTCTGACAGCTAAGCACCAAGACACTTTCCTGCATGGAAGCTTAAAGCGTTTCAAGGGTGCAATAGCTCTTTGGGGAGGAGAGCGAGCCCAGGGCACTGGCAACATTAATAGCTAAGGATTACATCCTTAAGATGAAATAAGTATGAGAAATAAAAATTTTCTGACTCATTTCTTAAGATTATCCTTTCAGAAGTCCCTAGAGAGCCCTACCATTGCTTAATGGGAGTCATACTTCCCAAGAGACTGGCCCACGGCTTCTTGAAACACCAGTTTTTGCAGTTCTAATTTACTACTCGGCCATAGATTTTAGAATGCTGTATTAAAGATAGAAATTTAAATTGCTGTAAAGTATGGAGGAGTTTCCATTTATGTCCAAATATTTTTGTAATCCTTAGATAAGATATATAACTGAAAGTCGTCATATATGTTTGTGATGTGGTATACGTGTGTGTATATGTATATATATATAATATATATATATATAATACACATAATATATATTTTTTAAGATTATTTATTTGAGAGAGAGAGAGGGGGAGAGAACTTAGGAAGGAGGAGGGGTAGAGAAAGATGGAGAGAGATTCTTAAGCATGTTCCATGCCTAGTGGGGAGCCTGATGTAGGGCTCAATCTCACAATGCTGAGATCATGACCTGAGCTGAAATCAAGAGTTGGACACTTAACTAACTGAGCCACCCAGGTGCCCCCATATATGTATATTTTAACTAAAATTTAACATATCATCTATTTATCTGTCTATCTCATGTACATACATTCAAAAGCATTTTTGAGGTATGATTTTCACCTTTTTAAATACAAGAAAATGATTAATCAGCTGTGGACAAAATGTGAGAAGGGTTGTAACACTTTTTAAAAACTATTTAGGAATGATTTGGAATTCACAGAAAAATTTTAAGAGTACTACCAAAACCCCATTTAAATTTCTCAAATTACCATAGTAATCAGCTTTAGGACGAGCACCTGCTTGTCATACCTGTTTAGGCTTCTTGGTTCTGGAACAGTTTCTCTGTGTTTTTGATTTGTTTGTTTGTTTTTGTGACCTTAACATTTACAAAATTACTGGTTAATAATTTTATATAATATCCCTCCATCTGGGATGATTCAAAGTTTCCCCATGAGCAGACCCTGTTTATATATGTATTGACCAGAATAGCAAAGAAGTGCTACTGTACTCTTCCCATTGCAACTTATTGGCTGGAAAATCAATGTTGATTTTTCTCATTACTTGTGACATTAACTTTGATTACATTACTAAGATGCTATATGCCAGGCTCCTCCATTATAAAGTTATTTTTTATTTTCTTTGTAATCAATAAGCATTTGGTGTGGAAATAACTGAAACAATTTAAAATCTCATTCTTCACCCATTGATGTTTCTTGCCAGAAGAACAGATGATTGCTGAGATGCGATTTTTTTCTTTTTTTTAAAATGTTCCTCCGAGTTCTTCTTCTTTTTTTTTTTTTAGGTTTTATTTATTTATTTGACAGACAGAGATCAGAGATCACAAGTAGGCAGAGAGGCAGGCAGAGAGAGGAGGAAGCAGGCTCCCCACTGAGCAGAGAGCCCAATGTGGGGCTCAATCCCAGAACCCTGGGACCATGACCTGAGCTGAAGGCGGAGGCTTAACCCACTGGGCCACCCAGGCGCCCCTGAGATGCGATTTTTAATGTTTTTTGCATCGGTTAATTGGCATTCTAATAAAAGAGAGAAATTTTCTTTCATGTATGTATGCATGTATGTATTTTTATTATTAAAGTGAGATCTTGCGAGTTTCTGTTTCAATTTATCAGTTATAATTCATTGTTATCACTATTTTTCATTTTTTTGTTTTATTAACATATAATGTATTATTTGTCTCAGGGGTACAGGTCTGTCACTATTTATTGTGATGTGCAGATTGTCCTATATCTCTTCACTGAGAGCCTCATCAATGAGGTTTCTGTGTTCTTTTGAAATGTCTCCATTATTTCTTGAGCACAGTTTTCCTTCCTGCCACAGCAAGATGTTCTGGGCTCATCTTTTACTTTCCCAGCCCCTTCCCTGAATCAGCCACTTCTTCAAGAAGTCCTGGTCCCTTTTAGTGATTTAGAAGCTAAGGTCAAGGATTTGGGCAGTACTCCTTGTTACTAGAGGGATCACTGTTTTTAGACCCTTTTTTGGCCAATAGTATTAGGGAATGAATATATGCTATATATCTACCTCTCTACACACATACACACATCTATTCTTAGATACACATTCACATTTGCACTTTTCAACGTTTATCAATTTATATGGAAAACGATGAGTTTACGCTGGTAGTGCACATTGCAGACCAATATCATGCATTCATTCTAACCTTCCTTTTTTCTATATATGTCAGTACTTGCCTGACGGTGGAAAACCTGGTTCTTATCTCTAGTATATTTACAATTGACTCAATCCCCCTTCATGCAGCTAAGCCCCCTACAATGCTGGGAAGCTCTCTGCCTGGATCCCTCAGGCCTGGCCCAGAACTTTGCTGGGCTACCTCACCCCCTGCTCCTTACTCTCTGTTTTTCTTTTCCCTTGTTTTCTTTTAATGTAGGAACTATATATTATACAGACTAGGAAAGATTTAAACAGAAAATAAATATTTTCCAGCATTTTAAAACCTAAAAAAGATAAAGCAAGAATGTCAGGAATAGACTATTAAGTAATAAGGAAGATAAATCCAAAAAATAAGAAAATATTTGGGTTTTTCTATCAAAAACAGGTAGTATGCATACATCCTACAGAACTCAGTAGTTAATTGTGCCACATGGATGAGTCTCAGGCCTATTTTTAGGCTCTGTATTATAGTTTGAGGATTGATATTTATGTTCTGTATGAACAGTTTTATTAGCAAACTCGGATTAATGATAGTTCTGTCCAAAATTTATGGATTGTTTCATTGATGGTTGCTAAACCCATTAGGATCTGGTAGCAGTTAAAATAGTATTTATTTGTTGAGTTGAATAAAGTTGATGTACTGTGTTTATTCTACTTTTTCCATCCCTATCTGTTACCGTACAAAACTTATGTCCACTGCGTTTTGAAGACAGTCCCAGGTGTCCAAGAGGGGCCTGCGATGCTGTCAGGATGCTG
The DNA here is from genome assembly GCF_030435805.1 of Mustela lutreola. Lineage (NCBI taxonomy): Eukaryota > Metazoa > Chordata > Mammalia > Carnivora > Mustelidae > Mustela > Mustela lutreola. Next base: position 84,689,803 of record NC_081292.1, on the reverse strand, counting down.
GGGTCCTCTTTCAGGAGCCTTCCCTGGTCCTGGTCCTGGTAGGAATGGATGTTTTAATGGCTGCCTGGGAAAGGCCAACACCTAAGTCTATATGCAGGACACCCTTTTAAATACAAAAGGAAAATCTAAAATATCATTGAACACATGCTGTTGCTCACTGGGGAAGAAGGGAGGATGTGAGTGGCAGTATGTCCTCTGAAGCACAGCCCTCAGGTACCCCAACTACTGAAGAGGTCTGCTGGCCCCCAGGGCTCCTCATTTTTGCCCCCAGCACAACCCTTCCTGCTCTCACCTTTAAGGGAAAGCTGACCTGAGCCAATAGCATCTTTTACATCAGAATGTAAACAGAATTAAACACAACAACAGAAGTTCCCCCATGATAGTTATAGGAGTGTCTTGTGGCTTTACTGTTAAGAGACTTTCCAAACAAGGCCTGAAACAGAGGCATGAAATCAAGAGCTGATGGCATTGGGCTTTTGGTTCCCTGTGAGCCTGTCCCTTTGGCAGCCACAACTAGAGGCCTTCTAGGCCAGGCCCCTGTAGTCCTAGAGCCAGCCTGCCCTAGGCCTGGGGAGCTGCTGGGAACACAAAAATGTTTGGGGATGTCAGGGGATAGTAGCCTGTCACAGCTCAGACACTTGACTGACATCTCTGTCAGCCCGTGGAGTCTGGGAAATTACCTGGCGTGGAATTCCTGCCTTGGTCCAGCACTTGAATTTGCTGCTTCGGGGACTTTGCATGAGAGTTTTGCCTCTGGGGACTCTCCTGTAACAAGAAGTGAGAGAACAGATGCCCTGAAATTCTGTGATCTACATGATCAGACCCCTTTAAAGTTCCCTTTGCATTTATTGGGACTCATTTAAAGAGTGTAGACTCACAGGGATGTCCAGGGGAAACATAATGTGAGCCACATACACAATTTAAAATTTTCTAGTAGTTATGCTTCAAAAAAGTAATAAATGGGCATATGAAATTAATTTTAATGATATATTTTATTAATAACAATATATTTGGAATATTAGTCATCAATATGTAAACAATATAAGGTTATTAAGGAGGTATTTTACACTCTCTTTCCCATACTATGTCTTTGAAATCAGGATACCCAGAGCATGTCCTGATTCACACTAGCCACATTTTGAGGGCTTAAGAACCGTGTGGGCAGTATACAGGTCCTGAGGGTTTGCTGGATTTTTTACATTGGGGGATCAGATTAAAAACAAGGAGATGGCCTTTTAGAGTCTGAGTATGTCCAAAACAGAAGTCCAAACCTGAGACAAACTGAGAGAGCCTGGGAAACTGTCATCGAGAAATATTATTTGCCAACCACTGAAAGAATCAAATTATGATACTGAGAATCTTCTTTGTGTAATAGTTTTCCCAACCCTGTGTGTGTATTTTTGAGGAGGGAAGTAAAAGAATAAAATATGGCCTGTGATTAAAGATCTCAGACTGAACTAACACGTAGTGAATATCTACTCCTAGGTTCACAAACTGTGTGTACATTTACAAACTGTTTCAGTAAAAATACCACAAAATATGATGGAAAACTTGTCAACCAGGTAAAACAACCCTATCATGGCATACTTTTCTCATATCTTTTTTAATATTATGTAAATTAAAAATCCTCAACTGAAGTAGGAAGAAGATTCATTTGTGAAGGACATCTCTAAGAAAGAGAAGGGGTTCTGGAGTTTTGTAGAGCCTGGTAGACAATGATCAGGGCCAGAATTTGATCTGGTGAATTACTATTTTCTTAAGGTCCCTCAAAATATCCTTATTCCTAAGCCTGCCAGGACGACCTTCTTTAGGTACCTGGAAGCCTGTGAACCAGTATGCTATGTACCATGCCACTTTTTCTGGGATGGTTTTGTAAGCACTAGCTCCATAAAGTCCCTCTTAGTTCCTTAAAAGTGTCTGGTTGTGTCTGATTAAATAGCCATCATTCTCAGGTATGACATTTCAAGCAAGGCTTTGGTTCTATAACCAGTTTCCAATTATGTACTATCACAAGAAAGATTCTTATTGAACTTAGACAAACAATTGTATTGCCATGAAAGTAAGAATACTTGAAAAGAATTTCTAAATCTTGGGCAGGGGGAATAAGATGTCACTTACAAACAGGGGGAATAAGACATCACTTACAAATGTTTCATTTAAACTCACAACAGTAGAGCCTACTAAATTGTTTTGATTCAGAGATAAGAAGAAAACAAAAGAATTTCCACTGTATATCCAGAAAATAGAACACTGAAATAACAACATTCCAAAACAAACAAACAAACAACCCCCCCCCCCAATGACCCATTATTAACACTCATCAGTTTGTTCAGTCCTATGTAATTAATTCTTTTTTTTTTTTTTGCTGGATCTTGAATTTGCGGTCTCATTAACCCATCCACTTTTCCACTGGAGTTCTGAAATCCTGACTTGGTTCACAGAGGTGTTGTTTATGCAGTGCCATCGGAGACCCACACCCAAGGGCTGGCATTGTATTCTGCATGAGGCTATCAGATAGTCCTTCACAGAAGATGAGGCAGTCCAACTTGTATCTGATTTCAAAGCTTTTAGAATAGTGTCAGAGTAAAACAAAAAATATGTGTACATGACAAAATACTCAAGATGCCTGTGGTTGGTTAATTTATTGTTGATAAGTTTTAAAAATGAAAGGTCTGATAGTAACACAACTGATACGGAAATTAGATTGTTGCTAAACAAACCAGAAAATTAATCCAAAAAATTTGAATGAAATACCTACTAACACAATTAACCCTATTTTCAAAGGAGTGTAGTTATTACATCTAATTTATTAAGATGGTTGAACATAATCTTTATATAGAAAATATCCTCAGACATAACATATAATAATTTTGTCATAATATAGAATAAATATATAATTAAACTATAAAATATATCAAGCATTTAAGAAGAGTGAGGAAAGCTGCAGCAGGTCATGGAAACCTCTACTAATAAAACTTGATACACAAATGATATGGAGCCCTAGTTGAAAACCACTGCCCTAGAAGATGCCAGATTCAAATGAAGCAAGTGGAGCTGTCACCAAATTGACAATTAAAAATTACCTGAAACTATGGCTGATTGCACTATACTGTTGTATAAGATCAGCATAGTTGCACCAGGTCTCTGAGTAGGAACATATGGACAGCAAAGGCAGTGGCAATTCTCTAGGGACTCTCTGGCAGCACACACTTTTTGAAATATTTATCTTAACTCCATTTTGCTCGTGCAAAGTTAACCTGGGGAAGGTGATGCCCTTCTTCTGATTTTACAATACTTCCCATTAACTTAATAGTTACATGTCAAATAAACTTAGTATCAGCACCTCTCTTTTTACAAGGTGAAAGAACAAATCCTTTATAATTTTCCTAGGACCTTTTTAGAAATCTCAAAGACAATTTCAGTTCAAAAGGCATTATTTAAGATTTGACTTTGGGAAGGCAAAGTATCAGAGGTTGTCTGAAGATTTGGACTCTTTTTTTTTTTAATTTGTATAATTTTTTCATTTTTTATAAACATATATTTTTATCCCCAGGGGTACAGGTCTGTGAATCACCAGGTTTACACACTTCACAGCACTCACCAAAGCACATACCCTCCCCAATGTCCATAATCCCATCCCCTTCTCCCAAACCCCCTCCCCCCAGCAACCCTCAGTTTGTTTTGTGAGATTAAGAGTCACTTATGGTTTGTCTCCCTCCCAATCCCATTTTCTTTCATTTATTCTTCTCGTACCCACTTAAGCCCCCATGTTGAATCACCACTTCCTCATATCAGGGAGATCATATGATAGTTGTCTATCTCCGCTTGACTTATTTCGCTAAGCATGATACGCTCTAGTTCCATCCATGTTGTTGCAAATGGCAAGATTTCATTTCTTTTGATGGCTGCATAGTATTCCATTGTGTATATATACCACATCTTCTTGATCCATTCATCTGTTGATGGACATCTAGGTTCTTTCCATAGTTTGGCTATTGTGGACATTGCTGCTATAAACATTCGGGTACACGTGCCCCTTTGGATCACTACGTTTGTATCTTTAGGGTAAATACCCAATAGTGCAATTGCTGGGTCATAGGGCAGTTCTATTTTCAACATTTTGAGGAACCTCCATGCTGTTTTCCAGAGTGGCTGCACCAGCTTGCATTCCCACCAACAGTGTAGGAGGGTTCCCCTTTCTCTGCATCCTCGCCAGCATCTGTCATTTCCTGACTTGTTGATTTTAGCCATTCTGACTGGTGTGAGGTGATATCGCATTGTGGTTTTGATTTGTATTTCCCTGATGCCGAGTGATATGGAGCACTTTTTCATGTGTCTGTTGGCCATCTGGATGTCTTCTTTGAAGAAATGTCTGTTCATGTCCTCTGCCCATTTCTTGATTGGATTATTTGTTCTTTGGGTGTTGAGTTTGCTAAGTTCTTTATAGATTCTGGACACTAGTCCTTTATTTGATATGTCGTTTGCAAATATCTTCTCCCATTCTGTCAGTTGTCTTTTGATTTTGTTAACTGTTTCCTTTGCTGTGCAAAAGCTTTTGATCTTGATGAAATCCCAGTAGTTCATTTTTGCCCTTGCTTCCCTTACCTTTGGTGTTGTTCCTAGGAAGATGTTGCTGCGGCTGAGGTCGAAGAGGTTGCTACCTGTGTTCTCCTCAAGGATTTTGATGGATTCCTTTCGCACATTGAGGTCCTTCATCCATTTTGAGTCTATTTTTGTGTGTGGTGTAAGGAAATGGTCCAATTTCATTTTTCTGCATGTGGCTGTCCAATTTTCCCAGCACCATTTATTGAAGAGGCTGTCTTTTTTCCATTGGACATTCTTTCCTGCTTTGTCGAAGATTAGTTGACCATAGAGTTGAGGGTCTATTTCTGGGCTCTCTATTCTGTTCCATTGATCTATGTGTCTGTTTTTGTGCCAGTACCATGCTGTCTTGATGATGACAGCTTTGTAATAGAGCTTGAAGTCCGGAATTGTGATGCCACCAACGTTGGCTTTCTTTTTCAATATCCCTTTGGCTATTCGAGGTCTTTTCTGGTTCCATATAAATTTTAGAATTATTTGTTCCATTTCTTTGAAAAAGATGGATGGTACTTTAATAGGAATTGCATTAAATGTGTAGATTGCTTTAGGTAGCATAGACATTTTCACAATATTTATTCTTCCAATCCAGGAGCATGGCACATTTTTCCATTTCTTTGTGTCTTCCTCAATTTCTTTCATGAGTACTTTATAGTTTTCTAAGTATAGATTCTGTGTCTCTTTGGTTAGGTTTATTCCTAGGTATCTTATGGTTTTGGATGCAATTGTAAATGGGATTGACTCCTTAATATCTCTTTCTTCTGTCTTGCTGTTGGTGTAGAGAAATGCAACTGATTTCTGTGCATTGATTTTATATCCTGACACTTTACTGAATTCCTGTATAAGTTCTAGCAGTTTTGGAGTGGAGTCTTTTGGGTTTTCTACATATAGTATCATATCATCTGCGAAGAGTGATAATTTGACTTCTTCTTTGCCGATTTGGATGCCTTTAATTTCCTTTTGTTGTCTGATTGCTGAGGCTAGGACCTCTAGTACTATGTTGAATAGCAGTGTTGATAATGGACATCCCTGCCGTGGGAGCAGCCAACTATATAAACCAATTAATAACAAAATCAAAGAAACACATCAACAATAATACAATAATAGTAGGGGACTTTAACACTCCCCTCACTGAAATGGACAGATCATCCAAGCAGAAGATCAGCAAGGAAATAAAGGCCTTAAACAACACACTGGACCAGATGGACATCACAGATATATTCAGAACATTTCATCCCAAAGCAACAGAATACACATTCTTCTCTAGTGCACATGGAACATTCTCCAGAATAGATCACATCCTCGGTCCTAAATCAGGACTCAACTGGTATCAAAAGATTGGGATCATTCCCTGCATATTTTCAGACCACAATGCTCTAAAGCTAGAACTCATTCACAAAAGGAAGTTTGAAAAGAACCAAAATACATGGAGACTAAACAGCATCCTTCTAAAGAATGAATGGGTCAACCGGGAAATTAAAGATAAATTGAAAAAAATCATGGAAACAAATGATAATGAAAATACAACGGTTCAAAATCTGTGGGACACAACAAAGGCAGTCCTGAGAGGAAAATATATAGCGGTACAAGCCTTTCTCAAGAAACGAGAAAGGTCTCAGGTACACAACCTTACCCTACACCTAAAGGAGCTGGAGAAAGAACAAGAAAGAAACCCTAAGCCCAGCAGGAGAAGAGAAATCATAAAGATCAGAGCAGAAATCAATGAAATAGAAACCAAAAAAACAATAGAACAAATCAACGAAAGTAGGAGCTGGTTCTTTGAAAGACTTAATAAAATTGGTAAACCCCTGGCCCGACTTATCAAAAAGAAAAGAGAAAGGACCCAAATAAATAAAATCATGAATGAAAGAGGAGAGATCACAACTAACACCAAAGAAATACAAACTATTATAAGAACATACTATGAGCAACTCTACGGCAATAAATTTGACAATCTGGAAGAAATGGATGCATTCCTAGAAACATATAAACTACCACAACTGAACCAGGAAGAAATAGAAAGCCTGAACAGACCCATAACCAGTAAGGAGATTGAAACAGTCATTAAAAATCTCCAAACAAACAAAAGCCCAGGGCCAGACGGCTTCCCGGGGGAATTCTACCAAACATTTTTAAAGAAGAACTAATTCCTATTCTCCTAAAACTGTTCCAAAAAATAGAAATGGAAGGAAAACTTCCAAACTCATTTTATGAGGCCAGCATCACCTTGATCCCAAAACCAGGCAAGGATCCCACCAAAAAAGAGAGCTATAGGCCAATATCCTTGATGAACACAGATGCGAAAATACTCAACAAAATACTAGCCAATAGGATTCAACAGTACATTAAAAAGATTATTCACCACGACCAAGTGGGATTTATTCCAGGGCTGCAAGGTTGGTTCAACATCCGCAAATCAGTCAATGTGATACAACACATCAATAAAAGAAAGAACAAGAACCAAATGATACTCTCAATAGATGCTGAAAAAGCATTTGACAAAGTACAGCATCCCTTCCTGATCAAAACTCTTCAAAGTGTAGGGATAGAGGGCACATACCTCAATATCATCAAAGCCATCTATGAAAAACCCACCGCAAATATCATTCTCAATGGAGAAAAACTGAAAGCTTTTCTGCTAAGGTCTGAAGATTTGGACTCTTGCTTGAGATATAATCATGGATTACTGAGAAACAGTATTTGGCTATTTGCTTAACCAAAGTGAGAAGAAGAGGATTTAAAGAAAAACATTCAACGTAATATGACTGTAAAGAACTGTAGCTCTTTCAAAAGTGAGAATACTTGGTCTTTTTTATAATTAAGGACATGATAAAGTTACCTTAAAACAAAGGAAATTCTGGTAAGACAGAACTTTTGCCTTATGGGCTAATTATTCAGAAAGTGAAGGAGAACCTTTTATAATTTCTTAGTAAGAGCTGACCAACAACCCAAGAAAAATGTGAACAAAAGTTCTTTTTGGAAATTGTATAAGTAAACCCATTAAAACTTATCTAGCGTGACCACTGCAAATAAAACTCCCTTTTTGGGAACCTACCACAGATTTCTATAACAATTCAGGATTTATCCAAAACTTTCCTCTTCCTAATTCTGGAGCAACCAATCATTTTACCTTAGGATGAAACTATTCTATTTCCATTAAAAAAAAAAAAATCCAAATCCTGCATACAAAGTTGTTCCTCTGTACCTTGTTGCTTCTAGTAAAGTTTTATTTACATATATATTTACATATATTGATTATAACTTTTAACCAAAGTAACTTCTTTTTCACTGAAAAAACTAGGAAGCCAATAATTATGAAGTGTCTCCCACACTCCAGATTTTGCAACAGACTAGCAAATCTCATGAATATACATCTCACAACCTTCTCTGACGGCACATGTTCCTTATATTGCAACTTCTCAAAGTGGCAAAAATGAACATTCATTAACAGACCTAAATATATATAGCCTTTCTGTATAAATGAAAATAAGTGACAAAATTATATAAACTTAAAATTATGCTTAGCAATTAATGTTACAACATTCTTTTACTTAGAAATAATTTAGGCATCTAATGAATATTTATTAATTGATTTAGTATCAGTCTACATTTTAAGTTACCTAAAGATTTTGGAAATTATCTTCAAGCCGACATGCTACAAAAAAATACAAAACATCATTATTGTTGAACTAGTTTTTCAAAATAACGATTTGATTGGGTTAAACACAAATTACATTTTTCATTATCATAAATATTTAGCAGAAATAATATTAGCTTATTTGATCAGTAAAACTGTATAGGTTTAGGAAGAACATATCCAAGTAGGATAGAAACAAAAGTTTTTACTATACTTACCATCGAAGACATAGTTTTTATTAAATGAATAATATTAAACTAGTCTTAATTTCCAAATATTACCTAAATTGTGTGAGCTTGAATTATTAAGACATTTGAATTAGTTTCTGTGAGAATAATTACTAAAAAACACTTTCAATATTGGAAGCTCAATTTTCTTAATTTCTGAGAGTTTTAGAAATACTCAATTGTGTAAGCAGTTATTTATCTCTAAGTCAATTAGAGTAGAGTTTCTATAATTTAAGAGATTTTATTATTTAATTTGTTAATATCATCTGGAGGTAGGGAAATGTTGCATACTCACCATTAGAGGTAAAGACCTTTCTGATTATGTATCGTAAACATACAACAGGGAGAGAGCTTATAGCTTCAATTCAAAATTTAGTCCTCACTCAAGAGCAAATATAGAATTACAGCCCATTGGTACATATTGAAGAGTTGTTCTCTTCCCAGTGGGTGTGAATCCTTACTGTTGCCATCCTGAGCCCAGGTCTGGGTGCTAAACCCACTTTTGGGTCCCTGGATCACCAGTAAGGAATGGAGCACAGTGAGGCCCGAGATTCTCCTTACTTAGGAGGAGTAAATGGGGGATCAAGTAAAGTCTAGTCATATCTAAGTCATGGCTCCAAAACTGTGAAAGTTGAAATGCACTGGACAATTAAGGAGACGGTTTTTCAGGGTAGTGCAATAGGGAGAGGTTTCCTAGTGAAGAACATTTCACAAAGAAGCAAGGAGGTTTGGGCATTTGGAGAGGCAAGAAGGAAAAGAAGTCAACCACAGTCTTTGGGAGTCACAAAGAAGAGGAGCTGGGTCTTATCTCAGGATAAGGAAGAACAGGAGATCCTTTGTAGTTACCTGTTTCTCAGAAAACAAAAGTCTGTAGAGACTTCTAAACTGCTTTCCAGGAGAACCATGCTTATATTAAGTTCAACACTCTCATTTATCTTCTAAACAGATGAACATATATTAAAAATGGGTAACATTTTCTAAGTTGAGATTCAATTATTTTTTTCATTGATGTTTAAATTACTTGTGATGCTATAAATCCCTTGTGATTAACTCATATACAAATAGAAACAGGATTTTGAAAAGTACTCATCAAATCTGGAGCAGCAATTTCTCTGTTGAAACAATGTTCTTCATTTATCTAGGAATTTGTTGCCTCAAGTAAGGTGGTCATCATTCTGTACAAAGCACTGACTTCCCGACTGAGCAGATTTGGACATAGCTCATCATCCCAGGGTATGAAAAGTCTGATCTGCTTTACATAATCAAAAAGAGAGCCTCACAATCAGCCAAACCCATAACTATCAGCAAAATTTAGTGATTTTCAAAGAAAAAATGCATCTGAGAATATATAAATTTCTGGGCATACATTTAGGTATTCATATAGGCAAAAAAGGAGGTAAACCTGACTACATTAAGTAGCAAAATTGTTTTTTCACAATATAACTTTCCTACCAAAAATCTTTTCATCATTATTTTTCTTTAAGGGGTTTCATAAGCAGATAAAATTATAGAAACCCGATTTTAGGCAGCTGGACGTTTTTGGGAAAAGCTGCCAAATATTTTTACATTAGAGGGGCACACAGAGCAAGAAATGGAAATTATTGTATTGAATTCTGGGAAAAGGACAATATGAGGGCAAATTCTAGGTTTAGGAAGGGACATTTGTGTACTATTTGATAAGCAGCACTGAAATTAGGAATGAGATCCTTATACTCTTTACAATTGCCATTTGTAACTACTTGTGTTCTCTGGTCTCAAATACAAAATGCTCTTCATTGGCATACAGATATGATGCCTTTGGGAGCTTAGAACTGTCAGTGGATGAGGAGTATTCCCAATTATTTTTAATTTTTTGCCCTGATGTCTGTTTGGCAGGCTATACTGCTAATGTCTTAGAAACATGAAACAGAACCTCAGGGCTTGAAGGTGACCTGACCCAGGTTCCCTGGTGCCTGGGTAGAGACCTCAAGATCCAGTCTCAGGTTTTTTACTCCAAGCCCAGGGTGCCTCCATCCCCGGGAATTTGCTTCAACTCTGGGATGAAGTCTACATTGGAAATATGATATTATAACTCAAGATTTAAGTGGAAACTTGAAATATTGTAGGAAGAGATCTCTTCTTTTCCTGAAGAATGAGACTGACAACAACTGTTACATTAGAATATAGGAAGCAGTGATGTCATTTCTTCATTAAGAAAGTGGGTTGTTCACTAATGTCCAAGAGGCCTAGTGGCAGAGCGTTAATGGGTGCCACGGAAGGGACATCTTGTTGGAGACACTAATTCCTTGGGCTGCAGCTGCCCAGGGCACTGGGCATGCCTGCCTGTCTTCACCATTTTACTCTGCGTGAGGTGTGGAGAGGCCAGAAGTTGATTGAAAGAGAGGAACCAAGAATTTTACAGTTTTATGATTTGTTATACTCACAGTGCTCTGGAGAAAACATGGCATGGGGAGGCACTGAGGTTGGTCAGGGGTCAGAGGGACAAAAGGGAACTCTGGGCAAACACTTGCAGAGGTGATCCTTGAACAACAGAGGTTTGAACTGCATGAGGCCACTTACATGCACATTTTACTCAAAGCATACAGTACAGTGCCATAAATGTATTTTCTCTCCCATATGATTTTCTTGATAATTTCTTTCATCTAGCTTACTTTATTATAAGAATACAGTATAGAATACATATAACACACAAAATATGTGTTAATCAACTGTTTATGTTTAGGCTACTGGTCAAGAGTAAACTATTGGTAGGTGAGTCTGGGAGAATCAAAATATGTGGCTTTTTAACTGCGTAAGTGGGAGGTTGTGCTCCTAGCCCTTGTGTTGCTTCAGGTTTAATGGTATTGAGACTTTTGTAGGAAGGACATGGCAAAGCAGGGTGGCTGACTTGAATTGGCAAGTCTGAATGATTTTAGCAGCTCTGGGACATAGATGCTGTTCCTAGGTGTCTGGTGCCTGGCCCTGAATGATTAGGGCAAATGGATAGGGACTCAAGAGTATGAAGCCCTGGTAGGAAGATAGTCAGAGGGTGGTCTTAGCTGGCTGTTAAAGAAGGGGAAGGGCCTCAAACTGGGTCAAGACAGTGGTCAAACAATGACGTGATATTGCCCTAGCTTGCCCGTTTCCATACATATTCCTTGTGCTGCCCCCCAGTTGCACTGCCTTCCCTTGCTTCCTCCCTCGCTCCTCCAGATGCTCTCCAGAACAGTCAGACCAGTGTAGTATCACAGAGCTGGAGAGGTCCTCTCCCACTCAGTGTGATTTGCCTGAGGTCCAACCTTTTCTCCAGCACCGAGAGGGACTTTATAGCATGGGAAGTTGACTTCCAGCATCTTTTCATTATGCAGGAAAGGAAATGGAGATTTGGATATTAAGGGGACTAAATGAGATTGGCCTATTTTTCTTTATCATTATCTTTTTCATTTTTACTCAAATTCAGCAGTGAATCTAGTATGTAGATAGAAGAGTCAGCCTTCCAAAGGATTATATGAGGATAGTATTCCTATGAGTTGCCACTGCATGGTGTTCAACTGTAAGCTAGGTGCATAATTGATCTTTCTGTACAGATTTAATTGGGGCTTACTTGTCCAAGGGTACACATGTGCATGTGGCAGAGGCAGAATTCCTTGTCTCCAAAGCCTGTGCTCCACTCAGTATCTTGTGATTTATATGATTGTAAGTGGTACTTTTCTTCCTTAAACTCCTCCTTGAACTTCTCCCAGCTTCCCCTGTTTTTATCCCAAGTTAGTGATTGGTGAGCAGGTTGGGAAAGAAAGCAAGCACCATTATTTTGAGGGCGACCATAAGTGCTACTATGTGGAAGTGTTCAGGGGCACAACATTAAAGCTGTGTGGTGAAGCATGTAACATCCCTATGTTCTCCAACACTTCAGCCCTACCTGCAGTGCCCAGGAGGAATACGAGAGCTGCTTTTAAGCTGCCCTGCATTGCAGCAATAACACTGACCGCTCATCTGGTTAAGTGAACTAACTATATGTAGTGATTTCCTTGTGTGTGTCAGACATTGTGAATTAAATAGTGAATAAGAACTATTGTCTGCTCCCAGTGGCCCACAGTCTCGTGGGAAATTGGCACATAAACAGCTGTGACAATGCAATGACAGGCACGTGACAATGAGTCTAAGTACAAGACAGTACAGGATAGAAGGGTAGTACTGGGAGACATAGCTGGAGGGGAAGGAGGGTACAAATGAGGAGAAACTTTCCAATCCTGTGCAGGAGACTGAACTTTACACAGAGAACAGTAGAGAATCATTAAAGAAGTGAACTTGGAGGAGTGGAAAAAGAGAAGTTTAGTTTGGAAGGTTTTTGTTGTGGTATATGTGTAGCACCCAAGAGGGAATGACAGGCAGACAGAGACTCAGGACTGGAAACTAAGAAAGAGGTTTGAGCTGGTAATACAGTCTCATCAGTATCTGGATGATAAATGAAGCTGTTGTGCTGGAGGTAGATTTCCCAGGGTAGGTGTGAGAAGGGAAGCAGATCGTGGAAGAAAGAGCCAGAGAGACACTGTTCAGTGGTGGTGTGACCAGGGGAGCAAAGGCCTGAAGGAGGGGAGGTGGCTAAGAAGGAGAAAGGAGAAGGTTGGCCACAATGCACCCTTCCCATTTCTCCGGTTTATATATTTTCTAATACTACTCTCCATTTAGGTTCTTCATTTGTTCTTTTAAGTTTCTCTTTTCTGTCTTCCTTTTGAAAATGCATTGTTCCTTTGATTCTTCTAAAGTTTTTTACAGAGGAAGGTCAGGAAAGCAGCAGGCATTGGTCACCAAATCTTGAATTCTAGAGAAATTAGTTTTCCTCCTTTCCCAAAAATTTCTTGAAAGAACAATAGCAAAGCTAGAGGAGCATTAGAAAAAAGTACACATTGATTTTGGTCAAGGCTCTCCTAGTTTCTTGTTTGAGAAAACCGAGGGGGTGAAGGGCAGCACAGGAGAGTGTTTTGTCAGTAACTGAGAGCCAGAATTAAAGAGTTGAACTGATCCCAAGGAAATCCAACTTTATTTTTCCTGCTTCTCTCAACCCCCCACGAAGAGTTTATTCATTATAGAACTTCTTTGTAAAGTGATCTCTGTGTTCTTTTGAGCTTGAAATTATACTCAAATGTTCTTCTGGAATGTTTTCATTTTCCCTTAAGATAATAAATTTATTGACTCTCTGGAACTAAATTAAATTAGGCAACTGGCCAGGAAGGAGGGGGAGATGCTGTACATCACTTCTACCCTAGGGTTATTGCAAGCTGTAACATCTCTGTCTTTGGCCAGTGTGGCCTTGGATAAACTGCAGTCTTCTTCTCAAACACACTTCAGTGTCATCCATGCCACCTATTACCTTGAGCAAGTCCCTTAACTTCTTGAAGCATTAATTTGTCACCTATAAAAGGGGGATAATAATAATAGCTAACCCATGGGATTGTCAGGAAAGTTAAAGAGAAAATGTATAATAAAATCCTGGTATATCTGTACCCCTGGGGATAAAAATATATTATATGTTTATAAAATAAATTAAAAAAATAAAAAATAAAAAATAAAAAGAAAATCAAAGAGAAAATACCAAAAAAAAAAAAAAAAAAAGCCTGGTATATACTGAGTGCTCAAAAAGCTTGGTGTTGTTATTAAAATGGAGAGGTCATGTACAGAGTTCACAAGGGAGGAAAATCTGTCACAGTTGAAAATACTGCCTTTGAGGCATTCCATTCAATTATTTTGCTGTTTCCAAAAATCCAAAGTCTAGGCAAGATGAGGGTTTTCTGGTTATATGAAGGTAGAAAACAACAGGAAAGCTGGAGATTTGGCCTGTGAGTGAAAAAATGGCTGCCTTCAAAATGTCCTGTAGTACCTGTGCCATCACTGCTGGCAGCTGAACTGGTTCCAGAGGATGAATACAGCCTTCGGGTAGTCCAGATGCCCTAATTCACTGCTGTAGCTTGGGGCTGGAGTTTCTTATTAGGGTCGGGTGTGTCTACCTCTGAGTCACTGTGCCCAGGACTGACCCAAAGTCCTTTTTTCTGTGGATGATGTGTCGAGTCCCTAACAACATTCCTTGGGGTGAACTGAAAACTCCAGTGTACTGTGCATCTTCTGAGATGTCAGCAGGTTAGAAGGTAAAGGAGAAATCTAAATTCACCCTTTAATGAATATAAAGAAGATTGAATAATGCACAGAACAGTCACAGAAATTTTTCAGCTAAGATGAATTTTAATATTTAGAATATTGGTCATGAAAATTAGGATATGGGCATATTAAAGAAGCAAATGTTCAAAATCTTAACCATTAGATTCCATACCTCTTCATAAATGAAGTATTTTTACAGATTAATAAGCTTTACAGCTACTTTATGCCCTGTTCATTGTCACTGAATAAACTCTCTTAAATGCATCATTTGCTTTGAATTAAATGCACTTTGGATGGCCCGTTTATTCACTAGGCTAGATCTTGGGTCACTGTGATGTCATTTTAGGTCCTCATGCCCAGGAGCTTAGCCTGATGGAAGATAGGCAAGTGGGCATGAGTGACAAAGGGTATGTCCTGTGCTATAATGCAGGCTACTTGGCCTGGGGAGATAGTGAAACCATGGACAGAAAATCACCAGGGGGCATGGCATGAGCTTAGAGGAAGGTGTTTGGGAGTGGAGAAGTGAGCAGGCAAAGGGGCTAGAGGATTTGTTCAGCTTTCCATTTACATCTGTGACAGACATCTTTCTGCCTCACTGATGTGAAATATTCAATAACATGTTAACACACACGTCCAGGACACAAGAAGTGGCCCCGCCAGTGGTGTTGTCCTATCCCACCTGTGTTCTTACTTGTGACTGTGCGGCACAGCTCTGACTCCAGCCAGCTGTCTTGTAAAGGGCAGAAAACCAATTCTACCACCTGCTCAGTGGGATGTGTGAAGATGTTGAGCTTCAGTTTCCCTTTCTAGGAAATGAAGGCAATGCCTCCTGCCTGAAGGATTAAACAGCATACTACGTGTTAAAGCTCTCAAGGTTATACACCCCCATCCTGCATCACTAATGTAGTTATGTATACAAGTGATCACATTCTGAACTTTGACTGTCAGTATAATGTCTCATGAATATGGAAACCGCGACCCATGTTTTACTGTAATATACAAAATGTTGTTTCCCCAGAAGAGTACCCCCCAAATTGGTAGCGTTAATGTTAGCGTTAATCTAATTTTTCAAGGACTTCTTTCCCAAAGTAAGTCACTGTGACTTCACCAAAGACCTTATGTGGTGGGAAAGGAGCCCAAACTTCATTCTTAAAGCTGCCAGCCTTTGCTGGCTCACTGCAGATTGAGCAACACTGAGAATCCACAAGAGTCAAACATAGCTGAACATCAACATCCTGGGATTTTTTCCTATGAGAATATCTGGCTCATCTGGTGGTGATGAAGGAATGCTCTGACCACTGCAGCAGCAAACCCTTGCCCCTGGTACTTACTTGACCTCTGGGTCTCACAACTGTGTGAACTCACAGGCTGTCATGAATACTAGACAGCATGAACAGGAAGCATGGCTACTCTTAGCCTGCTGGGAGCTAAGGGGAAAGTGGTGCTTTGTAAAAGACCTGCAGACCAAAACCTCAGCTCTTAGAAAAGTTGGTGCTGAGACCAAGAGCTGGGTGGGCAAGGGGGCTGTTTTGGCTTCATGTTTTACTGAATAATGAGAAATTCACTGAGCTAAATGCACGTATCCTTGGAATGTAACACACATAGATGTCAGGTGTAAAGTTGTAAAAAGAACAATCCTTTTTTTTTTTTTTATTTTTTTTTTTTTTTATTTTTTTTTTTTTTTTTAGATTTTTTATTTATTTATTTGACAGAGAGAGATCACAAGCAGGCAGAGAGGCAGGCAGAGAGAGAGAGAGGAGGAAGCAGGCTCCCTGCTGAGCAGAGAGCCCGATGCGGGACTCGATCCCAGGACCCTGAGATCATGACCTGAGCCGAAGGCAGCGGCTTAACCCACTGAGCCACCCAGGCGCCCAAGAACAATCCTTTTTTATGCTAAATTGGGAGACAACTTTGCCTTCCAGGTATTGATATTTCATACTTCTTCGCTCCAGTGCTCAGTGTTCATGGTGATGTGTTTAAGGGACGATGAGAGGGTTGAGACAGAGAAATGTTGCCAGGGAGGGCCTGGACTGCCAAGGAAAGGGCTCCAGGCTGAAGCTAGAGACCCACCATGTGCCCTGGACGAGCACGTGGGCAAGGTTTCCTCAGCTCCAGGCAGAGTAGAAGACCCCAGGTGCTCCAGGTGTGATCCCAGCAAGGAGCTCCAGTGCTTTCAAGTGTGTTTCTGCTTTTGTAAAGCCACAATCGGAGGCAGACTATTGAACCGAGGTTGGAAGGAATGGCGGGTGTAAGTTGTCAAGATAACTTGCAAGCATGGGTTTACAGAGCTCCACAACTAGGAGCTCCAGGTTAGAATGACAGACTTAACAAATAAAAATAGTCCATACCAGTTCAATTTGAATTTCAGGTAAATGATAATGATTTTTCAATATAACTGTTCCAAGTATTTCATGGGATGTTCTTACATTTAAAAATTAGTTCAAGTTTATGTTGTTCTAAGATTATAATTTAACAGTCTCCTATATTTTCTCAGCCACTATATCCATGATGAGAATTTTACCCCAAAGCTTATTACTCCACTGACCCTTTTTTGCTTAGGTTATCTTTTTCTAGCTTTTATGGTCTTTCTTCGATTGTGTTTTAGATGTATGTGTCTCATATAAATAACATGGTGTCTCATCCAAGAATCTCTTTACTTTAATGGGAAAATTGAAATGAATTGTAATTATATAAAAGCATCATATTTCTACCAATGTATTTTCTATGTCATTTAGTATATGCTTTATCAGTCATACAGAATTATATTAGTGATTGTCACCACCCATGCTGCTCTAGGAAACCTTGATGGGCAGTTTCGGAGCCTTTATTACCTGCCAGGCTTGTGTGTTGGTCTCATTCATGTTCCTAACAGAGTTATAAGGTGTTTGAAGTAGTATTACACTCCCATCTAGAGGGAAGGCTGAAAGAGCTTGGAGCCTCCACGCCATGCAGTGGAAGACCACACTGCCATGAGCAGGGTGTAGAACTTCCACCTGATGCCAGCTCACTCTTACATGTGAGCTTCTGTCCTGGCCATCTTCACATATTTCACTTTGGGGGAGCTGGGCCTGAGTAATGACATAGGGTCTGGCTTGGGGCTGGCCTGCTGTTCTGCGGCCAGAGGGATAGTTCAGGCAGGATCTTGTCTTCGTGCTTCTAGAAGTTCTCATACCACCTTCACACTCTCAGAGTCTTGCTAAGGGCAGACCTCAGCAGGTTAGAGTAGGGCTTCATTCTCCTGTTATTTCATTTCTCAGGAAACAGAGATAGAGAAATGTGTCAGTACAGACAAGGTTAAATTTTTCACTAAGCCATTGTAATGTCAAAAAAAAAAAAAAAAACTTGTCATAACCTAACTTCTATTTAAGCAAATTTTTAAATTATTATTTTAAAAATGTGTTTCAAACATTTTAAAAAATATTTAAAAAATAACACGTTTTTATTAACATATTGTTTTACTGCAGCTTCTATACTACAATGTAGCACTTAAAGCGTTTAATATTGCAACATCTCAAGAGGGAATTCCCAAGATTGGCTTTTTCACTAGCCAATTATAATTTCAACAAAGATCTGCCTTAGCCCAATTATCAGACACATAATGTGATTCTGCCCTCTTCCTGGTGGCCAGAGACTATTTTCAGACACATCTGCTGCATTTTCCTACTGATGCCACAGAATGGTCAGAGAATGGCACATCAAGAGACACAATTTATAATGAAAAATTGCAGGGGAAAAGTTCTTGATTGAAAAGGGGATTTCTCATGTTTATCTACTTTGGCTAAATCTTACATTGGCTCAAGCTTGGATCTGTTGGCTGTTGTGTGTGGTGTTTCTAAAGGGGTTGGCTGATGAATCTCATCTCAGCAGTGATTATGATGGGAAAGTATGTCTGTAGCAGTCACTAAGAACTCTGGGCTTTATTTTCATTGGACAAGATCTAAAATGGGTCATTCCCCAAAGTATTGCAATAACAGATAAGGTCCAGAGGAAGATCTTTACCTTGAGAGTCTGCATAGCTGACTGAGGAAAGCAGGCTGTGGAGATGGAGGCCTGGCGTGGGTCCCTGCTCTGGCCCCCACCAGCCTGTCACTCTGACCTGCAGTTTCCCCTTGGAGGAGTAGACTAAGTAACAGTGTTCATCTCGCAGCATGGGAAATTAAGTCAGAAAAAGTGGGCCTTATATAATTGACCTATTATATATTTTTTTCTTTTAACTTTTTTTTTTTTTTTAAATTTTCTCGGTGTTCCAAGATTCATTGTTTTTGTACCATACCCAGTGCTCCATGCAATATGTGCCCTCTTTAATACTCATCACCAGGCTCATCCATTCCCTCTCCCTCCTCCCCTCCAAAACCTTCAGTTTTGGAATATGACTGTGAAGATGAAAATTAAAAAAGATTCTGAAAAAGAAATTGATAAGGAGAAAGGGGAACCCTCTTACACTGTTGGTGGGAATGCAAGTGCGTGCAGCCACTTTGGAAAACAGTGTGAAGATTCCTCAGAAAATTAAAAATAGAGCTACCTTATGCCCCTGCAATTGCATTCCTGGGAATTTACCCCAAAGATACGATAGAGTGAAAAGAAGGGCCATTTGTATCTCAATGTTCATAGCAGCAATGGCCACAGTTGCCAAATTGGAAAGAACCAAAAGGCCCTTCAACAGATGAACGGATAAAGAATACGTGGGCTCTGAGAAACAAACTGAGGGTTTTGGAGGGGAGAGGGGTGGGGGTTTGGGTGAGCCTGGTGGTGGGTATTAAGGAGGGCATGGAACACTGGGTGTGGTGCATAAACAATAAATTTTGGAACACTGAAAAAAACAATCTGAGGGTTTTGAAGGGGCAGGGGTTGGGAGGTCGGGGTACCAGGTGGTGGGTATTATAGAGGGCACGGGTTGCATGGAGCACAGGGTGTGGTGCAAAAATAATGAATACTGTATGCTGAAAATAAAAAGTAAATTAAAAAAATAATTAAATTAAATTTAAAAGAAAATAGAAGCTCGTTGAATAAAGAAAAAAAAAGAAAAAAGAGGGAGAGAATGTGATCAGGCCAGATACTAGAACAAAGCCATATGCTAGATTTAGGGTATATTTTACTCTGTTAGAAGAAACTCTATCCTGAATTTTTTTAAATTTATTTTTTATTTATTTTTGGCATAACAGTATTCATTATTTTTTCACCACACCCAGTGCTC
Organism: Mustela lutreola; assembly: GCF_030435805.1. Classification (NCBI taxonomy): domain Eukaryota; kingdom Metazoa; phylum Chordata; class Mammalia; order Carnivora; family Mustelidae; genus Mustela; species Mustela lutreola. Next base: position 84,670,014 of record NC_081292.1, on the reverse strand, counting down.
CATGCAATCCATGCCCTCTATAATACCCACCACCTGGAACCCCAACCTCCCACCCACCCACCAATTCAAATCCCTCAGATTGTTTTTTAGAGTCCATAGTCTCTCATGGCTCACCTCCCCTTCCGATTTCCCCCAACTCCCTTCTCCTAACTCCCCATGTCCTCCATGTTATTTGTTATGCTCCACAAATAAGTGAGACCATATGATAATTGTCTCTCTCTGCTTGACTTATTTCACTCAGCATAATCTCTTCCAGTCCCGTCCATGTTGCTACAAAAGTTGGGTATTCATCCTTTCTGATGGAGGCATAATACTCCATAGTGTATATGGACCACATCTTTCTTATCCATTCATCCGTTGAAGGGCATCTTGATTCTTTCCACAGTTTGGCGACCATGGCCATTGCAGCTATAAACATTGGGGTACAGATGGCCTTTCTTTTCACTACATCTGTATCTTTGGGGTAAAAACCCAGGAGTGCAATTGCAGAGTCATAGGAAGTTCTATTTTTAATTTCTTGAGGAATCTCCACACTGTTCTCCAAAGAGGATGCACCAACTTGCATTCCCACCAACAGTGTAAGAGGGTTCCCCTTTCTCCACATACCCTCCCACACATGTTGTTTCCTGTCTTGTTAATTTTGGCCATTCTAAATGGTGTAAGGTGATATCTCAATGTGGTTTTAATTTGAATCTCCCTGATGGCTAGTGATGATGAACATTTTTTCATGTGTCTGATAGCCATTTGTATGTCTTCATTGGAGAAGTCTCTGTTCATATCTTCTGCCCATTTTTTGATATGCTTGTCTGTTTTGTGTGTGTTGAGTTTGAGGAGTTCATTATAGATCCTGGATATCAACCTTTTGTCTGTACTGTCATTTGCAAATATCTTCTCCCATTCCGTGGGTTGCCTCTTTGTTTTTTCGACTATTTCCTTTGCTGTGCAGAAGCTTTTGATTTTGATGAAGTCCCAAAAGTTTATTTTGGCTTTTGTTTCCATTGCCTTTGGAGACATCTTGAAAGAAGTTGCTGTGGCTGATATCGAAGAGATTACTGCCTATGTTCTCCTCTAGGATTCTGATGGATTCCTGTCTTATGTTGAGGTCTTTTATCCATTTTGAGTTTATTTTTGTGTACAGTGTAAGAGAATGGTCGAGTTTCATTCTTCTACATATAGCTGCCCAGTTTTCCCAGCACCATTTATTGAAGAGACTATCGTTTTTCCACTGTATATTTTTTCCTGTTGTGTCGAAGATTATTTGCCCATAGAGTTGAGGGTCCATATCTGGGCTCTCTACTCTGTTCCACTGGTCTATGTGTCCGTTTTTAAGCCAGTACCATGCTGTCTTGGTGATCATGGCTTTGTAGTAAAGCTTGAAATCAGGTATCGTGATGCCCCCAGTTTTATTTTTGTTTTTCAACATTTCCTTAGCGATTTGGGGTCTCTTCTGATTCCATACAAATTTCTGGATTATTTGCTCCAGCTCTTTGAAGAATACTCATGAAATTTTGATTGGAATGATATTAAAAGTATAGATTGCTCTAGGCAGTATAGACATTTTAACAATGTTTATTCTTCCGATCCAAGAGCATGGAATGGTCTTCCATATTTTTGTGTCTTCTTCAATTTCTTTCATGAGTGTTCTGTAGTTCCTCGAATACAGATCCTTTACCTCTTTGGTTAGGTTTATTCCCAGGTATCTTATGGTTCTTGGTGCTATAGTAAATGGAATCAATTCTCTAATTTCCCTTTCTGTATTTTCATTGTTAGTGTATAAGAAAGCCACTGATTTCTGTACATTGACTTTGTATCCTGCCATGTTGCTGAATTGCTGTATGAGTTCTAGTAGTTTGGGGGTGGAGTCTTTTGGGTTTTCCATATAAAGAATCATGTCATCTGCGAAGAGAGAGAGTTTGACTTCTTCATTGTCAATTTGGATCCTTTTATTTCTCTTTGTTGTCTGATTGCTGTTGCTAGGACTTCTAATACTATGTTGAACAAGAGTGGTGAGAGTGGGCATCCTTGTTGTGTTCCTGATCTCAATGGGAAGACTGCAAGCTCTTTCCCATTGAGGATGATATTTGTTGTGGGTCTTTCATAGATAGATTTGATGAAGTTCAGGAATGTTCCCTCTATCCCTGTACTTTGAAGCGTTTTAATCAGGAACGGATGCTGGACTTTGTCAAATGCTATTTCTGCATCGATTGAGAAGACCATGTGGTTCTTCTCTCTTCTCATATTAATTTGTTCTATCACATTGATTGATTTGCAAATGTTGAACCATCGTTGGAGCCCAGGGATGAATCCCACCTGGTCATGGTGGGTAATCTTTTTAATGTGCTGTTGGATCCTGTTTGCTGGGATCTTGTTGAGAATCTTAGCATCCATATTCATCAGTGGTATTGGTCTGAAATTCTCCTTTTTGGTAGGGTCCTTGCCTGGTTTGGAGATCAGGGTAATGCTGGCTTCATAGAAAGAGTCTGGAAGTTTTCCTTCTGCTTCAATTTTTTGAAACAGCTTCAGGAGAATAGGTATTATTTCTTCTTTGAAAGTTTGGTAGAATTCCCCAGGGAATCCATCAGGTCCCGGGCTCTTGTTTTTTGGGAGGTTTTTGATCACTGTTTCAATCTCTTCACTAGATATTGGTCTATTCAGGTTGTCAATTTCTTCCTGGTTCAATTTTGGGAGTTTATAGTTTTCCAGGAATGCATCCATTTCATCTAGGTTGCTTAGCTTATTGGCATATAACTGTTGATAATAACTTCTGATGATTATTTCTACTTCCTTGGTGTTCATTGTGATCTCTCCCTTTTCATTCATAATTTTATGAATTTGGGCTTTCTCTCTTTTCTTTTGGATTAGTGTGGCCAATGGTTTATCAATCTTATTTATCTTTCAAAAAACCAGCTTCTAGTTTCATTGATACATTCTACTGTATCTCTGGTTTCTACCTCATTGATCTCAGCTCTAATCTTGATTATTTCCCTTCTTATGTGTGGAGTTGGTTTGATTTGTTGTTGATTCTCCAGCTCTTTAAGGTGTAGAGACAGCTGCTGTGTTCTGTATTATTCAATTTTTTTTGAGGGAGGCTTGGATGGCTATGTATTTCCCCCTTAGGACCGCCTTTGCTGTATCCCATAGGTTTTGGACTGAAGTGTCTTTATTCTCATTGGTTTCCATGAATTGTTTCAGTTCTTCTTTGATCTCCTGGTTGATCCAAGCATTCTTAAGCAAGGTGGTCTTTAGCTTCCAGGTGTTTGAGTTTCTTTGGAACTTTTCCTTGTGATTGAGCTCCAATTTCAAGGCATAGTGATCTGAGAATATGCAGGGAATAATCTCAGTCTTTTGGTATCGGTTGGGTCCTGATTTATGACCCAGTATGTGGTCTATTCTGGAGAAGGTTCCATGTGCACTTGAGAAGAATGAGCATTCTGTTGTTTTAGGGTGGAATGTTCTGTATATATCGATGAGGTCCATCTGGTCCAATGTGTCATTCAATGCTCTTGTTTCTTTATTGATTTTCTGCTTCGATGATCTATTTCTGAGGGAGGCATGTTAAGATCTCCTATTATTAATGTATTCATATCAATATGACTCTTTTTCTTGATTAACAATTTTCTTATGTAGTTGGCTGCTCCCATATTGGGGGCATAGATATTAACAATTGTTAGATCATCTTGGTGCATAGTCCCTTTAAGAATGATGTAGTGTCTCTGACTACAGTCTTTAGTTTAAAATCTAATTTATCTGATATGAGAATTGCTACCCCAGCCTTCTTTTGAGGCCCATTGGCATGAAAGATGCTTCTCCATCCCTTCACTTTCAGTCTGGGTGTATCTTTAGGTTCAAAATGGGTCTCTTGTAGACAACATATGGATGGGTCCTGTCGTTTTATCTAATATAAAACCCTGTGCCACTTTATGGCTACAGTTAGGCCTTTCACATTGAGAGTGATTATTGATAGATACATTTTTATTGACATCGTGTTACCTTTGAAGTCTTTCTTTCTGTAGACTGTCTCTATATTTCTGTTCAATGCTATTCTTAGGATTTTTCCTCTTTTATAGAACCCCCCTTAATATTTCCTGCAGTGTCGGCTGGTGGTTGCATAGTCTTTTAAGCCTTGCTGGTCTTGGGAACTCTTTATCTCTACATCTATTTTGAATGTCAGTCTTGCTGGATAAAGTATTCTTGGATGCATGTTATTCTCATTTAATGTCCTGAATATGTCTTGCCAGCCCTTTCTGGCTTGCCAGGTCTCTGTGGACAGGTCTGACGTTATTCTGATGGGCTCCCCTCTGTAAGTAAGGAGCCTCTTTGTCCTAGAGGCTTTCAAGAGATTATACCTACAATTATGATTCCTAAATTTGACTATCAGGTGCCTTGGTGTTTTTTTGGGATGTATAATCTTGGGTGGAGACCTTTCGGCCTCTGGTACATGAATGCTGGTTCCATTCACAAGATTGGGAAAATTTTCATGAAAAACTTGTTCCACTATATCTTCTAGATTTCTTTCTTTCTCCTCCCCTTCAGGGATTCCAAAAATTCTGACGTTAGAATGTTTCATGGCATCATTTATTTCCCTGATTCTGTTTTCGTGGTTTTTAAGCTGTTTGTTCCAGGCTTCCTCCGGATCCTTTCTCTCTATCTGTTTGTCCTCCAGATCACTAATTATATCTTCTGTCTCAGTTACCCTGGCTTTTAGAGAATTTAGATTAGATTGGAATTCATTGAGAGCATTGTGAAGTTCATCCCTGGTAGCTTTTAGCTCATCCCTAACATTGTGAACATTCTGTCTGGTGGCTTTCAGTTCGGCTCTAATCAATTCTGTTTGCTCATCCATGGCTTTTTCCAACCTAGCTATTGCCTGGATAATTGTTAGCCTGAATTCTCTTTCCAACATATTGTCTATGTTGATAGCCATTTGCTCTGTTCCAGAAGGTCCATCCTCTGTGTTTTTCTTCTGTTGGGCATTCCTCTTCCTAGTCATTTTGCTGAGAGATGACTGAACAGATGTAGCTGGATGTATCGACCGTGGTGCAGTCAAGGTGCACCCTGGAACACTTCTGAGCAATCAGGATTCCCCACCCAAACGAGAGACAAAAGAAAAGAAAAAGAAAGAGAGAGAACGAGACAGGAAAGAAAGGGAAGATGAAAGAGAAGATTCAGCTCAAATGGGCCCCAATGTACGATTTATGAAGTATATAAACAAAAACAGACAAACAAAAGACTGATAAAAGTATATGACACGAGAAAAAAATATATGTAAATAAAGGAAGAACCTCATCAAAAAGAACCCCAAGTATAAGATTTATATACTATCAGGACAAACACAAAAACACAGAAACAGTGGTGGAAGAAAAAGATGGGAGAGTGGTTATAAATTCTCAGTGTGGGTGAAGAAGTTTATTTTGATTCTTTCTGGATGTATCTTGATATCTTTGTTAAAGGACGCAACTTTTCTAAGAAAAAGCGGGATTAAAAATTGGCTTACCTATAGGGGTAGTATTGATTGGGAAAAGGGGATTAATTTGAAGTTTAACTCTATATGAATATAAGAAAATAAAAATAAAAAGGAATAAACTAAACTAAACTAAAATTAAAAAAAAAGAAATTCAAAAATTAGAAATGTAAAAGAAAAACACAGGTGTATGTATCAAAAAATTCAGGTTAGAAGGTTATTATGGAATTTGATGTACTGGACAGCTCACTGTGATGGTAAATAGGTTAAAAATTATCTATATTTTTAAAAATGAACCAGAATAGTGGGAACGAGTTGAAAATAAAAGTTGTCCTATGAAGTAGTGGCGGTTGTTCTCTTGCAGGCTTTTTTTTTTTTCCCCCCCATTGGTTTGTTTTCTGAGGGAGGGGCCTGCCACGTGGGTTTTCAGTCAATGATGTTCCCTGAGTTAAGTCCTCCTGCCCCCCTCAAGGGGGTGGGCTCTGAGGAAACTGTTGGTTTTTTCAGGCTTTTTTTTTCTGGCGGTTTTTATGTTCACTTTTTTTTTCTCTCACCTTGACCGCTTTTGACTTTTTTTGTAGTTTTAGAGGAAAACAAACTCCCTCTCAGAGAGAAGCCTCAGTCTGGCTGCAGAGCCCAAATGAGTTCCCTCTTTGTCGCTGGTAGAGCAGGTTCCAAGTCGTGGTCCCTGGGGACACAGGATCTTTTGCTTGTACCCAAAATCACGGCTGCGGTGGCAGTCTGGGAGCTCCAGACCGCCAAAGAGGTTCCAAGCAGGGATCTCACCCTGAGATTTTCTCTCTGGCCTGGGCTGGGAGTGCCTGGTCTTTCTGGGTCTAAGAGTGCCCGGCTTGTGCGCACCTCTTTCAGAGGCGGCTATGGGTCACGCGCGGGTCTCAGGCACTGAGAACGGGGTGCAGGTCTGAAAGCACCAGGCTGGGCTTTTGTGCACCTCTGTCAGGGGAGAGATTGGGACGCACGTTTTAGGCTCTGAAACAATGGTGCGGGTCAAAGAGTGCTGGCTGGGCTTTTGTAACTCTCTTGGGGCAGTATGAGGGATGCATGTATTTCAGGCTTTGTAGCAGGGCTCATGCATTCTGCCATCGGGCGTGGCTCCCATCCCCACACAGGAGCCAGAACCCACGCATTCTTGGGCGCGCTGGCGGCTTAGGGACCAAGACCTGGTTTCTCTGCCACACTCTCTCTGCCTCAGCGCCAGGGGAGGCTGTCCTGGGATCGGGGACTTAAGCCCCTGTCCCTATCTGCCCCGATTCCCACAATTTCCCCTCTGTGATCCTTTGCTCTTTTGAAGTGCTTTCAACCAGTCTCCAAGTTAACGCTGGTCCCCAGACGCAGGGCACTCTCGCTCGTATTGGGGTATTACTTTCCAACCGGTCGCCTCTGGTGGCTCCCTCCCCCTTTTGTTTATCGTCTGATATCAGTATGCCATTCCCACTCCGCTTTACCTGCCTACTGGCGTCTTCTGCCCCTGTAGAGATCCAGACGTGTATAATTCTGATCTCAGGCTGATTTCATGGGTGATTGGAGTTCTTTGGTAGGTAATCAGCTCACTTTAGGGTACAGGTTGAAAAGGCGCCTCCTCCTACTTCCCTGCCATCTTGTCCACCCCCGCCCGTATCCTGAAATTTTGAAGAAAGAAAAACTTACATGAATACAAATAATAAGGTTAAATACAAGGAAGGGGTAGAATGTGAGTTTAACAATGAAAATTTTAAAAGATTTTTAAAGAAGTATTGATAAGATAAAATAGTTAAAAGAAAGTTAAAATAAGAATGGGGAAATTTTTAAAAAAGTAAAATAAAAAAATAAAATTTAAAAATAAAATTTAAAATATTTAACTTTGAAAGGCTAAGGAACCATGGGGATAAAGCCAGGAAGTCTATGTCCTGCATTCCCCTAGCTCTGGAGTTCTGCAGTTCTCACTGATCAGTAAACTTGGCTGGATATTCTTATTGATTTTCTAGGGGAGGGGCCTGTTGCAGTGATTCTCAAATGTGTTTGCCTGAGGTGGAATTGCACCCCCCTTGCCTGGGGCCAGGCTAAGTAATCACTCGGTTTTACTCTCGGTAGCTTTTGTTCCCTGAACACTTTCTGTACGGATTTGGAGGAGGAGAATGAAGATGACAGTCTCCCAATCTCCAGCCTGGAGGAGATGAGAACTCAGGGCTTTGCTCCTCAGTGCACCCTCAGAGAAAGGCAGTAAGTTACTCCTGTCTCCCTGGTCTCTGGCCATGCTTCATGCTCATCTGGCTTGTGACGAAGGGTTTCTATCTCTGGCACACAGGCCCCTTTGGAGTATCCAAACCCAGCTGATTCTTACAGCATGCTCCCGTGCTGCTCCTCCCAGTGGAGGAAGGGTGGGGGAGTGTCTCCCTAGATCTGCGACTTGTAGGGTTCTTGCTTGAAGAGCAGTGGCTTATGTTGGGAATCATGGTTTAAGTTAACCCCAAGCTGAGAGACCATTCCTCATCTCTGTCTCTGCAGCCGGCTTCCATGCTCTGATACCTGTGAACTCTGCTGCACTCAGGCATCCCCTGGTCTTTCTGTGACCCCAAGGGACCTGAGACCTGAGGGCTATACCCCCCACTTAGCCTGTGAAACAATGTCCCTCAGTGCAGCAGACTTCTAAGAGTTCTGATTTTGCACTCCACTGCTCTAATGCTTGCCAGGAGCTGGTCCCTCCCTCTGTGGTCTATCTTCCCACATATCGCCTCAAATTCACTTCTCTGCACATCCTACCTTCCAGAAATTGGTTGCTTTTCTCTTCCTAGAATTGCTGCTATTCTTTTCTCTAATCTCCTGTTGAGTTTGTAGGTGTTCAGAATGGTTTGATAACTATCTAGCTGAATTCCTAGGACCCAATGAAATTTAGGCCTCTTACTCTTCTGCCATCTTACTCCTCCCTCAGACCCTTGGTTTAAATGGCAATATTTCAAGTTCTTCTAAGGCCTTTTCTCAGGCTAGACCTTCTATATATTTCTCTGAGGACAGTTATCAAGCCATGGCTGATTATGAGAGCCAAACACCCATGACCTAGCTTGGTAAGCACCCTTATATGCTTCAATTCCTTGGCCACTACTTCATCCCTCTTGTGATTAGTTTGTTATTATTACAGACATCAAGTAGTCACTTTCAGTGACTTGATGGTATTTAAATGCATCAGCATCCCTAAGGGATTTGTAAACTTAGTTCATTAAAAACAGAGATATATTTTGTCAAATATATATGACATATGTATGTATCATATATATGTTTATACCTATATCTATATGTGTGTTTATATCTATGTCAATATAGGTATAGACAATATAGATACATGTGTAGATTAGAGAGAGAGATAGAGATTCATTTTAAGGAGTTGGCTCAGTCTATTGGTAGCTGACAAGTCTGAAATCCTCAGGGCAGGCTGGTAAGCTGGAAAAGTAGGTACACAGCTTAAATTCAAATGCAGTCTACTTGCAGAATTCCTCCTTCCTCAGAGAAACCTCAGTCTTTGCCCTTAAGACCTTCAACCGATTGGATGAGGCCCACCTGCTCTATGGAGGGTAATCTGCTTTACTCAAACTCTGCGGACTAAAATGTTAATCACATTTTTTTATCTAAAAAAACGTTTGCAGCAACATGTAGACTGATATTTGACCAAACAGTTGGCACTATAGTCTAGTCACATTAATACATAAAATGAATGACCATTATATGTGTTCCCAACAAAACATTAGGATGTATTGAGCATTTTAGTTTCTGCATTAGTTTTCTAGAGCTGTTACAACACATGACCACAAGCTTGATGGCTTAAAACAATAGAAATTTATTCTCTTATACTGTAGAAGACTTTAAGTCCAAACTGAAGGTGTTAACCCCTCTGAAGGCTCCAAGGAACAATCTTTCTTGGCCTCTTTCTCTGAGAAATACTTGCCTTGCTTGGATTGGGCTGCGCCACTCCTGTCCCTGCTTGTCATTTCATGGTTTTCTCTCCTATGTGTCTATCTCATAAGTCATTGGATTTAGGGCTCACCCTAATGCAGTATGACTTCATCTTAACTAATTACATCTGCAGAAGACTTATCTCCAAATAAACCCACATTCTGGAGTTCCAGGTGGAATTTGGGGGTGGATACTATTTATTCCAGTAGAGTTCTATTGGTAGTGTGAGCAGTTGGCACATTTTTGACTAAATACTTATTTCTTTAATCCCTCTCTCCTTTGTTAATGGGCAAGGAGTGTATTTATTCCTAGGGACTTCATATCCACATACTTTGCATATCAAGGTGCTCAAGAGATGTTTGACAAATGGGAAAATAACATTACTGAATTGTCCACATTTTCCTATATTAACTAGGACAACGTACTACATATTTACTCATAGAAACTAAAGACAACAGTACTTTTTTTTTTTCGCTTTCTTTTTGTAGTTAGAATTCATTTTAAATTAAAGGTCAATTCTATGGGTAATGCAATTCACAGATATAAGTGCTTTGCCCCTGACTTTGAATGGTGGAACTCAATCCCACAGGTTTCACCTTCGCTACAGCCATGCCTGAAGCATGGAAAAGCATGACCATCTTCATGGTCATGAAGATTTACTCTTACATTTTGCTCTAAGAGTTTTATAGTTTTAACTCTCACTGTTAGGTCTATGATCCATTCTGAAATAATTTTTGTGTTGTGAGGTAAAGACCAAATTTTATGTTTTGCACATACATATCCAGGCCTAGCAGCATTTGTTGAAAAAAAAAATATTCTTTCCAGCATTGGATTATTTTGGCACCTTTATCAAAAATCAATTGACCACAGATGTATGGGTTAAATTCTGGACTCCCAGTTCTATTCCATTAGTTTATATGTCTATTCTTTTTCCAATCCCACACTTTCTTTGTTACTGTAGCTATGCTGTTAAGTTTTAAAATCAGGAAGTGTGAGTCCTCTAATAGTGTTCTTTTTTTTTCAATATTGTTTTGGCTATTTGGAATCTCTTGCAATTGCATATAAATTTTGTGATGGACTTGCCAATTTCTTAAAAAAATCAAGCCAGAATTTTGTAAAGGATTGTGGTGAATCTAAAAGCCAATTTAGGGGATATTGCCACTGTAACAATATTAAACCTGTTGACCTATGTTCATGAAGACATCTTTCCCTTTATTTAGATTTTCTTTAATTTCTTTCAACATTTTGTAATTTTCAGTATACAAATTTTGGGCCTCTTTTATTAAGTTTATTTCTAATTTTTTTGTTTTTGATATGATTATACGTGCAATTGCTTTATTATTTTCATGTTTGATTATTAATTGCTATTATACATAAATGAAATAGATTTTTGTATATTGTTCTGGAATCCTGAAATGTTGCTGAACTCATTTATTAGTTTTTTTCATCTTTTCCTCAGGATTTTCTTTATATAAGATTATGTCACCTGTGAATACAAATAGTTTTACATCTTTTCAATTCTGGATATTAATTTATTTTTCTTGCTTAATTGCCCTGGCTAGAACCTCCAGTATAACACTGATGAAAGTGGTGACAACGGACGTCCTTATCTTGTTCTTGATCTTAAGAAGGCAGTCTGTCTTTCACCATTAAGTATGATTTTTGTTGTGAGTTTTTCATGGATGCCATTTATCAGATTGAAAAAAATTCCCTTCTATTTTTAGTTTTTGAGCATATTTATTATAAAAATGTGTTGGATTTTTTCAAGAGCTTTTTGTATACCCATTGAGCCAATCATGTGCTTTTTGTCCTTTATTTGATTAATATGGTGGTATTTTTGGTGCTATCTCAACATTGCATTCCTGGGATAATTTCCACTTGGTCATGGTGTGTAATACTTTTTACAAGTGTCTATATTTGGTTTGCTAGTATTTTGTTGAGTATTGTGTCTATTTTCATAAGGGATATTGGTTATAGGTTTCTTTTCCTGTGATATTCTTGTTTAGTTTTGGGGTGAGGGTAATAATTGTGTCATAGAATGCATGCAAGTTTTTCCTCCTTTTATATTTTTTTGGGAAGAGATCATGAAATATTAGTATTAATTCTTCATTAGTTGACTGGTAAAAATTACCAGTGAAGCCATCTGATTCTGGATTTGCTCTGTGGGAAGATTTAAAATTACTAATTTATTCTCTTGTTATCTGTCTGTTCAGATTATTGATTTCTTCTTGAGTCAATTTTGGTAATTTGAATCTTTCTAGGAATGTATCCATCTCCTTTAGATTATCTAATTTGTTGTCATATGGTTATTCATAGTATTTTCTTATAATCTTTTTAATTTCTGTAATGTTGGTAGTGATTTTCCCTCTTCATTTTTGACTCCAGTAATTTGAATCTTCTCTTTTTAATTCTTGGTCTAGCTAAATATTGTCAATTTGATTTCAAAGAAGCAAATTTTGGTTTTGTTGATACTTACATATTTATATATTGGTTATAAATTTTTGTCTGAGCACAGCTTTAGTGGCATTGCATAAATTTTGGTATGATATGCTTCTGTTTTCATTCATCTCAAAATATTTTCTATTTTTTTCTTTGACTCATTTTTTATTTATGCAGTGTGATTTAATTTCCACATTTTTGTGAGTTTCCCAAATTTCTTTTGTTATTGATTTTTTTAAAAAGATTTTATTTATTTATTTGACAGACAGAGAATACAAGTAGGCAGAGAGGCAGTCAGAGAGAGGAGGAAGCAGGATCCCTGCTAAGCAGAGAGCCCAATGTGGGGCTCGGTCCCAGGACCCTGGGATCATGACTGGAGCCAAAGGCAGAGGCTTTAACCCACTGAACCAACCAGGTGCCCCGTTGTTATTGATTTTTAATTTGATTTTCTTTTCTTAGATTACATATTTTGGATGATTTTAATCTCTTTAAATTTAATGAATATTGCTTCATGACTTAACATATGGCCTATACTGGGGAAATTTCCATAAGGATTTAAGAAAAAAATGTGTATCCTGCTGTTGCTGGGGTGGAGTTTGTTAGGTCCAGTTGGTGTATAGTGTTTAAGTCTCCCTTTTTCTTGTTGATGTTATGCCTAGTTGTTCAATCCATTATTGAAAGTGAAGTGTAAAAATATTCAATTATTGTTGTTTAATTGGTTTCTCCTTTTAATTTTTTCAGTTTTTGCTGGATTTATTTTGCTGTTAGTTGCATATATGATCATAATTGCTATATATTCTTGATGGAGTGATCATTTTATCACTATAAATTTCTTTCATTTCAGTAAATATTTTTGTCTTAAAGTCTAGTTTGTCTGATATTTGTGTGGCTTCTCCAACTCTTCCTTGGTTATTATTTGCACATTATATCTTTTCCATTTTACTTTAAATCTATTTGAATCTAAAGCATGTCTCTTATAGATAACATAAAACTGGATCATGTTTTCTTAAAATCCATTCTACCAATGTCTCTCTTGTGATTGGAGTGTTTAATCTATTTGCATTTAATGTAATTAATGGAAGGTAGACTTTATATCTTCCATTTTGATATTTATTTTCTCTATGTCTTATGTGCTTTTTGTTCTTCTGTTCCTCTATTGTGTTAAACAGATATTTTCTCTTACTCCATCTTCATGTCCTTATTTCTTTTACCATCTATTTTCTCTGTGATTGTTTTAAATTAAGTTAACATCATAACATAAAAAAAAATACACCAGTTTAATTTCAATGGAATACAAAAACTTTGCAATATAGTGCTATTTATTCCACTCTCCTCTGTGCTATTACTGTCACACAAATTACAATTTTTCTTTTTTTTTATTATGTTATGTTAGTTACCATACAGTCTATCATTAGTTGTTTATGTAGTGTTCCATGATTCATTGTTTGCATATAACACCCAGTGATCCATGCGATATGTGCCTCCTCAGTACCCATCATTGGGCCAAACCATCCCCTCTGAGGAATTCCCCTCCCCTCTAAAGCCCTTGGATTGTTTCCCAGAGTTCATAGTCTCTCAGGTTTCATATCCGCCTCTGATTCCCCCCCCCGCCCCATTCATTTTTCCCTTCCTTCTCCTAATGTCCTTTATGCTATTCCTTATGGTCCACCATACTGTTAAACCATATGATAATTGTCTTTCTCTGCTTAACTTATTTCATTTAGCATAATCTCCTCCAGTTAAATTCATGTTGATGTAAATGTTGGGTATTCATCCTTTCTTATGGCTGAGTAATATTCCATTGTATATATGAACCACATCTTCTTTATTCATTCATTTGTTGAAGGGCATCTTGGCTCTTTCTACAGTTTGGCTATCATGGGCATTGCTGGTATGAACATTGGGGTGCATGTGGCCCTTCTTTTCACTACATCTATATCTTTGGGGTAAATACCCAGTAGTGCAGTTGCTGGGTCATAGGGTAGCTCAATTTTTAAATTTTGAGGAAATCCACAGTATTTTCCCAAAGTGGCTATACCAGCTTGCATTCCCACCAACAGCATAAGAAAGTTACCCTTTCTCCACAACTTCTCCAACATGTGTTGTTTCTTGCCTCGTCAATTTTTGCCATTCTAACTGGTGGTATCTCAATGAGGTTTTGATTTGAGTTTCCCTGATGGCTAATAATGTTGAACATTTTTTTCATGTGACTGTTAGCCATTTGTATGTCTTCTTTAGAGAAGTGTCTATTCATGTTTTCTTCCCATTTTTTGACTTGATTATTTGTATTTTGTGTGTTGAGTTTGAGAAGTTCTTTACAGATCTTGGACACCAGCCCTTTATCTATAGTGTCAGCCTGATTTCAAGCTATATTATAAAGCTGCGATCACCAAGGCAGCATGGTACTGGCACAAAAACAGACACATAGATCAATGGAAAGAATAGAAAGCTCAGATATAGACCCTCAACTCTATGGTCAACTAATCTTCAATAAAGCAGGGAAAAAATATTCAATGGAAAAAGACAGTCACTTCAATAAATGGTGCTGGGAAAATTGGACAGCTATAAACAGCTATAAACAGCTATAAACAGAAGAATAAAACTCGACCATTCTCTTACACAATACCCAAAGATAAACTCTAAATGGATGAAAGACCTCAATGTGAGACAGGAATCCATCAAAATTCTTAAGGAGAACATAGATAGTAACCTCTTTGATATCGGCCACAGAAATTTTTTTTCATTATGCATCTCCAGAGGCAAGGAAAACAAAAACAAAAATGAACTTTTGGGACTTCATCAAGATAAAAAGTTCTGCATAGCAAAGGAAACAGTAAACAAAACAAATTACATTTTTATACATTATAAACCCACCAACACAGTTTAGTAATAATTGCTTACAATTATCTTTTAAGTTAGCTAGAGAAGAAAAGAGCTACAAACAAAAATGTATTTACACTGCCTTTTATGTTTACGGATGAAGTTGCATTTTCATGTGCTTTTTATGTCTTCATATGCATTTGAATTACCGTCTTATGCTTTTTTGTTTGTTTGTTTTTTCATTTCAGCTTGAAACACTTAGTATTTCATATAAGGCAACACTGCTAGTGACAAATTCTATCAGTTATGGTTTATCTGGAACGTCTTAATTTCTCCTTCATTTTTGAAGAATAGTTTTGCTGAATAGAAAATTCTTGGCTTATATTTACTTGCTTTCAGCATTAAATTTCCACTGTTCTCTTGCCTTCATATGTTATGATGAGATGTTATATATATATATATATATATATATATATATATATATATATATATATTTTACATTTTAAAAATTAGTTTCAGAGGTAGAATTTAGTAATTCATCATTTTCATATAACACCTATTGCTCATTACATCAAGTGCCCTCCTTAATGTCCATCACCCAGTTATCTCCTTCCCCCACTCCCTCCCCTCCAGCAACCCTGTTTGTTTCCTTGAGTTGAGCTTCTCTTATGGTTCACCTCCCTCTCTATTTTCATCTTATTTTATTTCCCCTTCCCTTCCTCCAAGTTCATCTGTTTTGTTTCTTAAATTCCACACAAGAATGAAATCATATGGTATTTGTCTTTCTCTGTCTGACTTATTTTGCTTAGCATAATATCCTTTAGTTCCATCCATGTCATTGCAAATGGCAAGATTTCATTCTCATTGGCTGAGTAATATTCCATTCTATATATATATATATACCACATCTTTATATAAAGGGCTAGTATCCAAAATCCATAAAGAACTTATCAAACTCAACATGGACATACCAAAAAATCCAGTCAAGAAATGGGAAGAAGGCATGAACAGATATTTCTCCAGAGAAGACATACAAATTGCCACCAGACACAAGAAAAAAAGTGCTCAATGTCACTCAGCATCAGGGAAATACAAATCAAAACCACATTGAGATACCACCTGACCCTTGTCAGAATGGCAACATCAATGATATTTTTGCTGATGGCTTCCTTCTAACATGATGAGTTGCTTTTCTCTTATTGATTTCAAGAGTCTCTCTGTCTTTGGATTTTGATAGTTTGATAATATATAGGTTTAGAATTCTTTGAGTTTATTCTATTTGAAGTTTGTTGAGCTTCTTGTATGTGCAACTTAATGTTTTTCATCACATTTAGAAAGTTTTCAGCCATTATTTCTTCAAGTATTTTTAATGACTGTTTCACTCTTTTTTTCTCCTTCTGGGACTCCCATTATGCATATGCATACTTGATGATGTCCTACAGGTCTCCAAGCCTCTTTTTTCTTCATTTTTTTTTCTTTTTATTCCTCAGAATGGATCACCTCAATTGAGCTGTTTTCAAGTTTACTGATTCTTTCTTTGATTAACTGAGATTTTCTCTGGAGCCCTTCTGTCATATTTTTCATTTTATTGATTATATATTTCAATACTAGAATTAATTTCTTTCTTTTTAAAAATATCTATTAGGGGGGATTTACTTATTTGATCAGAAGACATTGTCAGACTTTCCTTCAGCTCTTTAGATATAGTTTCTTTTAGTTCTTTGAATATATTTATCATGGGAATTGTCATGGATATATATATTTTATTAACTTATTGTCCCATGTTTTTCCCTGTGTAGGAGCAATACTTTTCTGGTTTTGTTTTTTGTTTTGGTGTGTGTGTGTGTGTGTGTGTGTGTGTGTGTGTGTGTGTGTATCTTTTGTTCTTGTTGAAAACTGCATCTTTTTTATATAATTTAGCAAGAAGTCAGAAACCCTTTCTCTCTTTCCCCAAGATTTCTTGTTTTTGATTTTTCTTTAAGCGACTGTCCTGAAATAATTCTATAAATTCTGTATTTTTTGTCAAGTTTGACTACTAAAATCTGGTCTGTTAGCTTAGTGGTCAGCTAATGATTGGACTGAAATTTTCTTAAATGTCTTCAACCAGTAAGTCTTTCAGTATTTGCTGAGGGCCTCTATGTGGATGTTGGAGCATACTTTTAAAATTCTGGCAGTTTATGACTCTGCCTTAGGTTTGGTTTCCTACTTGTGTAAGGCCTTTAGATTTCCAGGGTTTAGACAATAGGATTCTGAGCATGCACACAGCAGCTCTGTATATCACATAGTTTTCTCATTTCCCAGCAACATGTCAGAGCTTTTTAAAACTGCTAATAGACATCTCATTCTTCACATCTTGTTCTTAAGGTTTACAAGTAGCATATTGTTTGCCCCAACTGGTACCCTTCTGTCAGGAAGAACAATGTTAAAAAATTCCTATTGATTACCTATTGATTATTTTCAACAAAGATCTTGGACATAGGACTATTCTCATAGAGTAAGCACTGAGTCAGATAAGATAAAAACAAACCCTGGGAATGGGGATTTTTTTTTTTTAAGAGAATCGACAGACAAGTCAAATAGTGACACTTAACTGGTGAAAGAACTTTTTGGAGCACTCCAAACCCATTTTGTTCCTTCCGGTGTCTATCAGGCTTCTGGTTTTCACAGCAAGTGAAGTTATGAAGTTGGCAATTTCAATCTTACTACAGAGCTTAGAAAAAGGTGTGAATGGCAGAATAATGAACCATTACCTCAAATGCTCACTTAATCTACAGAACATGTGACTATGTTATGTTGCATGGCAAAGGGAAATTCAGTTTGTGGATGGAATTAACTTTGACAGTTAGTTGACCTTAAAGATTGTCCTGAACTGTCTGCATGGGCACAGTGTAACTGCAAGAGTCCTTAAAAGGGATGAGGGAGGTAGAAGAAAAGGTTTGTGTGATGTGATGTAAGAAGGGCTCAACCCTCCATTGTTGGCTTTGAGGTTGGAAGAAGTCATGAGCCAAAGACTGAGAACAGCCTGAAGAAGTTTTAGAAGGCAAGGAAACAGATTGCTCCCCAGATCCTCCAGGAAGAAATGTAGTTCTGCCACCATTTTGATTTTAGCCCAGTGAAACCCATGTCAAACTTCTGAACTACAGAAATGTAAGATAATAAATGTGTGTCGTTTTAAGCCACTAAATGTGTGCTAATTTGTTATAGCAGCAACAGAAAACTAATACAAAGGAGACTGGAGTAGAATAAATTAAAAATGCTATGAAGTTCACTGTTCTTACTGAGATTTAGCTATTTTTCTTTAATGAACAGTCCTTGGATTATTATAATTCTTTGGATAATCTCCAGAGTTCTGAAAAGGTTGATGTTGAAAATTTTTTTTTCTAGTGTTATTGTTGCTTTTATGGAAGAGCAGATCTTTGGATGTCTTTATTTGCCTTCCCAAATTGCTTTTATCAAGACAAAAGTTCTGAAATGGTGCTTGTTTAAGTCTTAGGAAGTCTGCAGGAAGTTTCCAAATGTCATTTACTATAGGAGACCAAGATATGGCCAAGACCCCAGGCCTTTATCTAAAAAGTTTAAGCTAAAGTAATTATGTTTTTCCATTTAATATATTGGGTTTCCATTTAAATTTTATTTGAAATGTTTGTTTATTGAAGAAAACAAATTTAAAAACCCTGTTCTCTCCTCTTTCCCTAACTTTTCACTCAGTTCTTACAATCACAAATGAGATATATTAAAAAAAGAATTGCAGGATGGTCACTTTCTTTGTGGAGGGCCATGCTTACTCAGCATGAGTCATTGCATTGTTGTAAGCAGAGGTGGCTGACAGCTAATTCCAGATATGAAGGACATAATAAACAGGTTATTACTATGGAACTGCCAATCAGCTATGAATTAGTTGACTAAATTAGGATGTGGTAGAGGGAGAAATATCAGTCTGAATTGAAGAGACTAGATAATGAGGTACAAATAAAAGACATTAACAATAGTAATCAAGTCCAATAAAATTTTAAAATTGAATAGAATTACTTATTGAGTGCTAGAGCAAAGTGTATCCATAGAGGTCATCTGGTATAGCACCCTCCACCCCTCCTCAGTTTATAGAGATAGCTATGTTGTTCTTAAGTTCCATAATGAATGGCAGTTAAGAAACAGTTCCATAATCTTCTGAAATAATTACAAAAACCTAGGACAGAGTCAATGATGAGATGGAGGACCCACTTTTAAGTGGCCTTGAGTTAGATGGCTATAGGGCACCATCCTGGAAGCAATCTGTGACCATAAAAACAATAGGATTTAACATTGAGTTCTATGAGTTTAACCCTTAGACCTATTTAAATTCCACTTCTAATGACTAGTTGTGTGAACTTGGGGTAACATAATTTAGTATCTCTGAGCCTTGTTTCACTTACTCTGAAAAGAAACCAGTACTTATATCTCAGTAGTTAGTGGGATGACATATATATAATTGACTAGTATAGGGCCTAGAGTCCAGGATCGCCCTTCTTTGCCCTGTTGAATGATGTTTTGGTTAAACGCTGATTATAGAAATTATAGACATACCTCAGAGATATTGTGGGGTCTGATTCCAGACAACCGCAATAAAACAAATATTACAATGATTTTTTTTTTTTTTTGGTTTTCTAGTGTATATAAGGTGGTGTTTACACTATACTGTTGTCTATTAAGTGTATTAAGTGTGCAATAGCATTTTGTCTAAAAATGCTTAATATTAATCTTAATTTAAAAATACTTTATGGCTAATAATGCTAGCCATTATCTGAACTTTCAGCAAGTTGTCATCTTTTGGCTGGTTTTGGGCCCAGCCTTGATGTTGACAGCTGCTGACTGATTGGGGTGGTGCTTACCAAAGGCTAGGCAGTTGTGGCAATTTCTTTAAAAAAGGCAACAATAAAGTTTCCCACATCATTTGACTTTTCCTTTCATGAGCAATTTCTCTATAGCATGCGATGCTCTTTGTTAGCATTTTACCACAGCAGAATTTCTTTCAAAATTGAAGTCTGTCCTCTCAAACCCTACCATTGTTTTATTTACTAAGTGTCTATAGTATTCTAAGATCTTTGTTGTCATTTCAACAATCTTCACAACATTTTCACCAGGGGTAGTTTCCATCTCAAGAAACTACTTTCTTTATTTATCTATAAGAAGCAACTCCTTATCTGTTCAAGTTTTATCATGAGATATAGTCATTCAGTTACATCTTCAAGCTCCACTTCTAGTTCTCTTGCTATTATTTCTACCACATATGTAGTTATTTCCTCCACTGAAGTTTTGAACTCCTCCAAGTCATCCATGAGGGTTGGATTCCACTTCTTCCCAACTCCTGCT